>NC_085140.1:334254598-334858098 GCF_024139115.2 Armigeres subalbatus
ACGTTGTCACAGAAAGCGTAAAGCTTTCATGTCATGGTCGCTGGGACTGTCCATGCTGTGATTCCAATGACAATGCCAAGAACAAAAAATTAGATTTTCTCGAAAGTGAAACACTCATAAAAAGAGGATCTTACTGTCGTTCTAAGCACAAGGTTTTTTCGGGTTTGCTGGGAATTTGATGAATCGAAGCAAAGGACATCACTCACATTGTTGTTTGCTAAAAATTGGTACCCAAAAGGATGCTGCGCTTTCAGTGAGGTTTTCGGTATGCTGACTGGATGAAACAGCAACAAGGAAGGGAAGGGAGAGGATTCCAGAAACATTTGTTCTCTTACTATTCGGGACTGCTGTGTCCGAGGTGATTTATGTAGCCCGGTGAGAAATGGCTTCCAAAGAACGCACAAACCATAAACAAGATGTCTATTTTTCATTAAAGGTTCCAGGTTTTTGGTGGGAATGTCTGAGGAATGCTTCTATGGAACCATTCCATGATATTACCAATTTCAAAGCCAATTTTCCGTGTCGCGTGTATTCACTTATCGCTTGATTATGATAAACGACACACGTAGTGAATTCAACGTTGAAACCTTTGATGATATTCCTGCACCACCATCGCCCATTCACTCCGAATTATTTTCTCATTTACAAACACCGAATCTGCCTGTTTGTGCAATCAAAATCAAATAAGGTTTCCCCGACAACGACCACGACGCCATGCTTTCATTATCGCTCGTGAAGCTCAGAGGCATACCGCATAAGACCTTGCCAACAGCTATAACAAATTCCCTATTGATTTCGCTCGTCGACACAGTGACACCACAAAAAAACGTTGATAAAAAAGGACACCCCACTGGAAACCGCATTCGCCGCAAGGTTTCGAACTCGCCAAAGTGAAGGGATTTCCCGGTGACGAACCCTTGAACCTCCCCCGACCGACTACCAGCCACCCCTTCTTCCATGGCAGCCGATTGTTCCAATGGTTTTGGTGTGAGTTCAGTGAATTAGCAGATTCTACACAGTTTGCGGTGCATAAATTTACTCCGATTTTGTCATTCGTTAAATTAGACTGAATTCGATACTCCTCCTTTTCCATGTCGGTGCATTTGTTGACGGATTGCAACGAGATTTGGCTTCTGTGACTTTACTATTATTACGTTGGCTAATACACTGACGAAGCTGGGAGTTGCTCGACGATGTTATCTAACTCCACGTGCCACTAATTAATTTTATGGAATAATTTTGCCGTTTCAATGGGACATAGTTCCCTACATTTTTCTTTTATATATATATAAAACAAAGTTGGCATTGGTACGACTGCACATCACTCAACAATAGACAGCCCAATTTTTGCTAATTTTTATTCGTTTTCTTCTTTTATTCACGAGGAAAAATGTTATAATGAAACTGAAATACTAAAATCCATACTCGATCTGTTCGATAAATCGAAATATTGATCACTTTTCGGCGAGACAAAGTTCGCCGGATCAGCTAGTTTTTTATGTTTACTCCCAGAGATACTGCTTTTTTTTAAACAACACTTCTTAGTTCACTGACATCGAATCTTCTACCCTTAAGAACATGAAGAGGGTAGGTTAAAAGTTTACCACTTTATTGATTTCATTTATGGGCCGATTAAAATATGACGTCCACTACTTTTTAAGATTTCTTTGTCCCCCTTTGTCTCGCTTTTTTGTATACCTAGTATACTGCCCATGATCGCATATTTGTAACACTCGCATTTTTTCTCATTTTGTAAAAAGCCTGTGAATCGTTCAGAAAGCGCAATTTATTGCATCTAATCCCAAAACAGTAAAATAGGCTTTACTATCTTGCTTATTCGTGGTAAGCTGGAAATTATTGAGTTTGTGGGGAGGATTGACAAACAATTTACGAAATCAATAAAAATGCAAATGTTACAAATATGCGATCATGGGCAGTATAAGTACTGTCACAAAATCTTAGACCCCTCCCCCTCCTAAACCTGTGACATCATTGTTGAACGACCCCTATACTGAAATTATAGAAATTATAGAAATTTAGAAGAATTTCCCGAGAAAATATGGTAATACTTTTGACGTTGTTTTTCAATGTTTAAATATTTTATCCCAATCGTCTACATGACATGATGCGCACTGCGCAGCACTGGATCGCGTTTCAAGATGGAACCAAAAATTAACTGAGGCGGGTCTCTAGTAACCCATGGTAATAGAATTTTTGAAAAAAATTGGTACTCTGCTTCAAAATTCAAGACGCATTTTTTTATAGAAAACTAGGAATGTTCAAGCCAATAGGAATATCATACGTTGCTGGTTGAACATTGATTCCCTGACTTATGGTTGTTATCAACCCTACACTGCATTTTTGTTTCTTCGGTATTTTCATTGTTTTTCAATGGATTTTGATTCTGTTTTATTTTTTTCTAGAGTCCAGTATTGAAAAATCTCATCTCTTGCCTGTAACGCGCTTCAAGATGCAACCACAAATTTACTGAAGTTTGTGGTCCTTTATGATCGCTAGTGAAGCCATTTTTGAAAAAAATGGAACGCACCTTTGCAATCGAAAACGTAAATATGTTTGGATTCCTGGAGATGATTAGTCCAGAAGAAATTGGTCAGTCAGTCAGAATAATCTCTTTTTTCTCTTTCTCGGACCGCACTTCAAGATGAAAAAAAAACCTCATTACCGATCACAAGGGACCACAAACTTCAGTTATTTTTTGTAGCATCTTGAAGCGCGGATCAGGAAAGAGGAAAATGAGATTTTTTAAAACTTACCATTTCTATCTGGACTAATAAACAAAAGTTACATTAAAACTGGAAATTGGTGGAGAGTTTCCAAATTGATTGACATTGAAATCTCAAAAATCCATCGAAAGATATAAGAACATAATTTTGTGACCGTCTTAAACTTCGAAATTTTCCGAGTCTTCCTCTTAGACGTAGTTTCAAAACTAGCCTAGTTTTAGCAGTGATGTGGTGTCCCTTGATTTTTTCCCTAGTTTTTTGTGTTGCCATGACGAAAATGGTCTAAACCAATTGAAATGTAGGAACAGCGTTAGCGTAGCTACGGATAACATATCTTGAAAGCACAGGAACTGTTTGCAAAAGTCCAGCGATTGAACTGGGAAGTTAGAATTTTTTACTTTCTCCCTTTTCACTCTCTTCAAGCCAAGCCGCGTAGAACTTTTTCTTCCGAAATCGGCAACTTGATCAGCTGGGATTTGTCCAGCCCATTACCTGCTCGACACCGCTTGACCATTTGTAGACAGAGTCGGTGTACGTCACTGGACACTGGAAGACGTTAAATTATTTTGTCAACGGCAGAAATTATTTGAGCTGGTTCCCCATATAGAAAGTTCTATAGTTATTCATAATTCTTTCTCTCCGCATTCTTTGTCAACATTTCTCAGTACATTTTAAAATTAGCAATGGATTAATTTATTTTTTTTGTTTTTTTTTATTCTCATGCAAACCCATAGACTGATTCCGAACTTGTCAAGTTGGATCAATAGGAGCAATAGTCAGATGTACTTCGACTTTACACAGGTGTTGCAGATAATATGGCTGTTTTAAGAAGTTTTTTGGGATTGCTTGGACTGCTCGGAATGCATGAGTGAGGTAGAATCGGCCCCGGACAACCTCGTAGAAAGGATGTATCAAGACATGATTATTTGGAATGCGATGAGCACAACAGTTCATCAGACCACCGTTGGTGGCAAAATGCTGGTCGTCACAAAATCCTAAGTTTGTCTCCGCTGCGATGTCCAGCCGGATTCTAGTCCAGGTATGGTATCAGGTATCAGAACGTCGGCTCAGGAGGCACGTTCTTCTTAATTTGGGAGATTTGTGCCATCGCCTTCACTGGCCTTTCTCATCATTTACCTGGAAAAGGAAGTGAAAAGGGGAAAGGAAGAGGAAGTGAAGTTGGAAAGGAGAATGGAACAGGTTTCTAGAGAAGGAGGATACAATCACATAACATATAGGTATCTTTGCCGTGGAATGTGGTCCTTCTATGATTTTGAAACGTTAGCGAACCTAGCGGTGGAAGTCAAACTTGACTGAACAACGCGCATAAGACGGAGCAGCATCGCATGCTTTGCTGTCACTTTCTTTCGCTTGTGATATACAGGAGGACCGTTCGACGATTGTTGATTCACAAAGAGCCTACTTTGAAACTGGCCGTTTATTCTATGATACCTATCTGTTTTGTGATACAATCAATAATACATACATACGATGCATTTTGTAAAACGTAATGAAACGCGAAGCATAAAATATACTGGATAAGTCACACAATGCAAATGCATATGATATACCATTTATAGGAAAGCCAATTATGTAGACCTTGATGTAGACTCACACGCATTAAGCTAGGGACTAAAGAGAGGTGTCACAAAAACACTGAGGACGTAACAAAGACGAAACACAGAGTGCACTGTGAAAAACGCATAATGCGAATCCATATAGATGACAAACACAAAGTACATTGTACAAAATCACATAATGCGAATCCATATAGGTGACAATTTGTTGAAAAATTAAGTAAAAAAACATATTCATAACCCCACCCTTATTTAACCTCAAGTTGAGATTAAAAAAGAGTTGCCGAAGCCGAACGTCAAAGACGAGACACAGAGTACACTGTGAAAAACGCATAATGCGAATCCATATAGGTGACAATTAGTTAGCAAAAAGTCAACTACGCCATAGCTCCGGTTAGCGCAGCGAGGGCTAAATACTGTGAAGGGGCCCAAGTGCTTCACAGGCTCCGTTTGCGGCTATGTTCTTATTAGACCCCCCTAACCATTCATTCGTAGGCACGGTGAGCATAAAGCCGCATCACACCGAGAATTAGGGGTCACCTGTATGGTGGACTTTTACCACTGGAACAAGCAATCCGCCATGTTACCACGGTTACATTGCCAGCTACAGGCAAATCCTGACCCAACGATTACCTTCCTCATTATCCAACTCCGTGATACTTATGAGGGTGTCGCTAAGTCGGTGGCCTCTCGTTAAGTAAGTACTACATCAACACTTCCTTCCTCTCCCTAGTTACGGTGAAGGTGGGCGTGGCCAGGAGTAGTAATCCTCATGCTTTTGTTATTTTTGTTTGAGACTGGAATCAAGGACCACTCCTCTTCTTGATTTCTGATAGCATTCTAGATAAGGATCTCAAAAGTAAAACATGAGTATCACTAGTGTCCAATCTACGAATTACACCGTACCAATGCTAATGCTAATGCTAATGGAACAGGCAATCCGCAATGTTATTCTTAGCCAGATAACCAGCTGCCGACACCACACGGCTATCTAGGCTGTTCGTGGAGAGAAGTTGACATTGACTTTACGTCAACTCTCAATGTGGACGAACAGCCAACCAAGTTTGTCTCCGCTGCGATGTCCAGCTGGATTCTAGTCCAGCATTTGCTTGCTGACTTTGTCTCCGCTCTTTCGTGGTGATCCTTACTGATACGCGCCAAGTCTCACTTTCGAACAACAATATTGATTTTATAATAATTTGAATATTCGAGAATTGGTGCATTGAGTGCACCGATTGAATCTCCGTATTTCGTATGTACGCAAGATCTGCCCTGGCCTTTTTGATCCATGCTTCAGTGTTGGTCTTGGTTGGTCATCTGACGCTTTCTGACTTCGAGAACGTTGAAGGTGTTCGATCTTCCTCACTACTTGCCCAACCCTCATTGGGTTAAAGGGGTTGTTCATGTCGATTTCCAACAATTTGATCTTGTTGATGTTGAAGAGAGAAGCGTTCAACGGTGCATGACAGAGGTCGAAGTCGTTGGGCTGCTTCAGTGTTGGGCTGCCCATGATTCCGTCGATTTCGATGTGGAACAGTAGCGGAGGTAGAATGCACTTCATCGTGTGCGGCCTAATTCCGCACTGTGTGCTGTCTTACCGAGCACGCAACTCCGGTCGTTGCCCGAAGAGGAAAGGAGCAAAGTCATAGCCTGCTATTCACTATTCTATGTTGGCAACCGAACCGTTATATGATATTTGCATATCTGTCATCAATGTAAGCTGACAGTAAATTGCCCAGTTTCTAATATATCTCACCCTCACATTCCCCTTTTTCTTTCACTAAAAGAGAAAAAAACCATTGACTGAGGATGTTCATTAACAACTATTTATATCGCAGTATCCAATATTCGTACTTAATTCCCATATTCAAAACTATCCTAATTCAAATTTTGAATTCTAATATTTCAATACGATTTTCTATTCCGATACTCACATCCAATGTATGAACCCGAAATGCAAATCCAAAATTCCTATTTTATGAACAAAGTTTTAATCCCAAACTAACATTTGAACGTTTTTTTGATGGAATCAAACATTCATATAAAATATTCAAGTATTTCTTCAATCTCTTCATCTTCAATGGCTCTGCATTGCAACTGGTTCTTGGTCTACTATTTACATGTTCTATAGCATTTCCCCAGTAATCAATAGAAAGTTTAATTTATGCTTGCCATTTCATGATTATGTATCTTGTATCAGTATTTATTTTTCTATATTCATATCCAATTTTCACAACTAATATCCTAATCCAAGTCCATCTCTCAAATACAATCTATAGCTTATAACTAAAAGTTGATTCTAAAAAATATTGTTTTCAATATTTGCAACCAAGCCAATTCCAATTCCAAGGACATCTTAAATGATTGTATAAGGTGATGAACGTCGCTGATTGAGGCGGACAGTGCTTCTGTGTGCAGGACTCTTGCATGTGGAAGCTTCGAGCTGTGCTTCAGTGAGGCCGACTATTTTGTCCGGAACTACGGCTAGACTTCGTATGCTGAGCAGCATAAAATGCATACATTCATTGCCTTCCCGATAACAATAGATATCCGAGAACGAGGATGAAGGCGGATATCAAGTCCTGATATCCTTTGTACACAAAATAGCACGCGCTGGAAGAGTCAATAGAATATAATTGTAGCATTACATTTCGTACTGATATAATCCCTTTGGCTAGTTCTATTTTCCACCAAATAGATTATTAGTTTAGGTACATCATCAACACCTAACAGTAGTTTAAGAAAGATGAAGAATAATGTAAGCTCTAGTCACATTCTACGATTTCACTGACATCATGTTTAGGGCAAACTATCCGATAGTCGTGGGTGTTCCTATAGTTGCGGTAGTACAGTGTGCGTTAAATCGACGAATTAAACGCAGCAACCCATTACGTCTAATGATAAAACGATATGTCAATATACGAAGCAAGTTAAAACATTGATTATCTTCAAAAACGGGTAAATATCTAGAAAATACCTTACTAAATTTTCGCCTGTGCGCCAATAGTTGCGGTAGTGTTCCTATAGTTGCGAGTTCCGTAAGAAAACAATGGGATTCGCAACTATAGGAACACGAATTTAAAAATATCGAAACTATTGGAACAGTGTACCAATAATTGGAGTTGACATTTTAGGACGGAATACATGAAATACATGCGACGGAAGCATTTTCACAATAAAATAAGATGAGAAACGCTTTCGAATACATATCCAAGGTAAGCGAAATGAAATTTCGTTTAATTCTAGGGAAATGAATAGTGTTGGAACGTGCTTAGTTCCTCCACTATTGGAATATTTACCCTAGTTGAAAGCCGATGACTTCTCCGTTTTACTTCCAAGGACAAAATGAAGCCAACGCAGGTTCACCCCGACAGTCAGTAGCTGTAACGCACATTCGAGCCAACGTTGCGTGGTTTGTTTTTTTCGTTATGAAGCTATTCTAGTTGAGATTATTTACGACAATGACTGGATTCACTTAATAAATTTTGAATGCGTTAACGGCACGGCGAGGTCATCGCGATCGTCATCAACATCCTCATCATCTGTATTTTGAAAGCAAGGGGATTACATCGAGTTTGGACTCTGCTGCGCATCCATCTTTGTGCTCTGTCTTTTCAAACCTACTCATTCTCAGCATTTATGAGTTATTAGCAGTGATCAGCCGATGTAATTTCCACTTTCTCAACGGAACAACCGGAGATTACCGACAGAGGTGGTTTGATTTGCATTAGTGGAAACATAAATTACCCGTTGTCATAAATCATGACACCTGATTCAAAGTCGGTCCCAATTCGATTCGTGATTTCTGCTTAATCTATCCCCTGCGGAAGTATCTTCCGGTAGCGCACCTCCTTCCCTCCCAGCCCGTTAATCATCGCCGTTAATCGACACCCGGGAACACCCTCGATGAAAACTTATTCAAGCGCGGTTAAGAAAAAAAATTATCATAAATTGAATGGAAACTACCACTCATCGTCTTCACCGTCGACTCTAAATCCGACGCGGTTTCAAGCGTAGCGAAGGATATCATTTACACAAACTGCGTTTCGTTTCCTTGCCTTTAATTCTTTCGACTTCTTCTTCATTTCCTTCCAAGGCAAACCATGATGGTCGGTTGCGGATATCCAGACGACTGCTGCGCTGCCTGTCTGGCTTGAACGGGGAGCTCCTTCCGCCGAGCCGTATTCGCGCGCCGGGCTGCCTGCCGGCAAATGACGTCGACAACGGCCGCGCGTGATTGAGATTGCTTATCTTCATTAATCAAAAACAAACGTGCCGCCGACATGGAGGATCTTAATATCCTAACAGGCATCGCGGAGAAAGGCAGTGGGTAGAATGTAGGAAAGAATTAAAAAAATCCACTGTCGGAGAGAACTAGAAGCAACGCAGACTGTCGCTACTGTTGGTCCGATCCGGATGGGAAAGGTATACGATTAGAAAGCCGAAAAAGGACTAGATAACAGCAGCTATGCAGGGGATCAGCACATGAGATGGAGAAAGTCATAAAAAATATTCGTTTTATTGTGGGTGGTCTGCGATAGATGATTCGGCATGGTAGCAGGAGAATTCTAGATCAACAATTGAAAAGGCGTAACAGCCAAAATTTATTCCTTCTGATTCTTCGTCCACATACATGGCTATATATGTAGACAAAGAATCAGAAGGAATAAGTTTTGGCTGTTACGCCCTTTTCAAATGTTGGTCTAGAATTGATTCTTTCGTGTTCTGCTAAGTTCAATTTTAAAACGCTATTAAGTTTATTCGGTATAGTTAAAACAATAAAAATAATCAAATCAGATGTACACAGCCGCTGCGCAGTGGCAGGTCCCCATTCAAATGCCGTTTTAGAACACTAAATAAAGTTTGAAATTTGATTTGTTATTCAAAATATACTATGCTGCTCAAGCACTTCTGAAGGCTCATGCCTTAAGGTCTGAAGCATTACCACAGCGTCCTCATTCTATCTTTCTAACATTGAAACAGTTTTAAGCAGCTAGGAGCAAATTGATACATGGATATGCGAAATTTCGAAAAATTTCGTTCCAGGTGGCTCGAAACAAAGTTCCGCGGTATTTCGCGTAATTTGCGCATGGCGAAATCAGATTCCAAAGAAAAATTCTTGATGTGAGAAATTTGTGGACATGTTCTAGAGAAAATAATTGATTCATGGCAGTGGCGCTGGAGTTGGTGGGACAGGGACATGTCCTACACGTGAAAAAACCTGGGTAGGACAGTCGAAGTATTGTCCTACCCATGATTATGGTAAGAACATACTACATGGATAACTAAAAGATCTAATTACTAAATTTCTAGATCTATAAAATATTATTGAAACCTTTCAAAGTTAATCTGAGGTTTGAAAGATTATCAGAGGTTAAACTTGGACAATCGTCAAAAGTGCTCAATGATATAGCCCAAGAAGTTTTGAAGTTTCTAATAGTGTATGCTCTTTCATAAATTATTGAAAACTTTCTGGAAGAACGTAGTTTTTCTGCTAGTTCAAGGAGGCTCGAAGAATTTTTGAAATTGTATAACTGACTGCACGCAAAAAAGCGTTCCTGAATTCTTGAACCAGCAAAAATACACCGTGATTTAATTTATGGATTCGGAAACACCAGTCACGATTTCCAGAACGTTCCAGAAAACGTGACTGTATTCCCAAATCCGTGGCTGTTGTTCCTGAAAAATACACTGTGAACTCGTTAGTTCACGAATTCATGAACGCTTTTTTAGCGTATGTGAATTATCAAAAGTTGAATATCTAAACAAGGATATAGCTTAACTTGGCTAAGACTGACTGTACTTGCCAATGATTGCTTCTCCGTGACTGGTTAGAACTGGTGTAAATTGCGCTACGATGCATATGCATAAAGGCTGGTATTTACTACCTACGACTCCAGTCAGTTGGGAAATAAGAGGAATGTCTGTGTGTAGTTATTGTTGCTTCTAGAGACCGAGAAAACCTCAGTATCCCCACAATACCATGGATAGGAGATTTCGTTAACTCTCCCGAGCGGCACAAGTCAGACAAAAAGCCTAGAAAAGTGGTGTAGTCTATGCCAGGTTTCCTGTCTATAAGGCAGTCAGTAGACTTCTGAGCTCATCTCCACCAGTTGATAAACTAAACTCGGATATGAGAAAACAATTCCAGAAATATGCGAATATGAAGCAGTTTATGATGATTGTAGCACATCCGGATGTCTGGTAGCAGGCCTATGAGAAGAAGAATTCTGAAAGCTTCTAAGAGTTTATTGGAATCTGTAGGAATCACAAATATACCTACGTTTGCATGAAATCTTAGAAGAAGTCTGAAATTCGGAGTAACATTGTTCTTGAGATTTCTGAAAACCCGTTAATAGTACTAAACACCCTTAAAGATTCTTGGACGATCATAAACTTTACTGGTAGATCGTAGTGAAATTTCTGAAGATTTCTAAAGGTTCAAATTCCTAGAAGTTAGTGATAATTGCTTGAAATCATCCAATAGTTTAAAGGTGTAAATTTACAAGAATCCATATAATCACTTCTTGAAATTCGTAAAAGTGCTTGAAGACATGTTTTTTAGAAATGTTCTATAAACACTGGATATGTAAATAACAGTCATAGAAAGTTTTATAACTTATCTGAGGATGTCCGAAAAAATCTCTTGAAATCCGAGAGGATCTCCGGAAAGTCGCAGAAATTCCATAAAACTATTCTATAGATTTGATAATCCAGTTTTTGTCCTACCCACGTCTCGGAACGTGGCCGCGCCGCTGATTCATGGTTTTAAGACTAATATATAGAACACCCTACTTCAGTCCCTCCCATTCCAGCTACATTTATGTTTCTTCAAATATTCACGTTTTGTAAGAATATAACAGTAATATATTCATTTGGATTAATGAATTTGATATATAAGAATATAGTCAAAATCTATCTATCTATCTATCTATCTATCTATCTATCTATCTATCTATCTATCTATCTTCTTCTATTATTATTATTATTTATTATTTATTATATTTATTATATTTATTATATATATATAAAACTCAATGTTTGTATGTTTGTATGTATGTTTGTATGTATGTTCCAGCATAACTTCTGAACCCATTTACCGATTTTAACCAAATTTGGAACACACATTCTTTATCTTGAGGAAACGACGATAGGGGGGTTAGGCATGCTCTTTGGAAAAGGGGGAGGGTGTGGGGGGAGGGGTATTGCTTAGTTATCGGTCAACTGAGTGTAAATTCTGAACCCCTTGGCCGATTTCAACCAAATTTAGAACACAAATTCTTTATCTTAAGCATTTTGGAAAAGGGGGAGGGTATGGGGGAGGGGTATTGCTTAATTATCGATCTACGCAGTTTAAATTCTGAACCCCTTGGCCGAATTCGACCAAATTTGGAACACAAATTCCTTATCTTAAAAAGGGGACGATAGGGGGTTAAGCATGCTCTTTGGAAAAGGGGGAGGGTGTGGGTGGAAGGGTATTGTTTAGTTATCGATCAACTCAGTGTAAATTCTGAACCCCTTGGCCGATTTCAACCAAATTTTGAACACAAATTTTTATCTTAAGGATGGGACGATAGGGGGTTGAGCATGCTCTTTAGAAAAGGGGAGGGTATGGGGGAGGGTATTGCTAAGTTATCGATCAACGCAGTTTAAATTCTGAACCCCTTGGCCGATTTCAACCAAATTCGGAACACAATTACCTTATCTTAAGAAGGAGACGATAGGGGCTAAGCATGCTCTTTGGAAAAGGGAAGGGGTGTTGGGGAGGGTATTGCTTAGTTATCGGTCAGCTCAGTTTAAATTCTGAACCCTTGGCTGATTTCAACCGAATTTGAAACACAAATCCTTTATCTTACAGAGGAAAGATAGGAGGTTAAGTATGCTCTTTGAAAAAGGGTAGGGTATAAGGAAGGGTATTTCTTAATTATCGATCAACGCAGTGTAAACTCTGAACCCTTGGCCGATTTCGACCAAATTTGGAACACAAATTCTTTATCTTAAGAAGGGGCGATAGGGGTTAGGCATGCTCTTTGGAAAAGAGGGAGGGTGTGGGAGGAGGGTGTTCTTTACAAAAGAGAGGGTATTGTTTAGCAATCGATCAACTCAATGTAAATCCTGAGCCTCATGACCGATTTGAACCAAATTTGTATCAAATATTGTCTGCCCTAAGGAAGCGATTTTAGTGGATGTGGTTAAGTAATTTAAAAAAGGGGAGGGTGTGGGACAAGGGGTATTGTTTAGTTATCGATCAATTCAGCATGACTTCTGAACCCATTTGAATCATTTGTTTGAGAAACTGCATAAGTCCATTTCACACTATTCCGAGAAAACAACAAAAAACTGTTTTTTAACAAATTTGCACCGAATCTTTTGATTTCTTCGATACAGATCAAGAGTTTTTGGCAAAACTCAACACCCTGGGGCACTTGCAGTGCAAAAAATGTAAGCAGTACTCCACAATTGCTCTTCAAAGTACGTGGACATATGTAGTTTCTCAAACAAACGAATTTTTTTTCATACATTCCTGAACAAAATTTTTTTTTCGTATTTTTTGCCAGAATATGTATTTTTGGACGAGGATTCAGAATATATAAAAATCTCATTTTGGCCAAAAATGTTACATATGCAGTTTCTCAAACAAACGGTTCATTTATCGATGTCCACCAAATTTGGAACCCATATTATCTGTCTAAGGAAGACTATATCAGACTGGGTATGAGTGCCATAGCTAAATGAGAGAGAGGGTATATTCATTAAACGAACAGTTTAGTATACGTTTTATCACATAGGTCAATTAAAATCAAACACGTAAGCACGTAATCCCTACCCAAAGGAAACTATTATAGAGAGGCTGGAAGGGACTTTTGGAATGGGATGTGGGGGGGTATTGGGATTGGGTATTGTTGTTCATCGGAATAATTGTATGCCCAGTGAAAAGCAATGATTAATGTGTTTCCTTCTGAATGATGGATGTGATTGCTTCTTCAAAAGTAGGCATTTGCCCGGAATAAGGCAGTGGTGGGTGTGATCCCTTCTTTAAAAATATGCGTTGCCCGGATATGGCATCGATGAATGTTTTTCCTTTATTAGACATATACGTTTTCCCGGAATAAGACCTTTCAAACCCAAGATCCCTTCTTCAAAATCAGTCAATGTTTCCAAAAGCCTTCTTTTAATCAAATGATAAAGTATGAATAAGTAAACACAATTACCCTGTTGATCAATTGGTTTTATCATTTTCCGATTGTAAAAGAAAACTGCAAACCAAACTGGCAATTCCGAGCAAGGCCGGGTACATAAAGCTAGTTTAATATACAAAACAACCACTATTTAAAGTTGTGATACAATTGCACATAATGAGCTTGTTGAATAATTCACAGTGTCTACTTCTAAAAGGAACTACCGTCCGACGGGGCTTGTTTTGGTACTTTGAGAGTTCCTTTTAACATAATAACAAAGTGGAGCACAACGCGGATTTTCATCGAAATTAAGGCTTTGTCATCTACAACACATTTTGATTTTTTTTATTAGAAAACCGTGTAGTCCAACTGTCTATAAGTGTGACCTTAAAAATACCAAAATATTTACATATAATACAGAATTATTGAATTAAACATCAATGTCTCAGTTCTAGAGTTTAAAAATATCAAACTATGACTACTATCGGACCAAAACTGGATTCCATGGGGAAAATTTTAACGTACGTAAATGTATCCATTGTGCGGGGCTCTTCAGAAACAATGTGAAGTGGAAAGTACCGTGAGGTAGCGGAATCCGTACAACAATTAAATCCATCCATCTTATGAGATATCTATACGTGTATAATAAAGGGTGTTTGAACTAATTAGTTGATAAACTATTTATCTATTCCTATTCAAATACTTGACTTTTTGATGTTGACCATAATTGTATCATAGTGATTGTGCTCTGAGACGAGACCTGCAAAGACGCTGCTTCTTTTCTCGTGTTTTGACACTTGTTCTTCTTTTCATTACAGTTGACCATCGAGTCTCAACTGTTTACTTGACTGTTTCACCTAAGCCCGAGGTGGACTCTTCTGAGCACAATAAAAGTGTATCCAATTCACGAATCAGTAAATTCATTTTCATAAGGATTTTATACCGGGAACAAAACACAGGTGTATTACTGATTATTAAAGAGCTAAACGGATGGTTTGGAATACTCGTTAAAGTAAAAAGTCTTCGTAAAACAAAATGATGCGGAATATTTTATTTGGGATACCAATACTTACTCACTCAAAAAGGTGCTGGCTGCACCTGACAGTTCGTGAAAGCAGTTGACTGGCAGCAGCTGAAGTTACATTTTTTCCTCTTTGCAAGACCCGTCCCAGATTGTGCTTAGACTGCAAAACGCAGTAAATCAAGTAAGATCACTGTAATATAAATTCATTGGATCCCCTGTCAAGGTGCGTATTGAACTATTTACAGTGGTGGCCAGTGAATTGTCCTGCTTTCAAACATTCAGTCTGATAACAGCTGTACGAATTATGATATTTTGATTCCAAATCAATCCACGAGGAACGGATTTTGATTCAGGAAGTGTTAATTGTCTGTAGTTTTTAATGTGTACAAATAAACAACTTTAGAAATACATGCCTTCCTGAGCAGGAGAAATTGGCTCAATAATACTTAATTCTATTATTGATACCATACTCTGTTATGAACTAGCACTGCATAAGAGGTAAATACCAAACGAATAATACCAAAAACCAATATACACAATACTTAAGCCATAACAAACTCAGTTATTAAATTGAATTTCAATACCAAATGCATAATCAATTATTATTCGTTTGGTATTGAAATACCTAAGCATGGTATGCCTCAAGTATTCTGCATATAATTTTGTGGTATTTTACCTCTTATGCAAGGCTAAATCATACCAATTTCTGTTATCGAGGTCGTCGTTCCTGCTCAGGTTTGTGCACCTTCATCAACGATGAATGTTGGTCGTTTTGCCCCACGGTCGCGCTTCAGAGGCCCAAATGCTATTTCGCTTGTGCTGTGAATATCAATCCAGAAAATGCAATATTTTTTTAAACTTTATTAAAGGGATTTTTAAAATATTCTTAAGTTCATCACCTGAAAAACAGTGTTTGTACGATATACAACTTCAAGAGACAATTTAAGGTTTTTACCGATGGCATTGTTGAAACATTTTTATAGATATATGAGAAGAATGGGCAGATAGTGTGAACTCAACAAGGGCAAAACCACTTATAAATTAATGAGATATCAGACTTATTTAACTACGGAAATTGAAGATGAGCAATCAAATTCGACACTATTTGATAGTCGTATGATATTTTAAACATTTTCCCATGTTAATTGCCATACAAATAAATTGACTTTCAAATCATAACCAAACATTATTGAAATTTGAATAGTATCACTCAGAACATACTTCACAGTATTACAATTTCAGATTCCCAATCAAAATCCCAAGAATTTTTAAATAAAAAGTGCATCAAAAACATAAAACTTCTGCCGTGGGACACCGAAAGCCGTACACCTAAGCACTTCAAAATATTAATGTAGTGCCTACAAAGTACAAAAAATCGGAAGCAAAAGTCGTTAGTACAGTTGCATAGAGGCCTGATTCTTTGGGTGTTTCGTCCTCACATATAAGAATCACGAAAAGTTTGTTAGAATATTGATATAATTCAAGACCTCCTGAAACAAAATAACTCAACAACTTTAATGTTTGTTATTTTAATTTTGAAGCCTACGAAAACGATAAGATAAAAGATAAATTAATAATAAATTGTTTATATCAAATTCATGTAATGAGGAAGACACATTTTCCGCTTCATAATGCCAAAGTTCGGGAAATAAAACTATTTTTTTCAGTATCGGAAACCATTGCCCAATTTGTTCTAGAAATTTTAATTTGTTTTCCAAACGATTTATGAAGATTCCAAATATCAATCGTTTCTCATTTTTTTTTCTAATATTTGCCAGATTAGTTTTTGTTTTAACAATTTTTTTTCTTGTTAAAATCGCCAAATAATGATCGACAATTACATAATATCCAAATTTCAGCAGCTTTGTCGAAATACAAAACTCTTGAAAAATTAGTGGAAGTCTGAGAATAAATTTTAATATTAAATAGAGGAATTTCTCTTAATAACGAATAGTTAAAATACATGTTTGGATTACGGTTAAGTAAAAAAATGCGAATAACTTTTTTGAATCGTATATTTCCGCTACAATTCCGGCTAAAGTATGAGTTTCCAGAAAAAAAAGTGCTAAGGGGTACCTCAAGCAATGACAAAGCCCTAAGGGGCACAACTCAACAAAAAGGTTGAGAACTGCTGCCCTAGAGAACAATGTTAATGGAGCTTGAGATAAGCTGTCCTCTCTTAATGTACACTTTTCGGATGCTCACGTATTTTTCGTCAATAACGCCACCGGCCATGTCCTTGCTGTCATGTGAGGAAGTTATAATTGTTGGTTCGACTCTCGCTGCGATTAAGGATCGAGAGCACTTCTGCATCTCCACGATTGTTTTGGGATATGGTTTCATGGTATTGTATTAGTTTAAGGGATATATTATCTGGATTCACTTTGGTAAGTCATGTGATCTATGAGATGGGATTATAATAAAAGCGAATGGAAAATTCGACAGCATAACGTAGATCTACTAAAAATATGTCAATCGAAACACGATGAATCGCGCACTCAACGCAAAGCCAAATCACCCGGATTTCGTGAAAGTTCTGTGTCCGATATGAAAGGCAATTGATGCACAATCAATCAATCAATGCGCATTCAAAGTCTTTTGACTGAAAATGTCATTTGGACAAACTTGTCACATGGCAGAAAATGTCATTTGGTCGAACGATAAATGCCGTTTTCTGAACAGGTCTTCTTCTTCTTATTGGCATTACAACCCCAAACTGGGACAGAACCGCCTCGCAGCTTAGTGTTCATTAAGCACTTCCACAGTTATTAACTGCGAAGTTTCTAAGCCAAGGTGCCATTTTTGCATTCGTATATCATGAGGCTAACACGATGATACTTTTACGCACAGGGAAGTCGAGACAATTTTCCGAAAATTACCTAGCCTGGCACAGAGAATCGAACCTAGTCACCCTCAGTATGGTCTTGCTCTGTAGGCGCGCGTCTTATCATATCATATGGTCGAAAACGTCAATTGGCCGAATAATAGTGAATGTGAAATGTGCGATGTGAAAAAGTGTGAAAAAGTGAGACCACTCAGTTTCACATTAAAAAGTGAGAAGAAGAAAGTGGGAAGTGAGAAATAAAATGTAAGAAGTGAGGCGTCACACGCCTTACTAAAAGTTAAGAGTAAGAAGTGAGATGTAAGATGTATCCCTTCTGATTTTGCATTCCTCATTAGTTACTTCTCACTACCCACTTCTAATGTGCACTGTGAGAAAAGAGAAATGTGAAGTGAGAAGTGTTAACGAGAAGTGAGAAGCGAGAAACAACGACTGCGAAGTTGCAAGTGAGAAATGAGATGTGACAAGTGAGTCATCTCACTTCCTACTTCTCATTTCTCATGATAAGTGAGAATTGATAAGTAATAAGTGAGACGTCTCACTTTTCACTCCTCACTTTCCACTCCTCACTTTTCTTTTCTCACTTCTTACTTCATTTCTCACTTTTCATTTACCACTTCTCACTTTTCAAATATAATTAATTTCTTTAACTGTTAGGCTCCATTAGAAGCTTGTAGCTCCACCAAAAGTATTATCATTCTCAAACGCACCAAAACAAATCCTGAGAACACCACTATTGCAAATTAAAAATTATCAGTGAGAAAAGTATTTCTCCTATTTCTCAGCCAGTCAGCCAGTGTGTTCCTATCTCATACCCAAACGCCAGTGTCAGTGGTGAATACTCTACGTGTGTATCAATGTCATTTATTTTATACAGGTCCGGTTGAGCGTGCATTTTGTTCGTATTAGTAGCTCAAAAACCGTAAACATTTCTGATCAGCTGATTGCTGACGTCAAACTCACACCAAATTTCATTCATGAGGTGTGAGTTTGACGTCACCGTTCTTTTGTTTCCGACACCGGAGCCACCGCCGTCGTCGTGCGAAACGAACACTGTTACTGATTCCGACATTTCACGAACACGTTTGTGCTCTCTCGCCCGAGCCTGTATGAAATCCATAACATTGCGTGTGTATAGCAGTTTGAAAGAAAGGATCGAAACTTCACTTGGCAGTTTGTTACCACAAACAGATCCATCTAGATGGAGCGAAGGTGACGGAAAAAATAGGGTGCATTGATACATAATATCCACACATAACGGATGTTCGGCTTGAAGCCGCTACTTGTAAAAGCGGTTACAGAGAGGAAAATCCTAACCAAACCTAAAAATGAACAGAGCATTCTTAGTACTAGCTACAGGAAAAATTTAAATGAGTAGAAGACAGTCAAAAGTGTCTAAGCCTAAAAAGGCATCATAAGGGGCAAATAGTGTACGTAGGTCCTGAACTTTTTCTTTTATTCGGCAGTGAAGCTCTACGTGTGGTCCATCAAGAGCCAAATCTCAGAACTAAGCCTTGGTATGCCTTGCCAGCAACGGCGACACCATCTTTCCAACACCTTCGGCTTCTCAAAACGAATACCGTACTCCATCCGCATCGCGTCTCAACCACCTGCCGTTCAAAGCCGAATCAGCCGAACCAACATTGGTGGCTCTTGGTTTCCGATGCCATCTGCCGGCCAAAGCAGGTTATTTCCATTAGCAAAGCCATCGTTCCAGTACTGTCCGGCTTTCCGGAGTGTCAAGAAACACCTCAAGCACCATCAGAGCTCCATGCGCAAGTATCCCTACACTGATAAAAATCGATACATTAATAATGGCAAAAATCCAAAAAAAAAAAATACAAATGAATTTTATGTGACATTGATAATCACCCGCTATAGGAGAATGCACATAAAGGTTATTAGTTGATAATGGTTATGTTTGTTTCCACATATATGCTATGCGAATTCACATAGCCATTATGTGGGAAATGCTATACACATAAATAATATGATTGGATTTTTATCAGTGCACTAAGCTGTTGGTTAAGCCAAGAAAGTCTCTGTTTAGTTTTTTAAAATGGGTAGCCCCGAACCTTATCAATTCCATAGTTTCATGATCTTGGTTCGTTTTCCGTGCTCGAAAGGAGCATTCAAGTCTCACCGTTCTGGTGGTCCGTTAATTAGAAGTTTTCCTCAGTGTGTTCCTTCGCTTTGCCATTAACCTGCTATTCATCAGTTTAAGACATTTTGCCCCAAATTGAAACAACCCCAAAGTACCCGATTTGGGGGAGAGGGTATTAGCCTTCATTATTTAACACTTCTAACAATTACATTTTCAAAAATTTCGGAAATTTGACCTATTTAGCAAATAACATTTATGGACGTATGGCTCGTTCTGCCAAATGACGTTATCAGCTAAATGCCAAACGATTATTTTGGCAAAACTGCGCTTTCAGCCAAGCCAGTTCAGCCAAACGACGTTTTCGGCCGTATGTCGAACCGTATCGGCATAACAAGCAAATTACAAATGATACTCTCGGAGAGATGTATGCGGCTAAACGACATTATCGACCATATGATCCATTGGGCAACTCGAGTACTTTGCTTGCTCTTGCAGATCCTCCTCTTTCTTTTTCCGTTGATCCTCCGCATTTTCCCGCAACATTTTCTCTTTTTTCTCGGTGTAATTAAGAATTCCTTCATGCTCGTGTCATATCTGATCCGTTTTATTTTTGTTGGGTACTGTTCTTTTTCCCGTTCTTCTTATTATTCATCGTTTTTCTATTATTTTTCTTCTTCTCCTACAGATTGCTGCATCGCTTCATCCAGAATTTCGAAAGTTTCTTCATCATCATTACCTTTTCCATTGTCCTGGCATCCGTTAACTACTCCGGCAAACGTGATTGCCGATTTCATTTCATTAAATGTTAATTAGATAGCAAAATGAGATATGATTGAACGCTTTTGCCGTAGATACTCGCCGTTTGTGGATCATTTTCTTTCACGTCGTTTTGCCGTGCTCGACAATTGTTTTCCGGATTTTGACGGGTTACTCGATACTGTTCTATAGAGCGACTTGACTTTCATTTGATGCAATTCATGCAATCAGAATTGGTTCAAAGTATCAATAAGAAAATACTTTTCAATATATTAAGTCAGCATTAAAGATCTATAATAAGGTTGTATCTTGTGAACACCCATTCCGATTAGGTCAGGTTGAAGTTAAACCGGAGTGTCTCAGAAATTCCAAATTCTGTGATGCTTGCAAGCAACGCTATATCAGTACTTATTACGGTGGCTTAGTCAAAGCCAATCTGCTTCTGGTGACGATTTAACTTACACAAAAAGCCCGCAAAATTATCCGATTGCCAGTAACTCGTGAAAGTGGAGATGATTATACACTCCGCTGAAACGAATCCATTCATCAGGATTTCATTCGGAGTCATTAGTGCGTGAAGCGAGTGCACCCATGTGGGTGGACTGCCGCTGCATTTCGCCTCCTTGGCAGCTAAGTGGTTGTCATAGTGCACGAGTACGGCTAAGCCGATAAGGGCCATACCAGGAAATAAATACTACAACCAGCGACATGGTACCCACTACAGCGCGTGGGATGGGAGAAGGGTTATAGTCACAAAAAATGTAGGCGAAATTATGATACTACATCATACACATCGTCATGTTGCAAAGCCATTCCACCTGGGATGTTGTCGACGATGCGATGCTGGTGATGAGGATGCTGTCGATGTGCAGTGAGTGACAATGCTTCGAGAGGCTGTCGGAGAGAGAAAAATGACTATTAATCCGCTTAGCGAGTTCTGTTGTGTTTCGAAGTGCGCCGGGTCTATTATTCCGATTCGGGTGAAAACAAGGGCCACTCCGTGTTGGTTGGTTGAAAAGGATCGACTAAGGAAGAAAAAACTTTTTTTTGGCGAGGTTGGTTGAAGGGGAAAGTGGTTGAAGATGTACCAATGGCCAACAGAATTTGAAAATGGGAAACATTTACCAATGCTAAAGAGGTGCATATTGCACCCCATCCCCTTAGGTATGCATCCATCAACCGCTACCAGTAGGTATGGCACCGCCAACAACAACGAACGAATGAATGTCTAATACGTGTTGAATGAGAAGCATTGGAACAGCGGACCAAGCGGGAAGCAACAAGGCTTTGTCCTCGTTTCTATGAAAACAAAGCTCCCATGTCGCTCAGAAATGAATACATGCGAGTTTCGTGTTCCTCGAAGTTATTTTTTCGTGTCCCTGCCTGGATTAGGGCCCATTGAAGGGGATTTACATTTGATATTCGCTACCGACCGACCGCCCAACCACCATCCACGGATGATGGATCGTGCTCTCCTCCGGACAACGACGGGCCGCAAAGTGACATTTAATAGCGATTGTTGCATAACGGAAAATATACCAAAAAAGTGGTTTCTTCTGAATAGCGAAAAAATCGAGGTTAGTAAGGAATGTGCGGGCGCGAGAGTCGACAGTCAGTGGTTTTAATCAATATCATCGGACTTGACGTTCCAGCGTGGACCACTTTGGGAGTGATGAACAATGGGACAAATTGCCCAAAATGAGGAATAAATCTATTATTTGCAATAGTTTGCAATGCCAATTCAAACAAAAAACAACATAATGCGAGATTTTTAAAATTATTTTTGATTCCAAAACTCGACAATCCAAAACAGTATGAATTTGCAGTAAGATTTCACGCCTCCACCAAATCTGTGCCCTAGTGTGACCGTAGGCGACGAAGTGATAATTGCTGCGCATCAAGAAAATTGAGCAGCTGCGACTATCATCTGTCAGCCGCTCGTCGAGGAAAATGATTCTCCCCGGCAGTCGGGCCTCGGTTTTGTACCCGTTGAAGCCGGGTCACCATTAATATCGTCGTCGACTGCCAGCACTCTCAGCTGATGCGGAAATGATATAAAAGCTTGGGCAACAGTTCGCACTGAGTGTACGCATAAATTTTCCCAGGAATGAGTGGATTAATCCCGTCGCTGGAATAGAGCTGTCTGGGCGGGGGAATGGAAATATTTTGAAATGACGCAGATAACAAGTGTTGGGTGGTTCTGAGATTTGTGATTCGTCACTGTGCAATTTTTACTTATATATATTCGATTTGAACCACCATCGTTTGACCTCAAGAAGTCTTTGTGCTGTACATTGTTTCATTGTTTCACGAAATCCTCATGAATATCAATTTTTATCGTAAGATCTTTGAAGTTGTGCACAAATAACGAAAGGAATTGCTATGAGTTTTACACCCCCCCTGAGTTAATTTTTTTGAATAAATATTTTGTTCCACACTGGGATTGGGCTGGCACAGGACTGGGACGGAACTGGGATTGAACTGAGAATGTACCGGGGCTTGACTGGAACTGGGCTAGGGATGGACCAGACTGGGACTGGATTGGGACTGGGTTGGATTTTTTTTATCTATTACATTTATTTGACAGGCTCAGACGTGTATAACACCTAACGCAGCTGAGTTTTTTTTTGGTATTTACAATTGATATCATTATTATTTATAGTTAGTTTGGTGTAAGGGACAAAGACCAAGATATTTGTGGCGACTCAAGGTTAGATTGCGTAATTTGAGGATGGACGGGGTTGAGATTTAGGTTTGAGGTATTTCAGTTGCTCATCCGGGAATTTGACGTCATGGCTGGTTAGGCATACCGTCGTGCTCGGAATATGATTCTTTAGGGAGCATCTTCTGGATTGCCAGAGCTTCATGGTACTCGAAACAATAAGACAGAGACAAGAAAAAAAAATGATTGCAGTCTCCCAAAATACCTCTTACTTCCCGGAAGGGTTGTTTACCTCGGGCCACAAGATTGCTCTCTTGAGGCGTCATTTACCATGTATGGATTGTATAGATCGTCACACTTCGGGGAACCCCCCTCCACCTCTAAGCGTTACGTAATTTATGGATGCTCCCTTTGCCAATTTTGAAGAGTAATCTGACGGACTAATGGAAGAAACTTGTCGTTCGAGATTTGTCTATCATAAACTTCACCTGCCTGTGCGCCCAACTTTGCCACCGGTTTTATGGACCGGAGTGCCTCGATACAACTAAGGCTATCCGAGAAGATAAAATAATGATCTACGGGCAGATCGGAAATTATATCCCCAAAGCGAGTTAATTGCTGCCAGCTCAGCAACATAAACCGAGCACGGTTCTTCAAGTTTTCGGAAGGTTGTCGAATTTTCGTTGAAAACATCGAAGCCAGTGTTGTTGCAATTAACATGTTCATATTTTTCAATCTGATAGTGGAGTGGGACTTATTCGGTACTGGACTGCACTTGGACTGAGACTG
The DNA here is from genome assembly GCF_024139115.2 of Armigeres subalbatus. Taxonomy (NCBI): domain Eukaryota; kingdom Metazoa; phylum Arthropoda; class Insecta; order Diptera; family Culicidae; genus Armigeres; species Armigeres subalbatus. Next base: position 334,278,276 of record NC_085140.1, read on the forward strand.
GACTGGACTGGGACTGAACTGAACTAGAACTGGACTGGGACTGGACTGGGACTGGACTGGGACTGGACTGGGACTGGACTGGGACTGGACTGGGACTGGGACTAGACTGGGACTGGACTGGGACTGGACTGGGACTGGACTGAGAATGGACTGGGCCTGGACTGGGACCGGATTGGGATTGTACTGAGACTGAACTGGGACTGGAACTGGATTGGCACTGGACTGGGACTGGACTGGGACTGGACTAGAACTGGACTGGGACTGGACTGGGACTGGACTGGAACTGGGACTGGGACTGGACTGGGACTGGACTGGGACTGGACTGGGACTGGACTGGGACTGGACTGGGACTGGACTGGGACTGGACTGGGACTGGACTGGGACTGGATTGGGATTGTACTGAGACTGAACTGGGACTGGACTGGAACTGGACTGGGACTGGACTGGGACTGGACTGGGACTGGACTGGGACTGGACTGGGACTGGACTGGGACTGGACTGGGACTGGACTGGGACTGGACTGGGACTGGACTGGGACTGGACTGGGACTGGACTGGGACTGGACTGGAACTGGGACTGGGACTGGACTGGGACTGGACTGGGACTAGACTGGGACTGGACTGGGACTGGACTGGGATTGGACTGGGACTGGACTGGGACTGGACTGGGCCTGGACTGGGGCTGGACTGAGACTGGACTGGAACCGGATTGGGACTGGACTGGGACTGGACTGAGAATGGACTGGGCCTGGACTGGGACCGGCTTGGGATTGTACTGAGACTGTACTGAGACTAAACTGGGACTGGAACTGGATTGGCACTGGACTGAGACTGAACTGGGACTGGAACTGGATTGGCACTGGACTGGACTGGGACTGGGACTGGGACTGGACTGGGACTGGACTGGGACTGGGACTGGACTGGACTGGGACTGGACTGGGACTGGACTGGGACTGGACTGGAACTGGACTGGGACTGGACTGGGACCGGATTGGGATTGTACTGAGACTGAACTGGGACTGGACTGGGACTGGACTGGGACTGGACTGGGACTGGACTGGGACTAGACTGGGACTGGACTGGGACTGGACTGGAACTGGACTGGGAATGGACCGGGACTGGACTGGGACTGGACTGGGACTGGACTGGGACTGGACTGGGACTGGACTGGGACTGGACTGGGACTGGACTGGACTGGGACTGGACTGGAACTGGGACTGGGACTGGACTGGGACTGGACTGGGACTAGACTGGGACTGGACTGGGACTGGACTGGGACTGGACTGGGACTGGACTGGGACTGGACTGGGCCTGGACTGGGGCTGGACTGGGACTGGACTGGGACCGGACTGGGACTGGACTGGGACTGGACTGAGAATGGACTGGGCCTGGACTGGGACCGGCTTGGGATTGTACTGAGACTGTACTGAGACTAAACTGGGACTGGAACTGGATTGGAACTGGACTGAGAATGAACTGGGACTGGAACTGGATTGGCACTGGACTGGACTGGAACTGGGACTGGGACTGGACTGGGACTGGACTGGAACTGGACTGGGAGTGGACTGGAACTGGACTGGAACTGGACTGGGTCTGGACTGGGACTGGACTGGGACTGGACTGGGACAGGACAGGGACCGGATTGGGATTGTACTGAGACTGAACTGGGACTGGAACTGGATTGGCACTGGAACTGGGACTGGACTGGAACTGAACTTGGACTAAACTGGAACTGTAGTGGGACTGGTAATCGACTGGGACTGGACTGGGACTGGACTGGGACTGGACTGGGACTGGATTGGGACTGGATTGGGACTGGATTGGGACTGGACTGGGACTGGACTGGGACTGGACTGGGACTGGACTGGGACTGGACTGGGACTGAACTGGGACTGGGACTGGGACTGGACTGGGACTGGACGGGGACGGGACTGGGACTGGACTGGGACTGGACTGGGCCTGGACTGGGCCTGGACTGGGCCTGGACTGGAAACTGGACTGGGACCGGATTGGGACTGGACTGGGACTGGACTGAGAATGGACTGGGCCTGGACTGGGACCGGCTTGGGATTGTACTGAGACTAAACTGGGACTGGAACTGGATTGGCACTGGACTGGGACTGGACTGGGACTGAACTAGAACTGGACTGGGACTGGACTGGGACTGGACTGGAACTGGGACTGGGACTGGACTGGGACTGGACTGGGACTGGACTGGGACTGGACTGGGACTGGACTGGGAATGGACTGGGCCTGGACTGGGACTGGACTTGGACCGGATTGGGATTGTACTGAGACTGAACTGGGACTGGAACTGAATTGGCACTGGACTGGGACTGGACTGGGACTAGAACTGGACTGGGACTGGACTGGGACTGGACTGGGACTGGACTGGGACTGGACTGGGACTGGACTGGGACTGGACTGGGACTGGACTGGGACTGGACTGGGACTGGACTGGGACTGGACTGGGACTGGACTGGGACTGGACTGGGACTGGACTGGGACTGGACTGGGACTGGACTGGGACTGGACTGGGACTGGACTGGGACTGGACTGGGACTGGGACTGGACTGGGACTGGACTGGGACTGGACTGGGACTGGACTGGGACTGGACTGGGACTGGACTGGGACTGGACTGGGACTGGACTGGGACTGGACTGGGCCTGGACTGGGGCTGGACTGAGACTGGACTGGGACCGGATTGGGATTGTACTAAGACTGAACTGGGACTGGACTGGAACTGGACTGGGACTGGACTGGGACTGGACTGGGACTGGACTGGGACTGCCCTAGCAGCACACATCTTATATATAAAAATGAAATGGTCTGTGTTCGTATCCGCATAACTCGAAAACGGCTGGATGGATTTTTTTCATTTCTTCAGCAAATATATCCGTTATGGTTTCCGACGGGCTTACATGATATTTCTTCATGCGAAAGTTACGAGTAGGGTTGAATAAATTGTGAAAACTTAAAATTAAGATTCGTATGTGAATTTCGTTTGGGCAGTTAATAACGCGCATTTTCGCCTACTATGCAGGACAACGTCTGCCGGGTCGACTGGTATTCTATATAGGTTACTGCAACTCATATGTGACCAGATTTAGTCGCAATCAAGTTGCTGCAACCGGATTTCCCTGACTTGTGCTGCTCGGGTGGACTGGGACTGGACCGGGACTGGACTGGGACTGAACTGTGACTGAAGTGGGACTGGAATGGGACTGGGACTGGACTGGGACTGGACTGGGACTGGACTGGGACTGGACTGGGACTGGACTGGGACTGGACTGGGACTGGGACTGGGACTGGGACTGGGACTGGGACTGGGATTGGGACTGGACTGGGACTGGGACTGGACTGGGACTGGACTGGGACTGGGACTGGACTGGGAATGGACTAGGCCTGGACTGGGACCGGACTAAGACTGGACTAGGACTGGATTGGGATTGTACTGAGACTGAACTGGGACTGGACTGGAACTGAACTGGGACTGGATTGGGATTGTACTGAGACTGAACTGGGACTGGACTGGAACTGGACTGGGACTGGACTGGGACTGGACTGGGACTGGACTGGGACTGGACTGGGACTGGACTGGAACTGGACTGGGACTGGACTGGGACTGGACTGGGACTGGACTGGGAATGGACTGGGACTGGACCAGGACTGGACTGAGACTGGACTGGACTGGGACTGGTCTGGAACTGGACTGGGACTGGACTGGGACTGGACTAGGACTGGAGTGGGGCTAGATTGGGACTGCACTGGGACTGGGACTGGACTGGGAATGGACTGGGAATGGACTGGGACTGGACTGGGACTGGACTGAGACTGGATTGGGACTGGACTGGGACTGGACTGGGACTGGACTGGGACTGGACTGGGACTGGACTGGGACTGGACTGGGACTGGACTGGGACTGGACTGGGACTGGCCTGGGCTGGACTGGGACTGGACTGAGACTGGACTAGGACTGGGTCTGGACTTGGACAGGACTGGAACTGGACTGGAACTGTACTGGGACTGGACTCGAACTGGACTGGGACTGAACTGGGTCTGGGACCGGACTGGGACCGGACTAGGACTGGACTGGGATTGAACTGAGACTGAACTAGGACCAATCTGATAGTGGACTGGGACTTATTCGGTACTGGACTGAGACTGGACTGAGACTGGACTGGACTGGGACTGGACTGGGACTGGACTGGGACTGGACTGGGACTGGTCTGGGACTGGACTGGAATGGGGCTGGAATGGGGCTGGAACTGGACTGGGACTGGAATGCGACTGCAACTTGAAATAAACTGGCAGTGGATTGGGACTGGACTAAACTGGGTCTGACATTTTTGCCTTTCTCGTATACTAAGTATACGTAAAGGCTATATGATCGCTCCGAAAACAAACTTTTTATAGAAGGCCCGGAGACCCATAGTGTTATATACCGATCGACTCAGCTCGACGAATTGAGGTGATGTCTGTGTGTATGTGTGTGTGTGTGTGTGTGTGTGTGTATGTGTGTGTGTCTGTGCGCACCCACCCAAAAAAAAATGTCACTCATTTTTTAGGTACTTATTCTTAACCGATTTACTTTACAAGTTGCATTCGACGCAGGATACTCTACCATTGTTTCCTATTGAAAATTGGTCAGATCGGACTATGGGCTCGGAAGTTATGGCCAAAATACCACATTTTTATAGAAAAATTGAGAAAAAAAATGTCACTCATTTTTCAGGCACTTATCCTCAACCGATTTACTCGCAACAAGTTGCATTCGACGCAGGATACTCTACCATTGTTTCCTATTGAAAATTGGTCAGATTGGACTATGGGCTCGGAAGTTATGGCCAAAATACCACTTTTTTATAGAAAAATTTAGAAAAAAAGATGTCACTCATTTTTCAGGCACTTATCCTTTACCGATTTACTCGCAACAAGTTGCATTCGACGCAGAATACTCTCCCATTGTTTCCTATTGAAAATTGGCCAGATCGAACTATGGGCTCACGAGTAATGGCCAAAATACTATTTTTATAATGCACGAGAAAGGCACCATCACCGCTAGGTGGATTAATCTGGGTTTTTTTCTTTAATCCCATACGACGATTGGCTAAATACCAATATGATCGATTGATGCATGAATAAAAACTATGCGTGAAGCTTGTTTAGTCATTACTAAAGGTTGATATAAAATTAACGTTGTTGTTCAAATTTAGTACAGAGCCCTTGATTTCCTTAGAAAAATCGTGTGTTATATAAAAATATACTAAAGTGAAATAATGTATTCAATCATAGGAAATTTCAAAATTCATGTTAGATCAAAATATATTTGGTTATTCCAGACTATTTGCTGAAGCTGGCCAATGTTGTATATAAATATTTCATGTACAATATTAATATTCCTAAAACTCTTATTATGAGTATTGCGCTCAAACATTAATTCATCAAATGATTCATGTTCAATGAATTCGACAATTGAGCTGAATTTCATTGAACCTCTTTCATTGTCACTACACAATTCAAAAACCTCAAACTTTTGAAAAAAAAATATGCAGATCCTTCTTTGCCTGTCAATACGTCATGGTAGTTTCAAGTGCCTTAATAGTCTCCATTTACACTGCGAGAACCACTCAAAATTCGATCCCTCATCTCATCGCCCGGCGGCTTCGGTTTCAATCAGTTCGAACAACAATCGCCAAAAAATCTATACTCGTACAGAAATTTCGGTTCCTTACATGCTCACATTTATCATAAAGTGCTTTGCATGTTCTCCATCTATGCTTTGCTTACCCTAGTCATCAATTGCTCGGCCGACATGCGATCTCATCCAACAACAGGAACCTGCAAGCAAGCTAATAAGAGCAGGAAAACGCAGTTGAGAAGGACTACTCAATGTAAACAATAAATAACGTTCAAGTTCATGCGGCGTTTGGCCTGTTTTGGCTGGCTTGTTTTGCTACGAATTTCGTTTTCTTCGCCCGTCCAAAATGCAAGAAACAACCCCTGCTCGTCGGGGTATGGAGAAAATCCATTCGTCGTTTCCATTCGTGAGCACAGCATATTTATGCTGGCTCTGTAGCGTAGGACCCGACAGAGAAAGAGAAAATCATCACGACAAGAGTCTCACATTCGGATCGGCCGCAAATTAAAAACATAAACAAAGCATCCGTCCCCGGCGACCAGTGCCGCCGGGTGATTCACTTCGGCATTCGTCGGGTAGCATAAACCCGAGCGAGCACATGTTATGCTTTTATGTGAGAGCGAGAGTTTGGTTTCGTACGAGACCGTCGTGTTTCACATCCTTTCGTCAAGTTTTTCCTTCTCTTTGCATGGCTTCTACTGGACGATGCGCTACGTCGTTCACTTCGGCTCGCTCAGCTGTTTTGGCCGAAACCCGATCCGAATGAGCCGAACGGTGCCGGAAGATGCAACCGTTTAGGAGCTGTGGGATTTCATTTCGAAAGAGCGCTGAAGCATCGCTTTCCACGGAACGGAAAGTCAGTGCTAGTTTGGCATGTTGATCTGGTGGGTCGTGATTTCTATGCTGCTCCCGACGGCGCCGGTCGTTTGAACTCTTTTGTGCTCATTGGTGGAGACGCACGGTCCCCGGTTGGATTGAATCTGGAGGCGGCTTCTCCAAAGGAGTAAACTCGCGTGTGCGCGCGTGTGGGATTAATTGATGCGTAATCTGTGAACGGCTGTACGAGTTGTCTCAAAAGATCAGGGGCAATTATCAGCAGCGGCTTGTATAACTGCTATCTTGACTGCCGCCGTTTTCGGAGAGATGAAATGTGAAATTGTTCTGATGTGATTCATTTGAACAATTCAATAGTGAAGTGATCGTAATTGGCTGCTTGAAGTCAGAAAAAATCCCCTCATGAAAGGGTTAATTTTATACTCAATTGAGAACCGAAAATCAGCGTTTGGTATATGTGTGTGCATGCATATGTGATGCAACCGAACCGAGAATAATAAAAGAACGTCATTTGTGGAGCCGATAGGTGCATCAAAATTGAATAAATTGTTCCAATAAGCGGCCCTCGACGCCGACCTGAGCTGAATGTGATTCGCAGTTGGGCAGGTCACGAAAATTTCAAAGTGGATCGCGCGTGCTTTTGTGTGATTCGGAAGGGATTTGGTACGATGAATAATTTAACGTGAAATTTGCACCGCTAAATGATGTGATTGTGATGCTGATGATGAAAATGATGAATTCATGAAAAATTGTGTACTCCGTAGCAGTGCTTTAACGGTTCAGATGCAGCAACAGTAACCGGTGCAGTAGTGATTGCAATCAACAAGATAATCATCGTCCACGTCCCGGTGAGAGTAATTTGATTGGAACCAATAACGGATAATCCCCGGTGGTGTCGAAGAGAAGAGGACGGTTGTGCTTAGCTTTTCCTTGGGACGATGCTGTAACATGGCCTCTGGTCGGTCGGTGGTATTGGCAGTGTAGTAGTTGTATCCAGCTAACATAAGGACCACCGTCGGTGCAAGATTGGCAAGGAGCAGCCGTTGCATCGGGATTACAGGCGGAGTCTCAACCGGCATTATAAGGTGATTATCTGAGGATTAATGCTTTTGGCGTTTAGAAAGTAATTTATCCTGCTTCATATTTGTTTTCATTCATTAGTTTCTTGGTAAGAAGATCAATTATAAGCTTTAAAAAATTGAGAATTTTAATATGAAAGCTTGGAAGGCAATGGAAAATTATTTAGGAAAAAATCAGATAAATCCATTGTATAAAACCCAATATTACTTTTAGTTTTTATGATATTCCACCGAAAATTATTTTTCATGAGCAATTCCATTTATACAAATGAGGTTGGTGATTGGTATCCGTGAAATAACTAAAAATGTTCAATTCGATCTTAAACGTTTCTATTTACCCACGTTGAATTGGGTTAATTTGAATAAAATTTGATATTGTTTCATAGCTCACCTAAGTTAGTTATCCTAACTGAGAAATTTGATCAATTTCAAGTGATTTTGTGAAGTTATGATTATTTTCGGAATAGGAACAGATTTTACGACCGTGATTGAAATAAATGATTTGTTTATCGGCTTTATCGGTCATTTCTACTCAAAGTATGAGTGAGTAGATAATCGAAAGGTAATTGAAAATCATCAGATTGAAATTCGCTAGGGCGCGAACAAGTATGAAACGATAGAGTGTGAAAGGGAGGTATGAAGACCATCTATAGAACAGCACAACAATCGAAGCGCGAATCTTCTTGCCTAACGTCCTGGTTGTGGACGGCTTGATTAATGGTATGAAATCCACCGTGCCAAGACAGGCAAAAAGATCCAGGCACAAGCAACGAGTTCTGTTTCACTACATCCAGGCCAAGATTTTGATGCTATTTTACGGATTTCTATACCGAACATCCTGGCTCCGAACATCCTGTTCAGGGACTGAAATACAATATTTTATCTTGATGTATGCATGGTTATTTCACTTTAATTTGTTAATAAATCTAAATGGTGGATCTCTTTCTCAAATTAACTCATAAGTACAAGTACAAGTCCTAAACCGACATTTTCCGCTTTTAATCTTTCCCAACAAACAAATTAACTCATTTTATTGCGCAGTCGATTATTTGACTCAATTATGGTCAACTTTGCCAAAGAACTCATAGTATTAACGCATCTAACTATTACAAAAATCGAAAACAAAAAATCAAAAAGTACTGCAGTGTGAATCGGACAATGAGATTGATGCTCTCCTAAAATTTGGCGAATGTCAGTCCAAAATTATATTTCAGCACTTTTTTTATTTTTTTTCATTTTTGTTTTCAATTATAGAAGTAGCAAAACAGCCAACCTGAAATAAGTCGAAGAATTAAAAATGATGACGTTTATTAGCCAATGCTACCGCGCGAGACCAATACCACAAGCAGCACAAGTCAGATAAAAATGTTTGCAATAATTTGGTTTATGTTCCATAATGCAAAATTTTGGATGCCTTCAAAGCTCTAATTTTTATTCCAGCCCAGTATCTATGATTCGGCCGCAGCTTTGGTGACTTAGGGGCCATTAGCACACAATTGCATTACTAGCATATTTTCTTAAGGTGTGGAATGTTCCTGTTCCTTCGACTGTAATTTCGAAACTACTGGAAATTTCGCAATGAAACTCACGCAGTGTAAATAACACATGCTGAAGCCGTCGTACACAACATTTTTCAAATTATGTAAATTGATTCCGTATGATTGTATAACATTTCGCCGAAAACCATATCGCGAATTCATTTTCGCGGTTGAACATTTCACGGAATAACATTTGGCGGTTTGTAACTTTTCGCGGTACGACATTTGGCGGTTTGTACCTTTTCGCCGATCATCATCATATATATAATAGCCCTGTTTGTCTGTCCGGTGACTAGCCAACCAGACGCAGCACGCGGGGAAATTCTCACAAAAATAAAATATTTGACACTTTAATTCTTTTTTACTATCAGATGCAGAAAACAAAACCAGTGACAACCTTAGACAACCAGACACAGTATTTGATGAAAAAAAATCACAGACAATAGACGTTGAAAATTTTGATTTCTTTTAAATGCAGAAAAGAATCATCAATCACTCTTAAAAATTGATAAAAAAAACACTTGCCACGGGCGCTATTGCGTCCACAAATAAACTAGTTGATAATAATAGGTTAGTGGTTCATTCAATACTTCCACAATTATTTCCTGCGAAGTTTCTAAGCCAAGTTACCATTATTATTGCATTCGTATAACACGAGATTACGACGTTGGAACTTTTATGCATAAAAAAGTCAAAAAATAAAATTTTCGATAAATTTCCTAGACCGGGCCAAAAGTTGAACCCAGCCTCCTTCAGCATAGTCTTGCTTGGCAGCCACGCATCTTCCCACACGGCTAAAGAAGGCCTCCCAGAATATATAGAAAAAGTTTTCAAAATTGCAATTGCCCCATGAAAATCCTTTAAAATATCTGGGCCACATATAATGACGGGATTATCTCCTCTCTTTACTATGTTACGAATAGCCGTTTTTATGAATAATCCTTTATTTCTTCCTTTCGCCTTATACTGAAAAAAAAACGTATTCATTTGAATATGGTATTACATCCTCCCTTCGCTTTGTACCGAGCAAACGCTACCATTTGAAGAAGGCATTACCTTATCCTTCGCCTCATACCGGGCAGACGCTTTCTTTTAAAGAAGGCGTTACCAACTCCTTTCGCTTTATACCGGGCAGATGCATCCATTTAAAGGAGGCATTACCCCTCTCTTCGCCTTATACCGAGACGACGCGTTCATTATCAATTATCAACTCATTTCGCCTTATACCTAGCAAAACTAGAGATGGTCGGGTTTCGGGTTTTGAAACCCTAAACCCGATGGGTTCAGGTCGGGATCGGGTTTGAAAAATTAGTTCAATATCGGGTTCGGGTCGGGTACGGGTTTGTGAGATAAAAAAAAATCGGCTCCGGGTAGGGTACGGGGTTAAGAAATACTGAATATTTTTTTATTCAGTTTTGTTAATTGTGAGGCTAGTTCGTTATTTGGGCTTACATTTTTTTCGATTTAAAAAAATATTTCGATTTAAATAAAATAATCCCGCACTATAGTTTTGCTCGAATTTTCGAGCAAAACTATAGTGCGGGATTAAATAATTAAACTATGTCGGGTTTGGGTCGAGTACGGGTTTACGAATGCAAAATTCTCGGGTACGGGTCGGGTTCAAATTTGATACAAAAAAACATTCCGGGTTCGGGTAGGGTCCGGGTTTGAAGGAAATTTACAAATCGGGGTCGGGTCGGGTTCGGTTTTGCAAAATGTGTAACCTGACTATCTCTAGGGCAAAAGCATACATTCAAAGTAGGCATTATCTTTTCCCTTTACCGGACAATTGCGTTAATTCATTCACCTCCTTTCTTTTCTTTATACCGAGCAAACGTGTCCATTTCAAGAAGGCATTGTTTACTCACTTTGCGTTATACCAACTGGGTGCGGTCATTCAAAGAAAGCATTTCCTTCTTCTGTAAAATATCCTGGAAATCGCAATCCAGAAGAGTTTAGCCCGGATTGTATGTAATTAAGCAGAATTCGGAAAATATTTCAATGATAATTATTCTAACTTAATTCCGTCAAATGGCATTCCGCGGAATGATTTTCGGTGAAAAGGTACATTCTGCGAAATGTCTTTCAGAAAAAAGGTGCATTCCGCAAAATGTATTTCGGAGAGTTGATATTCCGCGAAATGTCATACCGCGAAAAAAAATCCGCGTAGTGTTTTTCGGGGAAATGGTATAGAACCATTCCGTACACTCTTTGTATTGAAGATCATACAATATATGCCACACAACTTTTCCATGATTCCTAATTTGAGAAAAAAAATGTTAAAGAAAATACGGGAAATATTTGTTTTGATATATGATATTCTTTATATGGAGAAAATGTTAATTTCGACATCGCTTCAACGTCAAATAATAAACTCGCACATCACATCATTAGGTGCTGTAGTATAACGTCATGAATTATTTCGGTCCTCGTCAAATGAATTAGTCCATTAGTCCTATCCATTGGCCCGACATGTTCATGAAGTTAGATTATGGTAACGTTTAGATACTGCAGAACCTAATTGTCACGTAAACTTAAACACTTAATGAATGCAGTGTGAGTGTATTCATCTATCAATCAAATGCGTGCCCGACTAGAAGAGCATAGCTAAAACTTAACACAATTTTAGCATATTGTGATCTTTATAAATTATTTTGATACAGTTTTGTTCTTACTAGCCATTATCTTTCAAATGTTGTAACAGGATTTTAACAATAAGATTTAAAAAATGCTTAATACCGAACAGTATACTTAATTACTTAATTAATAACTAACCGCTAAGCTGCGGTGGACGACGGAGGTCCTTCGTAGCTTAGTAGGGAAAGTACCTGTCATGCGAACTGGGGTCGTGGGATCAAAGCCCACCGAAGGGGCGGTTACCCTCCAATACCTTTTCCGAGCTAAATCTATCACAGGTTGTATATATCCAAAATCAAGTTTCAGACATAGTAATTAATTTCCACACCGGGTGGCTTAATACCCGGCATATAGGCAATTAACTTTGAATGTTCCAAACGCATGAGGATTACTATTCCTGGCCACGTCCATCTTCACCGTAACTCCGGAGAGGAAGGAAGAGTTGATGTAGTACATACTTAACCACAGGCCACCGACTTAGCGACACCCTCATAAGTACCACGGAGTTGGATAATGATAAAGGTATTCGTTGGGTCAGGATTTGCCTGTAGCTGGCAATAAAACCGTGGTAGATCTTACCCCGTAACACACCACGTGAAGGTGTCTACCCAGCGTTACGGGTCTTTTTTTTTAAAGTACTGTAGTTTTGACAAAAAAATGCATCTTTTCTCCTGTATCTGCATTAGGGTGGCTCAAAAAACACTTTTTCAATTTTTTTGATGGGCCACCCTCTTATTCGGTTCTATTTAATGCCCTGATGCTCTGGAAAAAATTTCAGCCAAATCGGTCAACGTTTGGCCGCTGCTAAACTCGTTGGAAGTTTATATGGAATAATGTATGCAGAAACATCCAACTGAATGAGTATCATAGTTCTTCATCGTAAGTTGTGCCGTCCAACTGCAAATCACTGTTTTTGGATGTTTCTGCATACATTTTTGCATATAGACTTCCAACGAGTTAAGCACCGCCCAAACGTTGACCGATTTGGCAGAAATTTTGTCCAAAGCATCAAATAGTACCAAATAAGAGGGCAGCCCATCAAAAACATTGAAATAAGTTTTCCCCATACTAACTTGAGCCACCCTAATCTGCATCCTGGAGACTGGCCAAATGAGACTTTTCTATATTCTGAATCTCCGTCCAAAAATACGTAGGTATTCAGGCAAAAATACGAAAAAAAAATTGTTCAGGAATGAATGAAATTTTTTCGTTTGTTTGAGAAACTACATATGTGCACGCATTTGAAGAACAAATAAATCATTTGTTTTAGAAACTGCATATTAGGGCAGTTCAAATTTACAAAATGTTCGAAATTTCCAACTCCTTTATGTTTATTAGCATATTTTTGATAATATAGGAGTCCTGGTAAAATTTCAGCCAATTCGGTGGCCATTTAGGGGTGGCGCGAAGTAAGTTTATGTTTAAATGGAAATTTGTATGGATAAAAACTTAAAATCTATTCAAGTCTTCCTACAAATGTCAAATCGTGATGGATTCAAATAAACATCCCCAACCTCCCTTTTAGGAATCTATATAAGGGAAACCTACGGATAACACATTAGTTATGAGTGGATTTAACTGTTCTATTGATAGTGTGAATATGAGATAAATGGCTAAAATGGTGTAATTAGCCTCAACGTAGCAGTGGAAATATAAATCAAAATAATGAATTATCCACTGGTTGAGCTCAAATAGACTCCAAAAATGGAGGTTGGGGATGTTTATTTGAATTCATCACGATTTAAGAGTTGTAGGGGGATTTGAATAAATTTTAAGTTTTTCCATACAAATTTCCATATAAACATAAATTGACTCCGCGCCACCCTAAATGGCCACCGAATTGCCTGAAATTTTGTCAGGACTCCTATATTATCAAAATTATGCTAATAAAGATATGGGAGTTGGAATTTTTGAACATTTTTTAAATGCGAACTGCCCTACTGCATATATCCATTTAACACAATTTCGAGAAATCAACGAAACACTGTTTCTGAAAAAATTGGGCACCAAATCTTTCGAACACCCCGGGGTACTTCCAGAGCGAAAACTGTAAGCAGTACTCGGTGCCAATTTGTTCAAAAACAGTTTTTTGTTGTTTTCTCGAAATTGTTTAAAATATATTTATTTATGCAGTTTCTAAAACAAATGATTCAATTGATAATTACGTATACAAAAAAAAAACAAATTACACTTATAACTGCTTGACCTAAAAATATGTTCATCCTTAGAGCAAATTTTCAAGACGCGTGTTTTGCTATAAGAACATTGCCTGAATTTTTTTTTCGTTGCCAAGTTGAAGTCAAATAGATGAAACTCTAGATAAAAAAGCACATCCTCAATTTTTCGATATCATGAAGAATATGGCTTGCTTTTTCAAATGCCATGTGAACATATTTTTTTGATTTGTCACAATCGGAGATATGAAAAATGATTATAACTTTCGATCGGCAAAAGATATTAAGCATATTTACGCATCTAAAGTTGCATTTTTTAAATCTTTCTCTCTCGCTTTAAAAAAAAAATCAAAGACAAAAAGAGCAGATCAAATATTCAGATTTTTTAGACGTCGTAGGTGAAATTGCTCTTAATCGTCTACAGGGCCACAGAAAAAAATTATAAGTAATATTTATTGGAATAAGCTGCGTCATCCGCAAATTAGACCAATTTTTTTATACAATGAGTCACTCTATTCTTCGATAGCATCATAATGATGGCCAGGGTTTGCAGAAATCGCTATGAGGTATTTCGAAAAATTTCGTTTCAGGAGGTTCGAAACGAAATTCCGCGGAATTTCGCGAAATTTGAGCATGGCGAAATCTGATTTATTGATTTAGTTTCGTTTCGAAAAACTACAAAAATTTCTCTAGAAAAATAGATTTTTACGAAATTGAATGGAATTTCGAAACAAATTTAAACTCACACCATACTGCCTCGAACGGTCGTTCATTATCTAAAATGTTGGCTGCACCGCTGAACAAAATCATAAAGCTGTTTTCAAAATTTTGTGTTATACAAATGTTTTGCCAGCTTGTGCCAGTGAACACGAAGTGAAAAAAATTATCTCTGCATCGAATAGCACAAAATTATTTAATGCAGAATCGATTGTAGGAATGTTGTAGGAGCTTATTAAACGAAGCACATTTATTTTACGTTGGATTGAAACACGGTTTTCGTTTTCGAGTTTTCAAAATAACTTTGTTTACAATAATTATTAATTCGCTTACCAAGGTGGCTTCACTTGAATTACCTTTTCAACCAACCAACTATTCCTTTCCCGTGACGCTCACGGATATGCAGAGCATTCCTTGGTCTCTTATAACAATGAGTGTCAAACTAATTTTCCTCTTCTAATAGCAGTTCATCGAGATGATTTTATATAAGACTGTGGGTCTCCAAGCCTCATATAAAAAGGTCGAATTTGGAAGGAAATGATAACCTTTTGGTGCAACTTTTTATATGAGAAAGGAAAAATTATTTCTTCATACCTGGCAAACTGTTGCCGTAAAACTTTTCGATCACATTTCTGAAATACAATCTGAAATACATATCTTTGTGCATTTTAGAAAGATGCAGAGGACTATTCTAGTGAGCAAATGTATGCTATTAACAACTCTTTATCTGCATATACGCTTTATCTGCAACACACCGCCGAGAGCTCTAGGCGCAAGCATACTGCAACAAGGTAATGATCGAATTCTATATTCGCACTGCTGTAAGTGCGGAAGTTCGTAAAGTCAGAGAAGAAAAAGAATATGGTCGATTTGGCTTGCCGTTCTTGGTTATCTTCATGTGTTCTACTAAAATAAAAAAATGCGTTTTTCATATACAGATAGTGATGGATTAACGGCAATTACTTTATTAATGCATTGCAATTTGAATAAAGGTATTCAAATTAACTTCTTTTCCTAGCAAAATAAACTTCATGGTCTTTCAGAACATATCGGAGGAAATAATAAGTGAATTAGTAAAATGAAAACAATGACAAAATGTAAAAAAAAACGAACGTCACTCTTAAAAGTATCAGCTAATGAAAATTTCTACATTATCCACTTCTTTAAGATCCAAAGAAAGCATCCTACAATGGCGAGTCCATATCTTTGAAATGATTTCTATGTTATGCGCCAAACAACAATAACAACAACCCACATCAAACTTTTCCGATAATTTTAAATTCTGTCGCACGCACTTACAAATCCATCCAGTCGAAACATTCCCATATTCGAGTAGGTATCACCGGCCAGACGTGTGGCATATTTTTTACCTCATCACCGGTCGAGGTAATTCCATAAGCCACCGTTGTTTGGAACCGGCCGATCGGCCGGGCGGCGTGGTCGTCAACGAACGCATTGTCCAATTTCATGGTCTGGTGGATTTTCGAGGATTAATGTACCTACTTTCGAGCTCGGAAATCCCAGCTTCATTTGTGCTGGTGTCTCCGCTTATCGGCGGATGACGATGATGAGGATAGGATCATTGGCGATGGGAGGCGATCGAAACTCGAAAGTATGAGAAAAAAACACGAATAAAGGAAAGCATAAAAAATGTTCGATTTTCTCTTCACTTTCACTGGACGTGTGATGCTTAGCTCTGCAAGGTTAGCGAAATGTAAAAAGGATAAAAAGCGAGAACAAGCATCATCCTTTCGGGATGTCCTGTACTGTACTGCCGCAGCTGGTATAGATTTTTGGGTTCGTTTTGCATCAACAAACACAAACGGAGAGACGAAAAAACTAACAAAGGCTCGTGTCGGCTTGATTCAATAATAATACCACCGAATATATGGGAACCTACCCGAAAACGTAACGCAGAACGGGAAAAATAAATTAGTCATCAAGCGTAAAAGAGCGGAAAAACGACAAAAATAACAAACTTTCTACGCTCTCTGATCCTGAAACGGTGAAAGCGAACGATGCTGTTGTTGCAGTTGGAGAGATTATTTCCGAACGCTTAGATCGCTTAGAGCATCAGCGACCTAGCGATTTGTTCGTTCAACTTGGCACTTACTGACTGTTAGTTGTGGTGGGGCAGTGTAGAATTACGTAAAAAAGTGACTAATCGGACTATTTTCGCCTCACAGCGTCCTTCACTCGCTGTCAACTCACTACAAAGCCATCTAGTTGGTAGGAAATATAAAATAGTAAAGAAAAGACATCATTCAAGCGAAGTAAGTTCCACCGCCACCGCGCAAGGTATTGTACCTTCTTGCGTTTCCACGGAATGCAGTAGCATGCATTTTTATCTTTCATTTTTCCCGTTCGTTACCCTGATCCGCCTAATATTCTCACTGGCAACAGGCGAATGCGAAGGAGGACGAGCTTCTTCCACCAAGCAAGCGACTAAGCGTCCATGCAATGGTGAAGAAGTTCCATTCATAAAATAACAAAAGATGCCGAAATGTCTGCGCCCGGATTCTCTGGGATGGGAAAAAGGTACAAAAATACATAGGCTGCCAGTAGGATGGATCCCTACTCAGATCCATCCCTCTGTGCTGTGTAATGCAATGCGACTCGCTCGAGCGTCGGAGGCATCCTTCGAATCAAACCACATCGCGTGAACTGTTTGGATGCCTCCTCCGTAGAAGTCGTTATGCCGATGCTGACGGTCGGTTGGACGGGAAAGGTCTACTGGAGTAGGTACTGAACGCAAGCACACTTGCCGATGACGATGACGACGACGTGGCAGTCACTCAGTCTGCTGGTAACAACTTCAAAAGCGGAGCATATCATATTTTCATGCATTCCCGAACATGATCTATGCGAGATGAAGTTGCTGGGCGTGCAGCAGGTTTCCTCCGGCCACACAAAGCAAAACAGATGCTGATTGTGGTATGGCCCGGAGCGAACTACTCGGCGTGAGCAAGGAATGCTGTTGCAGTGAAATTTATTTGATGAAATTTGCCAAATGCAATGCTTTCCCGAGCGAGCGCATCTCGGGTGAGTTCAAACAGAATTCGAAGCTTGTTGGGAGAGGATTAATCTTGGCGAACCATATGTGGTTCATTACGAATGATTAGCTTTGCAAAACAATCTTACGCGAGTGGTAAGATGTCTTTCAGGCTTGATGATAATTTGTTCTTAATCATCGAAACTAACGTTGTAAACAGGGATTTAATCCAAAAGAGAATGAAGAAATCTCTCACTTATCATCCATGTTTACATATACGATATGAAGCATACAGTGAGAGACTTTTTTTCGCAAGCTGTCATGAGAAAGAACTGCTTCGGGAGGCTATACCTCATGATATTTTTTTAAAGCTCCAAACACGGGAGCACTGGTTCTGATAATGGATTTCAACTTGTTCTACATAGCTGTGCGGTCCCCAACACAAAATGAGCGAGAACAAAGTGAAAATCATCACTTCTCTGTGGGGGCTGCCAATCGGATTCTGTTTTTTCGCACTTGTATAGGTAAGTTTGATAAATTTGTTTTCATGGCTTGTTATGATTCGGGATAGTTTTGCCTTTCTTTTATCGTTGTTCGTTATCTATTGAGAGCGATTTCTGCAAACTCTGATTGTAAAGCTAAATTATTCATGTAAATACAAATTTTAAAAATTAGGAATGTTGCTTTTGACAGGTCGCAACGTATGCAAAATTTAGAAGATTCACAACAAAAAATAGATGGGGTTCTGCCAAACTGCACCAAGCAGCTTTTTGACTAGCTTGTGATATTTTGTACATTAGGAAGGAACCATCGTCAGGGGGTTCAATACGGATTTTTGTTCACTAATGCTGCAAATTCCGGTGCGGTAAGATGCGCGGCTACAAAGCAAAACCATACTGAGGGTGGCTGGGTTCGATTCCCGGTGGCTATTTTCGGCTTGAAAATTGACTCGACTTCCCTGAGCATAAAAGTATTATCGTGTTAGCCTCATTATATACGAATGCAGAAATGGTAACATGGCTTAGAAACCTCGCAGTTAATAACTGTGGAAGTGCTTAATGAACACTAAGCTGCGAGGCGGTAATGTCCCAATAATGGGGAATGTAATGCTAATAAAGAAGAAGGTTTGTTTTAAATGGTTGAAACAGTTTCCCATTACATCTAGTTTTCCTAGAAACAACAAAGAATTAAAGTATGAGAGTTATTTTAAATTATGTGTTGAACAATGATCTCAATTTATAACCCCCTCTTTTTAAGCAGAAGGGTGTAAATAACATCTTGGTCAAAATTGAGCTGACTGCAGGGGAAAATGCTTGAAAAATGCTTAAAGCACCAGTCTAGTACACTGTAGGGTCATGGATTCGAGTCCCATCGAAGGGAAAGTGGTTACCTCCAATACATTTTCCAAATCAATATCTTTCACATAATGTACATATTCACATATGAGTTTTCACAACATTGTAAATTAACGTCCAAGTCGGGTGGTTTAATCCCCGGAAATAGGCAATTAACTTTGATTGAACTGAACCTGAGTTGCGTGCTCTTGCCTACGCAATGCGGTCGGGTCTGAGCTTGACGACCGACTGGCAAATGCTTACACAACCTCACTTGATCAGTACCGTTGCTGATGAAGAATGTGTATAGCCGCCAGACATTCTAAATACTCACGCTCCTCTAATGTGGACGTGTACAATACACATGTGGAAGTATTGGCTTGAGAAATGGATTGCGAGTGATTTGACTATGCGTCCAATTTGGGAATCTCGAGCTCGTTCAGTAGCCGCTAGGTTGCGAAGGCCGACGGAGGTCCTTCGTAGCTTAGTTGGTTAAAGCACCAGTCTAGCGTACTGTAGGGTCATGGGTTCGAGTCCCATCGAAGGGAAAGTGGTTACCTCCAATACATTTTTCAAATCAATATCTTCCACATAACGTACATATTCACATATGAGTTTCCATAACATTGTAAATTAACGTCCAAGTCGGGTGGTTTAATCCCCGGAAATAGGCAATTAACTTTGATTGAGCTTGATGTCTGATAGAGCATCGGAAAAAAACAACATGGACCAACTATGCTTAGCTAGGCAATACATTGATAGTGTTTGAACGTGGAAACTAACGAAACCTTTGCGTTTGACTACCTCAATTGTATTGAGAATGTATGGCACTTAACAAATATCTTACTCCTCCGTTCTATACAAAATTTAGAAAACAACTATGATTATCAAATCGAACGATCTATAATGTTCTTGTTCCGACGTTTCGGTCCGCATTCGGGACCTTTTTCAGGGATCTTAAATATGTACATTTCCCAAGTAACAATTGAGGTTGTATCAGAGTTTTATAGCGTTCTTCAAAACCTAATCTCAAAACCTTCCATGCAGTCCTCGCAGTTTCCACAACCTCCTGTAGATTTCTATATAACCATGTTACAGCCAGTTGGCCCAGTTTTATTGCAATCATTGAACCCGATATGCGGTCCAGTCCAGAACCAACGGTTTTATCATATACTTCAAGTCTCACATAAAACATGCAATATAAAATCACCTCCAGACTTGGTGGTTTTGAGAACCGCTATATAACCATGATACAACCACTTCATGACTATGATATAACAAATAAGCCGATAATTAGACATTTGTCAACTCTCAGGTTGATTATTTGTTTATTGTTTGTACTCGAATATGTTTTTCTTCCTGCAATATATGGATTATATAACAGCAACAAAAGTATAAGAATTATTATCAGCCATGTTCAATAAAAGTTCATATCTGGCTTTTAGTGTTCTATGCATGTTTGAAGGCATGCCAGGGATTTTTCATGGTGAAACCATGATAAATAATCAATATTTCAACAATGCCCTTCGTTAATTGGTTATTATTTAGATTTTTTTAAGTTTAGTTAATTGCCTTAGTCAATAAAAAAATTTCGAAATAATTTCAATGAATAACCAATTTGTTTGATCAAATAATCAAAGCGGATGACCAATTTTACCGTTCAGGTGGAACATAAATATGCATGATATTTCGATCATGAAATTCATTATTTTTTTCAAAACGGCGACATTTTTTCGAATAAAATTTTGATTGCATAAAATATGCCTGTATATAAACATCACTCATGAGCTGGCCATATCTTGAAATTTTAAACAACTAGTGGTTTTATCTTGGCCTTTCTCAATACCATGTTACGACTAGCAAATTTTATCTTGTGCAAACTAAAAGCTTGGTAGTTTTATATATAATGACAACATGACAACATAGATAGATATAAAAAAAATCATAAACAAACTTTTTCTGCCCTCGGCGTCGCATGCAAGTACTTTTAAAAGTAAGCATTTCAATTAAAAAGCATATAGTTACAATTGTCAAATGGTACATTTTGTACCATAAAAATGTTTTACTCGTGTTAAATTGGCAAAGCAGGTATGGATCAAATACATATTTTCATTCCTCTCATCGGCAAATGCTGTTTGAACAGTTTTCCGACGATTTAAATATATAAGGGAACTGCTCCTGGATTTAATCTCATGGCTCCGATGTCCATCCCATTAAAAGGAGACCAATGGAAAGGTATTTGATTTGTGATTTTTTCAGCAGGAGTACGCATGTACGCAAGCGACGAAATTGGTGCCGTATTTCTTTGCTTCCCGATAAGATGAATGTATGTTCAGTAAGTAAGAAATAGAAAATCAAAAATCAACATAGAAAAAACTGCTGTTTTTTTTTTTTATTTACGATTGAAATCGAAATGAAAAGACTTCCGTGGGTCAAACAATTTGTGCTGAATTTTATTTTAATCCATTGTAGTAGCTTAAAGCTTGGTATTCCTATGCAGGTCTTCTTCAGGATTAAAGGGTGTATGTGGGCTTTATACAGGACTCTACGCAGCTTGGCAGCTTTTATAAGTCTTGATCAAAACCAACATATAACTTAACTGCTGGCTTTATGTCAGTTCCACTTTTTAGCTCTGAGGAGGAACACAAGAGCATTATAAAACCTAAAGAGCTGTGGTTTTATATTGGAACTCAAACCGTAGTTCTCAAGTACTCTTGCGGATCATTTATTTTATTTTATTTATTTAATTTTTGACCTTTTAACCGAACATTGGTCATTCAGGTCTCTTGCGGATCAAATTAAATGAGTACTGTATGAAACCAAAATAAAACTTTAAGCATTTCTACATGCCGTAATTTAAAGATTCAAACTAGCATAAATCTTCGAAGCATTGCGATTGTTACTTGGGATTAGTCTACGTTTATCAAAATTGCAATTTCACAACCAACAATATTTTAACAAATTTGAAAACGAACACAAAATCTATTAAGCTCTTTTATTGGAAGTCTTCACCTGTCATAAGACGACTTCATGCCTTTCGTGTTTACAGTTAGTAGTATTGGAAAAACTGAAACTCTCAAATCTCATCCACGAATCAAGTCAAGAACGAGGCAAATCCCACCAGTCTCGCAGCTTAGGAAACCGTTCGTGATTCGACTCGCCATTTGAATCATTGCATGATTTTTACTTATGTTCTTTGTTGAGGGCACCAAATGATCTTTCTTCACATGTAACAATGGATAATAATTCCTCATTTCTAACATAAAATATACGCTTTATGGCGCGAAATCAATTATTGGCGAATCAGCGAAACGATGCGATTCTGCGTGAAAAACTCAAGGATCGCAAGTTAATTAGTTCGCGCATTAGGCCTCTATAATTGAGATTCAAGCTTGGTTCTACCAGCATGCTGCAGCACTGGCAGTTGGTATTGGAGGGACATAGGCCAGCATACTGCAAAATAAGAAAGGGTTAGATTATTTTTATATTGCTGATTCAAAACATCGAAAGCAAGGTAAAGCATTAATATTCTGAAAAAAAGATCGATCTCAAATTCTTAAAAAAGCTTACAACATGGGAATTTGGTTTTTCACACAGATAAAGGACTTTAAAACTATGCTATGTTGAATCATTTTCAGATGAAAATGATTGATATTTTCGTTCGAGAATTTTTTGGGTGTACAAAGTACCATTTTGGCTCAAATCCCGAACATGACTCATATTCCGAACACTGGCGTTTTGGCACCCTAAAACTAAAAATTCCATCGGTTTTCAGTTCTGATGATCAAGATTACAAATGAATTCAAGATCCTATGGAGAGAATTACACGAATGAAGCCAAAATGGCCATTTAAAAGCGAGTGTTCGGAATATTGAAACCGTAGGCGAGTTGTCGGCCGCGGTAGCTTCTCAAACTTTGAAATCAAACTCTAATACACTCAAAATAATTGTCACTTTAATTCCACTATAAAAAGTCATGTAGACTTTAAAAATCGAAACTTTCATCGGTCTTACTGGAATCGAATAAAACTGACTCAAATCACAAGTACATCTTAATAAGAAATGTAGTGGAATTCATAAAAAAAAAACATAGAAAATAATATCTATGTACTCTTCTAGTGAATTTTACTCAAAATGAATGTATGAAAAATATATGAGTGGGGTTCTCAGAGCGAAATGTACGTTTATTAACAATCGCTAATGATACATTTTGCAGAAGCATTATGAGAACGATTTGCCAATAAACATGTTTGAGTTTGAATTAATTTTCTACTCCTTTTTTGTCCTCGTCCGCTTCTAGTGGACGGGATATCATTTATGGGGATATCAAAAAAAAAATCGAAGTTTCACTTAAAATTTAAGTACATGGGCCAAACAAAAATTTACTTAAATTTTATTTTATTTTCTAGTGAATTAAGAATAATGAGTGCTATCACTAATGAATCATTTAACTTTCACACCCAAAACTACATGGAAAATATCTGCATATGTTTTCAAGTAGCTTCTAAGTGAAAATTATTTTGAGTGCACTCAAAATAATTTTCACTTAAGAATTACATGAAAACATATGCGGATATTTTCCATCTAGTTTCGTTTGTAGAAGTTAAATGATTTGTTAGTGATGGCACTCATTATTCCTAATTCAGTAGAAAATAAAATAAAATTTAAGTGAATTTTCGTTTAACACTTAAATTTTAAGTGAATCTCCGATAATTTTTTTTCTAGTTTACCTGTAGATGGTATCCCGTCCACTAGAAGCGGACGAGGGCAAAAAAGATGTAGAAAGTTTATTAACACCCAAACAGGTTTTTTTGCAAGTCGTTCTCATAATGCTTCTGCAAAATGTTTCATTAGCGATTGTTAATAAACATTTTTTGCAATTCGTTCTCATAATGCTTCTGCAAAATGTTTCATTAGCGATTGTTAATAAACATACTTTTCGCTCTGAGAACCCCACTCATATATTTTTCATACATTCATTTTGAGTAGAATTCACTAGAAGAGTATATAAATATTATTTTCTATGTTTTCTAATGAATTCCACTACATTTCTTATTAAGATGCACTTATGATTTGAGTAAGTTTTATTTGATTCCAGTAAGGCCGATGAAAGTTTCGAATTTTAAAGTCTACATGACTTTTTATAGTGGAATTAAAGTGACAATTATTTTGAGTGATGAGTCGATGTTCTATGACTCGATATCGACTCATGGAAGAAAATTGTTCCATATTTAAAAATATTTTCTGGTTTACTATGATGGTCCCTTAAAAACAGCTTCCCGAGGATTTTATATTCCACATCTCGATATTTCCATGAGTCGATGCTGGCTTCAATATCAGCTCATGGAGGTTTTACTGTAACAGTCCCGTTGAATTTTCTGTGGAGTTCGAAGTGTGCCATGAGTTGATTCGGATGTTTTTTCCCCGAGCGTCAATTTTTTTAGCGGTTCTACGAGCGATTTTTTTTTCAATCACAAATATTCGGCCGCTGAAACCCAGATGAGTAAAAAAATAAATAAAACTTCGGTTAAGTGCTACCTGAATATTTACGATGAGTTTTTGGAGAATTTTGCTTGTGGCTAGAAGAAAATATGTCATCAAAATTTGTTTCAATCCTGGATATCCCGAAGACATGAAGGACGAGGATAGCCTCTCGGAATAAGTTGAAGTACGAAGCTAGATATCATCGCCAACGGAATCCTGTGAATTCTTTCCGATTTACATAATACATTTATCTCATTTGACAGGAATGATGGAATATTCATTGCTTTAAATATATGTACAGTTTATTTATTGATTCTTTTCTAAACACTACTAAATCAAGCTTCAAATTAATATATCTTTTAACATTTATTTTTTTATTTTTTTTTTCATTTTTAGTATGAACCCGGAATTGTTTTTCATAAATTTAAATTTATTTATCTTTCACACTAAAAAGTTTATCCTTCTGGTGGAATAAAGTTTTATATTTAATATTTTATGACATGAATCAATGTTCAAGGAATCAAATATTACCACGTTTGAAGGTTGAACTACAATATCGGGTCGATGGATACCCTGGGCTATGGATTATAATTCTTCAGGAGACGTATATGGTAGGAATCATTCTGTGTTACAGTCGGTCTCATGGGTCATTGAGGTTCAGTCAATGTAATTTGTTATAAAAATCTTTCAACAAGATCTTCAATGGCTCTGTGGGGATTGAGTAATGCAGAATGCTTCATCGGCATGGTTTTGCTTCGGGAGGATGTAATCCTGTGCTGGTAGTGCTGGTGTGCTGTACGAACTGGGATTAATAGGAACCCATCTAGTACCGGTCCGTAGATGGAATAAAGCTGTGTAAATTTGTGAATTACATTGACACGTATCTCATATCATGAGTAACTTTCTTTGTAGTAGCCAGACTTCGTTCATTCTTTTGAGATTGTTTTTCACAACATCTATGGACTTTCTACACAGGATTCTGTTTTTACATGATTTACATTTTTTCAATTTCGCAGTCAACCCAAATGTTCAACGCATCGTAATTACCGTGTGATTTTACTTAAGATTTTTTTTAAACATGTTGCGATGATTTTGGTGACAAATTGAAATCACACGATCAAAAGAATGAGCGGAAAAAGTCGTGTAAAGGAATAATCCTGTGTATATGTATTTGCTACACAGAACATTTTTCTTTTAGTAAATAGAATAAATTGATAGAGTTTTCAACATGCTTCTCCTTTTTTTGCATTTAAGAATTCATTGAGTAGTTCGTCATAATAGATGACGACTCATGTTAGCATTAATATCTCGGTCAAAATAATTAAAAGCTTTATTTTTTTCCCCGCCCACTAATAAGAATCCCTCCTGTGGCAACTGTGGAGATGCAGAGGTGATCTCGGTGATCTAGTAACAACAGATGTCACACCAACTATTCCTTTCCTTCCCCCAGATGACCGTAAGGACGTGGCCGGTGCCGTTATTGACCCTTTAATTACTGAACTCTCGGTCTGTGCACACTGAGGTTGAAAAGCTAATCCCAAGCCCCAACTATTGGTTCCCTGTGCAATTTCGATTGTTCTGGTCAATCACGGAGTAACAACTACGAATTGTACGGTCATCAAGCTCAAACCTCAAAAAACAGTTCCGTTGAATTTTCTGCATAACATTATGGTTTGGTGTTAGGAGGTAAATGCTTCCAGTAAAGATACGATTTTCAAACAAATCTTACTCGTGTCTGCAAATTGAATTATTCTTTCGCGTGTTAAATTGTGTGAAAGGAAATCTCAACTAATTTTTAGTTTATTTTTTTAAATTTCCACAAAATTATTATTCATGAATTCCATAATTTGTTTTCTTTTTTGTTGAATTTTGAATTTTATTTATTTTTAACCAATTGGTTTCTCGAAGAAAGCTAGCACATATTTTTATAACGTGTTTTAATGTTCTCAGTGTCAAAACTGAATATGTTAAATGCATTCTTGGTCCTTCTACTTTCGAACCCGAAAGCCCGTAACAAATTATACAAGCTTATTAAACATTCTCGCCAAGATTTAGAGGCCCTCCATTTCTAGTGTTCTCAATAAACTTGGAGAAAATCTATTGAATTATTGCCATCTTACGATTCCAGGCACGGCCTCGTTCACTTTTTTCCCAATTCCCCAATGATCATTAACCGGTCACAATTTATATCAATCCATTGTCCAAGTGCGCATCCGAAGAGGCATCCCAGAATGACTGCATGAATGAATGAAGGAGGAAAAAATACGCCGGTACAAGTGAGAAAGCCGTCCAGCAGGAAATTGGTTTCTATGATAATGCATCTGCCCTATTGTTGTACTTGACTGTCTACACGATGACGACGACGACGACGAGGAAGAAGTCGATCGGAGTGTTACGATGCTACAACCGACAAGACGCAACATAACAGCATGAAGTAAGAAATCCCACCCGGAATGTTCTCGACTCGGGGGAGGAAGCGGAGATGGGCGGGAAGAGCAGTGCATTCAGAAAATCATAAATTAGAATTATGTCATCCCGGCTGTTCATTGGCCATCCGTCCGTTCGTCGTCCGATGATGACGACGCACCAACATACACAATTGCATTGTTGTAAGAAGACACCCGACATCCTTCTGGTCCCTTCTCTTCGTCGTGTACCGCATATCATTGGTAGCTGCCCTCTGAGGTGGATAGATCTGTATTGCTTTCCATCCGTGCTGTCGTTTTGCCCACTGACTTACTTCAATTTCACAACTCCGGCTCTCTGTCGGATTCAATAAAGTGGTTGACAGTTTGGGACACAGCGGTGCCAGACTTGGGATATAATTTTCGAGAAGTTGTGCCCAACTCAACCGGCATCACTGATCGGAACGTCTCAACGTCTAGTGGATACCCTCTCCAACAAGTCATAATAACTGACTGAGCCGACGAAGAAGGAGGACAGAACCTCGTTCTGTTCTGAGCTCGAAATCCTCCTCCGACTGTGTGTGCTCAAGTGGTAGCCGTTGTGCCGGAGCAGAACCCCGGTGCCCTTCTTGCCTTGCTGTGTGGTGTGAAAATCAGAGGCAAAGATTGTAGATGAAAAAGTCATAACAATAGACTGCGCAGCATATCCATTGGAGTGCCCATCAGGGTGCATCATCTCCGGGGAAGAATATCCCACCTCTTCGGTACATCTGTTGACGGTACCAGTCTCAGTGTGTAGTGCGCTCAAACTAGGCGACGATGATGGGAACGTTCTATCGGAGACTAGGTCAGGTCTTGCTGTGCCGCTTGTATCTCACCTACCGGGAGAGAGTGCCGCATCACTAACACTTTGTATAATCACTGTTTGTGAACATTCAAGATCGAGTGGAGGGAATGCGTTCCCCACAGTTTGTTTTTCTCGGGCGAGGTATGATTTTGCCTAAGAACTGTTTGATTCGTGATTTTCTCATTTCTCAAGAATTTACGCAAATGTCTACCTCGTAGACATTTAGTTTAGTTATTAAGTATGTACATTTGTTAAGAGTTTAGACAAGTTTAGATAATTCATCAATTTTTGTTCGTTGGAATGAGTAACCTCTCTACTAATTGAACTTTATTTTTTTCAATTGATTCTGATTATTTAAAAAAACTAAACTTTTCAATTTGAAAATAGCTAATCGGCTAATATTTTCCAATTCGTTGAATGCACGTGCATTCTGAAGTAAAATTTGTTCATTTTGTTCATTTATTGACCTATTTTTTCAAGACAAATAAATCAATAATTCAAAAACACATTGTTCATTGTTTTCTTCCGTTGTGAAGCGCATTGTGGAACCATATGAAGTGCCTCGCTCGGCAACTAGTTTCTTGAGAATGGATCCTTTTTCTACCTATTTACTCCAGTTCAAATATGGGCAAAACGGATGACTTTGTTGGATGGATCAGATCTGAGTAATACAGTATTATAACCAGTATCTTTCATACGGATAGGATCTTTGAAACAATACGTAAAGGGCATGCATAATGATAAAACGGTTGTCACTCAGGACCATACTTTTGACCGTGCATACAAAATTTTTCTCGCTCACAAGTAAATATATATTACCTGTATAAAGAACCGATTATAAACTTTTCATTTTGTCCTTTCCCTCAAAAGGTCAGATAATTTGCTGATCTGGTGAGCCAGATCTTTCAAAAAGTGAGATACGAATCATTCACTCACAACACTCACGAATCATTCACTCACAACAAAGATCCGCACAGTAGGGTAGTAGGATGCCTGAATCGTCGAGATCTGATGTTATTTAAACAAAAAAATATTTTTAAATCGTTTTTTTTTACTTAGAACATTTTTGGGACTTAAACTTTTTTTCAGATGATGAAAATGTTTTTCATTGAATTATAACGTGGACGTTACGCAAACGTTTTCGTTGCCAAAAATATCTCCCTATGCAAAATTTAAGCTAAATCGAACATAATTTAGGGGTGCTCAAAATTAATCAAAACTTTTTTTCCATTCTAGGTTTTCCCATTACCAGTATTTATTTGAATTTTAGAAGTGAAAGCAGTCATACTGTTTATGATTATTATTTAAAAAAAATATGGAGGATATTCTGTTTGTTGGGGAATATTTGCCATTGTTTCCCAAGTCATCTAATTTGTCGTCGTATGGTAAAGTTCGTCGTAAGTTCATGTTTCATTTGCAAGCTGAGAAACAAACTGCTAAACAAAGTGCGCAAATAACAACAGAAGCGTTGATAACTGTATGGAAAGGAAAACAAATATTAGTCAAGTGATTGGTAGTAGCGCATTTGAATTTAAAATTTAGCGTTACCATAAAAATTGAAGAGATCTACAGAAAAATAGGATGTTAGTGTCGACGACTGGACTTGTGAATAAAAAAATCTGAGCTTATTTAGAAGAACCATGTAATTTATTGAATAAAATATATAACAACACCTTTTTTACAT
This sequence comes from Armigeres subalbatus, assembly GCF_024139115.2. Classification (NCBI taxonomy): domain Eukaryota; kingdom Metazoa; phylum Arthropoda; class Insecta; order Diptera; family Culicidae; genus Armigeres; species Armigeres subalbatus. The sequence continues at coordinate 334,307,641 of NC_085140.1, forward strand.
CACTCACGTAATTTCTTGAATCACTTTCAAACTCCTTTATTTATTTATTTATAAATCAGGATTATCTATTTCACTTAAGATCAATACACAAACGTTTTTTTACGTCGATCCTTTTCAATGTAAATCAAAACCGCGTAAAAATAAACCGCTTTGTTAAAAAAAAAAAACGACGTGGAAAATCGTGTTATTTAAAAAATCCGTCAAAAGAAGGTCCGCAAAGACATGAATCGTGTTTCTACATTATCAGTTTGCTTGATCTTTACACGTTGTATTTTGAATTCATGCTGTACCGCGTAATAATAACCACGTAAAAATAAACATTAGTGTAATAAACATTGCCTAGCAATCTGATCTGATCTGATCTCAAAAGTTTTCAAAGTTACAAAAAATTCAAAATTTTGATAGCAAGATCTTGAACACCCCGAAATCATGTCCGATGGAGCTCAAATTTTGCATAGGGACAAATTTTAGGGCTTAGGAAATGTTTACGTAACGTCCGGTTTTCGTCATAATAATTTTTTTTCGAAGTCCCAAAACAGTCGATTTAAAAAAAATAATTCTCAAAGTTTCATGCATTTTGAGTCCCTTGGCATCAAAAAACAAAAAAAAATGTTTCCCTGTCTTGAGGAAAAAAATGAAGTTTTGATTAATTTTGAGCACTCCTAAATCATGTCCGATTTAGCTAAAATTTTGCATAGGGAGATATTTTTGGCTACGAAAACGTTCATTTTCGTCATCTGAGTGCCAAAAATGTTCTAAGAGAAAAAATTGATTTTTTTCATTTTTTTTTAATGACATCGGATCTCGTGCATTTTTAAGTCATTTGGCATCAAAAACAAAAAAATCGATTTTCGACTTTTTCTTTTGTCTCCCTTAGGGGAAAATTTTTATGGGTAAAAATTTCAAAACTTTGATCATCAAAATTTTGATCTCCCCTAAATCATGTCCGATTGAGCTCAAATTTTGCATGGGGCCATATTTTGGGGTAATGAAACTTGTGAGAAATGTCATATTTTGAAATTCGAAAATGTCATTTTCATTGGCACCCTACTGAACAGTTTGGAACACCGACATTATTTTTGATGTATATCGACGATATCTGGCCTCTTCTTTTTGATGTCAAGCCGTTTTGCCGAAAATGCCATTTGGCCGAACAAACTATTATCCAACTGTCCGAAAGTCGTTTGGCCGATCATTTGACTGGAAATTCCGCGCGCTTGGCACAAAGAGACACTTGGCCAAAATCTCACTTTGCCGAACTGGCCTACTGCCGAAAATGTCGTTTAGCCAAAAAAAAAGTTTTTTCAAATAGGTCATTTGACCGAAAATGGCGTTTGGTCAAAATGGTGGTTTGTCATAAAGGGCCATTTGACTGCACAGATCATGCCGTCGGAAATGCCATTTACCCGAACAGGTCATATGGCGGAAAATGTCGTTCGGACATTTGGATGAAAATGTCATTTGGCCGATAATGATGTCTGGCCGAACGGATCATCTTCTTCTTCTTCTTATTGGCATTACATCCCCACACTGGGACAGAGCCGCCTCGCAGCTTAGTGTTCATTAAGCACTTCCACAGTTATTAACCGCGAGGTTTCTAAGCCAGGTTACCATTTTTGCATTCGTATATCATGAGGCTAACACGATGATACTTTTATGCCCAGGAAAGTCGAGACAATTTCCAAACCGAAAATTGCCTAGACCGGCACCGGGAATCGAACCCAGCCACCCTCAGCATGGTCTTGCTTTGTAGTCGCGCGTCTTACCGCACGGCTAAGGAGGGCCCACGGCCGAACGGATCATATGGCTGTTAAATCGATTACTAGTTATTGGAACGATAAATTAAGATGCGATTTTCGCTGAATGAAAGCTCTTGAGTATTCCTTTTAGCTATGTAGGTTTTCTTTCAACCTGCGCTTAATTAGGAAGCGCTATAATCAGTATTATGGAAAAATGAATTTCTCCATACTAATTTGCTTGCAAACTTGAAACGGCTTGTACTAATTCAGTTTTGATCTAAATGAGCTCAAATTTTCGAAGGACACTCAGAACATGATTCAGAATCAAATGAGCGTTGTGGAGCAAAATCGATTTTTTGAACCACCCTACTGTGTATATCTCACACAAAATTTTCACTCAGTGTGAGATTTGGCCAAGGCGTCGCCATGATTTGTTAAAATTATTCATGCGATGTGTACTTTATTTTAAACGTGTACCTAACACATCTTATTCTGCACTTCTCACTTCTAGTTTGTAATTTTTCACTTCTCTCTCCTCATTTCTCACTTTACATTACGCATCTGGTCGAAAATCATGTGGCCGAAATTGACATACGGCCTGAAATGTCATTTGGTCGAACTGATCTTTTGGCCGAATAGGCCATTTGGCTAAAAACGTTATTTTCCAAGCAAATATGGCCGAAAATGTTGTTTGACCGAAGAGCTCATTTGGTCGAAAAATGCTATTTAGCTGAAATGGTCGTCATATTATAAAGACGAACAAATCATGTGGCCGAAAATGTTGTTTGGCACAAAATGTCGCTTGTCCGAACATACGACCGTAAATGTCATTTGCTGAACAACAGTGAATGTGGTAAGTGTGAAAGTGCGTAGTGAAAAATAAGACGTCTAATTTTTTACTTCTCACTTCTCATTTTTCACTCTTCATTTTTCTCTTCTCATTCCTAATTTCTAACTTCTCTTTTTGCACTTCTCACTTTTTATAGTGAGAAGTTAGCCATATCTAACTAACGGATTACTTTTAATTTCTCACATTCTCAAAACTCACTTGCTCACTCGGTTTTCACTGTGAGAAGTAAGAAATGTGAATTGAGATGTTAGAAGCTGGATATGAACTGTGAGAAGTGAAAAGTGATACGTCTCACTTATCACTTCGCGCTTCCCACTCTTTCTTTCTCCCTTCTTGTTTCTTTATTCTCCGTTCACACTTATTCTCCATTCACAGTGAGAAGTGAGAAGTGAAAGATAAGGAATGAGAGGTGAAAAGTGAGACGTTCGATTTTTCACTTTTTTTTCTTCATTCACCACTTATCACTGCGCACTTCTTACTTTTCGTAGAAATAAGTTCAAATAAGAAGTTGGAAGTGAGAAGCGAGATGTCTCACTTATAATTCCTCATATCCCACTACTTATTTCTAACTTCTCAGTTGTCATTATTGGCTTCACTTTGCATTTGTAGCTGGGATACACCTTCGCTGGATTCAGCGGGTACCTATGACAAAAATATGTAAGGGGGGGGGGGTTTAAATAATAATAATAATAATAATAATTAACAACTAACATGTCATGCTATAAAAGCTCTAATAACTGGTCGCATTGGCCCATCCGAAAACTAGATTTGTACAACCGATTGAATCGAGTTCTTACTCACGGTATACAGACAACAAGGTAGGCTCGTAAAAAAATGACATTCCAAGAATGACGCATATTTTATCGCCACATGTTGGAGTACAAAAGTAAGCATGCTGAGACCGTAGACCATCGTCTCGGTTCAACTTGTGCGAAGGTAGTACTTACGTCACATGTTTACATTCAAACTTAATGTTTACCTGCGTGATGAGCTTTGTTTTTTGTATGCCGTTGTATATATCGTTTAGCATGATCAGATTTTTGGGAGGGATTAATAAATGATATCAAAACCACGGATCGTTTTATTGATTTCGGATCTAATCGCTTTCTCCGTTGTTGAGTAGAAAGTTAGTAAATTTCGTTTAGTGTTATTTTTTGTTCATATTGCGCACGCTACGAGAGTAACAGATTCTAAACTAAACTGACGTTCTCAACTATCAGAGCTTATTTTGATAAATCATGGGCCATCTTTTGACATGCTATTTTAGAGGAGTACAACGCGAGTTTCCCTAAAAAATTCCGTCTTAATTAGTACACATTTTAGCCCATGTATGACAGAGTTTAATTTCTCAGCAGTATACGGTCACTGGCGTAACTAGCAACGATGTTTTGGGACTATAGTCCTTCTTATTATTTTCTTTGCCTTGAGCTGTTTGCTAGAAAGGTTGAACGTCTTTCTAAAAATATTCATCTTGAGGTCTTGTTTCGATTACAGTTGTGATTCTCTGGCTGGGTCACAAGCTCGATCTAACGAACGCAATTTTTTTTTTGGATAACTGACAGCTGTTCAAGGACCCAAAGTCCCAAATTGCATTTTGACATACAAGTGCTATTTAGTTTGACCTTGGTCCAACTAAAAAGTGAATCACGTCTATATTACCAATTAATTATTTTCGTAATGCGTTTATTTGTTAGGATCATTTGCCGTAGGGGATAACGGAGCCGATTTTTTACCTTCTTATTAGATAAATTGTAACAAAATCTATAGCAATTTACTGTTCAAGATGCAGATAATAGGAAATGCCTAGGGGGTACCACAAGCAATGACAAGAATACTTAACAAAAAGATTAAGAACTGCTGGGCCAAATGAAAATTTCGGCCTCATGACCTGTTCGGCTAAACTACATTTTCAGTCGTATGGCCTAATTTCTTTCTCGGCAAAACAAGATTTTCGGCCAAATGATCCCTTTTTGTCAAAAGGCATTTTTGGCCAAATGACCTAGTCATCCAAACGACATTTGCAGTCCAAGAACATTTTCGGCCATATGACTCGTTTGGCCAATTGACTAGCTGGGCCAATCTTACTAACATTATTGTATTTGTGGTCCGTGGTCGAAGCACATTGCGGCTGAATCCCAGAAATTTTACAACTCCGTTTAAATGTTCCTCTAATGTACATCAATTAAGAAACGATTCGCGGAATCAAAACATCCCAGTCGTCCTCAAATTAATCACCGCCCGGCATTCTCACCTGCCAGCCATCAAATTTCGTAGACGATGACGACGCCAGCTCATCACCGCAACCGACCGTCGTCCGCATTCCCCAGCAACCAACGGGAATGCAAATGATGGCCACGCTCGCAATTTAATAGCGACAGCTCGTAAGCGATATTTTCGCGGCTTCTCGCATGTCGACAATTAAAAACAGGCACGCTTTTGGCCAAACTGGCCACAATCCCCCTTCCCCCCAATTAAGATTTGCCACCAAAATGAAACCGAATATAAAAAAAAAACTCGAAAGAACGAACCCAATCCAAGCAAATGAAATTCCCACCACCAAAGCGGTGAAGTCTTCGTCATCGCAATCATTAGACGTTCCGCTCCGAACGACGACCACTTGGTAGGTGGGTACTGGCAGCAAGAGCTGTCACGATTGGATCGGTTGGTCATGAAAACAAAATAAAGCAATTTAGCGACACCCCCGACTCAAAGGAAAACTTCCGCCGGCGTGCTCGAACGCGTTCGGAGGACTAATCATCGTCAACACGATTTGTGTGTTACGGCGACACGACGCATGATGGTATATAGTGTAAGGTAGGTAGTCGAAGTCCTCTCTGCGTGACAGGAAGATAATTTTAATTTTCGTGCAAAATTAGTTCTTGGCTTCCTTCTTCTTTTGTCTCGGAGAGGGGGCTCGCCAGGAAGACTTCCAAACGCCAAAATGCCAAAAAAGCTTACCGAGGAAAGTTTGCCGGGCCCCTCTAAGCAATTTTGTAGCAATCACGACTAACGTTCAGGCATTAATGTTCGAATCATTATCATTTTTTCGGAAAATCGTGTAAACGCAAATGTAGTGGAAACTGAACAAGGCTGTTGTTAGTCACGGCTCAATTAGATATTCGCAATGATATACACCCAGGACCAGCGAATGTAAAATTAAACGTAGTTGAATGACAAGATGATTGTCTCCTATCATGAGAATGAGCATGGGCGTCATGACCGTACTGTTCGTAGTTGCTATTCCGGAATTGACTGTAACTTGTACAGAGAACAAAATGCCAAATGTGGCGTGGAGAAGAAACAGAAGAATTAACGAAGAATACACCACCGCAAAAAATCTGAAGAATTTGTGAGCGAAATTTATTGTGGAATTTTCGAAGGAACTTTCGAGAAAATTCTGAGGAATTAGCCGAGAAAATTTAAATGATTTTGGTAGGGAATTTTGAAGTTTTTCGCATGGAAATTCTACAGAAGAATTTGCCGGGGAAATTTCGAAGAATCTGCGAAATCTGAGAAATTTGGCAAGGGAAGATCCATTGATTACGTAACGCAAAAATTAGCCATTTTCAAACCCCCCTATCTCTATGTTACACCTTTTTGGATGAATCATTAAACATTTTGGTATGGATTGTCGGTCGACCCTCCTCCCCCCTCTGAGCGTTACGTAATATATGGATGCTACCCAATGAAATTTAGAATGATTTGCCGATGTTATCCGAAGAATTTTTCAAGGAAATTTTGAAGAATATCCCGAGGTAAATATTGAAGAATTTGCTGAGGAAATGTCGAAGAATTTGTCAAAGAAATAAGGAAGAATAAAAAAAAAAATCTCGAGGGAATTGCAAAAAGAATGAAGAAGAAATAAAAAAAAAATCCTAAGAAGTTTCGAAAAATTTGCCAAAGGGAACTTCTCGAGGGAATTGCAAAGAATTTGCTATAGAAAAAAAATCTTGATATAATTCTTGGTAATAAAATGCAATAAAATATTGCCACGGTGATTCGCGCCGCCAGCTAAAACGTTTCCCGGCGTGACGCCGAAAACGCTGCTGTGGTCGAGTAAAATTACGACAAACACCACCGACCGCCGAGGATTTCTGGAGGGACGCACATTTCTATCTGCGTACTTCTCTAGAACACAATCAAACACGCACTTATAATTTTGTTTTATTAGACTTGTGCGGTCGTTAGCAAAAAAATATTTCGGATGATCGCGCGATCGTCCTGCATACTTCTTGGAAACATTAACACTAGCCGACCGCATAAGACAGAACATATTATTTGGGATTACGGGCATCTAAAGCATAATCATCTAAAAGGAGTTCAAACGCGCATTAAATAATTTATTTTATTTAGCATCCGCACAAGACAAAACAAATTGTTTCGGATGGTTGCGCAATTCTTAGTTCAATTGCATGCACTTGAACGGGAACACTGCTCCGAATCTCATTAAATAGCTATTTATTCATTTATCGTTGACAGTTTTAATTTATCTTTTACATCTTGAACTTCTTTTTTGTCCAAGTTCGTTTATTTGGTAGGCTCAGGCGTGTATAACACTTTACGGTTCTTTGTGATATATACAATCAATATCATTTTATTATACGGTTAGTAAGAAAGGGGTAGAAGCCAGCGTACTCGTGGTGACTCGAGGTTAGTTTACAATGTTCAAGGATGGACGGGGCTTAGGATTTGGGATCAGGAAATTTCAGCTTCTCATCCGGGCATTTGGCGTCAGGGACGATGTGGCGTGTCGTCGTGCTCGAGAAATGGTTCGACTGGGAGCATCTTCCGGATGGCAAAAGCTATGGAGCTCTACGGAACAAAAAGGCAGAGACTGAACAAAAAAAAAACTTAGAAGAAAGAAAAAAAAAAACAAAATATTAGATTTTGATGTCCGAAGTACAAAGAAAACTATAAATGGCCTGCATATAGACAACATCACGATCCCCCAAAAACACCTCGAACTTCCCTGAAGGGTGGTTTACCTCGGGCCACAAGGGTATCCAATAATTGCTCTCTGGAGGCGTCATTTTCCGAGCAGGACCAAACTACGTGATCGATGTCATCATAACCGGCTCCGCATGTGCGTTTAGTGAATAGTGATTCGACATAAGTCTCGATATCACGCAAATGAAGCCTCGACTTAAGTCCTCACCTCTGAACCACGCTCGCCCAGAAACTTTTGGAACTATGGAAAATAGCCACCGTCTAAGTTCGTTGTGATCTTGAACTTCTTGTCACTACCGAGTGTCGCACTAACTGACTGCCCTGATCCGGCCTATCTAGTAACATAACTTTAGCCACATAACTGGAAACTGCTGCCTTAGCGGAATTTCTGGTTCATCGCATGGGTCCTGGCTTATGCAATTGTGATGGCTGGATGCTTGATGCAACATATGTGTACCTGTACCTACCTAAACAGCTTACGTCTCAACATGCCAAAAAAAGCGGCGACCGGCGATCGAACGTGCACTACAATGGTTGACTTCGATTTTGTAACTATTTATAAAGAAAATCCACAAGGGATCTCCGGAGGAACTCTAGGAACCAAATCCTGAAAAACTCCAGGGTGATATACTCCAGGCGAACCACGGAGCAAAAAAGTCCAGAAGGAACCTCAAGAGAAACCTGTTCTGGAGCAACCTATGAAGGAACCTAAGGAGAAATCCCACGCAAAATCAGATTTTTTTCAAAGAAAGTCCAGAAGGAAACAGAAGGAGAAATTAAAAAAGAAAACCTTCATGGAACTCCGGCAAAAATACTGAAGACACTGCAGGAGAAACTTCAGAAGTTATTTAATGAGTTCTAGGGACACCAAGAGGCAGTTCTGGAGGTACTGCAGGAGCATCTCCTTGAATGAACTCCAGGATGCAAGTTCGGAGGAACCCAGACGATCCTCAAAAAGGCAACTTAGCTCAGCTTAGTTTAAATTTGACAGACTATACAAATCTATTGTTGCTACCTTGTGACTAACCAGAATCAGTGAAATTACGAAAAAAAATCAACTGAATGATTGTTCAAACATTTATGTTTAGTTCATTTTTCTGAACGATTAAATATTGTAAAAGCTCCAACTTTGTGATACCGAACAGAGACACGATCAATCGCGCACTAATTTTTTTCTTTTTTTTTTCATTTTGTTTAATTTTTTTATTGTTTTTATTTTTAATTTCATGTAATTTTTATGTAATTTTTTCAATATTTTTTAATTTTTTAATTTTTTTTTCTGGTTAACTAACTTTTTGCCACACAGCACAATGGTCGGATTCGTCAAATTTCACAACATAAATCGATAACTCGAAAACCATCCGTGTTAGAGTTTTGACGTCTTCAGAAGAAATGATCTACAAGAAGAGATCTATTTTTGGTGTAAGTTGTCATTAGGGTGGCCCTCCGGTAATTTTTTTTTGGAAATGTATTTTTTTACCCTTTTGAGTTAGGAGTTCATATAATTCTACAAAGTTGTAGAGAATTTAATTCTAAGCATTTTTGCTTAATAAACATTTATTTTATCTCATATAGGTGATGTTTTATGACAAAATTGCTAAATTTAGATAGGGTGGTCCCGAAAAAAATAGTTTTTAGCTTCCACTTTCATCAATTCAGAATATTTTCAAAAACTGTCTTAGCATCGCTTCATGGTCTTTGGATGGCGCATCTTTTGGTAATATAAGATGGTTGATAGCTTTATTTTCAAGCATATTATAAGCGTTTTTTCATGAAAAAGTGATATTCTTCTGAGCGTTCTACTGCAGCTAGTAGCAAATATTAGCAAAAATTTCAATTGTAATCTGAAAGTATACATGCAGGCCCATTAAATCCATGGTATTTCATTTGTCCATGTTTGTACTCTTTTGTTTGATAATCATATTACTTTTTGTACGAAAAATCAGCTATTCCATAGAAAACACATATACCATATCTCTGATTTTCGCAATATTTGGTAGAATCATTCTTTTTCGAAAATAAATAAACTCACTTTTTAATTTTGTCCGATTTCGATTCAGGGTGGTCGAAAAAATCAACATTTTTGAAAAAATATTTTTTTAAAACATATTTTTTTAACTACTGGACCAATTATCAATGTTCATGGAATCACATGTAGTCATTGGCGACCCTCATTTAGAAACTGTGAAAATGAAATTATTCTGCGAATTAGCCATGGAAAACCAACTTGATTTTTATGATTTTGTATTTCGCCACAAAAGTAGCGCTCTTAAGCATTTATTTCATGAGAACACCTTGAAAATCGTTCCAGTAGTTAAAATGTCAAAATGATTTTTTCGACTTCTTTTTTACACGAGTTGATTTAAATATTTTAGATAAAGAACGATTCTTTGTGGGCTTTGTGGCCGTGCGGTTAGCGCCGTCAATCGTCTAGAGGCATGGACAATGGAGCGTGGGCTCGATTCCCGCCTCGGTAAAAAGGAAACTTTTCGTGATCGAAAAATTCTACACCAGTCCACTGGGTATTATGTGCCCTGTCAGTTGTCTAGGTGTCAAGTGTTCAGTCTGTACGACTTCTGGTCGAAGACGGTGTTCTTGTATTTTATTCTACCAAATATTGTGAAAATCCAAAAGATGATATATGTGTTTCACCCTAATTTTTCGTACAAAAAAAATACTATCGTCAAACAAAAGTGGACAAAGATGGACAAATGAAATACCATGGATTTGATGGGCCTGCATGTATACTTTCAGATTACGATTGAAATTTTTGCTAATATTTGCTACTAGCTGCAGTAGAATGCTAAGAAAAATATCACTTTTCATGAAAAACGCTTATAATATGCTTGAAAATGAAGCTATCAACCATCTTATGTAACCAAAAGATACGCCATTCGAAGACCGTGAAGCGATGCTAAGACAGTTTTTGAAAATATTCTGAATTGATGAAAGTGGAAGCTAAAAACTATTTTTCAGGACCACCCTATCTAAATTTAGAAATTTTGTCATAAAGCATCACCTATATGAGATAAAATAAATGTTTATTAAGCAAAAATACTTAGAATTAAATTCTCTACAACTTTGTAGAATTAAATGAACACCTAACTCGAAAGGGTAAAAAATACATTTCCAAAAATTTTCACCGAAGGGCCACCCTAATGACAATTTACACCAAAAATAGATCTCTTCTTGTAGATCATTTCTTCTGAAGACGTCAAAACTCTAGCACTGATGGTTTTCGAGTTATCGATTTATGTCGTGAAATTTGACGAATCCGACCATTGTGCACAGAGCAGAATAAAACGCTCGAATTTTCTGCGTACCGCGCAATTGATCAACTGCGCACTAATTATTATACTTGTCAGTTCCACAAATCAAAACAAAACGCTCGATTTTTCTGCGTAACGAGCAGAAACACGATCAAGCGCACTGATTTATTTATTTTTCAGTTGCACAAATCAGAACTAAACGCTAGAATTTTCAGCTACCAAACAGAGACACGGTCAATCGTGCACCAATCAACTAACTACCATTCCGCATAAATGAGAGAAATTCGTTTGAACATTCCGCTACCGAGCAGAGATAAGATCAATCGGACTCTGATTGCATTTTTAAAATGTTCTATCGAGGGTCATTTTTCCATACATTTTTGGGCGGATTAAATCGGCTATCATTTGAGATTTCTTTGGAATTTGCACAAAAAATAGTGAGAAAAATAAAAATTGTTCTAGATCCCCCGATAGAACATTTTAGTTTACCCACTATATGAAAGAGGAGAGCATCTACTTTCACGTGGTGGGTGTTTCAGAGATACTGATTTTTGAAAAATAATGTTTCCCCATAGACACACCGTGAATCAGAATTAAATGCTCCAGCTTTCTCCTACCGAACAAAGACACAGTCAATCGTGCACTGATATTCTTTATAATTTATCTTATTTTGCCTACGTGCTCTTGCCTACGCAATGCGGTTGGGTCTGAGCTTGACGACCGACTGGCAAATAGCTTACACAACCTCACTTGATCAGTACAGTTGCTGATGAAGAATGTGTACAGCCGCCAGACATTCGAAGACGAAACGAAACGAAGTTTTAAAATGTCCATGTTGATTCGAAACGGAACGAAACGAAATATGTATTTACTTTCGAGACTTCGAAACGATACGAAATCAAGGTCCATTCAATTCGAAATTTTACGAAACGAAACGAAATTTTAATTTTTTTTCCGCGAAGTTTTTATTGATTGTGTGATTTTTGTATTCAGATTCTGCTAAAAACCTTATTTCACGTAATTATGTGTTTATGCTGAAGCATACTTCATATTGACTTATCAGCGTGGTTTTATGGGCTAACTGGTTTCAGCTAACTCAAAACCAGAAAATTAATGCATAGAATTTTTGAAAACTCTAGTTGAAAACTCATTTATATATCTGCCAGGCGTATACACAGATAGAAAATTGTTAATAGCATACATTTGCTTGCTAGACGAATCCTCTGCACCTTTCTGAAATGCACAAAGATTTGTTTCAGATTGTGTTTCAGAAATGTGATCGCAAAGTTTTTACGGCAGCAGTTTGCCAGGTATGAAGAAATAATTTATCCTTTCTCGTACAAAAACTTGTAACAAAAGGATATCATTTCCTCTCAAATTCAACCTTTTTATAGGAGGCTCGGCGACCCATAGTCTTAAATACAATCAACCTTACGAACCAAGCTATTGTCTATTTGTCCTTGTATATGTGTTTGTGCATATGAGGCATGCAAAAATTGTTGTCGAATTTTCATATTTTCATCCTCAACCGACTTCAATTGAGTGCAAGAAAGAGCTGCTATGGACATACTGTCCAGAGTCCTTTCAGAATTTAGTATTAGGAGAGGAAAATTAGTTTGACACTTATTCTTATAAGAGACCGAGGAATGCTCTGCATCTCCGTGAGCGCCACGGGAAAGGAATCTTTGGTTTATTGAAAAGGTAATTCATGTGAAGCCACCTTGGTAAACGACTAAATATGTATTGTAAACGAAGTTATTTTGAAAACTCGAAGACGAAACCCGTGTTTCAAATCAACCCAACGCAAAATCATTTGCTTCGTTTAATAATAATGTTTTCCTTAGGGCCTTCTTAACTCTTAAGCGGTGCTTAGTCATGCGCTTAAACCTGGTTTGAGGCATGAGAGGTGAAGAAGTTGGCTTTAATAAGAAAGAGGCGCTCTAAAAATACTTCACAAGGGCCTCAGGAATCCACGCCACGGCTTTGCCTTTTTGACAAAGTTGTACCGATCCGATTCATATCGGATTACATTTACACTCTGTGCCTGACGTCTTAAATATTGAGTCGAATCACTTTTGAAAAAGAATAGGATAGAATAGTTAAAGATATTTTTCGTTTTCTGTTGGATATTTCTAACAAAACACTGAAGACGTTTTAGAGAAGAAATATAAATGCGAATTTTGTCATACAGAACAAAAACACGATCAATCGTGCACAAGTCAACCACGCACTGATTACCTAACTTTTCTGTCACACATAGCAGAATAAAACTTCCGAGCTGCCTACGTTACGAGCAGAGACACAATCAATTGCGCACTGACTAATTAACTTTTCAGTTGAACAAATAATCAGAATTAAATGCTCCAGCTTTCTCCTACCGAACGAAGACACAGTCAATCGTGCACTGATTTTCTTTATAATTTATCTTATTTGGCCTACGTGCTCTTGCCTACGCAATGCGGTTGGGTCTGAGCTTGACGACCGACTGGCAAATAGCTTACACAACCTCACTTGATCAGTATAGTTGCTGATGAAGAATGTGTACAGCCGCCAGACATTTGAAGACGAAACGAAACGAAATTTAAAATGTTGATTCGAAATGAAACGAAACGAAATATGTATTTACTTTCGAGACTTCGAAACGATACGAAATCAAGGTCCATTCAATTCGAAATTTTACGAAACGAAACGAAATTTTTATTTTTTTTCCGTGAAATTTTTATTGATTGTGTGATTTTTGTATTAAGATTCTGCTAAAAACCTTATTTCACGTAATTATGTGTTTATGCTGAAGCATACTTCATATTGACTTATCAGCGTGGTTTTATGGGCTAACTGGTTTCAGCTAACTCAAAACCAGAAAATTAATGCATAGAATTTTTGAAAACTCTAGTTGAAAACTCATTTATATATCTGCCAGGCGTATACACAGATAGAAAATTGTTAATAGCATACATTTGCTTGCTAGACGAATCCTCTGCACCTTTCTGAAATGCACAAAGATTTGTTCTAGATTGTGTTTCAGAAATGTGATCGCAAAGTTTTTACGGCAGCAGTTTAGAATAAATAATTTTTCTTTCCTCGTACAAAAACTTGTAACAAAAGGATACCATTTCCTCTCATATTCAACCTCAGCGACCCATAGTCTTAAATACAATCAACCTTACGAACCAAGCTATTGTCTATTTGTCCTTGTATATGTGTTTGTGCATATGAGGCATGCAAAAATTGTTGTCGAATTTTCATATTTTCATCCTCAACCGACTTCAAATGAGTGCAAGAAAGAGCTGCTATGGACATACTGTCCAGAGTCCTTTCAGAATTTAGTGTTAGGAGAGGAAAACGGGAAAGCCACGGGAAAGGAATCTTTGGTTTATTGAAAAGGTAATTCATGTGAAGCCACCTTGGTAAACGACTAAATATGTATTGTAAACGAAGTTATTTTGAAAAATCGAAGACGAAACCTGTGTTTCAAATCAACCCAACGCAAAATCAGTTGCTTCGTTTAATAATAAAGTTTTCCTTAGGGCCTTCTTATCTCTTAAGCGGTGCTTAGTCATGCGCTTTAACCTGGTTTGAGGCATGAGAGGTGAAGAAGTTGGCTTCAATAAGAAAGAGGCGCTCTAAAAATACTTCACAAGGGCCTCAGGAATCCACGCCACGGCTTTGCCTTTTTGACAAAGTTGTACCGATCCGATTCATATCGGATTATATTTACACCCTGTGCCTGACGCCTTAAATATTGAGTCGAATCACTTTTGAAAAAGAATAGTATTGAATAGTTAAAGATATTTTTCGTTTTCTGTTGGATATTTCTAACAAAACACTGATGACGTTTTAGAGAAGAAATATAAATGCGTATTCAGGTGCACAAATCAAAACTAACTTTTATGCCGCATAAATCAGCGCAACACGTTTGAACATTCCACTACCGTGCAGAGGAATCTATACCATTTCGTCGAAAGACATTTCGTCGAATGACATTTAGTCGAATGACATTTGGTCGAAAGGACATTACGTCGAATGGACATTTGGTCGAAGGGACATTTAGTCGAAAATGTGTTTTTATCCTTAAGAGACGCAGGGCATTTGGTCGAATTATATTTGGTCGAAAGGACACTACGTCGAAAGGACACTACGTCGAATGGACATTTGGCCGAATGGACATTTAGTCGAAATCAGATTTTATAATTAAGAATTAGAATATTGGTACATATCTAACATGATTTTAGAAAACGTCGTATGTCCAAATGAGAGACTCTTTTTCATTACGCTCTCTTTCACTAATATCGAAGCTAGTTTTGCATTTATTACAACTTTTCCACCTCAGCAAGCTAGACAAAGCTATTTTCTTCAGATATTGGTAATAAAATCCGATGTAAATGTTAGTATAGCTTTGAAATAATCGAAAGAGGAAGTAAACAAAGAGAACAACTCTTTTGGACTTGCGACGTTTTCAAAAATCACGCGAGATTTAGTCTAATGACGTTCCGTCGAATTTCTATTTGAAAGAAAAGTATTTTGGTCAATAACAATTAACAAATAAATGGTTTATTGCGGTGTTTCTAAAAGTCACATAATTGTTGCTCCAATATTGCCCAAAAAATGATGGGTCCATAAAAAAAATAAATAATAAAACGAAACCGGAGAATATTTCGAGAATATTCCCGACTGCATATTGACTTTGATGAACTCCTGTAACCGACTACAATGAATCTATACCACCTGGTCAAAAGACATTTAGTCGAATGATGTTTTGTCATTAGACGTAAAATTGAACAGATTAGGTTATATGACTAATTGGTTGGAATTAAATTTTCGGCCAATAATTAACGAATTATGGTTGGAAGACAATTTCATACTGAGCTAATATTTGTATAAATATTGAGTGGAAGAAAGAATATCAATGAAAAGAATAAGAACACCATTTCTATTCGACCAAATGTCCCTTCGACTAAAAGTCCTTTCGACGAAATGTCATTTGACCAAATGTTGTTAGACTAAATGTCAATCAACGAAGTGTTCCAACGCCGACTACGATGAAGTATTGGCAAAATAACATTGATATCATTGGTTTTAGACCATGTGCCGGAAAATAGAATAGAGGGTATTTCACCATCTGAAACTAATATTTGACTATTTCTGAAGGTTTTCAATTTTTCTATAATGCACCGGGTCTCAAGAAGTTTCTGTTAGCTCAGGTGAAAAATCCTCATCGGCATCCATATTCGTTTCTTCCGCTGCTGATTGAACTTTCTCACGTTCACTAAATTCCTCTAATCAATTTATTCATGTATCTTGATGATTATTTATTCAAATTATCAAAAAATCTATTGACGAATTATCCATTTAACTAATTACTCTTATTACCGACCAAACACTTTCAACATTCGATTTATTTTCCATTCGACTAAATGTCCTTTCGACTAAATGTCCATTCGATCAAATGTCCATTCGACTAAATGTCCATTTGACTAAGTTTCTATTCGACTAAATGTCCATTCGAGTAAATGTCCATTCGACTGAATGTCCATTCGACTTAATGTCCTTTCGACCAAATGTACTTTCGACTGAATGTCATTCGACTAACCGGCATTCGATGAAATGTCATTCGACGAACTGTCCCAAAGCCGTGCAGAGATAGGATCAATCGGGCAGATAGAAAAAAAAACGTTTGAACTCTCTTCGTGACGAGCAGAAACACATAATCGCACACTGATTAATGAACTTTTCTGCCACACAAAGCATACCGAGCAGAGACACTATCAATCATGCACTGTTACTTTTCTGTCGCACAAAGCAGAATTAATGTGGATTGCTTGAACTTTCTTCGTACTGAGCAAAAACACGATCAATCGTGCACTCCGGAAGAACCTGGAGGAACGCCAGCAGAAGCTTTTCAACAGAGTTTAAAATAATCGAATGTTTTTGATCAAGTCCATCTTTCTTCGTCGTCAGCCTCACTACTAGACACATTCTTAGTAGGCTATGCGCTCGAGATTCCAAGACCTCCCTTATGAAACTTCAAGATTTTTTTCTAAAGCAATTACAACAAAATCTTCAAGAGAAATTCCAACAATCCGCCCAAAGGGATTTGACCTCCCATTGGACCTTCGAAGAATTTGGGAGTGGAGGTCTGAGTGGAAGTTTGCATATAGAATCCGGGAAGAATTCCGAACAGTGGATAAATTGAACTGTAAAGATTTTCTTCAAATTATTATTGGCATTCTTATCATAAATTGCAGCCTGTTGATTGCAGTTCTAAACTCCAGTAATGACGTGAGGGTCTCATATTTCGCTTTAGTTTTCGAACCAGTACACAGTGGCTAAAATCTTGTTTTTAGCGCGTTTATTTAATAGTATCTTTATTATGTGATTAAGCGTAATGGCATCTTCGAGACATTTTATCAGTAAGTCGACGTGATTATTTGAAGGTATTCATCCTTATGATCAATCCCTCTAAAAGTGAGATGAAAAATTTATTTTTTGCACTTTACAACATATAAATTTTGATTCTTCATAAAAGTTGTAGCAAAAATTCTCCTGAAAAACTTTGTCGAAGACTCCAAGTTCGTAATTTCATTACTTTTGGAGATTTATTGATTTTTATGCCAACAAGTTTTGAGCATGTTCGATGGATAAGCAATAAGCATACAAGCACATGGAGACGCATGGTGCATTAGTTCATCAACTCCTTGAAGGGTGATTGATTTCTACCTTGCATAGTAGGAAATGGTTTTTGATGAAACATTCCTTACATTCGCTTACAACTCTACAGTTCAGGTTTTAATTTAAAGTTCATTACTTGTACTTTGTTATGCGTATGATATTGACTGCCACAATTTGCCCCTTGTCAAGTTGCAGTTATATCAAATACTAGCTGTATGTACCCGGCCTTGCTCGGAGTTGCCAGTTTAATTCGCAGTTTTTTTCACCATCGGAATTGGAATAGGTCAAAAGGATAATTGTGTTTTCTTATTGATATTTCATCATTTGATTAAAAGAAGGTAGATTACATTTGAAAACATTGACTGATTTTGAAAATGGGATCAAACCCAAAATCGCTTTATTCCGGGCAAACGTCTATTTCTAAAGAAGGAAAAACATACACCGATGCCTTATTCCGGAAAAACGTCTATTTTAAAGAAATGATCACATTTACCGTCCAGAAGGAAACACTTTAATCATTGCTTTTCTCTGGGCAAACCATGATTTCGATGAAGTGTTGAGTTGATCGATCCCTGTCATCTTCGCCTTCTTAAGAAAAAGAATGTTTGTTCCAAATTTGGTTGAAATCGGGCAAGGGGTACAGAAGTTATGCTGGAACATTGGATCATTGCATACCTTGCTTTTATTTATTAATCTTGAATCATTATCATATAATTATCATACCTTTTAAAATTTGGAATAAAGGTTACTCGATTATGGATCACTATGCAATTTGATCATTCATAATCATCAATCATTAATCATATCGATCGTTAATCATTAACCATACACATAGTGTGTCAACATTTAATCGCGATCGGTAATCGTTAATCATAATCCAACGGTTTTTTTTCATTATTCATAATCGTTAATTATTGTCAAAAATGAATTTAATCATTAATCATTATCAGTCATCATTTTCAAAAAATTATAATTCATTAATCATAATCTTTAATCATAGAGTTGAATGATTTAATCATTTAATCTGCTTAGAATTGGTCCTGGGGGTCAGGAGTTACACTGAATTGCCCGTTTTCTAAAGACAACCGCTTTCCCTTTACCCTTCCTCTTTTCTCAACGGCCATTTCACCCCTTTGTTATCTTCTCCTAGGGATAGAAAATGTGTGTACCAAATTTGGTTGAAATCGGTACAGGGGTTCAGAAGTTACACTAAATTGCCCGTTTTCTGAACAATACCCCTCCCTCCAGACACCTAACCCCTTGTACAAATCATCCTCCCATACGATCGGCTCCTCATAGTGAATATGTGTACAAAATTTGATTGAAATCGGTCCTGGGGGTTGGGAGTTACACTGAGTTGCTCGTTTTCTAAAGACAACCCTTCCCCCTTACCCTCCCCTTTTCCCAATGATCATCCCACCCCTTTGTTATCTTTTCCTTATGATGTAGAATGTGTGTACCAAATTTGGTTGAAATCGGTACAGGGGTTCATGATTTACTTTGAATTGCCCGTTTTCTAAACAATACCCCTCCCCAGACCCCTCCCTTTCCCAAATCCCTCCCATATGATTACCTCCTCGTAGTGAATATGTGTACAAAATTTGGTTGAAATCGGTCCTGGGAGTTGAAAGTTACACAGAATTGTTCGTTTTCTGAACAAAACCCTCCCACCACCCCTCCCCTTTCTACATGACCATCCCACCCCTTTGTTACCTTCCCTGAGGATAGAGAATGTCTGTACCAAATTTGGTTGAAATCGGCCAAGTGGTTCAGAAGTAGTTAGCGAACATACATACATAGATTGGTTTTATATATATAGATGACAAAAAAATCCAACAGAACAAGCACAAAATGTAGAAATTAAAGTGAAAAAGATATGATGAAAAAAACACATGTTTAGGGGTTGTCTGCATAAAACGTAAAAAATCTCCAAAAGTAACGGAATTACGAACTTCGTGTCTTCGACAAAGTTTTTCTGGATAACTTTTGCTACAACTTTTATTAAGAATCAAACCTTATATGTTGTGAAGTGGAAAAAATAAATGTTTCATTTCACTTTTAGGAGGATTGATCATATGGATGAATACCTTCAAAGAAGCGCGTCGACTTGCTGATAAAATGTCTCCAAAACGCCATTACGCTAAATTGCATAATAAAGATACTATTAATTAAACACGCTCAAAACACGATTTTAGCCACTGTGCAGTAGCCGGAATGGAAATCAGTGCCAACTACTTGAATCATGATTTTGTTTACCACTGAATTAAAGAAGTTTCCACATTATATAAATCGAAGCCTACATGAGTATGTCACAGAGATAGGAAATTTGCCGTCATTTTGCTTAAAAATCTTTAAAAATGTATCAACTCTAAGGAACAAAGGTGCTCAAATTTCTTTTTTAGTAAATTTCTCTTAATCGTTTTAAATTTATTTCTCTTATTCACAGTGGTCGATCACAAGGTGAAACATCTTCGAAACAACAAGCATTGTTGTCTGGAATGATCATCATCATCAAATCAACTCGTGTTTCTTGTTTTTTGATTGATCTTCAACCTTGGATTATTCTGTCACTGTCATATGAGAACACTGCCATTACAATTCAGTCCACACTCACCCAGCGCGAAAAGTTCCTTCGAAAGCAACCAATAACAAGTCGGGGGGCGCATCGCATCGGATAAATCTTAATTGTCTTGCTAATGGTGTCGCTAATTGCTGCTATAAAAGACTTAGAAGTTATTTTTACGGCTTCTACTCGACCCAGCACGTCTCGACGGAGGTCTTTGTTTTGCGCCTTTCATTAAATTGACTTACGGTTGTTGACGGTACACGCGGACGTACATGATGCCAACGGACACGGCTTCATCATCGACATCATCGCCATCAACTGGTCGGAAAATAGCTTGTAATTTTTGTTTTTGCATTATCGAGTCGGATGAGATGAGTTGTGCCACTAATCCATATTTCGAAATAGAAACTTGCGTAAGTGTGACGCAAATCAATTAGAATTTCAACTTCCAAAAAAAAGTCCGTGGCTTAAAATAAATCATAACCATCGTTTTCCATTGATTAAAGCTGATTTGTGTAGGTCGTCGTGATTTTTTTTTTCAGACTCCAAGTTCAACGAACATATGTCATAATGGGAATATTTTCCTCCACGCCTGCGATCGTAAAACTTTCGGGTGCTTTTAATTTTAAGAGCGTATAAATACCTTTACACGTTTTAGTGGTGCAGTCCATAATAATCGAATGCTCATCCCCCATATGAGTGCTCTTGATAAACAACATCTTCGTTCGGAAATAATGGGGAGATTCGGAAGAAACTGAGATGTCGGTCATAAAATCCTTGGTGGGCCCATTCCCCATCCATCCATCGCATGTCGTGTTGTGTTGTGACTCTAGACGGGCTGTAAAGTTCGGCCGGTTAATGAAAAGACAAAAAGGCGTGTCTATATTAAGGTTGTGACTACGGCTTAGGTCACGCCGAGCGGGATGAGATAAATTAGAGGGTCGCTTCTGCTGGTGCATCATCCGGGAGGCCGGCCACGATTTACGATCATCAAATTACGGAGATTTTTATCGTTTCTAAATGCACTGCCGTCGGCTCTGGGTATAGGATTTTACCGATAGAAGTACCGTGGCTCATGATTAGGCCAGGCGATATTTTACAAAGCAACGATTTTCAAATACTTATAGGAAATCACGGCTTTTGCTGGTTCTATTATTGGCAGGAGACTTTCTTTGTCCAAACTCGGCCTACAGATTTTTCATATACCAAAGCATTTCATTGTCGAAACTAAAGAAAAATTGATTGTAATGAATCTGTCGTTGAATACTTCAACCCAAGGTTCAAGATTAAAATTTCCATCAAACCCATGCTGGATTATAAATCTGACGGATTGGAAAACACTTCGAACACGCCACAAGGACAGGTCTTACCATTAACATTGACAGGAGCAAATCTTTAGATATGAACATGGCAATTTCTTATAACCTCACATTAGGAGACAAATCGTTGGAAACGTCAAGAACTTTTGTTATTTTCACAGTCAAATGACGTCTAACGGATTGCTCATGGAAAATTGTTCGATTATTCGTTGCTTCAAGATCCTGTTATATTATTCTACGTCAACGAAATCTGGTATGTAGACACTGAAGAGAGGACTCAGTGGCTGTAGATGTTCATAAACGGATGCCAGGTGATTGAGATTGGTTTTACAACTGAATCTCCATCGAAAATTGACGCCAGAAGGACATCTCTGTGAAGGAAAACCCAGTGGCACTTGAACGTACAGTTACAAAAAAGGTGAAAGACAAAATGATAAAAATGTAATATTACTGCTTTACGCATTTCACGATGTGATTAGGGATTATTGCAATTTTAGTAAGCTATTTTAAACTCCACAGAGTTCTGAAACATTAGAAACAGATTTTGAATCCATATATTTCACTTCTGATCATAGTTCAGCGTGTTTTGCGAAGGATTGATGTATGACAGCGCAGCGTAGTAAATCTGATGATACAAACATCGATCCAATTATGCACATCCATGCATAATAACTCAACCTCATTAACCCCAGGTCAGTTAACCTAGTTAAGAACCTCACGATCGTAAACATGCTCCTTAACCGGTGACGGTTCAAGCATCGCACGTTTATTAGAGTCGAATACCGGCATCCCCCTTAGGCGCACTACCGGCCGACCTACTATCAGATATCCATCCGTTTCGCGTCATCCGTCACTGCAATCGAATAGCTCTGCTGCTCGGCGGAACGCAGGATTCCACCTAAACGGTGTGCAGGAAGGTATATAGTTACTCACTCGTCTTGGTCGGTTCATTAAACTTCCTTCATTTCGCCATCAATTTGCGCTCACTTTACGATGTCGAAAAGGCCACGTCCGACGCATCTATCTTGCCGAAATAATAGCTCTCGTCAGTTTGCACGCCTTGCGCGCAGCATCACCGTCATCCTGGCTCGAATTCGTCGTCGTCGTCGAGAGGTAAACATTATCATTGTGTGTTCCCTTTGGCAGCTAAATCATCTCGCAATGATATATTTTTGTTTCGTATACGAAATGAAAATATCCACTGGATAACCAGGCGCAATTGAAATGATAGAATAGGAAAATTAAACAGTAACCAAATAAGGGATGAAATATAAGTGTTGTACCGTTTTAATTTACGTAATTATCGGCATTCTTATTTGTTCATGACAATTTTTTTCAAATGTCCTTATTTATGATTTTATTTACTCGTTCTAACATATCATAATATATTTCATCAATACATATTACTATTGTTTAGTTGAACATTAAAATTATTAGCAATAATTTTCATATTTTATCAACATGAACAATTGTTTTTTGAAGGTGATCATATAATAGTTAAGAAATTTTACTACGAAATATTTTATTGCAGTTTCTTTACATTTGCAAATATTTTCAATTTCATCAGCGAAGAATTTATAACTTTTTTATGAGACGACTATATTTTCCGCAATGCATTATTTGCTGATGGCATAAAGCACATTCAGGAAAAGTGCTCCCACTTGTCGCCGTCTCAGCCGGGCCACCGCAGTCAGCGCTCAGCAAACGAACGGTAGCCAAGAAGTTTTGACTTGTGCACTAATATGTTCGCACATTACACGGATCACAAATCACCGTCATCAGGCTCTCACCGATGCCGAACAAAATAAAAAAAAATCAGATGGGGCCGCGCACTGCTGGCTGGCTGCGCTGCGCTGGCTGACTTGAATATGAAAATATGTGATGCATGCCGGCTGTTCGGTAGCTGCTCGGTCAGCGAGGGGATCGACAACGTCGACGTCAACCACGGGAGATGGGAGATGCTGTCAGTATATTGTTGGATCGTAGACAAGAAACAACAAACTGAGAACATTCCGAGGCATCCTTCCTCGGGAGAAGCGTGGAGCATATGGAGTTTGTGCGATTGCTTTGTAGAAATCAATGATCAGTTTGCCGAGATTTGTTTAGAGCGCAAGCCCAATTTATTATTAGATTTAGAAACCAGCCACATTTTTCTGAACTTTCATGAGCAGGTAGTTTTAACAACACTGTGATAAACTAAGTAAAACAAAATAAAATTGGGGATGGACTAACAGCAGTTTAGCAAGAAAGGTGGCTTCCGTAACGTTATCCTCAAGTGTAAAAGATATTTCAATCTACGCGACAACCCAGTCGCTGGGTGACTGTTAACGCAATACCACATTAAAACAGACATTACACTTGAGAATATTTAATCGTACACTGCATCGTTTCTACCAATCAATTCAAATATCCATAAGTAGTGATTACTTATTGCGTGCGAATCGGTTTAGTTCAACTTTGCCTTTTGCTGACTAGGGTGAAACGTCCTTAGCGTTGTGGTATGTCGTTATGTTGCGAAAGTACTAAAGTAGTATATACCGAATGTAATAGCATCGAAAAAAAAAGTGGATTCGCTAAAACGCTTCAAATTAATCACTATCACTTTTTGTTTATCCATTTAAAATGATAAAAAATCAAGAATTTTCCTTGAAAAATTATGTCCCTTGAGCCTATGGTTGCGGTAATGCTAAGGCCCTATTGTTGCGCTATCCCTCCCTATAAGAAATATAGGTAATACCGCAACAATATGACTGATCTTCAGAAAATATGGCAACAACGTCCTATTATGTCCTATTATATATGAATCGCGGTAGTTTGTTTTTACTGTGATTGAAATAACAAAACATAGGTTTAGCATAATTGACACAATGTTTACGAAACTAGAGTTAGAGATCATCCAATTCGACTACTGAAATGTTAAAAAGACAAACAGTTCATTTTTGAATAATTTTCGAAATCAATTTCTTTTGACGCGGTGTTTAACTCCTCCATAAAAGGTGGTCTTACTCTACTACCATCTAGTTCATGATTTGCATAAATCAATGTAAAAAAACAGAAGCCTTTGGAATTTGTGATGCCCACCAGTTAGAAGGAGCAGCCAAGGTTTGTATTTTTCTCCGCAAGGTGCTATCGCATAGGAGCTACCTCAACTGCATATTACCAACTCATCGGCAGTTAAACGTCTACCTTTCGGAAACGGTTTCAGAGTCTCCGACCACTGACCAGTGAAGAGTGAAACTGTGGAGCCGGGTTACTTTTGATAAATTCTCGAATAGGATAAGCCTGGAGGTTCAGCCACGCTCCAGTCGTTAATTGATATGTATATTGATTAGCATCAGTATATGCCGTCAGGAACAAAAAGACTAGAACCAGCCAGCCATGTTTTGAGAGGTCAAATAGAAGCCAAAGACCCCTGTTGGCAATGTGATCAAATGCACTGTCGTTGACTGCTCTGTCAACAAATACCCCTGCAAAGACTCATAATAAACTGTTCTTGCTTGATAAGACAGGGCTGGTAGTGATCAATGCTGATCAAAATAGTAGCTTTAGTGACCAACGTTGTCGAAAAAAAAGACCAAATAGTGACCTACATTTGCAAAAAAAGTAACCAAATAGTGACCTTCAGTCAGTGTCTAGGAAAACTCAAGATCTCAAATATACGATTTTTATCATGGTAAAATCTTGCATGAGTCGAATTATACAAATAACTCACCTTAGGATTTTTTGTATTTTCGCCTCGATTGATTTTTCGGTAAATGAGGTAAACGAAGGGATTATGCATGAAAAACAAGCTCCTTTAAAATTGCAAACAAGTCGCGCGTGAGAACTTGATGAATGATATTTGGAGTGATCTAACATCAACGAGGTTTGGGACAGCTTGGTGTTGTTAGAAGATAGGTTATCAGGATTCCAGAAGGATGAATGCACGGAAACATTCAGGAGTTGGTGAGCAGAACATCGAGAGGATTTGTGTCGGGTCACTTGAGAAGGCGCATGAGGCGCATTGACCTAGAGTGAGGATCATATGTACGAGCAACGGAAATAGACCAGGGATTGATTTGCGAGGATAAGGCTTAAGACTCAGCGTTAGGAGGAGCAAAGAGTGTTGCGTGGCGTCCACCCCAAGGTGGAGTATTGGAATATAAGATAGTTTGGGACACCTCGGTGTAGAAGGAAGGTAGGGAGCAGGGGGCGGTTAGTTGCACTTGCTCTTGGGCAGATTATGGAAGATTGTTATTGATATATTGTATACCCACGATAATTGAATAAAGAGAGCTGAAGCTGCTGGAAGAATTATCAGTCTGCCGTGGATCGGAGGGAACTTCAGTTTTGTTTTGTCTTTGTGAGAGGGGTCCCTTATCTCCAACAAGAACTATGTTTTCAATTTAAACAACAATTGAAAATCATGTGAAAATTGCTAGATATAGAATTATATCGACTCACAAAGGTCATAAAAGGAAAATAAATTCCTCTGTTGGTTAGAAAAACTTTTAAAAATTGAAAAATTATTGCCGTTTAGAAAAAAATACTGTTTCTAGAAATATTATTGCCAAATCATAAAATATATTATGAACATTAATGGACAAATAAACAGCAATCATAGTAACAAATTTTAATATTTTTTTTAGATTGAAGGCTCAACATAAGAAGTAGAGGAAAACTTTTGAAGTTCCTCTAATATAAAATCAGGGGTTTCTTATACTTAATCTAAGAATTATAGAAGAAAATAATTTCTAAATGAGAGATAAATATGTTAAATTTGCTTCGGGATTACATTAATTCACAATTCACCATAGAACATATCTTTCCAGAGGCCGAAGGAACAATTTATTAATTGTTTGTTTGAGCTTCCAACAAGGATGTTATCGATCATTTAGTAATTTGCGTTCGATCATTTAATCGTTTGTCAATAACTCATTCCAGAAGCGGAATTTCAAAATGTGTTGTATGATGGACTTCAAGTGCGAAGGTTTTTCTACAACTCTGCCGAATCAGTTAGGCTTGGTGTACCAGTTGTGGCTATAGCACCAGTTATCGCACTAGTGCTTTATACCAAGTTCATATCGATAAAGTTCATATCGATAAAGCATATTCATATGACACGATAACACATTTTATTTCCTCCAAAACAAGCAAAGCATAATTGTAACAATTGATTTTGCTTAATTTTCAACTCCCTTTGCACCAGTTGTCGCATTATTGTCCCAATTTGGCCAGTCCCATAAGAAAACAATGGGATTTGCCAAATAAGGAACCAAAATTAAGAATAGTGCCACAACTAGTGCATGCGTTCCTATTATGGATTAATCAATTTTGAGGATAATAACAAATTTTATTGTGGTTTTCACAGCTGTTCTAAGGAGCAGGAAGTAAAACCTTTCGCTTGATATATAAAGTCCACCCACATGCCTTTTACTTATTTAAAAAAAAGTTGTTTTTATGTATGGCGACAATTGGTACATCGACCCTACTTAGTTTTCCTAATGTCTGAAAAGATTTTTCTAACAGCGTGTGGTAACAACACTCATTGTTAGGTTACCAAGTGATTTGCCTCGCTCAGTGGGCTTCCATTGGTGAGCGATGAAGATCTTCAAACATTGAATCAGCGAACGCCAAATTTCAACGATCTAGAGTGCATCAGCGATTAGGTCGCATTAGAGCATCAAATTGCCATGAATTTAGCCGATCTTTACTCATGATCTGATTTTTTCCAATACCTGCTCTCGAAAGATAACGAACAACGATAAAAGAGAGGCAAAAACCTTTCCGAATCATAACAAGCCATGGAAACAAAACTATCGCACTTGTACCTATACAAGTTGGAAAAAAAACTGATTCGGATAGGCGGCGCCCACCGATAGGGTTTGATAAAACGCTTTGTTCTCGCTCATTTCATGTTGGGGACCATATTTTTTTCGCACAGCTGTGTAAAACAAGTTGAAATGCATCATCAGAACCGGTGCCCCCGCAATTGGGGCTTATTGAAAGAAATTTATCATGGATTGAAGCCTCCGAATCAGTTAATGATCGTAACAGCTACCGAAAAACGTCTCTCATGGTATGCTACCTATCGAGAGTGTATACAGACATGAGAAGTGAGAGATTTGCTCATTCTCCTTCGGATTCAAACCCTGGTCAGCTCTGCTTGGACAAGCCACCCCAAGAAACGAAATAAGGAAAAATGCACCGTAAAAAACAAAAGGTATAATGTACATATATCATTGTGAGGTGCCCCTGTAACACTGGGTAGACAGCTTTGCGTGATGTGTCATGATGTAAGATCAACCACAGTCACATTGTCAGCCACAGGTAAATCCTAGCCCAACGAATACCTTACCCAATATCCAACTCCGTGGTACTTGTGAGGGTGTCGCTGAGTCGGGGGCCTCTCGTTAAGTAAGTACACTGGATTTTGTTTTTACGCGATTTACATTTTCTCAATTTTCCACTCATCCTAAATGTTTAACGCATATTAATTATCATGTGATTTTTCTACGATTTATTCTGGATTTTTTGAAACATGTTGCGAAGAGTTTGGTGGTAAATTGAAGTCACACGATCAAAAATACGAGCGAAAAAAATTCGTGTAAAAACAAAATCCTGTGTACTACATCAACACTTCCTTCCCCTCCCAAGTTACGGTGAAGATGGGCGTGGCCAGGAGTAGTAATCCTCATGCTTTTGTGATTTTTATCCTAGATTGAAATTAAGGACCACACCCACCTTGATTTCTGATAGCAATCTGAATAGGAATTTCAAAAGAAAAACATGAGTATCACTAGTGTCCAATCTACGAAGTACACCGTAACTATGCTATGCTTCTTCTTCTTCTTATTGGCATTACATCCCCACACTGGGACAGAGCCGCCTCGCAGCTTAGTGTTCATTAAGCACTTCCATAGTTAATTACTGCGAGGTTTTTAAGTCAGGTTACCATTTTTGCATTCGTATATCATGAGGCTAGCACGATGATACAGCCTAGGATGATACTTTTATGCCCAGGGAATTCGAGACAATTTCCAATCCGAAAAGTGTCTAGACCGGCACCGGGAATCGAACCCAGCCACCCTTAGCATGGTCTTGCTTTGTAGCCGCGCGTCTTACCGCACGGCTAAGGAGGGCTCCTATGCTATGCTATGCTATGCTAATGTACATATATCATTGTGGGGTAACCGAAGAATCGAAGCAACTTCTAGCGTCCAACACGCACTAAGGTTCATTCAATTTCAATCGCCCACATCCAGGAGACAAATCAGCGCCGCGGAGCCTTCCATCGGGTGGAAGAAAGTCTGACGGCAGAAATTTCAGGAATTGGAATTTCCGGCAAAGAAGAAAGTTTTCTCAAACTGAATTTTATTTCTTATGCCACATTACCAAGCGCAAATGCACCCAGAGCGGGTTCCGAAGAAGCAGTGAACTACCGGGGGATCATTGATCTTTTTTTATTGTGGCTTTTTTTAAAAAATTTTAAAACGATGCTACATGTGAAATGTATAAGGCTGTTGTTCTTGATTATTTGATAACTTTCAGCTTGTTCTAAAATATGAATTGTCGTCTTGGCACGTCTTGGGACCAGCTTTCCACTTCCACCATAATGGCGGCTGATATAAATAATTTTGATAGTTACTGCTTCCGGGCACTAAACTGGAATTTGACTCCAAGCAAACCATGATTCTGTGTAACTAGCGACTTTTTATTATTTATAAACAAGAAAACTTCTGCATACGTAGAAAGGCCTAAAATTATATTACAAATTTCAATGATTAAAAACAATTATTTATTTATTCATTTATTTATTTCTGAAACCATCAACAGGCGATATTGCCCCAATGATGTAACTTAATACTAGTAGAACTGACATGTATTCGTTTATTTACTTGTAGTATTCCAACTGACAATCTAATGATCTCATCGAAAAACGAAACAATTATATCAATTGAATTTAAGAGCAAACAATAGTTGAAAAATGGTGTTTTATACATAGTTATGAAATTCTCTAAAACAGATTCCGGCTGGCCATGTCGAAGTGGAAGGCCATGGAAGTAGCGCTGATTCTTTGAAGCGTTGGTCGTTTCCGATCTTGAATGAAATGGACGCCATTGAGGATGGTTCTTTCTATACTGGGACAAGCTTCTTGACTGGAAGCTGACCAAGAGAATCAGTTACCAACTTGGAAATTTCGCTGTCAGTAACATGGTTTTTCAAACGCGTGAAGAACAGCCAGCATTTGTCATCCTTTACGCTAGGATTCAAGGCAACAATTTTATTACTAATTTTCTCTGTTGCGCATAATAGGTTAGGAAATGACATTGATGATGATTGTGCAACTGGAGAATCGACAGTGCGGGTGCGTGGAGTGTAGAAGTATGAGCATTGCGCACT
Source organism: Armigeres subalbatus (assembly GCF_024139115.2). Lineage (NCBI taxonomy): Eukaryota > Metazoa > Arthropoda > Insecta > Diptera > Culicidae > Armigeres > Armigeres subalbatus. The sequence goes on from NC_085140.1 coordinate 334,337,382, forward strand.
TGTTGCTATTATCATTGATGGTTTCCTGGATGACGGCAATATGTTTTTTATTTCCGTCATTAAGTCATATTGCATTTTTATTTCAGCAGTTTCGGAGATGTTGGAAATACGTTTTTGCAATTATCTAACGATAAACGTTCATCTCGAATTTTATTTATGGTTTGGATACATTGGTCACATATATCCAACACATATTCGAATTTTTATGGTACTTATTAAACAATACACTTTGCATGGAATACTTTACTGTACAATCCTTCACAAGCGACGTAGTCATTTTTCCGGGCGATAGAACTACAACATTGTTCACAGATCGTCGATTTTTTTCATTTGGTCTCTCAACAATTCTTCGCAACAAACAAAAGAGCAGGAATTGGCAATAGTTGTTGAAGTCGATTGATTTAAAACTAATGTTATCGATATTTGCCGCATGCAATTGGAGCAATAACACTTGAAGTCTGGTGCTTAATTGTTCCGCCACTAATCACGAACAGAAACAATATTACATCACAATAAAAACAGAATTCGACGACGGCTTCCCGAGTTTGGAGCTTTTTGATGGAATTATATCTTTACAGGACAACATCTTTGGTGAAGATCATTAGTCTCAACTATCGATATTTAAACGAAATCACGATTTTGTAAATCAAGATTGCATAAAACTACAATATTCTACACAAAAGTTATATTTGTTAACACCTTTTCCCCACGGAACGTGGAGGCGGAACTTTAAACCTCATAATTACCAAAGATTGACTTTTGGTGGGCGGGTACATCGCGGGGAGGGGTTTTAGTGAACAAGGGTTCAAAAATAGTGATTTTTCATGAATATATTTCTTATCCGAAAATCCTACCCATTTTGAACTGCACCTTTATAAAAAAGGTTATATAGGAAGGTGTGTGCTTTGGGATGAGGCGTTGATAAGTTTAGAACTTAGCCGCCAGGTGGTGGTATATTTGAATTCATCATTTTAGACTACTCAAGTAATTGCGATATAAAGAATTCTCCTCAGTGTAAATATTCCTATCGCACAAGTTTGAAATTTGTTAAAATGGCGTCTTGATCAGATCTTGATCGTCTAGTGGAAATGGACTGTCTTGTGACGGAAGTAATAATTGGGAATTTTACAAATAGGCGGAAAATTTGCTAATCTTTGATTACGCATGTAGACCCAAAGGCCTTAATTCCGGGGTTTTCTTGGATGACCTAAAACATATTCTGTGAACACATTCTATTATTTGCAGCATCGCTGGAACAGGTTGAATACAAAGAAAACTTTTGATGAACTCTACCACAACATTCATGTTTGTCAAAATGCTACAAACCAAAATACATCAGATCTCACATGAAACAATATACTCAAATATAACAGCTCACTAGCGCCGCATCTTGGAACAAGTGCTCATTATATTGAGCACCGCTTTCTAGTCCTGAACATGCTGAACAATGTTGCCGAATACAACTTGGGTATAGGTATGAGGGTTCTCAAGCTAAAGCAATATTTCAAACATGCAAGAATATTGCAAGTACACTAGCGCCGCCTGTTTGTAAATTTCCTAATTATTCTGTCACATGACAGACCATTCCTACCATACGAACTTTGTTAAAGACGTCATCTTTACAAATCTCAAATTTGTGCGATAAGAATATTCACAATGAGGAAAATTCCATATATCGGAATTACTTGAGTAGTCTAGAATAATGAATTCAAATATACCACCACCTAGCGATCAAGCTCTAAACTAATCAATGACTCATGTCAAAGCACACGCCTTCCTGTATAACATTTTTGAAAAGGTGCAGTTCAAAATGGGTAGGATATTCTGATATAAGTAAAATAAGCATGAAAAATCACTGTTATTGTACCCTTTTTTACGAAAACCCCTCCCCGCTATGTACCCGCCCACCTATAATCAATCTTTGGTAACGACCTGAAAGATGATAAAATTATCTTTCGAAACAGCCCCAAAAATTCAAAATTGGTCAAACATTAAGAAAGTTATAGCAATTTCAATTTGGGGTCAATTTGACCCCAGAGCACAGACAACGTAAGTTTTTTGAAAAAAGTACACTGTAGCGCATATTTTCAAGATTTTTCAAGCGAATTTGCACCTAAGAGACAGATCTCGGTGAGTTTTATCAAACTACCAAAAATTAGGAGAATCGGTTGAAAACTAAAAAAATGGCAGTCACTTAAAGTGGCCTGGGGTCATATTGACCCCAGAGCACAGACAAAAGGTTAAGGATGCCATTCAACAGCTAAAGACCAATAAAGCAGCTGGTAAGGATGGTATCGGAGCTGAGCTCATCAAGATGGGCCCGGAAAAGCTAACAACTTACCTTGCCAGAATCTGGAAACTGACCAGCTACCGGAGGAGTGGAAGGAAGTTATATGCCCCATCTACAAGAAAGGCGACAAGCTGGAGTGTGAGAACTATCGAGCAATCACCATCCTTAATGTCGCCCACAGAGTGATATCCCAGATCATCTTCCATCGTCTGTCACCATTAGTGAATGAGTTCGTGGGAAGTTATCAAGCCGGCTTCGTTGACGGCCGCTCGACAACGGACCAGATCTTTACTGTACGGCAAATCCTTCAAAAATACCGTGAATACCAGGTCCCAACGCACCATCTGTTCGTTGATTTCAAGGCGGCATACGACAGTATAGACCGCGTAGAGCTATGGAAAATTATGGACGAGAACAGCTTCCCTGGGAAGCTTACCAGACTGATCAAAGCAATGGTGAATGGTGTGCAAAACTGTGTGAAGATTTCTGGCGAACACTCCAGTTCGTTCGAATCGCGCCGGTGACTAAGACAAGGTGATGGACTTTCGTGCCTGTTGTTTAACATTGCGCTGGAAGGTGTCATGCGGAGAGCCGGGTGTAACAGCCGGGGTACGATTTTCAGCAGATCCAGTAAATTTATTTGTTTCGCGGATGACATGGACATTGTCGGCCGAACATTTTGCAAAGGTGGCAGAACTGTACACCCGCCTAAAACGTGAAGCAACAAAAGTTGGACTGGTGGTGAATGCGTCAAAGACAAAGTACATGCTTGTGGGCGTAACCGAGCGCGACAAGGCCCGCCTGGGGAGCAGTGTTACGATAGACGGGGATACCTTCGAGGTGGTCGAGGAATTCGTCTACCTCGGATCCTTGCTAACGGCTGACAACAACGTTAGTCATGAAATACGAAGGCGCATCATCTGTGGAAGTCGGGCCTACTACGGGCTCCAGAAGAAACTGTGGTCGAAAAAGATTCGCCACCGCACCAAATGTGTCATGTACAAGACGCTTGTAAGACCGGTTGTCCTCTACGGACATGAAACATGGACAATGCTCGAGGAAGACTTGCAAGCACTCGGAGTATTCGAGAAACCGGTGCTTAGGAACGTCTTTGGCGGTGTGCAAGAAGACGGTGTGTGGCGGCGAAGAATGAACCATGAGCTCGCCCAACTCTACCGAATGCCGGACAGCAACCCTGCAAAGATGGTGCTCGCTTCCGATCCGGCAGGTACGAGACGACGTGGAGCGCAGCGAGCGAGATGGGCAGACCAGGTGCAAAACGACTTGGCGGGCGGCCAGATGCGGCCTCGAACCGTGTATTGTGGCTTCAAATTGTTGATTCAGTGTTATCTGTTTAGATGTAGACTAAATAAATTAATGATGAACTTATCCGTCGAACCAATCTTTTATCAAGAATACTGTAAATAAAATGACAGGGAAGAGTGTTGGAACATGTTCTAATATTCGTTCAATTGTTTCGTGAATGATGGAGCAAATGAACGGCATTCATGGCATGATGTTTGATTCTTCCTGGTATGAGATGTTTCATGTTCAAAAATCTATGAGAGTCAATTATCCAACCGCAACTGATATGATGAAATGATGACGACGAAGCTTCGTATGGTTTATATAAGGAATCGAGCAGTTGTGGGCAAAAATATCATCAAAATATTCTAAGCCTCCATATCTTCATAAACTTCACAATTGTCTGTAAGGAAAAAAGATTTTGTTTTTTCTGGGACGGGACTTGCAAAGAGGAAAAAAAAGGAACTTCATCTGCAACTAGCAAGCGCTGTCAGGAATTGTCAGATGCAACCAGCACCTTTTCGTCTATCATTTCACTTCGAAAACGAACTTTTTATAGAAGCCTTGGAGACCCATAGTGTTATATAACAATCGACTCAGCTCGTCAAACTGAGAAAATGTCTGTCTGTCCGTGTGTATGTGTGTGTATGTGTGTGCACAAATGCTAAGAAAAACATTAGACAACTTTTCATGTAGTAATCCTTAAACGATTTTCTTGCAACAAATTTCATTCGACAGGGGGCAAAGCCTTGTTGATCACTATTGAATTTGAACCGTTTGTTTGAGAAACTGCATATGTAACATTTTTGGCCAAAATGAGATTTTTATATATTCTTAGGAAGAGTGGAATCGCCAACTTCCTATTGTTAACATCTCGTGGATAAAGGGCGGGCTCTTCTCCCCATCTATTGGGTCAATCTGGGAAACGAGGGCTAGATTATAATACTGTATGTACGAACTTTCTTTTTTTCTCTATTCATCCCGTGGATTCGCATAAGTGTCTCTGCTTATGGAACCACCCCACCCATTTTTGGCATTTCATACAGGAGTCTGATGAAATACAAACAGTAGTATGATCATGATCAAATCGTTTGTCAGATATGGCCAGTGCTATCGGCAGGTGCCTTGCTACAATAGTATCATCATCATCAAATGAGATTTTCATATATTCTGAATCCTCGTCCAAAAATACGTATTGTGGCAAAAATAAAACGAAAAAAAATTGTTGTTCAGGAATGTATGAATTTTTTTCGTTTGTTTGAGAAACTACATATGTCCACGTACTTTTTATGGGGAAAACTACATATGTCCACGTAGCAATTGTGGAGTACTGCTTACATTTTTTGCACTGAAAGTGTCCCAAGGTGCAGAGTTTTGCCAAAAACTATTGATCTGTACCGAAGAAATCGAAAGATTCGATGCAAATTTGTTCAAAAAGTTTTTTGTTGTTTTCTCGAAATAGTGTAAAATGGACTACTTCATTTGATAACGATCGGCCGTTGCAATTAAAAGTTATAAAGAAAATGGCACATCGAATTATATTAGCAGCATATAAGGTTGGTGTCTTGGCTAAATGCGAGAAAGGCAGTATCACTATTCGGTGAATTAAGTACACGGAAGAATAAAAGTACCCAGCGTTGAGTATTTTTAAACTTACTTTTGAGTTATTTTTTCTCTTCTCTTTCATCCACACTTTCTTCTGTTGTTAAAAACAAAAGAGCGAAACAATCCAACGACGCCAGTTCAATACGGGAAGCCAATTTTGAGTTTTATTACCTGAGGTCGAGATTGAGTGAAATAAACCTCCATTTGGGTAAATAAATTTTCCGTTGGGTACTTTTTTAACATGGGAGTAAAGGCAAACTACTTCGACCCCATTTACTCAATTTTGGCTTCCCGTACGGATGTTCGAGGTTGGGTGAATTGAACTCACTTTTGGGTAGTTTATTTCTTCCGTGTAGGGTTTTGCGTGAAAGTATTGGTATCTCTCAAAAAGTGTTCCGAATGATTTTGTTTTACGAGTACTTTTTCATTTTGAAACGTATTCTAGAATAGCCGGACAGCTTAATATTGAACTGTTATAAATACGTGTTATATTCCCGATAGGAAAATATTTATAAAAATAAGTTAGGTGAAACACTCAAGGAAACAGTCGATGAATCGATGATCAACTGTGATGAAAAGAAGAACAAGTGGCAAAACAAGGAAAAAGAAGCCGTCTTTGTAGGTCTCGTCTCACGGTTTTATTATTTTAAAAATAGGATTTGGAATAAGTTTTTATTCTTTTGTACGTACGAATTCAATAGAAGCTTTTCATGTTTATAAATAATAAACAAATGCCTATAGATACCTAAAATCATGGATTGCTGGGAGCTAAATTCCAGTTCAGTATTTGGATGCAGTTACTATCAAAATTATTCATAGCAAAATGTGCTCAATCGATCCCAATTCGTAACGAAACGGAATAACACGTGTTCGATCATCAGAAACTTGATTGTGCTTTTCCATTTCCCGCATCACATGGAGGATTTGTTTCAAATAATGAGGCTCTCCTTAGCCGTGCGGTAAGATGCGGCTGGGTTCTGGGTTCGACTCCCGGTGCCGGTCTAGGAAATCTTCGGTTTGGAAATTGCCTCGACTTCCCTGGGCATAGATCTCGCGCTTAGTTTCATAGAGGCGTAACTGTATAGATTGATTTCTCTTCGTCGATTTTATCTTTTTATTATTTTACCGAATTGCGCTAGTTTGTCGATGATTCAATGATTTGGTGTGATAAAGGATAATTGTATCGTGCACCAGAATCTATAATCACGGTTGTAGCTTTTGAAACAATTGAGTTATTAACAAAATATAAAATCGATCAAGAGAAATCGATCAATACAGTTACGCCCCTATGAAACTAAGCGCCAGAAATGTATCATCGTGTTGGCCTCATGATATACGAATGCAGAAATGGTAACTTGGCATAAAAACCTCGCAGTTCATACCTGTGAAAGTGCTTAATGAACACGAGAACTGCGAGACGGCAATGTCCCAGTGGGGGATGTTAAGCCAATGAAGAAGAATAAGAAGAAGAAGAATGTACTCATAAAACATAGCTGACAATAATTGCATAAATTCTTGACATCTACATTTCTGAATGCTGAAACTGATTTTCTAAAACTGTATACGCGAAATTTCATACAGTTTCTGTAAGGTTTTTATGCAGAACTATATTGAAATCTGTCATTCGCAGGTTGGGTGTGTTTTCGAAAACTGAGACGGAAGCATATTCTTAAAAAATCCTATGAAAACAACTGCTACTGGGCCTCACACTTTTTATTTTAGCATTTTTTTTGGGATTTTTCAATAAAATTCGCCGTTTTATAAAAGGTGGACGGTTTTGTTACCCTAAAAACATTAAAAACGGAAAAATATGCACTGAGGGTGTTATGGCTGAAAATCAAGAATAATTATGTAAATGGAAATGAAATTATTTTAATTTAAGTAGGGCATCTTTTTATTTTGCCTTTCTCGTACATTAAGAGTACGTAAAGGCTATAGAATCAGAATCAAAAAACTATTTATATGAGGCTCGGAGACCTAGAGTGTAATATACCAATCGGCTCAGTTCGACGAATTGAGGTTGTGTCTGTTATGTGTGGGTGGATGTGTAAACACACTTTCGAATACTTGCCATATAGAGATTCATCTGGTATATTTCGTTTTAATTGTGCCATTTCGGCTAAAAAAACTCAAGCGTGATGTTTTTCTTTAAAATCACAAGCGAAATTGACAACTTGTTAAGGCTCAATAATCGAGGTTTGGAAATGATTTTCCAACAAAAAAATTCTTACATTGTACAGCATTGGAACAATCCACGCTTCAAAACAGAACCCTTCTCGGATCCCGTGCAATAAAGTGGAGAAAGTGGATGAGTCAATAGAGAAAAAACGAAACTCGCAAAAGCGAACACGATCCGCATATTTTGAATACTCCCATTCAGTCATTGCTAATGTACGATATGGTCGTCGGTCGGTCGTCTGTAGTTGCGTCTTTCCATCTGAGACCAGAAGTGGCACTCTCTCCTATTGGCCTCTACTAGGGGAGAATAAAATAAAATGCACATATGGAAAATTTGAATCTCACTTTTCTGTTGCTCCATGTCACATTAGGCCTATATGTTTTGAACTACCAAAATCTATATTTTTTAGCATTAAATGTCAATGTTTGAAATTCTTTTTAACATTGAAAGATGCTTCACTCTATCGAACCGTGCTCCCCAATGGGTGCCATCGTGGAAAACAGAGGAGCATTACCATCGGGATTGCCTGCTGGCAAATCTTGTTGCGCTTTTGGGGGAATTTTCACATGTTCTGATCTGTGTTGTCGTTGTCTTTTTTCGACAGATACCCATGGGCTGTGGCGGAATACCTCTGCCTGGTTTGGGTGGGGAGAGTGATGCGGCGGAGATCATGCCAGTATGTACGACAAGCAATTCACGCGTCTTCTTGGTGTTCTTGGCGCTCCGGCTGACTTCACAAACTGTCGGCTGCTGATTTGCGCTCTGGTTCGGCAACAACCGGGGTGTATCACATGTGCTGTCTGCGCGTTAGTATGTCTATTATTGCAGCCGACTTCTACTGGGTGTTGCCGTCGTCAAATTGCAGAGGAAAGTGGCAGCCTATTTGGCTGCATGTTTATTCGCTAATTGACGATAAAATGGTAGAGGAATCGCGAGAAATTGTATAAATGGGCACGAATATTTTTATACTTCGGCAAATTTTATCGGATAAACCCTTACATCCGATTAAATTAACATAAAATGTGTTAAAACAATAATTAGACGTTCACAAAAATGCTGTATTTGCAAGGCTTTAACTTTAAATTTTGTTTTTGTTTTCATCGACCACGCGCTTCCATTCAATCATCGAACTCCATCCGCAGACTGACGGAATTACAACCCCTTGTAGGTGTCGGCTCAACCAAAGCCGATTACCATACTAATGAGTCCCATTAGCCTACAAATAGCCCTTCCACACCTCTCGCAACCATTCGCACCATCTGTCACTGTCGCCGAATTGCCGCAAACAACATCACCGACTGCTCGCTTTCGTTGAATGGTTTTACATAGGTACCTACGCGTTCCAAAGCCAATTCCTTGAAGACACATTCCAGCCGTAAAATTTAAACTTTTCCCTCCTGGAAACCCATCCCAAACACCATATAACCATAAAGTTTTGCCGCTTCATCTTTTGGAATTCTATTGTTAATTTTTGTTCCCCTGTGTTTCTTCCGTGTTATTTCAGGACCTAGCGCTGCTCGCACGAGGACCCTCTCCATATGGCAGCTACGATGCACGATTGAAATAACAACCTTCGGGAAGGACGAGACGATCCAAGCCGAGGACGAAGCAACTAAACTTTCTTGTGAAGTCGTAAATTTGACCGGATGATGTAAAAGTCGCTTAAACGTAGCCGTGTTGCAGCTTCGCCATAAACTAATTACATAATTGAAGGAAAATCTTCCCCGGCAGCGAGAAACAACCGAAGTAGAGGTGTAAAAGGATTTCGAGTAATTTAGGGCTGTCGGTTTGAATAAATATTAACACTGCGGAGACTGTGAAAAGTCGCACCTTCAGTCGGCAGAGCCGAGAAGTCAAAGAACACGAAGCAACTCATGCAAATCGGTGCTCCGCGCGCCAGAAAAACTATCGAAACAGAATTACACCGGAATCGGTCGGGAAGCAATTAAAGGAATTGAACCGGTTTGTGTCCTCCAGTTTCTCATCTGCCGAAGCACGTGCTTGAATTCTGTGCAATTAAAGAAAAGGGCGAAAAAAATCGAAGCGCTGAAAAATTATGTGAATCGCTGCTATTGAGCCGTGACTCCGCGTGGAACCAAGGGTGAAAGTGCCCCGATACGAAGCGACACGTTCCGTGGATGCACTTGAGAAAATTGAAAACAGAGATTTGACCTTTTTTGGAGGTCTCCCGGGCGATCGAAGACAATGGACGGCATTCCCCGGCGTAAGAACGTCGACTAGCGAAAGTGATTAATTTTTGATCGGCTTGGGGAGACATGTTCGAGGAAGTGAAAAATTGAAACCCGGCTTAGGACCGTGCAGGCGTGGAAAAAAGGGGGGCAGTGAGACGCGAGTGAGAACTGATTTGTGTAAATATTTGAGACGACACAAACTTGGCAGCCAGGATGAAGACGGCACCACTACTGCTGTTGCTGGCGCAGATTCTAATCGTTGCCGCGGCAATCGACAGAACAGAAGGTAAATTTTAAACTTTTTTCTAGGAATCATTATTCTATTCTATATTTCCCGTGAAGTGACAATGATTTGATAAAGGTTATGCGATCTTGTTTATACCTACTTAGTTGGTAGTTTTTAAGAAACTTCTACCGTTACTTTGGAACATTTAAATCAAATATCAACTTTGTTCTTTCGACTTATATAGGATCGTGTTATTATTGATGGAACAGATACAGGTTTGACAAAAACTGTGGCATACATACCGCATACCCTCGCCAAACATAGAATAGTGAATAACCGTTCATCCATTCGTTCGTCCGGGAAAGCTCCAATTCCAACTGAAGTTGATGTGAACAGAAGGGCAGCCACTAGCCAGTCAGTCAACCAACCAGTTAGCCAGCAATGACGCAGCGGACAGGTTCCGTTTTTATAATAGATGGAAAAATAATCTTTCAATCAATTACCGGACGGATATCCTTTTACCTTTTCCATCGAAGAGGTTACCATTTTCTTCCTCGTTATTCCTTTCATTATCAATTTCACCGCGGCACGGTGGCAGCAATGGGATGCAAGAGGGTGGTCGATTTTAAAGAGTGGATTGCGGACAACGTGGTCGCCATCGCTCGTCGTCGTTGGACGCAATTGATTATGAAGGCAGGTTTTCCGCGAGAATGGATGTTTTCATCGCGTTTTGCTGAACTGACGGGTCCTGTCCAAAACCTCGACGGACGGGTTGCTCGGTGATGGATTGAAAACGGTTGATATGAATTATGAAGCTGTTTTCGAATGTCAAGACGTCATTTGTAATGTGCTTGAAAATTGTAAGATATTTGGTGGAATTAAATAGTACTGCATATTTTGCAATATGGTAAAAATGACGATGTAAGTTAATTTATCAAATTATGGTTATAATCAAATGAAAGAAGAAGTTTATGAGCTCTATGTCAAAAATTCTAGATCGATAAATTTTAGTTCTAGTTTTATTCATTTGGGAAAATTAAAAAAATTCATCATCGTTTTATATCCGATTTTCATAGAAAAACATTTATTCAGAGTTGTTATAAAATAGATTTAATTACAGCTTCATGTGCCAATCACAAAGCCGGCGAGCTGGACACCAAATTTAAAGCACAATTCAATACCCCTCACCATTACAACAGCAACAAGCATCAGTTTTATTACACAAAAATGCACCCAACTTCGATCACCGCCGTTGAAACTCCATATAGATAACCCCAACCATCGAAATATGGTATCGATTTCAATTATGTTGTGAAAATTATTTCGTGCCCTGTGTCTGAATCCCATTCACGTCGCACGCCACGCATCGACTGGGAATGTTGAAATGCTAAATCGCAAAATCCCTCTCGCCCCCTCCCCGAACAGAAGAAAAAACCAAACATATTGATGCAAACCCACCGAATGATGGAAATCTGAAACCCTTTCAATGCGCAACTTTGCGCACAAAAAGGCGACAGTTTTCCATTGGGCAATGTGCGCTCCACCATTTCGAACAAGAGGATAATATTTTCAATCGAAATGCGAAAACTCGCCGAATGGGTGAAAATCGGTTATAGATTCAGGATTCAGCATCGGGCGCGACCGACCGACGACGGGGTTGACAAAAGGTTCGGAACCGGCCAGCCAGAGTCGGGTTGGTTTTGACCGGCAATGAAAGGAAGATTTTCATATTTTGAATGTCGGGTGGCTGCTGCGACGACGATTGCCATAGTAATGAATGCAATGCCGGTGTATGCAAAGTTAATGAAAGGGAAAACCCTCGGACAATGATGCCATTGAAAAGAGATATGGAAAATTTGTCTGTCGATCACGTTTTGCGATTTTCGTGATGAGTTTGGAGTTGTTTTTAAACAGGTGATGCGATGGGTTGTGGTGACTGGAATGTGACGATAAAGTTTTTGAAATTTTAAATTAATGATAACATATTAATCCGCTTCAAAACAAAACGATAAAATCCTTAGAAGGATTTCGATTAAATTCTTACAATGCGTTGACCACTACATCCCTTGCTATACAATGGCCAAACATAAACATCGGACATTCAATTATTTAGAAAATGTGGAAATTGTTCTTCAGGAATTTGGAGAATTATTTCTAGAACACCTCAGGAAATTTATACAAGAATTCCTTCCGTATTCCGCTCAACAAATATTCCAAGATTTACATGTAAAATGTGTTTAGAAAATCAGCAAGACTTTTTTAAATTCCACATAAACTTTCTCTAAAATACTTCAAATTCTAAAATTTCTTCAACTACTTTTTCAAGATTTTTTCCGAGAATTTCTCCTGTAAATCCATTTGGAAATTCACACATCACATCGAAAATTTATTCAAGGGTTTTTCCAAACAATCCTCCAGGTATTAAATTGTTTTCAGTAAATCCTCCAGGAATTATTTCATAATCCGAAGGAGGATTTTTCAACAAAAATGTATTTGTGACTTCGTCTAAAAAAACATTCTGCCACCATTCATGGAATTTTCTAAGGAATACCTTAAGGAATTTCTAAGGGAAGTCATAGAGGAATTTCTGAAAGAATTTTAGAAGTAAATTCTGCTGATACATAGTACTGGATGATTTTTTTGAGAGAATTCCTGGAGGACCTAGTGGAAGAAAAATTGGGAGAATTTACTAGGTAAATAATTTAGAATATTCTAGTGGAATACCAGAAGGAATTTAGCGGAAAAAATCCAGAAAAGTTTTCGGGTTGATTCCTTGACAAACTGTTGTAGATTACCGTTAGACAATTTTTTTTTTTGAAAAATAACGACAGTAATTGCTAGATATGGGTGGTAATTTTTAATATAAGAGTTAATGACTGAAGTTGTTCTTTTAAGATTAAAGTCTTTCGGCGATGGCAGTTTTAATAAGTATTTAATACGTTTTTTGCTCTGACACTCCGATTAATCGGATTTAAGAGCGTAAACGCTTCTTATTGAGACTGCTATAGGGTAAGACGGTATAATGCGCCCCACCTGTCCAAAACGCCCCACTTTGATTTCTAGAAAACTAAAACTAACTAAGGGTCAACATCAGTTGGTACCTATCAGTGGCGTAGCCAGAAAATTGGTATGGGGGGTTTCCGAACATTTTTTCAAAAAAATTTCTTCCAAAATTTTGTCTCTGGGGGGTTTACCCAAAGCCACCCCGTGGCTACGCCACTGGTACCTATACATATTTGTAAAACCACCATCCTATGTGAATATGGGAGTATTTTTGTATTACGTAAAAAAATAATTAAAAATACAAAAGTTACAGTTTTGATGTAACTTTCAATGTTTGTTTGCTTAACATTATGGAGCGACGCTAGCATGCTGTCCGCAAAACTTGAACTGGAGCAACGAAATAACTTTTCTCAGTGGTTAATATGATTTAAAATTGCTTCTATCTTCAAAAATGTAACGTATTCCTTACAAGGATTTCGATGAGTGGATTCTCAGAAAAATATCCATGTTTTGAGATGTTTTGATAAAAAAATTCGAAAAAGTTTTCGTAACCGAAATAATAACCAGAAGAATTTCTGAAGGAACTCTTTTAGGAATTTGCAGAATAAATCTTGAAAGAAGTTGTTAAGATTTTTTAAACAATTTTTGAGTAGTTCTTGAAAAAAAGGGGAAATACCTGGAGGAATTTGGGTATATGATGGGTATATGAGGAATTCCATATGAATTTCGAAAGGAATTCAAAGGGAATATCAGGAGAATTCTCGAAGTAATTTATTTAAAGTCTGTGTAGAGAAGACTAATTTATTAAAAGTTCGTGGAGTACCTCCTAGTGGAACTTCTGGTGGAGCTTCTGAAAGATTCCCCGGACGAAATTCTGGAACAACTACTGGGCGAACTTCTGGAGGAATTTGTGGATAAAATTTCGGAAAAAAATTGTGAACAAATTTCTGGAGGTAATCCTTAAGGAACTTTCGTAGGAATTAATGGAGAAATTTTCAGATAAATTTCGGAAGAATTCCTGAAGGAACTCTTTGAAGAATTCCTGGAGGAACTTTAGGAGGAATTCCTGGAACAACGTCTTGGGAATTTCTGTAGAAACTCCCGGAGGAATTGGTGGAGGAACTTCCGGAGGAATTCCTGGAGAAACTTCCTGAGGAATTCCTGGAGGAACTTTAGGAGGAATTCCTGGAGGAACTTCTGGAAGAACTTCCGGCGGAATTCCTGGAGGATCTTCCGCCGGAATTCCTGGAGGAACTTCTGGAGGAATTTCCAGAGGAACTTCTGGAAAAATTCTTAAGAATCTTTTGGACAATTTCTTGGCGGAACTTGTGGAGGAATTCCTGGAAGAGTTTTCTGAGGATATGCTGGAGGCACTTCCGGAGGAATTACTGGAGGAACTTCCGGAAAATATCCTGCAGGAACTTCCAGAACAATTCCTGGAGGAACTACCGAAGGTATTACTGGAAGAACTTCGAGGGAAATTCTGGCGTAACTGTAGGAGGAATTGCTGGAAGAACATTTGGAGGAGAACTCCCTGAGAAACTTCTGGAGCAGTTTTTTTTGCATAAAATTAGCCCACGCCGATCTTTCTGTATTCGACGAAATTATGAAAATTATTTCAATCGGCACCCAGGTCTAATCCTCACAAAGATTTCTATGAAATCCTTACAAGGATTTCGATGAAATCCTCACAAGGATTTCGATGAAATCCTTACAAGGATTTCGATGAAATCCTTACAATTTCGATGAAATCCTTACAAGGATTTCGATGAAATCCTTACAAGGATTTCGATGAAATCCTTACAAGGATTTCGATGAAATCCTTACAAGGAATTCGATGAAATCCTTACAAGGATTTCGATGAAATCCTTACAAGGATTTCGATGAAATCCTTACAAGGATTTCGATCAAATCCTTACAAGGATTTCGATGAAATCCTTACAAGGATTTCGATGAAATCCTTCCAAGGATTTCGATGAAATCCTTCCAAGGAATTCGATGAAATCCTTCCAAGGATTTCGATGAATTCCTTCTAGGGATTTCGATGAAATCCTTCCAAGGATTTCGATGAAATCCTTCCAAGGATTTCGATGAAATCCTTACAAGGATTTCGATGAAATCCTTACAAGGATTTCGATGAAATCCTTACAAGGATTTCGATGAAATCCTTACAAGGATTTCGATGAAATCCTTACAAGGATTTCGATGAAATCCTTACAAGGATTTCGATGAAATCCTTACAAGGATTTTGATGGAATCCTTACAAGGATTTCGATGAAATCCTTACAAGGATTTCGATTAAATCCTCACAAGGATTTCGATGAAATCCTCACAAGGATTTCGATGAAATCCTCACAAGGATTTCGATGAAATCCTTACAAGGCTTTCGATGAAATCCTTACAAGGCTTTCGATGAAATCCTTACAAGGCTTTCGATGAAATCCTTACAAGGCTTTCGATGAAATCCTTACAAGGCTTTCGATGAAATCCTTACAAGGCTTTCGATGAAATCCTTACAAGGCTTTCGATGAAATCCTCACAAGGCTTTCGATGAAATCCTTAGAAGGATTTCGATGAAATCCTTAGAAGGCTTTCGATGAAATCCTTACAAGGATTTCGATGAAATCCTTACAAGGATTTCGATGAAATCCTTACAAGGATTTCGGTGAAATCCTTACAAGGATTTCGGTGAAATCCTTACAAGGATTTCGGTGAAATCCTTACAAGGATTTCGGTGAAATCCTTACAAGGATTTCGGTGAAATCCTTACAAGGATTTCGGTGAAATCCTTACAAGGATTTCGGTGAAATCCTTACAAGGATTTCGGTGAAATCCTTACAAGGATTTCGGTGAAATCCTTACAAGGATTTCGATGAAATCCTCACAAGGATTTCGATGAAATCCTCACAAGGATTTCGATGAAATCCTCACAAGGATTTCGATGAAATCCTCACAAGGATTTCGATGAAATCCTCACAAGGATTTCGATGAAATCCTTACAAGGATTTCGATGAAATCCTCACCAGAATTTCGATGAAATCCTTACAAGGATTTCGATGAAATCCTTACAAGGATTTCGATGAAATCCTTACAAGGATTTCGATGAAATCCTAACAAGGATTTCGATGAAATCCTAACAAGGATTTCGATGAAATCCTAACAAGGATTTCGATGAAATCCTTACAAGGATTTCGATGAAATCCTTACAAGGATTTCGATGAAATCCTTACAAAGATTTCGATGAAATCCGTACAAAGATTTCGATGAAATCCGTACAAGGAATTCGATGAAATCCTTACAAGGATTTCGATGAAATCCTTACAAGGATTTCGATGAAATCTTTACAATTTCATTTCATTTATTTAGTTAACATCTAAACAGATAACACTGAATCAACAATTTGACGCCACAATGCACGGTTCGAGGCCGCATCTCTCCATCCTCGGATACGCCCCACGCTCGCCAAGTCGTTCTGCACCTGGTCTGCCCATCTCGCTCGCTGCGCTCCACGTCGTCTCGTACCTGCCGGATCGGAAGCGAACACCATCTTTGCAGGGTTGCTGTCCGGCATTCTTGCAACATGTCCTGCCCATCGTACCCTTCCAGCTTTAGCTACCTTCTGGATACTGGGTTCGCCGTAGAGTTGGGCGAGCTCATGGTTCATTCTTCGCCGCCACACACCGTCTTCTTGCACACCGCCAAAGATGGTCCTAAGCACCCGTCTCTCGAATACTCCGAGTGCTTGCAAGTCCTCCTCGAGCATTGTCCATGTTTCATGTCCGTAGAGGACTACCGGTCTTATTAACGTCTTGTACATGACACATTTGGTGCGGTAGCGAATCTTTTTCGACCGCAGTTTCTTCTGGAGCCCGTAGTAGGCCCGACTTCCACAGATGATGCGCCTTCGTATTTCACGACTAACGTTGTTGTCAGCCGTTAGCAAGGATCCGAGGTAGACGAATTCCTCGACCACCTCGAAGGTATCCCCGTCTATCGTAACACTGCTTCCCAGGCGGGCCCTGTCGCGCTCGGTTCCGCCCACAAGCATGTACTTTGTCTTTGACGCATTCACCACCAGTCCAACTTTTGTTGCTTCACGTTTCAGGCGGGTGTACAGTTCTGCCACCTTTGCAAATGTTCGGCCGACAATGTCCATGTCATCCGCGAAGCAAATAAATTGACTGGATCTGTTGAAAATCGTACCCCGGCTGTTACACCCGGCTCTCCGCATGACACCTTCTAGCGCAATGTTGAACAACAGGCACGAAAGTCCATCACCTTGTCTTAGTCCCCGGCGCGATTCGAACGAACTGGAGTGTTCGCCCGAAATCTTCACACAGTTTTGCACACCATCCACCGTTGCTTTGATCAGTCTGCTAAGCTTCCCAGGATGTTCTCGTCCATAATTTTCCATAGCTCTACGCGGTCTATACTGTCGTATGCCGCCTTGAAATCAACGAACAGATGGTGCGTTGGGACCTGGTATTCACGGCATTTTGAAGGATTTGCCGTACAGTAAAGATCTGGTCCGTTGTCGAGCGGCCGTCAACGAAGCCGGCTTGATAACTTCCCACGAACTCGTTCACTAATGGTGACAGACGACGGAAGATGATCTGGGATATCACTTTGTAGGCGGCATTAAGGATGGTGATCGCTCGAAAGTTCTCACACTCCAGTTTGTCGCCTTTCTTGTAGATGGGGCATATAACCCCTTCCTTCCACTCCTCCGGTAGCTGTTCGTTTTCCCAGATTCTGACTATCAGTTTGTGCAGGCAAGTGGCCAGCTTTTCCGGGCCCATCTTGATGAGCTCAGCTCCGATACCATCCTTACCAGCTGCTTTATTGGTCTTTAGCTGTTGAATGGCATCCTTAACTTCCCTCAAGGTGGGGGCTGGTTGGCTTCCATCGTCCGCTGAACTGACGTAGTCATCTCCTCCGCTGCCTTGACTTTCACTGCCTGTACTCTCAGCGCCATTCAGATGTTCCTCGTAGTGCTTCCACCTTTCGATCACCACACGTTCGTCCGTCAAGATGCTCCCATCCTTATCCAGGCACATTTCGGCTCGCGGCACGAAGCCTTTGCGGGATGCGTTGAGCTTCTGATAGAACTTGCGTGTATCTTGAGAACGGCACAGCTGTTCCATCTCCTCGCACTCCGCTTCTTCCAGGAGGCGTTTCTTCTCCTGAAAAAGGCGGGTCTGCTGTCTCCGCTTCCGTCTATAACGTTCCACGTTCTGCCGGGTACCTTGCTGCAGCGCGACCGCCCGCGCTGCGTCCTTCTCCTCCAGAATCTGTCTGCACTCTTCGTCGAACCAATCGTTCCGTCGACTTCGACCCATATACCCGACGTTGTTCTCCGCTGCGTCGTTAATGGCTGCTTTGACTGTATTCCAGCAGTCTTCAAGAGGGCCCCATCGAGCTCACCCTCTTCCGGCAACGCTGCCTCGAGATGCTGCGCGTATGCAGTGGCGACATCAGGTTGCTTCAGTCGCTCTAGGTCGTACCGCGGCGGTCGTCGGTACCGAACATTGTTGATGACGGATAGTTTTGGGCGCAGTTTAACCATCACCAGATAGTGGTCAGAGTCGATGTTAGCGCCACGATATGTCCTGACGTCGATAATGTCGGAGAAGTGCCGTCCATCAATCAGAACGTGGTCGATTTGTGATTCTGTCTGCAGTGGTGATCTCCAGGTGTACCGATACGGGAGGCTGTGTTGGAAGTAGGTGCTACGAATGGCCATATTCTTGGAGGCGGCGAAATCAATTAGTCGTAGGCCGTTTTCGTTCGTCAGCCGGTGAGCGCTGAACTTTCCAATAGTCGGTCTAAACTCCTCCTCTTGGCCAACCTGAGCGTTCAAATCTCCTATGATGATTTTGACGTCGTGTCTTGGACAGCTGTCGTACTCACGTTCCAGCTGCGCGTAGAATGCGTCCTTATCATCATCAGTGCTTCCGGAGTGTGGGCTATGGACGTTGATTATGCTGAAGTTGAAGAACCGGCCTTTGATCCTCAACCTGCACATTCTTTGATTGATCGGCCACCACCCGATCACGCGCTTTTGCATATCGCCCACCACTATGAAAGCTGTTCCCAGCTCGTGTGTGTTGCCGCAGCTCTGGTAGATGGTATGATTACCTCTAAACGTTCGCACCATTGATCCCTTCCAACAAACCTCCTGCAGCGCTACGATGCCGAATCCACGGTCCTTGAGCACATCGGCGAGTATGCGTGTGCTCCCGATGAAGTTGAGAGATTTGCAGTTCCACGAACCGAGTTTCCAATCGCTAGTCCCTTTTCGTCGCAGTGGTCTTCGCCGATGGTTCCGGTCCGTACTCTCTTGTTGATTGTTCGTTGCTTATGATTTTTTAAAGGCTGGCTTGCAGGGCCTGACACCAAATCCCCTAAATTTCCGGAGGACCATTCCTCCTTATTTCCGGTGGACCATGGTGCACAGTTTCACTTAGAGTCCCTCGCTGGCACTCGGACGATGATCAGCCGCCCCTAACATGGAGAACAGACGCTGTTTTGAGCCGATCCTGACATGGAGAACAGACGCTCAATAAGATTTGCACCTCCGGAGAGGAGCAAACCCCCCCTTCCCTGTCAGCATACGACCATAGTTCCCACCGGGGTTGGTTACCCGATCTTCCCTAAGGTTGCTCGTATCCCGGCCAGCACCGCGGGGAGGTAGGGATAGGAGTTGCTGGGTAAGAGGCTAAGGACCGCGAGATGGGGTCTATTTTATTCCTTCAGGTACGCGAAGTACCAATGGTACGCTTTACCCAGCATTTGCCGTGCCCAAGGATTTACAAGGATTGATTTCGATTGAAATCCTTACTAGGATTTCGATTGAAATTCTTACAAGGATTTCGATTGAAATCCTTACAAGGATTTCGATGAAATCCTTACAAGGATTTCGATTGAAATCCTCACAAGGATTTCGATGAAATCCTTACAAGGATTTCGATGAAATCCTCACAAGGATTTCGATGAAATCCTCACAAGGATTTCGATGAAATCCTCACAAGGATTTCGATGAAATCCTCACAAGGATTTCGATGAAATCCTCACAAGGATTTCGATGAAATCCTCACAAGGATTTCGATGAAATCCTCACAAGGATTTCGATGAAATCCTTATAAGCAGTATTGTCCTACACTCGCGTATTTTCGCGCTCCTACGAATTATATACAGCTAGCAGACCCGACGAACTTTATTTCGCCTGAAATTGATTTATTCTCCGATTGGTTCTTGAGTTATGCAGACATGTATGCCTCGTTTACATGGTGGCCCCCTTTTTAGAAGGGCAAGAGGTTTTGAACCACCTCAGAAACATATTTTCCCTTCCCAATACAGCTGTTATAAATGATTGTTTACTCCAAGGATGTTATCGATCATTTAGTAATCTGCGTTCGATCACTTAGTAGTTTGTCAATAACTCATTCCAGAGGCTAAATTTCAAAATGTGTTGTATGGTGGACTTCTAGTGCAAAGGTTTATCTACAACTCTGCCTAACAGTTCGTTGTATGAATTTCACTAATAACGGAGCTATAGCTCCAGTAGCAGTAACTTATACTAAATGATTGAAATTTTGTTATCATTTAGTATAAGTTACTGCTACTAGCGCTATAGCTCCGTTATAAGTTAAATTCAAACATCGACCTGTTAGGCAGAGTTGTAGAAAAACCTTCGCACTAGAAGTCCACCATACAACACATTTTGAAATTTAGCCTCTGGAATGAGTTATTGACAAACTACTAAGTGATCGAACGCAGATTACTAAATGATCGATAACATCCTTGGTTTACTCACGTGAAAAATGTTACTGTCCGGATATGTGTGACAGCTCTTCTGATACCGCAATGGGTTTCAGACTATATATACATAAGATATCCTACTAATCATGATCGTTGTTCAAAAGATGACTGAGATTGATTATCTTTACATAATCAGAAAGTTTCTTATCGATTTTAATATTGTTAATTCCAACCTTCCAGAGTTAGTTAGAACAGCAACATTTTGTAAATACTTTTTCTATCTCGAATTTTCGAAAAAAGTTACAACATGGGAATCTGAAGTTCCATGCAAGTAAAAGACTTAAAAAAATCTTTCTTTCCTACTATATAAGACGGTGGAAAAATTTCGAGGAGTGCCGTTTCGAGAAGCGTCCGGTATTGAGAGGTGTCCGGCGCTGGGGGATCTCCGGATTCGATGATATTGAATATTAGCAAGGTTTGGATGAAATGCTAACCTTGGTTCCAAATTGTACAATGGATTTTTTTTCCACAGAAAAAGTATAACCAACTCGTCATTAGAAACTCCTGTTCTTCATATCAAACTAATGCGTAATTGATTTCATCAAACCTTCATCACGTCCAGCTTCCAACCGACATCAACCAAGCATCTCGAAATTGACACCACCGATGATGCCGGCATGATCCTAACCCATCATCACCGAAGCAAATCCCCTCACACGCCGGATGATGGCTTGTCGAGTGCGGTTTCCCTTCTAATAACGATACCAACACCTGGCCAGATTCCAACATATTTAGAGCCACGGCAGCCACACACGCACATTCGACGCATCATCTCCATGTTCAGGGGTGGGATTGCCGCTGCTCGGGACAAGGGCTTTCATTAGTTTTCGCGCCAACAACCGAGAGGTACTCGACTTTGAAATATTTTCCAATAATTCCGATTCGACTCATCATCCGCCGTAGCTTTGGTGCGTGTATGCATCCCATTTTCCCTTCGAAGTTCTACCATCGCGCGCTCGAGACCATGGTAATGGATAGTTTATGATGTATGATGATCGTTTCGTCCCTTCGCTGGTATACTGTGTTGTTGTAACAAAAATCGATTTTTTTCTCTCGTGCTTCTAAATTGGCCCCGTCAGACTGGCAAGAAATGACAGTTGTGCACTAATTCCAGCTGAACACTGCGAAGGATATGCGGGGATTTGAAAGCGATAAAAATTAAAACTACGCACATTGCCAGCCAGTCGAAATGCTGCGGCAACCATTACAATGACGACGACGACGACGACACTCCTGGGATATGGGAGGGATCGTTGTTTTTCAATTTACCATGTGTTTGGGTGAAATTTTGCCATATCTTGGAAATTATTACCCATATTGGTGCGGAAGGAGCGCGCAAACGGTTGGCTTTGTTTGCGTTGACATTTTTCGAGATAGATTAGTTGTAGCAATGTGCGCTGGGAACAATGCAAAGGGAAGAAGGGACCGAGCCAGAGCGAATCCATGCCCAGGGATACTGTTGATACATTTTTTTTTGCAAAAGGGATGTGGAATAATGGTTTCGTTGATGAAATAGCACTATTTTAGGAAAACATTGCAAAGGAAGGGGACGACGCTTCGGGTTATTTTCGTCGTGTTGTTCATAAATGACTAATGAAACGATCTTGTTTCGTTATTTAGTTCATAGTTAGTTCCGAGAAATGTGAAACAACTTTCAAAAATGGGACTGTTTATGATAGTTATTTAAAACTATCACTTCATCTCTACATATTAGGACTTTTCCTAAATGGTATAGATGATATGTAGTTTGAATGTAAAAATGCGCTGTACAAGAGCAAAATACATTTTCAATGTATTATTTCATTGCATTTATGCGCAACAAATCTTATAAATCGTATAAATGAATCAATGTAAGAAAATAGAAAAAAAATAATTTCATGGTTTAATGGCTTGATTAGTACGTATTGCATATTATGAGTATCCAGAAGAAGTGTATTTCAACCTATTTTTTGTATAGAAAATTGAGAACAATTCAATTAAAGCAAAACTAACTGAGCATACTGCAAGACAAAAAATGCCACAAACATCCTCAAACTGCTCATCCTTTCCTACGTCCGAATCCCTTCGGGCAACGATCAACAAACGTAAATTAAGAAACGGTAAACCATGTTCACATGCTTTGTGTAACTCGGTTTGGCGAACATTGTTCGCCTACACCTGAATCACCCTCGGGCCAATTGGTACGGAACCAACATCATGGAAGAACCGTCCAAGCTGGATATGTGGGCACTCAGGAACACTAGCGTGGAAGAGCACCATACCGAGTGTGACTGACTTTTCCAGGTCATGTTTGTTGAACTCTGATGCCTTCGGCAACGTATCTGTGCTGCACTCCTTGGCACTTTTCTCCCAAACCCTTCCTTTTCTCTTTTCTGCGGTGGCAACAGCAGCAGCAAGGCTCGAAGGAACGATTGGCGGTAAGGATTATGGTGATTCTCAAACAATGCCTCCTCAAATCACATACACACGTTCTTGCCAATTGACTGAATGACTGACTGGCTGACTGATTGTCTACTGCTGCACATGGGCTCTCCCCTCACCTGGCCGCCACCGCATTTAGGATGGTATTCGTTTGCAAGGTGAGCCCCCCGCTGGCATCAGGGCTGGTGGCAGCAGTCTGCTTAAATATCTTGAAGGAATTCCAATCAATTTGATTGGTTTAATATTGATTTTTGCTTTGAGCCATGTGCGTGCGTGTGTGAGTGTTTGCGATTGTGTCCGGGATGTCGTTTTTATATCTTATATGATGTAATTGAAAATAACTTTGTTGCTTTTTCCCGGGCAGCTCAGTGAGTGGCGTTCGGTACAAGAAAGGATACCGATGGTGATGGAATTCTTTTCTACCGAGCGGAGTGAGAGTATGTTCCGCTTTGACAAGGATTCCCCGAATGCTGGCAGGGGACGTGACCGGTATCAAACGAATAGTCAACGACCGGTGGTGTGTCGAGGCACGGATTTAATCAAATTAATGTTATTTCAAACAGATTCCTGTCCCCATCAAGGTCTCTGAAGGAGGATGGTTAGAGAAGGGGCGTGCGAGATGGAAGAAGCCGGGAGTGATGTGTGTGCTTGGATGCTTCTTGGAAGCAGCAAATCGGTCGTAATTAGCTCAAATGTCTTTCTAATTAGAAAATATTTCGACGTTCTGATTAGTTGTGTAATTTTAGTCAAAGGTTGTTTAGGAAAAATCAAAGAGCTTCGGTTACTTCGTAGAATAGAAGGGAAAAGTTTCGCTCGTATGGCAAACGGCGACAGATTGAAAAGGGGAGGTTCTGAATGAGGCTGAATCAAACGATAGAGATGGAAAGTTTTTTGTCAGGGGTGAAGTGGTGCGTTTCATGTGGGACTATTTGAAAATTATTTAACTGTTTTACTGATTTACTGTTCTGTAAGTTTTCAATTACTCCACATTACAGAGGAAATGTTTGGGTGTGTTCATAAAAATTAGATTTTATGAAGACCAACTTCAACCGTCTAAGACGAATTAAGTACTGTCCATTTAATTCCACCAGTTAATTTTCGTTATCTTTGCAGATACGTATTTCGACCACAACTGTGTGGTCGTCTTCAGTGTCTCGTACTTGACTCGACTTTTCTTCTTTATAAATTCACCTCTTCACAAATATATACACATAAAAATGAATTTCTGTCTGTCTAAACCTTATAGAATCTGAAACTTCTGAACCGATCGGCTTGAAAATTTGTTTGAATTTGTTTTTGGGGCCAGGGAAGGTTCTTAATATGGTTTGAAACCCCTCCCTCCTTTGGAAAGGGAGGCCCCCATACAAATGGAACACCAATTTCTTCATAACTCGAGAATTAATCAAGCAAATAGAACCAAATCTGGCATGTAGGGGTTTTGGAAGGAAAGATATCTCGCGCTTAGTTTCATAGGGGCGCAACTGTATTGATCGATTTCTCTTAATCGATATTATATTTTGTTAATAATTCAATTGTTTCAAAAGCTACAACCGTGATTATTGATTCTGGTGCGAGATACAATCATCCTTTATCACACCAAACCATGAAATCATCGACAAACTAGCGCAATTCGGTACAATAATAAAAAGAAAACATCGACGAAGAGAAATTGATCAATACAGTTATGCCCCTATGAAACTAAGCGCGAGATATGTTTCTGTGGTGGTACGAAACCCCTCCTCCTTCTGGAAAAGGAGGCTCCCATACAAATGAAGCATAAATTTCTGCATAACTCAAGAACTAATCAGAGAATAAATCAATTTTAGGAGAAACGAAGTTCGTCGGGTCTGCTAGTGATGCATAAGTCTTGAAGTATAGGTAGTAGGGTGGTTCAAAAAATCGATTTTGCTCCACAATGCTCATTTGATTCTGTATCATGTTCTGATAGTCTTCCGAAAATTTGACCTTATTTGGATTAAAACTGATTTAGCACAAGCCGTTTCAAGTTTGCATGTAAATTAGTATGGAAAAATTTATTTTACCATTAAATTCATTATGATTCTTCTGCATTAAGCGCAGGTTAAAAGAAAACCTACATAGCTAAATGGAATACTCAAAAGCCTTCACTTAGCGAAAACAACATATTAATTATTCGTTCCAATAATTAGTAATCGAATTTAATCTATACCGTAGTTTTCTGGAGCTAATTGCGTAACTCCTAAACAGGCAACATTGCTGCTCGTAGCGTGATCATGACTAAATATTCGCAACCTGCATTAAAATCGATTACTAATTATTGGAACGATTAATTAAGATTAGGGACGTTCCGATACTTCCGATATATCGGAATATCGATATTTTGCTTCCAATATATCGGCCATATCGATATTTTTGCTTTCGATATCGATATATTGAAACAGAACAAAGTAACATAAAAATAACAATTGCATTATATTTCGTGAAAGAAAATACTTTAAAATGGATCTGAAATGTCATATTTTTAATGGTTAAGATGTTTTTCCTAGCATGCGCGAATGTTGTGAATTGTGCGCTGCCATCACAAATAGTTTTGGGCGTTTTGACAACTCAACACTTGGCATTGGCCGTTGTGCAAGATCTGTAATGCCGCTGGTCCTTGAATCCTTACGCGAATTCAATTATGTATAGATAAAATAGCTTAAAAATTAGGAAGTGATTTGTAGAAATGGGAATTTAGAAGAATTGGAAAACATATGCAAATTGACATCTGAAACTCTAAAATTTAAGAAATTTTTTTTTTTAATATTTCTCCGGGTTTTCTGATGAAAGTTTTGAATTTTTTATGATTGAAATTTTCGCGTGAATTTTGAAGAATGCCTGTGAAAACCTAAGAGAATTTCCTGCCAAAATTCAAGAGAATTTCATGTGAAATAAAAAAAAAATTCTCGTGAAAGTATAGGAGAATTTCCTTTTTTAGTTAATTTTCGGAAAATTCAGTTGATTTTTTTCAACCAACGGTCAGTATCATGCCGAAAACGCCGCAGCTAATGGTTAAAACAACGACGAATGCCGCCGCCGATGCTTGCTGGACTGGCACACTCTAAAAGTATTTTTTTTCTTTATTATCGAGACTTTCAGCCCGAGGCTAAACTCTAAAAGCAGATTGGATTAAGAAAAGATGTTTTAGTTCACCTGTCATAAGACGAGTTTATACAATCCCATTGAATTCCACCACTTAATTGTATCTTGACAGATACGTATTTCGACCTCAAAAGTAAGGCCGTCTTCAGTGTCTCGTACTTGACTCGACTTCCAAGTACGAGACACTGAAGACGGCCTTACTTTTGAGGTCGAAATACGTATCTGTCAAGATTAAGGTGACCAGACGTCCCGCGTTTCGCGGGACAGTCCCGCATTTTCGCCATTTGTCCCGCGCTGAAAAGAGTCCCGCGAAATGTCCCGCGTTTCACTTATTTCAAGATAATGTCCCGCGAAATAAAGAAATATGTAATAAAGTAGTAATTTAGTAAACGTTCTTCAAGAACTTATAAGATTTTGAAATTTTATTATATTGATTTTGATTTTTTTTATATTGATTAATGATTTTCGATTTCCGTCTCATACAAAGCATCGCTCCGGAGGCTTGATGAGTGGTCTTTCACCCAACGCCACGGCCACACTCGCATGTTGTTTAAACCTTTTTTCTGCGTCCAAATTATATTTCTTACATCTTAAATAAAATTATCATCAGTAACAAACAGAGTAAAGCCCCAAATGCAATACAACGGAACGGCAACGGAAACGGAAATTTTGACAGAAAATATATGGGCTAAATGTAAATTTTTCCGTTTCCGTTACCGTTCCGTTGTATTACGTTTGAGGCTTAAGAAAGAGCTGAGCAAATTTGTTTAGCTCTTCCTTACTCTGTTTGTACCTAATGATAATGTTTATTTATGTAAGAAATATAATTTGGACACATAAAAGGGGTTTCTCCAAGGGTTTTTTTCATATTGTCATCAACGTCATTTGTATCTTTCCGTCTCCCACAAAATTATAACTGTGGTAGTGCAACGCTGAGCGGCAGCACAAGCACTCACCTAAAACACGTGTTTGTTGGTTTCCAATTTTATTTCGTCCTAAACTCTAGCGAGTTTGAGGAATTTTGACAAGCCTGCTTTGGTGTATTCGAGTGATCCTAGTCAAATCCTCATGGACACGAGAACGAGGATAGATATTTAATTGGATACATACTAAAAGAACTATAATAAGTGAAATGGAAGATTTGAACGTGCTATTGAGGAATATTTTACTCAATCTGCAACAATAACAATGCTTTTAAAGTGAAGAACTGAAATCATTTCAAAATTCACCGAAATAATAAATTTTCGAAATTTTTTGGCTATACAGACTGATTTATAAGATCAAATTTTTAAATTTTGTCCAACGTTTTGGCATCGAGTGCGATGTATTCTTCAGAGAAAAAAAAATTTGCTCTTTGTAACGGAACGCCTACCATACTTAACAAAAAGCGATCATTTTTTTTTCTCCGCTGGACAAAATTTAAAAATATTAGAAATCAGACTGCATAGCCGACAAATCCCGAAAATCAACACTACAGTAGAAGTCAACAACTAGAAATAATAAGAAAAATAAAAATGCTCCTTTGGCACAGATTCTGATAGTACTCAATGCTCGATTAGCTCAAGATCTCTGAATGTAGGATCCCTAGCTCAACAATTTCAACTCACATCGTGTTCGTATGTTGTTATTATTTCAGTAAAAACTTCACTTGAAATCTAAGCAAGTTCGACGATTTTAAAGTAGCTCGGATCTTTTATTGTTTCAAGCTTATGGAAAAATTTATGATAAATTGTTTGCGGGGAATAATGAAAAACCTGAATAAGATGTATAATTTGCCTAATTGCATAAAACGAATAATACGATCACTTTGAATGTTAGCTAAATGAATCATGCAAACAATACAAATAAGTTTAACCATCAGGAACTCGCACCGTTGTAAAAAGTTGAACAGATTCATTTACAACAGAGGTGGGATTGTGTGATTGATCCAGGGCCAAGCGAGCCCCAGAGGGGTTTATCAAATTTAAAGTTTTGACCTAAGCACATTTTTGAATAAAAACAAGGATTTAAAAAAAATTGTCCCGCGCTGGCACAAAATATACCTGGTCACATTAGTCAAGATACAATTAAGTGGTGGAATTCAATGGGATTGTATAAACTCGTCTTATGACAGGTGAAAACATTCCACTAAAAAGCTCAAAATAATTTTCTTATCAAAATGTTTTAGTTACCAGATAAAGATTGTCGCTTCGGTTCCCTTTATTCTGCTGTCCGAAACATGTGTGTTACCTAACTGTCAAATCGCCAGCCTATCCTCGCCAGCAAAAGATGTTCCGGACAGCGACGACAGCGACAATCTTTATTCAACCGTCTAAGACGAATTAAGCACTCTCCATTTAATTCCACTAGTTAATTTTCGTTATCTTTGCAGATACGTATTTCGACCACAACTGTGTGGTCGTCTTCAGTGTCTCGTACTTGACTCGACTAGTCGAGTCAAGTACGAGACACTGAAGACGACCACACAGTTGTGGTCGAAATACGTATCTGCAAAGATAACGAAAATTAACTAGTGGAATTAAATGGAGAGTGCTTAATTCGTCTTAGACGGTTGAATACATTCCACTAAAAGAGCTCTATATATTTTTCTGAATCTTTATTTGGTAACCCGGTGTTGAACCTAGTCTGTTGATTAAAAAACACCTTAATAAAGACTAAAAAATATATATATATTTGGTAACTAAAATATCTTTTGGATTAAGTAATAGAAAAAAAGTAATTTCTAATCATTATTGTAAATTTGCCAGTAATACAGTAATATGATTAGTAATTGAATAACTGGTCGCAGTGATAATAAAATCCCAACAAAAAAAATTGAATAACTATAACAAATATATTCTAAATATTCTCGTTTTTTAAATATCATATGATTTTCCGATATATCGATATTTTCATTCCAATATATCGGTGATATCGATACTGTGATTCGATTATCGTATCGAATCAAATATCGATATATTGAAGTATCGGAACGTCCCTAATTAAGATGCGATTTTTGCTGAGTCAAAGCTCTTGAGTATTCTATTTAGCTATGTAGGTTTTATTTTAACCTGCTCTTAATAAGGAAGCGCCATGATCAGTATAATGAAAAAATAAATTAAGTAGAAAAAATAACGAGAAAAAGAAAAAAAGTCAAAATGAAGTAAATCGTTGGAAACTGAAACCAATTGAAAAATGTTGGCAAAAAATGCGGAAAGCAATATGAATAAAAAACATTAACTTTTAAACTTTCCATTGGTATTCTAGTTTCCATAAACCATCAGAAATTTACATGAACAATTGACCGGAATAATTTATTTTTGGATTAAAAAGTCGTTAACAAAATTTTAAAAAATGTTTTTTTACATTAACAAGAATATGTTTAAATAGTGAAAAAATAACAAAAAACTCATAGGTTTCCCACAAGTAATATTCAAACCAAAACTATTAAATAATAATTATAATCAATGTACAATATAAATATTGAATCTGTTTCGTAAATTACTACAACAGTATTTGAAAAAGAAAAAATGGGAGAATATGAAAAATATTTATCAATTCTATTCACTCGACTATTCACAAGTCGAGACACGTACAAGACACTGAAGATGACCATACCGTTGAAGTCGAAATACGTGTCTGCCAAAGGTACAATCATGTGGTGGAATTAAATAGAATTGTACAAACTTGTCTTATGACAAGTAAAGACATTCCACTGAAAGCTCAAAATAATTTTCTCATCATTTCTATTGATTTGTTGAATCTCTTATGATTTTTTTAGTACACATATTTTCCCGTAGTAAATTTAGTACAAATTTTATACATTTAAAAAAATAATAAGTTCGAATTCTTACAGATATTGTCTGAGCATAGCTGTTTTAAGAAGTTTTTGCATTGGTTCTTAGACTGCTTGGAATGCATGAGGTAGAATCGACAGATCACGTAATATTCGTATGTCCGGAAATTAGCGAAAGGCCATGCTTCTTGTTAGCGGCATAGATAAGACCTCCGGACAAGCTCGTAGAGATGATGTATCAGAACGTAATTATTAACTGCAGTGATGGTGGCGTTTTGAACCAGAATTTCAGCTACAGTAGAGACTACATACTGTGACACTGAGGACAGGTCTAAAGAATATAAGAAAATGTGTCATACGGAAGTCCTTTCGGCTCATGCACTGCAGTTGCTGCCTGGGATGCTTCTCCTAAGGAAATTAGCGACAGGGGTCGTATAGGTCGTCGTAGCTTGCAGAAGACGGATAATGTCGGAATACCATTTTTTTCTGATTTACAATTTTATTTTTTATTTATTAGCACACAATTTTCGACCATGTCGCACAGATTGCTTCCTCAATAGCTAAATTATTCTAATTCTCTAATCCTAGACAGAATAAAATCGAACTTGTTACAAACATCGTTAAAAGAACGCAAACACAAATCAAAACCATTATTGTAGCCAAAGTTTGTTCTGTGAAAAGGGATCACAAATTCACAAATAAGCGATTGCGGGCTCTAATGGCTTGAGACTCTGCAGCTAGAAACAGGGGAGGCATCAGGAAGTGATCTGTTTGAGCTGAACAAGTACTTGCCTGAGGATGGTTGGCGGAAGACCTTCTCCCCGATCACTCTACAACGTTCCCAACCAATGTTCACTCGTTGTCTGTTGATGAGATCTTCAAATCCACGGGCATCGGTCTGCAATGTAGCTGACATGAATCGCGCTTCGTTTTCCATCAGTTATCCATTCCGTGGTTCTGTTTTTTTAAGTTTCGGGATTAGCTCGTCCGCATTCATATCCTTACAAAAACCGATTATCCTGATTCTTGGTCTTAACGGCTTTTGTATTTCAACGTCGTACTTTGTCTTGAAAACTTCAGACGCAGGGCTGGCTAGCTTCAACGCGTGTTCTTTCGACTCACACCTCACAGAAACTTCACCATGATCCCTCAAACGTACGTCCATCACTGAATATTCCACTGGATCGAGTTTCGAGCAGATATCAGCCTTTGTAGATACTTAGGGCTGTTCCTTTTTTGGCTTGAAAAGAACCGTTTGTTCTATTTTCATGACTGTGTTAGACTTGCGTTGCGGTGTGACAGCAGCCGGAGGTTCAACAGGCTGCCGAAGGACCACTGGAGTCCTCTCGATGTTGGGATTTTTTTAAATTTTGCGTCGCTTACCTGAACGGAGCAGACCACCCAGATCGGAAATTACTGGATCACGTATGGTTGGAACATTACCCGAATTATCTTGCGCTTTGCGTTTGCTTCGAATCTGCGAAACCTTAGCTGAACGAACCACACTTGCAAATGTTGGGGTATTCACAAGATTTACTATTATTACTGCGAACTAATTCGATAGACACTACTTCCCGCAGTATTCTTTCAAAGTTTTTTTTTGTCATTTCTGCAATACCCGTGAGCCTTTCTAATTTGTTGGCAATTTCGTCCAACCGTTTTTCACTGTGCCATCATCGTACTCGGCTAGGCTGAGACAGGCATCACACACACAAATACAGCGTTTTTTTTCCTTCTCGTTGTATCAGAGGAGATGACGCGCTCCGGCAGGCAGTGAACGTGAATAGATAACTCATTAAGTGGGAGCTAATTCTTCGTCTTCTGAACACCCTTAGGTTTGGTGCATTAAGTGGACCGATTTAATTTTAGTGTTTCGTAAGCTTGCAAGAGCTGCACTGGCTTTCTTGATCCGTGCTTCTATGTCGATCTTGTTCGTGCTGACATCCAAGGATTTGACCTTGTTGACGTTGGTGAGAGGAACGTTCAATCAGGTCGTTCAACTTTCTCTGCATGACAGATCGCCAGTGAGTTAGTAGAGCAATATCGTCGGCTAGGTCTAGTTCGTACGAATTCTTCGGTGGCCCGGTCCATGATTTCACCGATTACGATGAGAAACAGTCGTAGATAGAATGCATCCATCCTTGTCTATTCCAGCGGCTACCCGAGTTGAGTTGGACAGGGCTCCGATATGCAGGACTGGTTGTATGACATTCGCCAGAAAGTCATTTGCCAGAAGACCTTTTGCCAGAATCAATATGCCAGAATGCACCATTCCCCAGAAAGCCATTCGCCAGAATGTACCATTCCCCAGAATGGACCATTCCCCAGAATTGGTCATCATCTATTTGCCATGCACGCGTTTGCCCAGTATGCGCAATAATTCTTAACGCCATAAACTTTTGGCATAACTATGAACAGCGTTAAAATAGAGGGTCATTTGGCATAAGGGACATTTTTTATAATTTTTCTTTGTTGTTGTCGATAATAGAATTGAAAATACCTAATCTGTATATAAGACATATGCATACATAAGCCGAGTATAGCAGCTTGCCTGGATTAAGGCAAAAATGGCGGATGTGATCCTTTCTTTCAAATCGGTGTTTGCCCGGATTAAGGCAATGGTGGATGTGACTTCTTCTTTTAAAATTGGCGCTTGCCCGGATTAACGCAATGGTTGATGTAATTCCTTCTTTAAAAGTAGGCGCTTGCCCGGATTAAGACAATGGTGGATGTGATCCCTTCTTTAAAAGCAGGCGCTTGCTAGGATTAAGGCAACGGTGGATGTGAACCCTTCTTTAAAAATAGGCGATTGTCAGGATTAAAACAATGATGGATATGATCCCTTCTTCAAAAGAAGGCGCTTGTCCGAATAAAGGCAATGGTGAATATGATAACTTCTTTGAAATTAGGCGCTTGCCCGGATTAAGGCAATGGTTGATGTGAACCCTTCTTTAAAAATAAGCGTTTGCTAGGATTAAAACAATGGTGCATATGATACCTTCTTTGAAAGTAGGTGCTTGCCCGGATTAAGGCAATGGTGGATGTGAACCCTTCTTTAAAAATAGGTGTTTGCCAAGATTAAGGCAATGGTCGACATGATACCTTCTTCAAAAGAAGGCGCTTTTCCGGATAAGGGTAATTGTGCATCTAATTCATTCTTTAAAAGAAGGCGCTTGCTCGGACTAAGGCAATGGTGAATGTGGTCGCTTCTTTAAAAGTAGGCGTTTACCACAAATGAAGCAATGGTGGATGTGATTCCTTCTTTAAAAGTAGGCGCTTGTCCGAATTAAAGCAAGGGTGGATGTGATCCCTTCTTTGCAAGTATTGCAAAAATTTGCGTTTGTCTGAAATGAAGCAATGGTAATTGGTGGATATGATACATTTCTTTAAAAAAAAAAGGTGCTTGCTCCGATTAAGGCAAGGATAGATGTTATCCCGGTGTCCTCCTTAGCCTAGCGATAAGATGCGCGACTATAAAGCAAGACCATGCTGAGAATGGCTGGGTTCGATTCCCGGTGCCGGTCTAGGTAATTTTCGGTTTGGAAATTGTCTTGACTTCCCCGAGGCATAATAGTATCATCACAGACAAACAGACGTAACACTGAGAAAATTACCATCGACCATGAGCTCAACGGTCGTTTTAAATTCTACTGCTTGCGAGTTTCACATCCAGGGGCGCGCGCATCGTATATCTTTGTATTTGACATCTCACACTAGCGCCTTCTGTTGACATTGTCGTACTAAACATTGTTTCGTACAACATGCACGTTAGGTGGTGGTAAAATAACTGGGCGATGGATTTTGAAACAAATTGTTCTAGCTGTTACGTCTGTTTGTCTGTGGTATCATCGTGTTAGCCTCATGATATACGAATGCAACAATGGTAACTTGACTTAGAAACCTCACGGTTAATAACTGTGGAAGTTCTGAATGAACACTAAGCAGCGAGGCGGCTATGTCCCAGTGGGGATGTAATGCCAATGAAGAAGAAGAAGAAGATGTTATCCCTTCTTTAAACGTAGGTGGTTGCCCATGTCCGTTGTTGAATATGTCAATTGTGGATATGATTTCTTTTTTTAGACATTTTGCTTAGACTTGTAGATATAACTTCTTCAATGAAATTAAATGGCGTCTTGTATGACTTAAAATGATATTATCCAATTGTAGATATGATTTAATTTTTGAAATGAAGTCTGCGTCTGAAATGATATCCATTCGTTAACAGTTTGTTTGTATTAGACAAATATGTTTTTTTTTTGATAAATAGTATCCACCTTTCTGAAAATTGTTCAATATGTTGAATAATCCCTTTTATGAACATTAATTATACCGCAAATCCCTTTATTAATAAATAATGCCAAATCCACGTTACGCAAAATTACCTTCTTTATATAATTTGTTTCTATTCTTTAGCCATCAATAACAATTGGAATTTCCAGTTTTACTATTTCTGGGGAATGGTGCATTCTGGCAAATTACATTCTGGCAAATGGTCTATTCTGGGGAATGGCTTTCTGGCATATGGTCCATTCTGGCAAATGGGTTTCTGGCAAAAACCATTCTGGCAAATTGATTCTTGCAAATGGTTTTCTGGCAAATGTCATACAATCGCAGGACTCTGCACGTGGAAGCTTCATACTGCGCATCGGTGAGGCTGGCAGTTTTGTTCGGGAATCGCTTGCGTCTCAAGGAGCCCTACAGATTCAGACGATCAAAGGCTTTTTCGTGGAAAATAAGTACCAGATACAGGGACTCTTGGAATTCGTTGACCTGCTCCAGGACGATGCGTATCGTGACAATGTGTACTCCTCATATGATCTTCCTGGAATTTCCAATTTAAAATTATCTCCATAATACAAAGAAAAATCGATCATTACAATTTATTGATTGATTCTTACGTTTAATATGATGAAACTATAAAAAAAACTCTCTCCATCTCCATAAAGCTCTCTAAACTATCCCATTGATTTATGTGGCTTAGCCCTTTTGTGAAAATTTTGTTATCACACAGACTAAATTTGATTTGATGAAACTATCGGTAACCCAAACTAAACTTGTTATGAAACCAATCCCTAAGATTCACCCCTGCGATCATCCAGCAAGTTGGCCAAATTGAAGCAAAAACATGTTTATGTCCAGCGTCTCCGTCGTAGGTATGAACTTTTCATGAGCTTCCTTTCAATCTTCACCTTTCGCCCCCCTAAATTATTCCTTTCCACCCGCCTATAGCTGAGATCCGTACATCGGCGCGCAGTGATTAAAGCTGGTAAAATCACCCCAGGAAGCGACAAAAACGTACGATAACCGAGATTTTTCTTCCATTTCCCCCCTCCGGTCGCTTCGGTTTGGCTGGAGATTGCAGCTGCTTCCGATCGGAGCTACTCGATAAGTTACCTGTTTTCTCGCTTTACCTACCGCCCCCATTTCGAAGGATTCGCCATCGACCGCTGCTGCCGGTATCTTGGCCGCTAAACCCGCAACAGATGGGGCTGAGATTTGCCCGGCTCTGGTACTGAAGGCAACCCAACAGTGACATTAATTATCAAAGAGATTACGCCGTGATTAAATGGTATTTACTTTCCTTGGATGGTTCTCCCTGGTGTTTCTTCGGCTGATTTTTCCTATGCATGTGAACGCATACCCGACGGGTCAGAAGAGAAACAGCGTCAAGTTTAGCACAAGTTAGGTCTTTCTTGTAACTGAATGAACCCTGATTGCGGTGACATCGTCGTAAACACTAGTTTGGGTTCGAATCAAGACGGTAAAGTTCCTATCGGAAAAGTCAAAAACTTTTCATTTCAACGGAGACGTCCAGACGTCATTGATGGCATCGCTTGACGAAAACTTGGTCTTCGATGAATTATTGAATGAGGTACGATACTCATACAAGCTCGATGACGACACACTGATCCCGTCCCTGGAGCCCGCAGTCTGCCATCGTGCCGGCATATAAGCGGATTAGAGCGGCTGATTGATGTTTGATTAGGTGGAAAGTGAAGAGTCATCATCGGTTTCGGCTGGGAGCTTCACACGTGTGCGTGGACTCATATCTAGCAGCTTCCACACCATGCGAGAAGTGAAGCGATGCAACAGCATTGCAAAAACCAACCACTAACCAAAATTTCACCACCATCATACGACGATGGTGTGTGGCCATGCCAACGAACGCCAGGATGATCTCTCTCCTAACGTTTCGTTGTTGTCAGTAGCATCATCATTGGCGAACGTTTACCGTCGTCGTTGTCGTTGTCGTCGTCGTAAGGAATATAAATTAATTATGATCTAGACTCTGAAAAGCGGGATTAAGTTTCTGTTGTTCCTCCCCGGTTGTGTTCTGCTCGGAAGCAATCTGCACTGGAAAATCCCTCATGTGTTGGCATAGCGCACGGCTGTGGAAAAGGTGCACAGGTTCACAGACGGTGCGGTTGGCCACAGAACGCGCGTGGCGAGCTGGGGGTTATGGAGACTAATTAGTTTTGAATTGCAGCAGGAATCAGGAGGGCTTTTTGTTTCGGAGTGAAGTTTCCAGGAGAATAAGTGTAAGCCGCGTGTTTGTTCTGGTATCTACACTCAGGGCGCTGTAGCATGTGTAACAGCGCACCGTTTATTTGAGAATAGTCGAGGGTAATGTAAACAGAAGCGGGTCGCACCAAATGCACTGTGCTTTTGCACCGACGAAATGGCAAAAGGATTAGGAGCGGAATATTTTGGCGTCAGCGAAAAAAAAGGTCCTGATAAACTGCCATGGTAATAATCTGAATATGAGTACAAGTATGTAGCCTCAAAAAATGCTGAAAGCGCGCAATTAAATGCTACGTATGCAAGGATAAAGCATTCGAAAATGTGTTCAGGTGCAAGGAATAAGACGGCTTTGGCAGATTTAGATTTTAATACATATCGGCAACAGTATTTTTGGAGAAACTGTGCTCAAGTCTGGTATGTATATTTATGGTTATCAAGACAAAAGTATGAGTAGAGGAAGAGAAAATGTGTGTGCTGGTTTCTCAAACAAACATAGATCATTTCGCTCAGGAATTAAAACAATCGCATTCGAATAATTTTTCCAATCTTTTCGTGAAGATCCAGCAAAATCGCTCATGATTCTTCGCGACAATTTGCTTACAAAATTCGGTAGAATTTCTCGTAATATTTTGGGAGAACTGCTTGTGAAAATTGGGGAGAATTTTTCGAGGAAAATTAGGCAAATTTCCCATGGGAACTCGGGAACTCCAGCGGAAATTCATTAGTACTTCCCGAGAGAAATTTTCTTAGAAATTCTTCTCTTGAAAATTCGAAGGAATTCTCCATGGAGATTTAGAAAAATTTTCCGTGATAATTCAGTAAAAATTCGAGAGAATACATTTTTTGCGAAACTATTTCTTACGTTTCATCAGTTTATTGAAGAAAAAAACAACAAAGGAGCGAATCTTTCTGCCAACTGAGCCAACCAACCACCCAAACGTTCAAATATTTTCTCTACTTATGTAATTTGAATTCACTCATGACACCGATGAGCAGAACATTATTTCACCTTGTTTGTGCACAACTGAACAATTCTAAGTAGTACGTCTGATTATCAGAGCCAAACATGTTTCCAACAATATTTTATATTTTTAATATTTTAATATTTTTGTCTTTCAAGTTCGGAAGTGATTCGGCACCTGATTCCAAGTCGAGTCAAGTACGAGACACTGAAGACGGCCTTACTGTTGAGGTCGAAATACGTATCTGTCAAGATACAATTAAGTGGTGGAATTCAATGGGATGGTATAAACTCGTCTTAGGACAAGAGACCTGATTCCAGTTCATGACCCGCCGGACTACAATTTCTCGAGTTAAAACTTAAAGCAAAACGTCACCCCAAATGTTTATACATCATTCGATCTGGAACACCCTATAACAGACACTAAGGAAATTTCCACTCGTCCCAACTCAGTCGCGTTTCTCATCGTCAACGTCCTGGTTTTGAATTTGGTGTTGGAAAAGGAGGCGATCGGTCTACACTCAAAGGCAAGTATAATTGTTTCATTGGACTTCCGCTACTTAACAACAATTCACCTCCAAGCGGTAGGCGTGAATTTATCTCCCTGATCGTACTTCTACGTATCAAGGACAGCCTGAAATGGGTATTGAGGAAGCTCTCACGCCTCACACGCCACAAAGTGTTTCTTACTGATATCTGACATCGTCATCATCCTGGTCCAAGCGAGTATGCAACCATTTCAAATCATTTGATTCCTGAGGTTTTTTTTCGCTTACTAGTTCACAACATTGTCCTTCGAAAAGTCATCGAATTTACAATCAATATGTGCGCGGATTACGAACGAAAATCGACAAGTTCTTCCAATCCGCCTCGGAGGACGAATGTGATTTGAATGTTCTGGCTGAATCGTGGATTGATGATCAGATCTCTTCCACGCAACTTTTCGGAACCGTTTTCAGAACGAATCGTTGCACCCAGACATAAATTTCGCGATGGATTTATCTTGATTGAAGTAGCAAAAAAATGCTAGCTACATAGATTTCACACTCATCTCAAGATCACTCGAACAGCTGTGTGTTATCGTCGAAGCTCCTAACTGCAGAAATCACAGTACTGAACGTTGGATCTCTCTCTTTCCCGAGGAAGCACGTGAGCTCAGCCATCGACGTCTCATTCATCGACATCTCTAGTTGCAGCATCCGCGCACTGATCTTACTACTGCTTAACAATACGTTTATTGATCTTTCTGGTGATTAACAATGCATGAAAGAGAAGTGTTAGACAAATTTCTTAGACGGTATCAGCAACGAACAGTCGGCTACGGAGCTATGGAAAAAAATTTGGTTCAAGGGAAATGTTGCTCCAATTCCATTTCCCTGCACATTAATGAAGTCGCGATCTCATTTTTATTGCAGATCAAGATTTCATAGAAATCTTGGTCA
The DNA here is from genome assembly GCF_024139115.2 of Armigeres subalbatus. NCBI lineage: Eukaryota > Metazoa > Arthropoda > Insecta > Diptera > Culicidae > Armigeres > Armigeres subalbatus. Next base: position 334,376,244 of record NC_085140.1, read on the forward strand.
GGATTTCATCGAAATCCTGGACAGGATGTCGTTAAAATCCCGGTCACGATATCATCTGAATCCTGGTCATGATGGTCAGAATTTCATCAAAATAGAAATTATGGTCAGGATTTCATCGAAAAATCTGGTTTTTAGGTTATCTTTCGGGTATTCCTTCAAGAATTGAGTCGAAAATTCCTTCAGGAATTTCTTTGAAAATCTCTTTAGAAAAACCACCAGGAATTAATTTGGACATACATTCAGGGATTCCTTCAGAAAACGCTTCGGAAAGGCCGTTTAGTTTCCTTCAGAAGTTTCTTTGGAACTTCCTCCAGAAAGTCCTTAGAGAATTTCTTCAGTAAACCACACAAAACTCCTGCAGGAATATTTGTGGAACGAATTCCAATTTGGAGGAATTGAAATTTGAAATGAGAAGAAATTTCAAAGGGTATTTCTGCGTTAAGCTTATTTTCAATTAAAAAAACTTAACGGTTTAAAAAAATGTAGGAATTAACAAACGGAATTTCCGAGGATTTCCCAAAAAAAAAATCAGAAGAGAAAGAACTCTCAATGGAATTTCAAAAGAAATTGAGCATGAGCATGATCATTATGATTGCATAATTCGTAGTTGCTGCTCTGTGGTTGACTGAACTTGCGAAATTGTACAGAGAATACAATGAATGTGTCTTGGGATTAGTTACCCAGTGAGTTGTTTCTCTTGTTTCTCAGTGAGTAACAACAACTGTCGTATTTGGAACTCCTTTGTGACACAAAAAGCGCAAGAGGTGGAGCCTATTTGCAACATTTCGCAGCTACAATGAAAATAAAAACACAAAAACCAACCGGGAATCGAACCATGGACCTTGAGATTTGCAACCTTCTATCATAACCATCACACCATCAATTCCATTTGGAGATTCTGCTGCAGGTGCACTACATAAACAACAAAGTCATTTGTAACTTTATTGCACCTTATACGGAACATCAAAAATAAAATACTGCTCAGCTGAGCTCAAAGTGTTTGCAAAATATCAGAAACATTGTCGTAACAGCAATGCACTGGAGTGTTTTTAATTCTGCATCTTTTCTGCTTTGTTTCTGATATGAAACACATCGAATTTTAAACCACCCAAGAAGTCAGAAACATTGTGTTTTTCTGAAACTGGGAAGTGGCTTTAATGTGACTCGATGTATTGCCAGTGTCTTTAATGCAATTTATTAGGAACAAACACCTATTTGAAAGATGTTGTGCGTGCTGCTTGGGTACCCATTCTCAATGTACAGGTTTCGGGAGCTCAAAAATTTAAAGTCAATAACGGTGCCGGCCACGTCCTTACGGTCATATAGGAATGGAAGGATTGTTAGTCCGACTCTCGTTGCTACTAGATACCGAGTATACCTCTGCATCTCCACGATTGTCTTGGGATAGTATATCGTTTTAGTTACAAAGGATAATTTATCTGGATTCACTTTGGTAAGCAATGCGATCTATGGGATGAGAAATAACGCTAATACGAGTTAAAAGTTAAAACATGCACGCCCGGTGGCATACGAGGAGATTTGCGTTTTTGACGACCGCACGGAAACGCATCACTCTGTACTCACTTGTTCAATGGCTACAGCAAACTATTGAAGATCGCGCTTTTTTCGACCGCCCATGAGCCACCGAACACAAGATAGATATTTTATTTCTTTCCCGACGACTAAAACATGCACTGCACTTACTTGTTCGATGGCTACTCTTATTATCGGCCGCGCAATGCAGAACACTATATTTCGGCAGATCGCGCGATCGTTTTGCTGTCCGAAACAATAGAAAACAAGCACTGCACTCCCAGCGAGTTATTTATATTTTACTGCGTATTCAATCTAGAATTCCTGGAGAAAGTTCTGAATAAAATCTAGAGGGAAATTTCGAAAGAATATCAAAAATATCTTCCTGGAGTTTCCGAAGAAATTTTTTGAGGAATTACTGAGGAATTAAAAGAAATTTATTAAGGAATTTCTAAAACAAAATCCTGAATCAAATTGCGAAGGTTTTTTTTAAAGGGATTTCCGAATGGATTCCTAAAACAGTGTCCTATAGAAATTCTTGAAAGATTTTTCATGGGTACTCCTAAGTAATTCCTAAAGGAATTTCCAAAGGAATTCCTAAAAAAGTTTTCGAATGAATTTCTGAAGAAATTCCCAAAATATACCGGAATTTCCGAAGCAATCCCCAAAGTAATTCCTAAGGAAGTTCCTGAATGAACTTTCGGAAAAATTTCGAAACGAATTTTCGAAGAAATACCCCAATAAATTTTCAAGGGAATTCTTAGAGGAAGTTCTGAAGGAATGCATTAGGGAAATTCTGTATTAAATATTAGAATTACTTTTTCGAATTTTCTGAGGAATATCTTGAGTAAATAAATAAATTTTGGATTTATATCCGAATTACATTGCAATGAACGTATGTGCTGTTATGCGGCAATGTGGATGTTCATCCCATCAGTCTAACTGTAGCTAGCAATTGCACAAAAAAAAACTAAAATTCATAAAAAGCATCATATGCCTTGCGGTATGCCTTCAAACTGATTCACGCCGTCGTCGTCGCCGAATATTGCCTACGGCGTGATGCCGTCGACGCCGCCGGTGTAAAAACGTACGCCATCGCCGTTCACGAATACTTCGGCGCACAGGTCTAACTCATCATAATTTAAGATTCACGCTTCTTATGCGGTTTGTTTCTGGCCTTTCAGATAGTAATTTTTTAAAAATGTTGCAATTGAGGTACATAGACCGAAAAATAGACGAAATCCCAATGCGTCAATATACCCACTAGAAAATGCGTCGAACTGCTCTGTGTTACGGTTGACCGACACTTTTTGTTCAAAGTCCACTGCAACCGTAACAGAGAGGATTGCCAGACCAGACAAGAATCAATATACTGAAAATCATTATGCGTCGCCGGACGAAGAATGACTGTACTATGCGGCTAGGAGTAGCGAATGCGGTATACGGCAGCCGTCTATTCTAAGACATACTCTCGAGACTTCACTGCCCAGAAAAGCATATTTTTAACTTAAAACGGCAACGCAGTAAAGATAATGGGTAAAGAAAATCTGTGTTATTTGCCAGTGTCATCTATGTTAAAAATAAGTGTTTCCAAAATAATGTACCATAAATTTCCAAACCTGACAGTTATTGTAAGACTAAACATTGACAAGGAACAAACATAATATTTTTCGCCTGATGAAGACACCAACCCCGTGTCGAAACGTTGGACAACTATAAATCTTGTTTTAATCCTTAATGACTGCGTAGCCGTTTTAAGTTAAAATAACAATAAACAGTCGATCATTCGAAAGAAAAGCATAATTTTCCCATATAGACAGGAACCAAGCAAATATTGGACAGTTATGCTTGCAAGAGCAGTTTAGCTCCTACTTACAATTGATCCATCAGAATTTCTCCAGTCAGCTTCTATCTACACCGGTTGATGCAGCATGTGCCTAAGTGGTGTGGTGGTTCTATCTTTCAGATACAAAGCCGCCGCCACTCTCTTCTGAAAAACAATCGGGTTTCTTGAACGAACAAAAGCCATCAAGGCCGCTTGCTGCCTATTGGACACAGCTAACCATCTTCATACTTTCGTTTTGCCTCGCAATTCCTCTGAACAGTGAACTCACATTTTACATACACTACAATAATATTATTGTCCCCAAAACCAATCATCAACTGAAATTCATCTTCAAAATTGCCAACTAATGTCGTGACCTCATGGAGAAAAAGTTCGTTCATTACGCATTTAGTAATCTAGGTTGACGCAATCTTTCAAACCTGCCGCCGCCGTACGAAGAACGTGGCGCATCCTACAAATTTGAATTCTTGCAGTAATATGGACTGTTGTGCAGACGACGCTTGCTGGTAAAGTACTTGCTCCAACAACTTAACGTCACGCGTCCGACTAACCACTCAGATAATGTAACCACGGAACAGTAGGGTAAAATAGGGATACTTGATTCCTCGGGAGAATTTTTTGAAAATTTATTAAGTTATTTTATAAGGCTTAGATTGTTTTCTGAAAACGAGGCGAGATTTTTTTTCTCTGCTAAGAGCATGTACGTTAGATCCCGATGAAGTAGCATGTGTCCCGACAATGGCTTAACTCTAACAACTATGTCTTCTTTCTCATCACGACTTCAAAATCATTCAACAGTTGTGAGCAGTTCGGGAATCCACTGTATGAAATCTAGACCAACATTTGGAAAGGGCGTCCCAGCCAAAATTCCTTCTTTCCAGTTCTTCGTCACCAATCTCAAGCTCCTGTTCTTCCAAATCATCTATATGGCTGCATCTGTGCCTTTATCTGCTTGAGGTATTCTTACCGTTTCCGTAATTGTGTGTAGCACTAGCAGCCTTATTTCTATTTTTTCTGATTGGGCAAGAGCTTCTACAGTATCCTGTAGCTTAACTCAAACACATTTGTCCGTCAAGCCATTGTAGAGCCTTTTCCTATTCCGACAACAATCGACGGCGGGATTGCCTCTTTGTTATCCATATAAAATTAATTTATATTAGAAATTCGCCTTAAACCCACAAAAACTTGGTTCAAATCAAACAAAGGTTTGCAGGGAACGTCTCATGGATGATCCGTTACACCTTTTCATATTGGTTGATAATCAGTAGCAGATCGTCATAGAAAAAAATCCGCTGCAATCATGTACAATTCTACTGTCTTCCATTAGTACATCAGAGCTTCCATGGCTCGGCATTCTTCCGTAAAAGTTCATGTATTGCTTCTACCAATTTACACATAGGTATTTGATGCAGTCATTCCTGTATTCCATCATCTTCTTGCATATAGTTTACATAACATACCACTTCTATAATGAAGCACTTCTTGATCTAAGACGGTCTTGGTGAATCGATTAAAAAACGGAATTCGACCGAATTATTAAACATATCACTTATGTTGAAATGTCGAAAAGATTATTTACAATTATTAGCAAATTTGTCCCATAACATCGAAATGGCATTTTCTAATACTGGATTAAAAACTCAGCCGTCTTACAACCGCTTATAGAGATTTTATTATCCATCGAAGATGGCGAAGATTCTCAGATTTAACACCACTGTAAAACAACTGATTTGAAGCGCATCATTTTATGCAAGAGAAAATCCCCTCACTGTTTTATCGAAAGGTAGTTTTGCTCTGGCATATTTTTTTAGTTAGATCCTCTGGACAAATGACTACTAGTATTGATTTTATAAATTCTGAAGGAGAGTACCGAGGACGATTGTCGCTGCGGTTCCCTTTCATCTCGTTCCCAAACATGTTGGGTTCACAACTGTTAAAACGTATTAATTTTCCCTTCGTTGACATTTAGCGCCCTATCCTCACCAGCAAAAGATACTTCGCCAGTGACGACAACGACAGTCTTCCTCTATAGTTAATTAGCTCTATTATTTTACCCCTCGAATGATGCATTTTGTAAGTAAGTGGGCCTGAAGAAAACATTCAATTTTTGTTGTTGAATTATTTGATAGAGCAGAACGTATGTTTTATTGCATTTACTAAAATATTTCAATTGACGATCATAGTAGACATGTGAATACGAAGCAAATAAGAAAAAAAAATTGAAATTCAATCTCAGTAGGCTGACATGAAATGCTAAAGGCTGTTTTTTAATCTGGATCAGTGTTGGGAAAAACTAAAAATCTCAAAACTCATGAACGATTCAAATCACGCGTGAGTTGAAACGCACCCAACTCAGCACCTAAAAATCATGGATGAGTTGAATCATCCATTTGAATCATCGTAGGTTTTCTTTTGTTCTCCTTCGGAAAATAACAGTAAATTAACTTTCAACACATAGAACAATGGATACTCTTGCATGTGTAAACAATAAATTGATCAAAAAACTTTTTAGAGCAAAATGATTTTTCTGGAAATGAATGATATTATCCGTTTAAGCATGAAAAACTCAGGCGTGATGTATTATTTTAAATTCGTAAACGAGTTAATTCGCGCATTCTACCTATAGCGTTTTTAATCTAGATAGGGGGAATGACGGCTTTGGCTGGTTTTGTTCTATTATTGGCAGGGTTTTATTTTATGACTGACTAGGCTCAAATTTGGCCTAAACATTCTTTGCATATCAAAGAATATTGTGGCCAAATTTCATAAAATTTGGTCGACAAAAACCCCCTACTTTTGAAGTATTTCACATTTACTCATTAAAAACTACGGAAACATGATATAGTTATGAATAAAATCAACTACTCCTGATTCGAAATCCGTCCACCGTGGACGGATTTCGAATCAAAGGATCAAAATCCGTACAGCTATTTTTTAACTAAATATTTAAATAGAAGCAGTTCGATTGACTAAACTACCACTGTAAATAGTTTAATATGCACCTTGAGAAGCGATCCTTTCGATTTGTATTCCGCTCATCTTATGTAATGATTCGCAATTAGCAATTAAAAAACAAGTAAAATTGGAACAATTATACTCTACCCGGTTGTCAACTGTATCGAACGAAAGATCACAGCGAACGATGCGTTACAATATCCAGCGATTGTCGGAGGAAGGAGTATCGGCTGATTACCGCCAGAAGCTCGACGAACGGATAAGTGCAATCAACGTTAGCGACAACATCAACGATCTATGGGAGTCGATCCACGGAGCGGTGAGCACAACAGCACGAGAAGTGGTAGGCACTGCACAGAGGCGACCCAGGACGGGTTGGTTCGATGTGGAGTGTCAGAGCATGACAGACGAGAAGAACGTTGCCAGAAGCCGGATGTTGGTGTCGGGTACCCGATTGAATAGAGATCGGTAAAAGGAAGAAAGAGCAACCGAAAAACGAACCCACCGCAGGATGATGAAAGAATGTGAAGAACAAGTAATTAGTGAGCAGAACGATATAAGGAAGTTTTATGAGTCTGTCAATGGCGTGCGGAGAAAGACAGCGCCATCTCCCGTCATGTGCAACGACCAACAAGGGAATTTGCTGACAGATAAAACTGAAGTGGCTGCCAGGTGGAAGCAACACTTCGAGACTTTGTTGAATGGAGGAAGTGACGGTGCATCGGTGAACAGAATAAATATTAGCGACGACGGACAAGCTGTGGAGTCACCTACACTAGATGAGGTTAAAAAAGCTGTTAAAGAGCTGAAAAACAATAAAGCTGCGGGGAAGGACCAGCTCCCGGCTGAACTTCTCAAACATGGCAGTGAGCAGCTTTATGAAGTTCTGCACCATATTATGTCGAAAATATGGGACGTCGAGGAAATGCCCGCTAGCTGGTTGGACGGCCTCATTTGCCTTCTCTTTAAGGAAGGGCACAGACTGGAGTGCCGCAATTACCGAGGAATAACCCTCCTTAATTCGGCGTACAAAATTATGTCCCGTATTCTGTTCAACAGATTGAGACCGCTTGAAGGGTCCTTCGTCGGCGAATACCAAGCAGGTTTTCGTGAGGGCCGATCAACGACGGATCAAATGTTTACCCTGAGACAAATCCTTGATAAATTCCGGGAGTACAACTTGCAGACACATCATCTGTTTATTGATTTCAAGGCGGCGTACGATTCAGTGAAACGGAATGAATTATGGCAAATTATGCTTGAACATGGTTTTCCGGCGAAACTGATACGGCTGATTCGTATAACGTTGGACGGATCGAAATCAAGTGTAAGGGTTGCGGATGAAATATCGACGTCATTTGTTACCTTAGATGGACTAAAGCAGGGTGATGCACTCTCGAACCTATTGTTCAATATAGCGCTCGAGGGAGCGATTAGGAGAGCTGGTGTGCAAAGAAGTGGTACCATTATCACAAAATCGCATATGCTCCTGGGATTTGCGGACGATATCGATATTATCGGAATTGATCGCCGTGCCGTGGAAGAGGCTTTTGCGCCTTTTAAGAGGGAGACAGCGAGGATTGGACTCACGATCAATACCAGCAAAACGAAGTACATGGTCGCTGGCAATCAACGTGGGTTCATTAGTGGTGGTGGTAGCGAAATAGTGCTGGATGGTGAAAAATTTGAAGTGGTAGAAGAATTCGTGTATCTTGGAACATTAGTGACGTGCGATAATGATGTTACCCGCGAGGTGAAAAGGCGTATTGCAGCTGCAAATAGGGCTTATTACGGACTTCGTAACCAGCTTAAGTCCCGTAGTCTGCAAACGAAAACAAAACTCGCGCTGTATACTACTCTGATTCTTCCGGTGGCTTTATACGGCCATAAGACATGGACGTTAAAGGAGGCTGATCGGAGAGCTCTCGGAGTGTTTGAGCGTAAGGTGCTGCGGACAATACTCGGTGGTAAACAGGAGAACGGTATCTGGCGGCGTCGCATGAATCACGAATTGTACCAGGTGTATAAAGGGCTGGATATTATTAAGCTTATAAAACACGGCAGACTACGGTGGGCTGGTCACGTTGTTCGTATGCCGGAAGAACGTCAAGCGAAGATAATATTTAGTAGAGACCCTAGCAACACAATCCAGACCGATTTAGTTGCAGCAACTCAAATGTGACTAAATTCGGTTAAATAAGGGTCACAGAAACCTTTGTGCAACATGTGTGCTACTCGGGGAACCCGGAAGAGGCCGCAGGCTTCGTGGAAGGCCGCGTACACGATGGCTTTTTGCAGTTGAAGAGGACCTGAGGGCGCTCAATGTTCAGGGCGACTGGAAGCGATTGGCCCAGGATCGAGTCCAGTGGAGAAGGATACTCCATTCGGCGTAGGTTCATCGAAGAGCTGTAGCCCATCAAGTATCAAGTATCAAGTAAGTATACTCTACCCGAAAACAAAATGGCGGCAGAAACACCGCGTTTGGTGGGTGACGATTTGTTTTTGATTTTTGTTGTTTTAATTTTAAAGCCTTCTTTCCATTTCTATGCTTTAAAGCTTACTGTCAAGTATCTGAACAGGATAAGATAAATTATTTCTAAATTAATTATTTTTAACCCCCCTTAATTTATTGATATCTCATGAGGTGGACGGATTTCGGTCCCCCACGGTACTTATTTTCTAATTTTTTTTACAATTTTTGTAATATCGTTTTTCTACTAATTTTCCGCGAAAGAAGGAATCGAGTGAAGATTTGTTTGGCTACGACAAGGATCACAATATTCGACCAGAAATCGCACAGTCTGAATGCTTAAACACCTAGCATTAGACAACGGATAAGACATTTACACAAAACCTAGTGAACTAGAGGGGAATAAATATTTCTTAATACTACGCTGAGGATTTAAACCTACAATACACAGCACGCAAATGTACATAGACGACTGACGCCGCATCTGCACGTTCACGAAACCCATCTTTGCTGATGCGTTGGTAGCCCTAAAAACACTTGTCATAGACAAGTTTATGTGACTTATGTTCGACCAAATCAGGTCGCATTTAAGCTGTTGCAACCAAATCCGTCTTATTTGTGCTGTTTGGTAGCGGACCCGCTGATGCTCGAAATTTATTGAAAATTTCACGTTCACATTTATGAGTTTTCCATTTAGTTTCAGAAGAACTTTCGAATTAAATTTGGTATGGCTTTCTGTGAGAATTCAGAAATATTTTCTGCGGGAACTGGAAACATTTTCCTTTGGTGAATTAAAAGAATTTCTCATGGATCTATTAATAACTTCCCGTTGAAATTCAGAATTTTCTTTAAAAAAATTAAGATCCCTTGTAAGTGAATTTTTAGAGTAAGTAATTATTTTAGAGAGATGTTACATAGAAGATTGCTTCGAATTTTTTGAAATAATTATTCCTTAATAAATTCAAAAAATCAAAGTTTTTGATTTAATGTTTTTTTTTTGTCGGTATCTTTGTTTAATTCTGGAACTCTGGTCTAGAAGCTACATGCACATAATTGAAACCCAAGTGAGTATTTTCCACTTTGCATTCTTTTATCAAGTTAATATGGATTATTTAAACACTGGCGGAGTTCTTGTAATAATAAACTCAAAATAATCGTCCTGAAATTGAAATATCAGTCATAACTCTATTGCGGTTTTACAAATTAAATTCATAAAAATCGCACACTTCCTTCTCTCAATCGTACACTTTCTTCTCCATAGCACATCTCAAGACCGACATCGATTCGATAGCATTCCCCCTCTGGATTCTTGTTGAAACTTATCCGTTACCCTCTATCCAAACATCTGTGCCGTACCCAGGCACCCAGACCATTAAAAACGAGAGCGATCCCCAGTGCCAGCAATCAAATTTTAGGGTTAAACTATTTGCTTCCCCGTTCCCAACCATCATCGCCCGTTGACGTTCACCGTACGATGTATATCTCATATTTCTCAGTTGACCTCCGGGGATCAATAAATCACTTTTAATTTTCCATGCTGCTTAGTTTGACCTTTCTTCGAACATTTCCTTAAATTTGAGAACTAATGAAGAACGTGCCGCGTCGACGTGTTGCCAAACCCGTACGTTTTCCTTGACATGGTGGAGATAGGTTAGGGTTCAGGGATATTCCCATTGAGGGACTTCTCCAATCGGTTGAACAAACTAATTTTTGTCTTCCGGGTTGTATTAATTTATCTCCGAAACGTTTGCGGTTTCTGTAAATAAACAATATCTATTTCATATGAACTGTTGCACTAATATCATCTCAGCACGCAGCATAATTATTGTCGTATTAATTATCGAGAAGACTCTGTACAATGTGCATCGCTCTAATATGCTTCGGGTGTCAGTTTCCTGCTCAATCAATGGGCAAATAAACATAAACAAATGAACGAACGCCCGACTAGAATGCGATTCTCCCATCGAACGAGCGCTGGGCAAGTTTCCCTTTCGGTTCGATTTGTCGAAATCGATCCAACATCCTATTAGGGATGCAATGCGCACGGAATTATCCTTTCGTCTCTGCTGGCTGCTGGTTAGGATGGAAATGGCCAGCGGCCAGTTGGTTAGTTGATTGATCAAGTTTCTCGGCATCTTGCTGAAGCACCATCGTGTTTGTTTATTTTGTCTTGGTGAATTCTGTGGTGCGAGCTATTAATTACATAGCCAAACAGATGCAGTCTCGAATGGTACAATAAATGAAGGTTCTTTCTGATGAATTGAGTGATGGAATTAGTTCAGTAATTTACTCAATTAGACACACCAAGAATAGGTGGAGAGAATATCAAATTGATTTTTGACAATTTCCATAATTATTAAAGAGCTGATGAATTTGAACGATTTACTTTTCTAGCCATATTGATTTGGATCTTGCAAAGTGAATCAAAAACCAAATCACCAAATTAAAATGTTTGATTTTAATAAAACAAATTGAGCATTAAAATATTTTTCAGTATTACTGCTTGATGAGATAATAATCTGTTATAAATTCATCATGCAGAAAATGAGCCATTGAGCAAGCAATTGAAATGAAACTAGCTTGTATGAATTGGACATAATTTCTATTTATGAAAGCAAGTGTGCTGAATTATCTGAGGCCGCGTACTGGATCCGAAATTCCATCATACTAATTGATTATAGTTGAAACTGGTCGCAACGATTTTGCATGCCAAAACTCATTCTTTAATCACTAGAACTGCTTCACGTTGCATGTTATGCACCCACGTGTCCTACTTTCTGAACTCTCTTCTGACCGGATTACAATCACCCGCATCTAACATAAAATTCGATGGGAAATTGAACTGCCGGTCACCTCGCATCTTCGGGCTGCCAGACAAGGCAGCCGGCGAAAGCGAGCAGAATCGTCCCCACGATAACTTTCTACCATCTCAAGCGGTTTGATAATGGGCACCGTTCAGGGCTTCTTCACTTTCTCCAAGCTATGGGCTCGTAAATAAACGTACGGTGCTCCGCTACCGACGGAAAGGATAATGCGAAAACGGACGAATTAAAAAGCACTTTAGCCAGAATGCGATCAAACAGCGCTATTCGAGACGACACATGTCCATGGAGAATTTTCTCTCTCGCTAAATGTAAGGTTCGGTAAGTGTGCTAGAGGAGAAAGCCGGGCCCTCGACTGCAGCTTGCAGGAGAAGAAATTGTTGCGCTTCTTTCGACTTTCAGTGCCGATGCTCGTAGCCCTGATCTCAGGGGCTTCAAACGAGGGTATTCTCGTTGGATAATAGCATTCTCCGTTCGGAGGGATGCTCATTTTTGTGCTTTGCTTCTTGTATAGGCAGGAAATGAAAAACAAAACAAGACAAAAGTATTTACCGACAGAATCATCATTATGTAAAAAAAAAGTGTTCCCGAATTCCACAGGAATATTTTCGGAAATTCAATAAGAAATACTTACTAAGAGAACTTCCATCCAATATACACAAAAATGCCACCGGTTTGACCAAGGAAAGTATTCCAAATTTCCACAGTAAACTCTTAAGAATGTTTAAGGTTTCGATCATTCTTAGAATTTCGATGAATTTTTGACCAGAATACTGATGAAATACTGGATAGGATTGAAATGAAATGTTGGCCAGGATTTTAATGGAGTTCTGACTAGGCTTTTGATTAGATGGTGACCAAGATTTTGATGAAGTAATTACCCCAACCAGTATTTCGATGACACACTGACCACGATTTCGTTGAAATACTGACCAGGCTTCTGATGAAATCAATCCTGACAAGGATTTTGATGAAATCTTGACTAGGATCACGATGAAATCCTGGCTTGAATTTCGATTAAATCCTGACTATGATTTCGATGGAAACCTGACCAAGATTTCGATACAATTTCTGACCAGGATTTTGATGAAATCCTGACTACGATTCCGATGAAATCCTGATAAGGACTATGATTAAATTCTGAAATGGATTTCGATGAAATTCTGAAAAACATTTCAATGAAATTCTGAGAGGGATTTCGACAGATTACTCGACGAAATGAAATCTTGAATTCAATCAAATTCTTTAGAAGGTTTCGATGACATCATGGCCAGGTTTTCGACGAAATCCTAAACGAACTTTTGAAATCCTTGTCAGTTCGATGAAATTCGTGTCAGGATTTCGATGAAATCCTTGTCAGGATTTCGATGAAATCCTTGTCAGGATTTCGATGAAATCCTTGTCAGGATTTCGATGAAATCCTTGTTAGGATTTCGATGAAATCCTTGTCAGGATTTCGATGAAATCCTTGTCAGGATTTCGATGAAATCCTTGTCAGGATTTCGATGAAATCCTTGTCAGGATTTCGATGAAATCCTTGTCAGGATTTCGATGAAATCCTTGTCAGGATTTCGATGAAATCCTTGTCAGGATTTCGATGAAATCCTTGTCCGGTTTCGATTAAATCCTCGTCATGATTTTGATGAAATCCTCGTCAGGATTTCGATGAAATCCTCGTCAGGATTTCGATGAAATCCTTGCCAGGATTTCGATGAAATCCTTGTCGGGATTTCGGTAAAATCCTCCTCAGGATTTCGATGAAATCCTCGTCAGGATTTCGATGAAATCCTCGTCAGGATTTCGATGAAATCCTCGTCAGGATTTCGATGAAATCCTCGTCAGGATTTCGATGAAATCCTCGTCAGGATTTCGATGAAATCCTTGTCAGGATTTCGATGAAATCCTTGTCAGGATTTCGATGAAATCCTTGTCAGGATTTTGATGAAATCCTTGTCGGGATTTCGATGATATCAGGATTTCAATGAAATCCTCGTCAGGATTTCGATGAAATCCTCGTCAGCAGTTCGATGAAATCCGCGCCAGGATTTCAATTAAATCCTCGTCAGGATTTCGATGAAATCCTCCTCAGGATTTCGATGAAATCCTCGTCAGGATTTCGATGAAATCCTTGTCAGGATTTCGATGTAATTCTCGTCAGGATTTTGATGAAATCCTTGTCAGAATTTCGATGAAATCCTCGTCAGGATTTCGATGAAATTCTCGTCAGGATTTCGATGAAATCCTCGTCAGGATTTCGATGAAATCCTCGTCAGGATTTCGATGAAATCCTCGTCAGGATTTCGATGAAATCCTCGTCAGGATTTCGATGAAATCCTCGTCAGGATTTCGATGAAATCCTCGTCAGGATTTCGATGAAATCCTCGTAAGGATTTCGATGAATTCCTCGTCAGGATTTCGATGAAATCCTCGTCAGGATTTCGATGAAATCCTCGTCAGGATTTCGATGAAATCATCGTCAGGATTTCGATGAAATTCGTGTCAGGATTTCGATGAAATTCTCGTCAGGATTTCGATGAAATTCTCGTCAGGATTTCGATGAAATCCTCGTCAGGATTTCGATGAAATCCTTGTCAGGATTTCGATGAAATCCTTGTCAGGATTTCGATGAAATCCTCGTCAGGATTTCGATGAAATCCTCGTCAGGATTTCGATGAAATCCTCGTCAGGATTTCGATAAAATCCTCGATGAAATCCTCGTCGAGATTTCGATGAAATCCTAGTCGGGATTTCGATGAAATCTTCGTCAGGACTTCGATGAAATCCTTGTTTGAAATTCGATGAAATCCTTGTCAGGATTTCCATGATATCATTGTCAGGATTTCGATGAAATCCTTGTCAGGATTCCGATTATATCCTTGTCAGGATTTCGATGAAATCCTCGTCAGGATTTCGATGAAATCCTCGTCAGGATTTCAATGATTTTGATTAAATCCTCGTCAGGATTTCGATGAAATCCTCGTCAGGATTTCAATGATTTTGATTAAATCCTCGTCAGGATTTCGATGAAATCCTCGTCAGGATTTCGATGAAATCCTCGTCAGGATTTCGATAAAATCCTCGTCAGGATTTCGATGAAATCCTCGTGAGGATTTCGATGAAATCCTCGTGAGGATTTCGATGAAATCCTCGTGAGGATTTCGATGAAATCCTCGTGAGGATTTCGATGAAATCCTCGTAAGGATTTCGACGAAATCCTCGTAAGGATTTCGACGAAATCCTCGTAAGGATTTCGATGAAATCCTCGTCAGGATTTCGATGAAATCCTCGTCAGGATTTCGATGAAATCCTTATCAGGATTTTGATGAAATCCTCGTCAGGATTTCGATGAAATCCTCGTCAGGATTTCGATGAAATCCTCGTCAAGATTTCGATGAAATCCTCGTCAGGATTTCTATGCAATCCTCGTCAGGATTTCGATGAAATCCTTGTCAGGATTTCGATGAAATCCTTGTCAGGATTTCGGTGAAATCCTTGTCAGGAATTCGATGAAATCCTTGCCAGGATTTCGATGAAATCCTTGCCAGGATTTCGATGAAATCCTTGCCAGGATTTCGATGAAATCCTTGCCAGGATTTCGATGAAATCCTTGCCAGGATTTCGATGAAATCCTTGCCAGGATTTCGATGAAATCCTTGCCAGGATTTCGATGAAATCTTTGTCAGGATTTCGA
This sequence comes from Armigeres subalbatus, assembly GCF_024139115.2. Taxonomy (NCBI): domain Eukaryota; kingdom Metazoa; phylum Arthropoda; class Insecta; order Diptera; family Culicidae; genus Armigeres; species Armigeres subalbatus. The sequence continues at coordinate 334,391,561 of NC_085140.1, forward strand.
TGAAATCCTCGTCAGGATTTCGATGAAATCTTTGTCAGGATTTCGATGAAATACTCGTCAGGATTTCGATGAAATCCTCGTCAGGATTTCGATGAAATCCTCGTCAGGATTTCGATGAAATCCTCGTCAGGATTTCAATGAAATCCTCGTCAGGATTTCGATGAAATCCTCGTCAGGATTTCGATGAAATCCTCGTCAGGTTTTCGATGAAATCCTCGTCAGGATTTCGATGAAATCCTCGTCAGGATTTCGATGAAATCCTCGTCAGGATTTCGATGAAACTCTCGTCAGGATTTCGATGAAATCCTCGTCAGGATTTCGATGAAATCCTCGTCAGGATTTCGATGAAATCCTCGTCAGGATTTCGATGAAATCCTCGTCAAGATTTCGATGAAATCCACGTCAGGATTTCGATGAGTTCCTCGTCAAGATTTCGATGAAATCCTCGTAAGGATTTCGATGAAATCCTCGTCAGAATTTTGATGAAATCCTCGTAAGGATTTCGATGAAATCCACGTAAGGATTTCGATGAAATCCTCGTAAGGATTTCGATGAAATCCTCGCAAGTATTTCGATGAAATCCTCGTAAGGATTTCGATGAAATCCTCGTAAGGATTTCGATGAAATGCTCGTAAGGATTTCGATGAAATGCTCGTCAGGATTTCGATGAAATCCTCGTCAGGATTTCGATGAAATCCTCGTCAGGATTTCGATGAAATCCTCGTCAGGATTTCGATGAAATCCTTGTCAGGATTTCGATGAAATCCTTGTCAGGATTTCGATGAAATCCTCGTCAGGATTTCGATGAAATCCTCGTCAGGATTTCGATGAAATCCTCGTCAGGATTTCGATGAAATCCTCGTCAGGATTTCGATGAAATCCTCGTCAGGATTTCGATGAAATCCTCGTCAGGATTTCGATGAAATCCTCGCCAGGATTTCGATGAAATCCTCGTCAGGATTTCGATGAAATCCTTGTCAGGATTTCGACGAAGTCCTCGTCAGGATTTCGATGAAATCCTCGCCAGGATTTCTATGCAATCCTCGTCAGGATTTCGATGAAATCCTTGTCATGATTTCGATGAAATCCTCGTCAGGATTTCAATGAAATCCTCGTCAGGATTTCGATGAAATCCTCGTCAGGATTTCGATGAAATCCTCGTCAGAATTTCGATGAAATCCTCGTCAGGATTTCTATGAAATCCTCGTCAGGATTTTGATGAAAAACTCTACAGGATTTCGATGAAATCCTCGTCAGGATTTCGATAAAATGCTCGTCAGGATTTCGATGAATTCCACGTCAGGATTTCGATGAAATCCTCGTCAGGACTTCGATGAAATCCTTGTTAGAAATTCGATGAAATCCTTGTCAGGATATCGATGAAATCCTCGTCAGGATTTCGATGAAATCCTCGTCAGAATTTCCATGAAATCCTCGTCAGGATTTCGATGAAATCTTCGTCAGGATTTCGATGAAATCCTCGTCAGGATTTCGATGAAATCCTCGTCAGGATTTCGATGAAATCCTCGCCAGGATTTCTATGCAATCCTCGTCATGATTTCGATGAAATCCTCGTTAGGATTTCGATGGAATCCTCGTCAGGATTTCGATGAAATCCTCGTCAGGATTTCGATGAAATCCTCGTCAGGATTTCGATGAAATCCTCGTCAGGATTTCGATGAAATCCTCGTCAGGATTTCGATGAAATCCTCGTCAGGATTTCGATGAAATCCTCGTCAGGATTTCGATGAAATCCTCGTCAGGATTTCGATGAAATCCTCGTCAGGATTTCGATGAAATCCTCGTCAGGATTTCGATGAAATTCTCGTCAGGATTTCGATGAAATCCTCGTCAGGATTTCGATGAAATCCTCGTCAGGACTTCGATGAAATCCTTGTTAGAAATTCGATGAAATCCTTGTCAGGATTTCGATGAAATCCTTGTCAGGATTTCGATGAAATCCTCGTCAGGATTTCGATGAAATCCTCGTCAGGATTTCGATGAAATCCTTGTTAGAAATTCGATGAAATCCTCGTCAGGGTTTCGATGAAATCCTTGTCAGGAATTCGATGTATTCCTTGTCAGGAATTCGATGTATTCCTTGTCAGGATTTCGAAGAAATCTTTGTCAGAATTTCGATGAAATCCTTAATAGGATTTCGATGAAATCATTGTTAGGATTTCGATGAAATCCTTGTCAAGATGTCGATGAAATCCTTGTCAGGATGTCGATGAAATCCTTGTCAGGATGTCGATGAAATCCTTGTCAGGATTTCGATGAAATCCTTGTCAGGATTTCGATGAAATCCTTGTCAGGATTTCGATGAAATCCTTGTCAGGATTTCGATGAAATCCTTGTCAGCATTTCGATGAAATCTTCGTCAGGATTTCAATGAAATCTTCGTCAGGATTTCAATGAAATCCTCGTCAGGATTTCGATGAAATCCTTGTCTGGATTTTGATGAAATCCTTGTCCGGATTTCGATGAAATCCTTGTCCGGATTTCGATGAAATCCTTGTCCAGATTTCGATGAAATCCTAGTCCGGATTTCGATGATATCCTAGTCCGGATGCCGATGTCGAAATCCTAGTCCAGATTTCGATGAAATCCTAGTCCGGATGTCAATGAAATACTTGTCAGTATTTCGATAAAATCCTTGTCAGTATTTCGATGAAATCCTAGTCATAATTTCGATGAAATCCTTATCAGGCTTTCGATGAAATCCTTGTCAGGCTTTCGATGAAATTCGTGTCAGGATTTCGATTAAATCCTTGTCAGGATTTCGATGAATACCTTGTCAGGAGTTAGATGAAATCCGTGTCAGGATGTGTCTGTATGTGTGTATGTATGTATGTGTGTGTGTGTACAAAAAAATGTGAGACACACCTTTTTTGTACTTCGCCTCATCCGATTTGCTTCGACGCGGAATCCTTCCTAATTTTTTGCTATTGAAAATTGGCCCAATTGGCCATTGCGTTCCGGAATTATTAAAAAAACATTATTTTTTTCCCATTTTTCCCAAGGGTCCCTTCTTGGAAAAAAATTCAAAAACTGTTGCAATGCATTCAAATGAACGCAATTAAATGTGAATTGATGGAAATAGCTGAATCTATCTTCCTAAAGTCCATTTTGACCTCTCTTATGTGATTTTCTTATGTGTTTTTTTGTTTTATAATACACGAGAAAGGCACCATCAACGCTAGGTGGATTATTCTGGGTTTTCATATAAATATTGCCGACCCTAATAATTCAATAATTCCATGGACAAACAAACCGCACCTCATTTTTTTTGCATGGAAGATGTGGTTGAAACTAAAACATTAAAATATATTTCGTGATTGGAGCTTAAATATATATGCACTATATTAAGCAATTCAATCATAATTTGTCTGTCACACAGAAATGCACATCCCGATCGTTGAAAAATGGGAAGCATAATTTTTAGGAAGCTCAGGAGGAGAAAAATAGCCACACTCTCACCAGCAGCCGGCCAGCCAACCGTGTCCACGATAAAGACCATCCCCGCAGTGAGTAACTAAACCATAGCGGGCGGACAATGATAATGAACAAGCGACTTTCCGTCCGGCTGTCGAGAAGCAGCCCAGATCCTCCTGGCCATTAAACTTTCAACAACTATTCTTATCTTAATTGACCCATATACATATGTCTCTGCTTGTGTCTATGTATGTGTGTGGGAGTTTGTGGGCGTGGGTCTGGTTGCACTCGAGAGCATACTCCCTCGGCATGTGGGAAGCCGTAAAACTGTAGATCAGTGTGTGAACTGAAAAGTGAGCGCTTACCGGCTTTTCGTTTTAATTTTTTCCGGATTCTTTTTTGTTTGCTCTCATTCAGGATTGTGCTAAATCCTTCCTGAGCAAGAGTAACATGATTGAAAACCTAGCCGATAGGATGTGATGCTATGCACAGAGGCAGAGTCGATCGAAACGGAAAAGACAAATGGACTGATAAAAGTGGGTTGCTTCGGGACGGTCATTAATTGGTAGACATGATGCCAAAAGTGGTCCCTCCCCGATTAGGGATAATGATCCAAATCAATTTTCGAACTTTTATCCTTCGGAACTGATTAGCTGAGGAACCTTCTGCCGCAGGCAGCGAGAAGGATAGAAAAATATGCTGAATTCCGTTTCAATCGACGGATATGCTGGTGGTAAGAGGAATGGAGAGATGACTTCTCTTCTCACATAGGTACTCCCTTGAACCTATCTGACTGGGCTGCGCTTAGTTATCTCGTCGAAGTTTAAATTTAATCTTGGCATGTTTGGTTTCGGTCGCTAGATCGGTCGTGTTTGGCTTCACAGTAAGAAACGAAATGAAAATCGAGGTTAGGGGTTACCCGTCGACGCATTTAGTTTGGTCGCAGTCGGTGACAATCGCTGGCGCCGTGTTGGTTTTTGGTCGTGACACCCGTTGACTAATGGCACACTTGTGGTGGTTTTATAGTATGTCGCATCGTGATTCATTGGATAGCGATTCCTGTTCGATGCACAGTTTTAAACCCGAGTATTGGCGCATTTGTTATAAAGATAGGTTGAGTTGTCTGCGATTCTGGAAATTCAATTAAACTTCCGTTGGGACAATGTCAATATGTACATTTACAAGTAGATGGTACCTTCTTAGTTGCGTCTGGATGAAAGGAATGAAGATAAATTTCTCCAAACGCGTAAGCAAACACATTAGACAAGACAAATACGAGCGCAAGAAAATGATACGCATCGTGATTGTTCTGTCGTCTCGGCGTTTGATGATGGGTTGTGGACACAGCGTTGAATGTCGTGGGATGGTTCGAAACATAGAGCTTCAGTGTGGTCTTTTCTCTTTTTATTTCGTATAAGAAAGTGGATTGTTTGTAGTAAAGGATCGTAATGTGGGAAGAATAGTAATAACTTGTAATATTTTAAAATGAATTCTGTACATACTTTTATTGTTCTGCTTTTCTGACAAATTACATTACTTAACGCACAACGAAAATCTTCCATACAAATTTTCAAGTATCGATACCAGGAATGCAAGAGCCTGGACCTGAAACACACCTACATTGCAGCACGAGAAAGTGCTTTGCGTCATCATCCTGAAACCTCCCACATCCGGAAGCTGGATTGGTTCAATTTAAATCAATTCAGTACACGATTCACACTCGATAAAGTCGAAACCTACAGCACAGCTCAGCATTTTGGGAAACAATACGCATGAGGTCTCCCCATTTCACCATAACCACCATCACAATCAGTATGCTGATTTCGATTACGAATTCCATCCCTCTACAGATGAGTAACGACGATGCTCGACAACCCGAACGACAACGATGATTGAGCTCTCACTGTGCTGTGGCTCGAGGATCTGTCGTGTCGCCCCATATCGTCCGATTGCTTCAGGTATACCAGCAGCAGCATCAGCAGAACCCCATCTCTAAATCACGTTGAAGAACCATTGAGGTCGGAAAAATCAAAACAACACCACAAAAAGTGAACCCGCACGCCCATCGCCGTAGAGGGAAGTGTCTCATGCAAGGATCACATGCACGCAACAGTACCCCCGCATTTCCCCTTTCACCGAAGGGAATCGATTCCGGTTTTGTCCCCTTTTGCCAATCCGAGTGACCAAGTTGTCTGTGGTTTTGAATCGTTTTCGGAATTTATTATTGAAATCCATTATCTTCTGTACCGGCAACTGACTGGTCTAACACAGAACAGGAATCGGAATGCGGTGCAGTGCGGGTAGGGGCGGTCAAGTTGGAAGCGCTACGTGTTCGGTAGTCCTATCTTGAATCAATCACCGCCTCCCTGGCCGTTATCGGTCGGTGTACGCTCGAAACGGGTCCGGTCATAGGTGGTCGTCATCAGTTAATGCCAGAAGGACAACAGATTTCGACCATAGTGATAAGTAGTATGCGACTCACATTCCATGACTATTTTATGATGTGGGTGCGTAGAGTGAATGGAGAACAGGGCACGAATTGCTGAACTTGTAAGCATATAAGATTTATTGGCAGAAGGCTCTGTAGAATGAAAAAATCCTTGTTGTTCTATATTAATAATTCAAATTTAAATATTGCTTATTCTAATTTCACTTTAGACGTTCGGTAAGCGTGGGAACTAGAGAAAGAGCTCTGTTCGCGCGCTTTTTAAGTACAAGAGTAGCGTTGCGTCGGTTAATTGCCGTTGGTCTCAATTGCGGCATTCCTTTCAAAAAAAAAACAAAAAGTAAAAACAAGAAAATGTAACACCTCAGACTAACACTTAATAAATAAAAAAAAATAGTTTCTGTTTCAAAGAAAATTTGAATTTGATTTTTCTATACCACGCAGTGTTAAATTTTCGTGTTTGAACTGTTTCTTGTTTGACAGCATCAACGAAGTAAGCGCCTATTTGGCTAACTGTGAACGACATCATCAGTCAGTTCTTTTGTGACGCCCTGGGGCAGCACCGTACATCTTCCCCCAACTGAGTTACTCCAACAGCTGAAGCTGGATCGTTTTGGTTATCCTCGATGGGAAGGAAAGATATTTTGTTTATTGGACGTTCAGACGTTCAGTTGATTCATTACCGAACAAAAAGACCTCCCTAGCAACCAGAATTACAGATTGTACTTCAATTTGTTCCTAACCAAACCAATTGGTTCACTTTTGGTTCACATTCAGTTTCAATCACCTTAACGGAGCTTCAAAGTTCTCTTTTGCGCTCCCACCATACAAAAAATACTTAATATGCTAGCTGAGTAATCCAAAACATCCCTTCTTATCCGAAATTTTGGTTGCTTCGTCCTAGGTTCCAATAGTAGATGAGTTTCTGATTCTGATCGTGATGCACGATTATCATGTAGATAAGTACGCCAAAAATGTACACCCAGTGACAATTCAGCCTTGACAGTTAATGCACGGCCAATAATGAGGTAATGCGCCGGAATTGCGCATTACTTCATTGGCCGTCCAGTAACCGTCATGGCTGAATTTGAGATGGGTGGGCTTACCGGCACTAGATTGTGGTCTCGCCCCTTGATAATGATCAAAGCATTTGTGAAATAAACGTGAACCTATGATGCAGATTCAGGAGCTCAGATTATATGCAATACCGTATGCAATACCCATACGCAATACCCGAGCAGCACACACATTGCACATCGATCACAGTAGATTATATATGATTCAGTCACAATATGGTTACTTTAACCAGATTATCCCAACTTGAATGGGCGGCTTTAACGGTTTCACTTCCGGAGATTTGATCGTCACTTCTACACGGGCTTAACTCTGATCTAAAATATGCCGTAGGTATTAAACATATGTTGATTTGAATCAAAAGAAAAATACGTAAAAATTAGAAAAGTAATTTTGAAATGTGGTTGGATTACGACTGTGAATTTTGTAGTTCGATTTTCGGATTAGCTATCAGTCATGAATAATAGCGTTGACAATTTTATTTCATCGCCGACGTCCAGATTCGGCCACTAAACCAAAAGTTGTGAGATGGGAAATATCATTTGGGTGAAATGGTCGTTCAGCAAAAGAAAGGCCATTTGGTCGAACAGGTCAAAAAATATCGTTCTATCGCCGAAAATGTCGATTGGCCATACGGTAGGGTATAGGGTAACGGCTGTATTTTGGACCGGGCTCATATTTTGGACCACCCAGCTGAATTTTGTATTTATATCACACAAAACTAAATAAAACATGCAACATTTAAATTTTATTGCTAGAAGAAACTATCCATAAGGTATTTCCTACATTTGTATCTTATAAAATATTGCAATTATTAAGAATATTTGCACGCATTTAAACATTCTGGCTGGATTAGACCAAAACTAAGACGACATTGTAAAATTGAAGTCAACTTTCAAAAGCTGTAAGTTTATTTGTACATATATTCAAAACATGTGAATGATGTTGTTGACTTATTACAACCTAATAGAAGCAGTTTCCTATCTCGAGCACAACATCGTAAATTTAAAAACAGTATTCTGAGGCATGTCCAAAATAGGTTCATTTTTCATTGAGCCGAACATATTTTCGACATATCTTCTTTCTAAGTTCTAGATCGCTTAAACTTTTGTTTTTTACCAACCATTTGTTTCTCTAGTATCAAACCATTAATCAATTACTGTTCATACCGTATTTATAAATTACCGTTCATTGATGTAGAAAATGAAAGACATAAAAATGTCTATTAACCCAACATGTAGCTGTTTTTATTATGTCCATACGAAAATATTGTTTATGATCGCATATCAGTCCCATCCTTGCTAGAATTCCCATCTATATGGGACAAATATGCTATTGTGGGCAGAATAGTTAAGAAAGCTCCATGACAAGAACCAATCTTTGCTAGAGCTCTCCGTCCGTGCTGCTTGCCAATGAAAGAGAGTTCCGCGTTCTACGATTATGTTTCGAGCAAGAAAGAACCCACTACTATAAATGACGTAAATGAAACAGATCTGGCAAACTACATAAAAATGTGGCAGGGTAGGAGTGACCAGGTGGCCGCACGTTTGTTTTGCTTCCATGATGTTGTACCGAGTGGTACTGAAATTGATGTTAGTTTCAATATCCTTAGCTGGTAGATATTGTTCTATGCTTATAAAAATGTATTGCTTAGCAAGGACTTTCAGGATGAAAGCGCCTAAAATGCTGCAGATCACTAATTTAATCTAATAGTAACATAACTTTGCAAACAATACAAAATTATTCGAGTGGTCCAAAATATGTTCAATAGGTGGTCCAAAATAAAAACAGGCGGTCCAAAATTAAATCTCACATATCTTCAGAATTTATGATAGTTTGGTTCATTCGGTGGGATTTACAACATTTTTACCTACAAATCATACTTAGCATTCACCACTTTGTAGATTCATAGGGAATTGATCAAGCATTATTACAAACTCTAACTTTTATTCGAAAAATTGTTCAGCCATCTCCTAAAGCGGTCCAAAATACCTCCCTTACCCTACTAAAACTATGAAGTGATAATTATTAATTGAGAAGTAAGAAATAAAAAGTAAAATATGAAAAACTAGGTGACCCGGCGAACTTTGTTTCTCCAAAAAATGATCAATTTTCTGATATAATATTTCGCGTCCACAATTTATACAGAAAACGAATCGGTTATGCTTAGAATTTTGTTTAATTTTTTTAGAAATTACATTCAAATTGTACGAAAACCCATTTCATCGAAAAGATTGAGTTTTGATTTGCAAAGCATTGCAATTTCACCGTAACATTTTTCCTCGTAAAAAGAGAATAAAACGAATATGAATTAGCAAAAATTGGGCTGTCTATTCTTGAGTGATTCGCGGTCGTACAAATGCCAACTTTGTTTTAGATATATATATATATATATATATATATATATATATATATATATATAAGAAGATGAGAAATGAGACGTCTTACTGCTCATTTCTCACTTCTCAATGTAAAAAGTGAGAAGTGCGAAGTAAAAAATGAGTAATGAGAATTGAAAACGAAGAAAAAGAGTTCGAACTGACTGGTGGCAGGATTGAAATAAGATGATGTGACGTCTTACTTCAATCTTATTACTTTTCACTTTTCACTGTAAGAAATTAAAAGTGAGACGTATCACATCTCACTTCTTACTCTTCATTTCCAATTTCCCATTTCTCACTTCTCAAAAGTTAGAAGTGACAAGTGAGAAATGAGTAGTGAAACATTTTTCTCTCACTTATCATTTCAAACTTCATTTTTTTTTCTTTATTAACCTGATTTTTGAAACAATGAGAAGTTTATCACTTATCAAACTTCATATGAGAAGTTCGAAATTGGAAGAAAGAAATAAAACTTTGATTCTCTCTCCTCATAATCATTTAGAATACTGCAGTGGTGTAGTTTGAGTTCCGTCTCAAGAAACACATGTGAACCGCATAGAATCAGTTCAAAAACAGTTTTTACTCTTTGCGCTTCAAAAACTAAGGTGGACGTCACTACCACTCATTACCATTGCCTACTTATGAATCACGGTGTTCATTAATAAACCAAAAACAACTGAAAAAACGCAGTGAATTCTCAATGATAGCTTTCATAAACGATATTATCGCACAAAGAGTGGATAGTAGTGAAAGTTTGGCAAATATTAATGATGAATAAAACCAATCTATAAAAAGTATTCTTCTCTAGACAAGTTAGGTAATGACTGAACTACACATAGACACATAGGGCCTCTTGAAAGGAGGCTTCCGGGCCTCTTGAAAGGAGGCTTCCGGGCCTCTTATAAGAAGGCATCCGGGCCTCTTGAAAGGAGGCTTCCGAGCCTGTTGAAAGGAAGCTTCCGAGCCTCTTGAAAGGAGGCTTCCGAGCCTGTTGAAAGGAAGCTTCCGAGCCTCTTGAAAGGAGGCTTCCGGGCTTCTTATGAAGGCTCTCCAGGAGGCTCTTGAAGGAGGCCGAGCCTCTTGAAAGGAAGCCTTGAGCCTCTTAAAGGAGGCTTCTGAGCTCTTGAAAGGAGGCTTCCGGGCCTCTTGAAAGGAGGCTTCCTGAGCGTCTTGAAAGGAGGCTTCCTGGGCCTCTTGAAAGGAGGCTTCCTGAGCCTCTTGAAAGGAGGCCTGAGCCTCTTGAAAGGAGGCTCTGAGCCTCTTGAAAGGAGGCTTCGAGCCTCTTGAAAGGAGGCTTCTGAGCCTCTTGAAAGGAGGCTTCTGAGCCTCTTGAAAGGAGGCTTCTGAGCCTCTTGAAAGGAGGCTTCCTGGCCTCTTGAAAGGAGGCTTGAGCCTCTTGAAAGGAGGCTTCCTGAGCCTCTTGAAAGGAGGCTTCTGGGCCTCTTGAAAGGAGGCCTGGGCCTCTTGAAAGGAGGCTTCCTGGCCTCTTGAAAGGAGGCTTCCGGGCCTCTTGAAAGGAGGCTTCCCTGGCCTCTTGAAAGGAGGCTTCCTGGCCTCTTGAAAGGAGGCTCTGGCCTCTTGAAAGGAGGCTTCGGGCCTCTTGAAAGGAGGCTTCCTGGCCTCTTGAAAGGAGGCTTCTGGCCTCTTGAAAGGAGGCTTCTGGGCCTCTTGAAAGGAGGCTTCCTGGCCTCTTGATAGGAGGCTTCTGGTCCTCTTGAAAGGAGGCTTCCTGGCCTCTTGAAAGTAGGCTTCCTGGCCTCTTGAAAGGAGGCTTCCGGGCCTCTTGAAAGGAGGCTTCCTGGCCTCTTGAAAGGAGGCTTCCTGGCCTCTTGAAAGGAGGCCTGGGCCTCTTGAAAGGAGGCTTCCTGGCCTCTTGAAAGGAGGCTTCCGGGCCTCTTGAAAGGAGGCTTCCGGGCCTCTTGAAAGGAGGCTTCCTGGCCTCTTGAAAGGAGGCTTCTGGCCTCTTGAAAGGAGGCTTCCTGGCCTCTTGAAAGGAGGCTTCCGGGCCTCTTGAAAGGAGGCTTCCTGCCTCTTGAAAGGAGGCTTCTGGCCTCTTGAAAGGAGGCTTCCGGGCCTCTTGAAAGGAGGCTTCTGGGCCTCTTGAAAGGAGGCTTCCGGCCTCTTGAAAGGAGGCTTCCGGGCCTCTTGAAAGGAGGCTCTGGCCTCTTGAAAGGAGGCTTCAGGCCTCTTGAAAGGAGGCTTCTGGCCTCTTGAAAGGAGGCTCTGGGCCTCTTGAAAGGAGGCTTCCGGGCCTCTTGAAAGGAGGCTTCCTGGGCCTCTTGAAAGGAGGCTTCCTGGCCTCTTGAAAGGAGGCTTCCTGGCCTCTTGAAAGGAGGCTTCTGGGCCTCTTGAAAGGAGGCTTCTGGCCTCTTGAAAGGAGGCCTGGGCCTCTTGAAAGGAGGCTTCCGGGCCTCTTGAAAGGAGGCTTCCTGGCCTCTTGAAAGGAGGCTTCTGGCCTCTTGAAAGGAGGCCTGGGCCTCTTGAAAGGAGGCTTCCTGGCCTCTTGAAAGGAGGCTTCCGGGCCTCTTGAAAGGAGGCTTCCGGGCCTCTTGAAAGGAGGCCTGGCCTCTTGAAAGGAGGCTTCCTGGCCTCTTGAAAGGAGGCTTCCTGGCCTCTTGAAAGGAGGCTTCCGGGCCTCTTGAAAGGAGGCTTCCGGGCCTCTTGAAAGGAGGCTTCCGGGCCTCTTGAAAGGAGGCTTCCGGGCCTCTTGAAAGGAGGCTTCCGGGCCTCTTGAAAGGAGGCTTCCGGGCCTCTTGAAAGGAGGCTTCCGGGCCTCTTGAAAGGAGGCTTCCTGGCCTCTTGAAAGGAGGCTCTGGGCCTCTTGAAAGGAGGCTTCCGGGCCTCTTGAAAGGAGGCTTCCTGGCCTCTTGAAAGGAGGCTTCGGGCCTCTTGAAAGGAGGCTTCCGGGCCTCTTGAATGGAGGCTTCCTGGCCCCTTGTAAGGAGGCTTCCTGGCCTCTTGAAAGGAGGCTTGCGGGCCTCTTGAAAGAATGCTTCCGGGTCTCTTGAAAGGAGGCTTCTGGGCCTCTAGAAAGGAGGCTTCCTGGCCTCTTGAAAGGAGGCTTCCTGTCCTCTTGAAAGGAGGCTTCCTGACCTCTTGAAAGGAGGCTTCCTGGCCTCTTGAAAGGAGGCTTCCTGACCTCTTGAAAGGAGGCTTCCTGGCCTCTTGAAAGGAGGCTTCTGGGCCTTTTGAAAAGAGGCTTCCAAGCCTCTTGAAAGGAGGCTTCTTGGCCTCTTGCAAGGAGGCTTCCGGGCCTCTTGAAAGGAGGCTTCCTGGCCTCTTGAAAGGAGGCTTCTGGCCCCTTGAAAGGAGGCTTCCGGGCCTCTTGAAAGGAGGCTTCTGGCCTCTTGAAAGGAGGCTTCCGGGCCTCTTGAAAGGAGGCCTGGGCCTCTTGAAAGGAGGCTTCCTGGCCTCTTGAAAGGAGGCTTCCTGGCCTCTTGAAAGGAGGCTTCCGGGCCTCTTGAAAGGAGGCTTACGGGCCTCTTGAAAGGAGGCTTCCTGGGCCTCTTGAAAGGAGGCTTCCGGGCCTCTTGAAAGGAGGCTTCTGGGCCTCTTGAAAGGAGGCTTCCGGGCCTCTTGAAAGGAGGCTTCTGGCCTCTTGAAAGGAGGTTTCTGGCCACTTGAAAGGAGGCTTCTGGGACTCTTGAAAGGAGGCTTCCTGGGCCTCTTGAAAGGAGGCTTCCGGCCTCTTGAAAGGAGGCTTCCTGGCCTCTTGAGAAGGAGGCTTCCTGGCCTCTTGAGAAGGAGGCTTCCGGGCCTCTTGAGAAGGAGGCCTGGCCTCTTGAGAAGGAGGCTCTGGCCTCTTGAGAAGGAGGCTTCCGGGCCTCTTGAGAAGGAGGCTTCCTGGCCTCTTGAGAAGGAGGCTTCCTGGCCTCTTGAGAAGGAGGCTTCCTGGCCTCTTGAAAGGAGGCTTCCTGGCCTCTTGAAAGGAGGCCTGAGCCTCTTGAAAGGAGGCTTCTGAGCCTCTTGAAAGGAGGCTTCTGAGCCTCTTGAAAGGAGGCCTGAGCCTCTTGAAAGGAGGCTTCCTGAGCCTCTTGAAAGGAGGCCTGAGCCTCTTGAAAGGAGGCTTCCGGCCCTATTGAAAGGAGGCTTCCGAGCCTCTTGAAAGGAGGCTTCCGGGTCTCTTGAAAGGAGGCTTCCGGGCCTCTTGAAAGGAGGCTTCTGGGCCTCTTGAAAGGAGGCTTCCGGGCCTCTTGAAAGGAGGCTTCCTGGCCTCTTGAAAGGAGGCTTCCGGGCCTCTTGAAAGGAGGCTTCCGGGCCTCTTGAAAGGAGGCTTCCGGGCCTCTTGAAAGGAGGCTTCCGGGCCTCTTGAAAGGAGGCTTCCGGGCCTCTTGAAAGGAGGCTTCAGGGCCTCTTGAAAGGAGGCTTCCGGGCTTCCGGGCCTCTTGAAAGGAGGCTTCCGGGCTTCTGGGCCTCTTGAAAGGAGGCTTCCTGGCCTCTTGAATGGAGGCTTACAAGCCCCTAGACAGGTAAATGCCAAGCCCTTGACGACAGACTTCCGAGCACCTCGAAAGAAGGCTTCTGGGCCTCTTGAAAGGAGGCTTTCAGGCCTCTTGAAAGGCGACTTCCGGGCCTCTTGAAAGGACTTGACTTTTTCTGCCTTATGATCCGCTCGGCCAAATAACATTTTTGGTCAAAAGACCCTTTCTGATGAACGACCAGTTCGGTCAAATGACCTGCTCGGTCAAACGATTTTTTTGACCAACATTTTCGAACTTATAATCATTGTGTCGAATGACATTTTATGCCAAATTCCTTTCGGCCAGTTGCCAAACTGAATGAACTAAAGATGCAAACATTCGGCCTAGAGCCACTTAGTCGAATGACCATCCAAACTCCATTTGACCGGATTGAACGTTTGCCCGAAAACTAGAATAAGGCGTTTGGCAGAAGAGAACATTTAGCCGAACAAGTAATTTAGTCAAACAGGTTTTATGGAGGAAAATGTCATTAGGTCGAACGAAACATATGGCGACAAATGAAAAAAGAGCCGTGAGACGTCTCACTTGTTACTTCTCTCAGTTGGAAGTGATTAGTGAGTAGAAGATTGAGTGAGAAATGAGAAATAGAAAGTGAGAACTAACCCTAGCACCACACATGTGCAGCACATTTGTGTTTTACTTGTGTTTCTCGGGGAGAAGTGAAAAGTAAGAATTGCAAGCGAGAAGTGAGAAATAAGAAGTGAGACACAAATGAGAAGTGAAAAGTGAGATGTCGCAATCCTCACTTTTCACATCTTATCCTTCATTTCTTACTCATTCCTTACTTTTCATTTCTCTCTTTTCACTTCTATTTTCTCACTCCTCATTTCTCGCTCCTCATTTCGCAGTTTTCACGCTTTTCATTTCTCGTTTGGCATTTTCAATCATATGATCTGTTCAGCAAACGACATTTTCGGCGAAATAACCTGTTCGGTCAAACGAATTTTGCTTTGTTCGGCCAAATTATAATTAGAAGAATTAGAAGCAGAGAGGTGTAAGCGTTATTTTGGTTAAATTTGAGATAACTCTGGAATAGATGCTATGGTTTTAGAGCTTTGCGGCATTATGTGTATGTAGTTATTTGTAAAAAATGTGAAGATTCATTGAAAATTAGTAATTTTTTGAACTTTTATACATTTTGTATGGAATGAAAAAATATTTAAAAAAAACCATTACACCTATTTTCTCAAAACAAAGTTTTCATCACTCATTTGGCCTAGTAGCTTTCGATAAAAAAAACTTTCGGCTCATCGCGGCTCTCCTTCAATTTAGTTTTGAGTAGATGATTTCGTTCAGTATACTCTCTGATGAAGTTTACGTTTACTGTTCGTCCAGTTAGACGACGGTTGGATCAATCGACTGTTGTATAACGAATCTTCAAGGTTAATTTTGTTCGAGAATGGACAGGGAGCGTGCGTCGTATGCTACTTCTTCACCTGATGGTTAGGGAGGAAACGATTTGCCAGAAAGGTTGCATTTCAGATTCAGTTGGAGAATTTAATCGCAATGTTAAAAATGACTGATGCCGTATGGCCATTTTGCACTGGTTTCGCCACGTTAGACACGGTAATGGTATTCCAAGATTTGGGCAAAGCCATGAATTTGAAAATTGGGTCATTCTTTTGTCGAGGGTATTGCAATTAGAAACGCGACCATTTGTTCCGACACACCAGCCATCTCCTGATTGATGAAGCGTAGGGCTCCCCATGGCGTGACATCTTATTTTAACGCTCCTTATGCGAGTCATCCTCCTGAGCGAATAAATGCTCCGGTAGTGAGATTCCACAATCACTAGCTTGCTTTCGAATCGATTCCCCTGTGACAATGCCCTGGATTGTCGATAGTTTTTGGCCGCTTCCCTGACAAGCGCCTTGTCGAGGAGGAACAATTTCATTGTATCAAATATCCTTGAGTTGGCCATAGTTTTAAATTTCGGTCAACTGGCGTAGCTGCCTTTAAAATGAGGATTGATGGTTTTAGGTGCGTTTGCTGCACAATACGTTAAGCCCTCGTTGCAAACCCAGCCCAGAAGCGCTTTAACCGTACTGTGAAATCTGTTGGATTCCTGATATGATTGCTGTGTTACATTTGTGCCTCATTATTCTCAACATCGTTAGCAGTCAAGCAAGTTGCTTTGAATGCTTTTCTTACTTGTTCCATCATCGAGGGAATATTCCGACCAGGGCACTTGATATTGGAGCTGACTTCAGTTCCATGTTGGAGAAGTTCTCGAATGGTTGATTATTGAAGTTGATCGATAGGCAATAATTTCCTCATTCTTGCTCCCTTCACAAAGAACGTAAATCAAAATTTTTAGGTAATTCACCATAAGAACAAACATAATATAAATCGTCACGATGGCTTGAGTCTGGTGATATAAGCATCTTCCTCCGTGTTTGCGTAAGTTTTTATTCTGTTCATAAGTACCGCCTATTGACTTGTTCCGCTGAACGACCTTTTCGACCAAACATTATAATAGCGGAAATTACTTATTCGACCAAACGAATATCACACATCTGCCATCTGTGTTAATTGGCGGCGTTGAATATTTGAATATAATTTTGAATTGACAGCTTCCAAATCATTATATGCCAATTTCAACCGTACAACCAAATTAAAATCAAAATCAGGTGCTCGTTTGGAGCATATGTTCCTAGGAGAGGAAGATGAAAGCGTGCCTCCTACACTCTTGTAATTATTTCTTGTAACAACAAATATTTGAGCACTGTTGCACGTCTTCTCATTATCCACATCTTCGTTCGCTCGCTCTTCTACGCCTCATCCACGGAGCGGAGGACGCGTGTTTACCGATGGTCGTTTCATCAAACATCTCATCACCCTTTCATCCGAATCCAACCCAACCAACATGTATGCAAAGTAGGTGTTTGCATTCGGGTCTTCAGTGAACATTACGAGCGCAAGCTTAGGTTTGTCGATTCGGACATGACGAGTTCGATTCTCGGTTCGGTGTAGGATCTTTTCGGAAGGAAAAGATTATCAACTGTTTGGTTATAGTTCTCCAGTTGATCATCAAACAAGATATAAATCCATCCATGGGAGACATGAAAAGCTTTCAATGAATATCAGATTATTCGAGAAAAAACTGAGCATTTGAAAGAAACACTAAGTTCCAGTAGGAACGTAAAGCCACGAAAATAAACTGAATAAGCAGAGTGTTTGCATTCGCTCGCCGACTCTCGGTTGGCGAAGAAAATCGTTGTCAGCTTCACTGACTGACGACAAAGACGTGCGCGACGTTTCGGGGTGACGATTTAAGGATAAGCAGACACCAGCGTGCGCCCACCTCCTCTTAAATTGTTGTACTAACGAAGGTATGATATGTTTGGACAAGCGAGCCAACAAAACGGCGAACAGACGGGGACCGTTGTGAAACACACGTGCTAACACGATGGTGAAAAAAGTCACATTAAAATACGAACAAATATAATGCGTTGGATTGGTGTTTATTTTTGGCTTTTAAAAGTATTAATTAAACATCGCACGCCGGCTCTTCGGGTGCCAGAGTGGGACTTCAAACGAGAGACACTTTGTTCGTTTTCTGTCAACGAACGATATCATTTGCAGGGGGGCCAAGTGGAGGCACACGTCGAACGATGAATTATGATGGCTGGCGTGGTCAACATGCTAATGAAATCGGTTCCGAACAAAATGATCGAAGAAGTGTGGATGTGATTTAATGCAGTTACTAAATGCCCATCATATGAAGAGTCCATGTCGAAGCCGAACAAAGTGGTCTTTATGTGCGTACTTACTGTGAGTATGTAGATGACATCCGTGTCGAAAGGTTCAGATGAATTTCACGAATTGCAGCTCAACGAATGTTTATCAAGACCAAATAAAGCTTCTTAAAACCAATAACGCTTATGTACACATCTACTTTTCCCTCTTCTGTCTTTTGTCGACAAGAAAGAAAAAAGTATCTGAAAAGTAGGTAACTGAATTTTTTATAGCACATTTCGTTTAGTTTTTGCACATCTTGCCTCCAATCCGATGTAGCCCGAGAATTGCACATGTTGGCTCGCCCATCCAACACGAGCAACCAAACTTGACTTCCTTCCTTCAACCAACGACCATGATAGGGAAAACCCGGAACGCAAAAGCCGGTTTCGGAATGTGTTCAATGTTTTCTTCGCCACCGCGCTGAAATAAAAAGGATGGAAAACTAAATTGAATTCCAACATGTGAACAGGTGCTTCTATTATTAAAATGGCTCTCCACATCAACTACTGGCGGCCAACATCCGACCTTCTGCGAGAGGGGGAAAACGCTCTCTCGGTTGATGTTGATGTGCGAAGAATTTCCCATGGTTTGTTAAACGGAGTGACGCGTGAAAAACCAGCCAAAAGGATCCCACCCGTTTAATCAAATTCAACCACCCTCTTTTTTTATTCTCGAGGTGAGATTTCTGGAACACTTCGCTGAAACCAATAGCCATTATAGGGCACTGCTGAGCTGCTTCGGAGTTTCGCTTCTTTATACACATTGTCGTCAACCAGAAAAGCGATTGCATTGCAAGGGATAGTTGGCTCGTTTCCCGAAGACGTTGGAGCTTTTATCTCAAAAATTGGATCGTCTCAATGGCGCCAGCCAGAACCAGCGGGCAAAGAACCATCCAATTCGAACTGCGATTTGTCCCGCAGCTGTCATCTACAAGAAGAAAATGTTGTTACAATTTCTTGGCTTTTTCTGGTCCGGTTGGTTGCCGCATTCAACAGCAGGGGTACAATGTGCGCAGTGAATGGATTGGATTTGATGTATGGTGGCTTAGAAAAGGGCCACATCTAGCACAATCGAATAATGCATCTCGCACTGGAGCAGTTGAAAAAAGAGTTTGATCAATCAAAAGCGTCTGTAAGAAGTTCATACAGAGCTTATTCAATACATCAAAAACACAAAATTTCACAATACCCGAAATTCAGAAATTCATTCAGAAATTCAGAGTTCAGAAATTCAGAAATTCAGAAATTCAGAAATTCAGAAATTTAGAAATTCAGAAATTCAGAAATTCAGAAATTCAGAAATTCAGAAATTCAGAAATTCAGAAATTCAGAAATTCAGAAATTCAGAAATTCAGAAATTCAGAAATTCAGAAATTCAGAAATTCAGAAATTCAGAAATTCAGAAATTCAGAAAATCAGAAATTCAGAAAATCAGAAATTCAGAAATTCAGAAAATCAGAAATTCAGGAATTCAGGAATTCAGAAATTCATAAATTCAGAAATTCCGAAATTCCAAAATTCAGAAATTTAAAAATTCCGAAATTTAGAAATTCAGAAATTCAGAAATTTAGAAATTTAGAAATTTAGAAATTCAAAAAATTTTAGAAATTTTCAGGAATTCCGAAATTTAGAAATTCAGAAATTCCGAAATTCAGAACCAGAAACCAGAAACTAAAAATCAGAAACCAGAATTTCAGAAACCAGACATTACGAAACCTGAACTCCGAAACCCGAACCAGAAACCTGAAACCAGAACCAGAAACTGAAACCAGAAACCAGAAACCAGAAACCAGAACCAGAAACCAGAACCAGAAACCAGAAACCCGAAACCCGAAACCAGAAACCAGAAACCAGAAACCAGAACCAGAAACCAGAACCAGAACTCTCAGAAACCAGAAATCTCAGAAACCAGGAATCCAGAAACCAGAACCAGAAACCAGAAACCAGAAACCAGAAACCAGAACCAGAACCAGAAAACCAGAAACCAGAAACCAGAACCAGAAACCAGAACCAGAAACCAGAACCAGAACCAGAACCAGAAACCAGAACCAGAAACCAGAACCAGAACCAGAAATCCAGAAACCAGAACCAGAAACCAGAACCAGAACCAGAAACCAGAAACCAGAAACCAGAAACCAGAAACCAGAAACCAGAAACCAGAAACCAGAAACCAGAAACCAGAAACCAGAAACCAGAAACCAGAAACCAGAAACCAGAAACCAGAAACCAGAAACCAGAAACCAGAAACCAGAAACCAGAAACCAGAACCAGAAACCAGAACCAGAACCAGAACCAGAACCAGAACCAGAACCAGAAACCAGAAACCAGAAACCAGAACCAGAACCAGAAACCAGGAACCAGAACCAGAAACCAGAAACCAGAACCAGAACCAGAAAACCCAGAAACCAGAAACCACAAAACCCAGAACCAGAAACCCAGAAACCAGGAACCAGAAACCAGAACCAGAAACCAGAACCAGAACCAGAACCAGAAACCAGAACCAGAACCAGAACCAGAAACCAGAACCAGAACCAGAAACCAGAACCAGAAACCAGAACCAGAAACCAGAAACCAGAAACCAGAAACCAGAACCAGAACCAGAACCAGAACCAGAAACCAGAACCAGAAACCAGAACCAGAACCAGAAACCAGAAACCAGAAACCAGAACCAGAAACCAGAAACCAGAAACCAGAACCAGAACCAGAACCAGAACCAGAACCAGAACCAGAAACCAGAACCAGAACCAGAACCAGAACCAGAAACCAGAAACCAGAACCAGAACCAGAAACCAGAACCAGAAACCAGAAACCAGAACCAGAACCAGAAACCAGAACCAGAACCAGAAACCAGAACCAGAACCAGAAACCAGAACCAGAAACCAGAACCAGAACCAGAACCAGAACCAGAAACCAGAACCAGAAACCAGAACCAGAACCAGAAACCAGAACCAGAAACCAGAACCAGAAACCAGAAACCAGAACCAGAACCAGAAACCAGAACCAAAAATCCAGGAACCAGGAACCAGGAACCAGAACCAGAACCAGAAACCAGAAAGTCAGAACCAGAACCAGAAACCAGAACCAGAAACCAGAACCAGAACCAGAACCAGAACCAGAACCAGAACCAGAAACCAGAAATCCAGAACCAGAAACCAGAACCAGAAACCAGAAACCAGAAACCAGAACCAGAACCAGAACCAGAACCAGAACCAGAAACCAGAAACCAGAAACCAGAACCAGAACCAGAAACCAGAACCAGAACCAGAAATCCAGAAACCAGAACCAGAAACCAGAAACCAGAACCAGAAACCAGAAACCAGAACCAGAACCAGAACCAGAAATCCAGAACCAGAAACCAGAAATCCAGAACCAGAAAAAATCCAGAACCAGAAACCAGAAACCAGAACCAGAACCAGAAACCCAGAAACCAGAACCAGAAACCAGAACCAGAACCAGAAACCAGAAACCAGAAACCAGAACCAGAAACCAGAACCAGAACCAGAACCAGAAACCAGAACCAGAAACCAGAAACCAGAACCAGAAACCAGAAACCAGAACCAGAAACCAGAACCAGAACCAGAACCAGAAACCAGAACCAGAACCAGAAAATCCAGAACCAGAAACCAGAAACCAGAACCAGAAACCAGAACCAGAACCAGAACCAGAACCAGAACCAGAACCAGAAACCAGAAACCAGAACCAGAACCAGAAACCAGAACCAGAACCAGAAACCAGAACCAGAAACCAGAACCAGAACCAGAAACCAGAACCAGAACCAGAACCAGAACCAGAAACCAGAACCAGAAACCAGAAACCAGAAACCAGAAACCAGAACCAGAAACCAGAACCAGAACCAGAACCAGAACCAGAAACCAGAAACCAGAAACCAGAACCAGAAACCAGAAACCAGAACCAGAAACCAGAAACCAGAACCAGAAACCAGAACCAGAAACCAGAAACCAGAACCAGAACCAGAAACCAGAACCAGAAACCAGAACCAGAAACCAGAAACCAGAACCAGAAACCAGAAACCAGAACCAGAAACCAGAACCAGAACCAGAAAACCAGAAAACCAGAAACCAGAACCAGATATCCAGAAATCCAGAAACCAGATATCCAGAAACCAGAAACCAGAACCAGAAACCAGAACCAGAACCAGAAACCAGAAACCAGAAACCAGAAACCAGAAACCAGAACCAGAACCAGAAACCAGAAACCAGAACCAGAACCAGAAACCAGAACCAGAAACCAGAACCAGAACCAGAACCAGAAACCAGAACCAGAACCAGAAACCAGAAAACCAGAAACCAGAAACCAGAACCAGAACCAGAACCAGAACCAGAACCCAGAAACCAGAAACCAGAACCAGAACCAGAACCAGAACCAGAAACCAGAACCAGAACCAGAACCAGAACCAGAAACCAGAACCAGAAACCAGAACCAGAACCAGAACCAGAAACCAGAAACCAGAAACCAGAAACCAGAACCAGAACCAGAACCAGAAACCAGAACCAGAACCAGAAACCAGAAACCAGAACCAGAACCAGAACCAGAACCAGAAACCAGAACCAGAACCAGAACCAGAACCAGAACCAGAACCAGAAACCAGAAACCAGAACCAGAACCAGAACCAGAAACCAGAAACCAGAACCAGAACCAGAACCAGAAACCAGAAACCAGAACCAGAACCAGAAACCAGAACCAGAACCAGAAACCAGAACCAGAACCAGAAATCCAGAACCAGAACCAGAACCAGAACCAGAAATCCAGAAACCAGAAACCAGAACCAGAAACCAGAACCAGAACCAGAAACCAGAAATCCAGAACCAGAACCAGAACCAGAAACCAGAAACCAGAACCAGAACCAGAAACCAGAACCAGAACCAGAAACCAGAACCAGAAACCAGAACCAGAAACCAGAACCAGAACCAGAAACCAGAAACCAGAACCAGAAACCAGAACCAGAACCAGAACCAGAACTAACCAGAAACCAGAAATCCAGAACCAGAAACCAGAACCAGAACCAGAAACCAGAACCAGAAACCAGAACCAGAAACCAGAACCAGAAACCAGGAACCAGAACCAGAACCAGAACCAGAAACCAGAACCAGAAACCAGAACCAGAAATCCAGAAACCAGAACCAGAAATCCAGAACCAGAACCAGAACCAGAACCAGAAACCAGAAACCAGAACCAGAACCAGAAACCAGAACCAGAACCAGAACCAGAACCAGAAACCAGAACCAGAAACCAGAACCAGAACCAGAAACCAGAACCAGAAACCAGAAACCAGAAACCAGAACCAGAACCAGAAACCAGAAACCAGAAACCAGAAACCAGAACCAGAACCAGAAACCAGAACCAGAACCAGAACCAGAACCAGAAACCAGAACCAGAACCAGAACCAGAACCAGAAACCAGAACCAGAAACCAGAACCAGAAACCAGAAACCAGAAACCAGAAACCAGAACCAGAAACCAGAACCAGAAACCAGAACCAGAAACCAGAAACCAGAAACCAGAACCAGAACCAGAAACCAGAACCAGAACCAGAAACCAGAAACCAGAAACCAGAACCAGAAACCAGAAACCAGAAACCAGAACCAGAACCAGAACCAGAAAACCAGAAACCAGAAACCAGAAACCAGAACCAGAAACCAGAAACCAGAAACCAGAACCAGAAACCCTTGAACCAGAAACCAGAACCAGAAACCAGAACCAGAAACCAGAAACCAGAAACCAGAACCAGAACCAGAAACCAAAAACCAGAACCAGAAACCAGAACCAGAAACCAGAAACCAGAAACTCAGAACCAGAACCAGAACCAGAAACCAGAAACCAGAAACCAGAACCAGAAAATCCAGAAACCAGAACCAGAAACCAGAACCAGAAACCAGAACCAGAAACCAGAACCAGAAACCAGAACCAGAACCAGAACCAGAAACCAGAACCAGAACCAGAACCAGAAACCAGAACCAGAAACCAGAACCAGAACCAGAAACCAGAACCAGAACCAGAAACCAGAAACCAGAAACCAGAAACCAGAACCAGAACCAGAACCAGAACCAGAAACCAGAACCAGAAACCAGAACCAGAACCAGAACCAGAAACCAGAACCAGAAATTCAGAACCAGAACCAGAACCAGAACCAGAACCAGAAACCAGAACCAGAACCAGAAACCAGAAACCAGAAACCAGAAACCAGAATTCAGAAATTCAGAAATTAGAAACCAAAATTCAGAAATTTAGAACCAAATTTTTAAAATTTTAATCATCAAAATTTTTAAATTTTAAATTTTAAAATTTTAAATTTTAAATTTTCAAATTTTTAAATCTTTAAATTTTTAAATCCTTCAACTTTTAAATTTTTAAATTTTAAATTTTAAACTTTTAAATTTTAAATTTTTAAATTTTAAATTTTTAAATTTTAAATTTTTAAATTTTAAATTTTAAATCTTTTAAATTTTTAAATTTTAAACCTTAAATTTTAAGTTTTTAAACTTTAAATTTTTAAACTTTAAACCTTTATCTTTTAATCTTTTAATCTTTAATTTAAATTTTTAAATTTTTAAAGTTTTTAAATTTTAAAATTTTAAAATTTTTAAACCTTTAAACTTTTAAATTTTAAATTTTAAATTTTAAATTTTTAATTTATAAATTTTTAGATTTTTGAATTTTTAAATTTTTAAATTTTTAAATTATTAAATTTTAAATTCTTAAATTTTTAAATTCAGTTTTTAAGTTTTTAAATTTCTAAATTTCTAAATTTCTAAATTTCTAAATTTTTAAATTTTCATGTTTCTAAATTTTTCAATTTTTAAGTTTTCAAATTTTGGAATTTTTGAATTTTTGAATTTTTAAATTTATAAATCTTTAAATCTTTAAATTTTTAAATTTTTTATGTTTTCTAATCTTGAAATTTTAAAATTTTCAAATTTTCAAATTTTTAAATTTTCAAATCCCTAAATTTCTAAATTTTTAAATTTTTAAATTTTTAAATTTTTTAATTTTTTAATTTTTAAATTTTTTAATTTTTAAATTTTTTAATTTTTAAATTTTTAAATCTATGAATTTTCAAATTTTTTAATTTTTAAATTTTTAAATCTATGAATTTTCAAATTTTTAAATTTTTAAATTTTTTAATTTTTAAATTTTTAGACTTTTAAACTTTAAAATTTTTAAATTTTTAAATTTTTAAATTTTCAAATTTTTAAATTTTTAAATTTTTAAATTTTTAAATTTTTAAATTTTTAAATTTTTAAATTTTTAATTTTTTAATTTTTTAATTGTAAAATTTTCAAATTTTTATTTTTGTTGTTTTCAAATTTTAAATTTCAGAATTTTTAAATTTTTGGTTTTTTTATTCTTAAATTTTAAACCTTAAAATTTTTACTTTTTTAATTTTAAAATTTTTAAATTTTCAATTTTAAAATTTTTAAATTTTTAATTTTTTAAATTAAAAATATTTTAAATTTTTAAATTTTTAAAATTTTTGAATTTTTCAATTTAAGGAAATTCAGAAATTAAGAAATTCAAAAATTCAAAAATTCAGAAAGTCAGAAATTCAGAAATTCAGGAAATTCAAAAATTCAGAAATTCATAATTTATAAAAATTTAAATAAAAATAAATAAAACTTTAAAAATTAAAAGATTTATTAATTTAAAGATTAAAAAATTAAATATTTAATAATTTACAAATTTAAAAATTTAAAAATTTAAAAATTCAAAAATTTAAAAAATTAAATAATTAAAAATTGAAAAATTAAAAAACTAAAAATTTAAAAATATTAAGATTAAAAAAATCTTAATTTTAAAAACACTTTAAAACTTGAAAATTGAGAAATTAAAAAATTCCAAAAATTGTAAATATTATACCTTGAAGTTTTAGAATCAGATAGCGATCAAGTTTAAATTTTGACAAACGAAAAACTCATGTGCCATGATTTTGAAAACATTACTCGCTTAACTTTTCAAATGGACCTAAGTAACATTTTTTTCATGAATTAATTGGAGTACTGCAATCAAAAGCTTTCATGTTATTCTGTGGATTGCGCTATTCAAACTAATTCATGAAAAAAATGTTACTCAGGTCCTTTTGAAAAGTTAAGCGAGATTTTATGATTTCGGTTCATATTATCAGTTGACTTTCATTGAATCTACTTTTTTTGCCGGAAAGAAAGATTATCTTATCTTTTTGATACGTACTTTCTTCTCTAAATGGATTTCCACTCGTTTCCTCCATTTCCTGCTTACCTTCTTGTTTTGAGACGCGTTTCCTTAGACATCAAAGCCGACCATCATACGAGCCCGCTGAAAAACTTTTTTCTTCCTTACGATTTTTTTTTCTGCTCTCGATTACTGAAGCAACAGCAGCGGTGGCTGTTGATTTTCAATTTCCTAGCCAATTTAATTATCGCTTGCTTTAATTATGATAAGTGGCTCGTTTTCTCTGCTCGATGCCACGAATCTGCCTCGAGGCGGCCGTGTTTCTTTTATTCCGTTCCAAAAACTTCGAAGAAACTGGATGAATTATTCCATCTCACTTGGCTTGAACACAGAACACGGACACGGACCCATCACCCGTCGTCTAGCTCGTTCGATGCCACCGACCAAGTATCGCATCGAATCAAAAGTTACATTTCCTTCTTCCGCCAGCAGCAGCAGCAGCACCAGCCGGAGCAACTTTGTGAAAACTTCAGAGAAAACTTGACTAGGAAAACCGTGGCGACCAACTCAGCACAGGTAGAACGACGATGTTCTCTCAAGACGACCATAAAACTGTGCTCGGAGCATTGGCTCTGTATCTGCCGGAAGAAACTTCTACGCAGTCAAACGTTCGATTCGCTTTTCGTTACAGTTGCTCTGCTTAGTTACCAACCACCCGTGAAGTTAACTTTCTCATCACCATCATCATCATCAACATAGTCGTCGTAGTTGCTGACGAGACCTTAAGCCCCGGTTCCATTGCAACCATTGACCAGACCAGGATCAGGAGGGGAAAAAACCACCTCAGTTTTTGCCGGAAGAATTACACTTACTAAACTATATTTGCAACTAGAAACCACATTCCCTCCTCCCCAAAGCTCCTGAGGCTGTTGCCTGTGAGTGCGGCGTAAATATGCGCGTATGCTCGTTAGAGCCGGAAAAGTTTCGCCTATTAGGGGAAAAGTTTTGGTCAGACCAAAATGAGTGGAAAAAAATTCAAACCCCATCGAACATCGGTAATACGACGATAGAGAAACTTGCGACTGCTTGTACCGTCGTCGTCGGGGTGGCTCTGACGGTGACTTCGACATTGATCCTGGATGCGATGGACGACGATGGATGTGGACCGAAGGGCAGTCAAAGTTTTGACTCGGTTGGCCAAGCAAAACGTTCCTATTTGTTCGATTTGGAGTTGGGGAGTCACTTGTACCGGTATGATAGTTTGTTGGAGAAGTTTTTTTTCCTCTGTAGCTTGAGACGGTTGTCAAGGAAGGTTACCTGATTTAGCTTCCCCTTCTAGGGAAGAAAGTTTAATTTCAGGTGAGTTCATCGTCTTCTGTGGTGAATAAGATTTAAGAATTTAAAGGTGGTATGATATAAAGAAACAAAAATAAGATCAATTCGTGCTCAAAGTTCATTACTTTCCTTTATTTCTTGGAAAAACCAAAAACCAAAGTTTATCTTATTCTACGTTCAATACTTATTCTACGAGAAAAATTATACAATTTCATATAAATTTTCTAATTATTTTGAATGGTCTAATTAAGTTATCGGAATACTGAGTTAAAAAATTGCCATTGCTACAGCTCTGAGTTCAATACTACGTTTTTGAAATCTAGAAGTAAATTTAAATTAAATCATTTCCTCCAAGATTCTTGGGAGAGAAGCTTAAAAATATTTCGTTAGTCGTAACAAATTATCGATCCAACGCTCAATTCAGTTGGTGTTTTCACATTTTGAACCCCACACAGTTTTGAGCCGTCTGGCTGTTTTGCATCTCTCAAGAGATAAAAATAGTAGAACACAAAGTTCAGCACTGATTGGAAAACAAACTTCCTTCTAGACAGCATAGTAAATCGCTGCGTGTCTGAGCCTAATAAATAATTCAGTCTTTTCGTGATGGTTCTTGGAATCCTCCGCCGCCCAGCACACAGTTCTGCTCGAAAATCTTCTCCATTGATTGCCATTTATGCATCATCCGAGTCCTAACTGTCCGACCAAAATATGTGCACAAACATCCTTCCACATTCATATTCCTTCGGGGGGTTTGTTCAACGCAAAATAAAAGGACTACACCGCCTCTTGTGCGTGCGCCGTGTCGTGATTTGATTGCCGCAATGATGATTATCGACGTTTCACATCATATATTTATAGAGATTGAGTCTTCGATTTACCGGCCGAGGCCGCAACCCACCAATCCATTCGACCCACACCGTTTTGTTGAGGAAGGCGGTTTCTGGAAAGGAAACAAATGCGAACCCAATGTGGAAGACGGAAATCATCCGGATTTGTCCGTTTTCGATTTATTCAATTACCTCCAGGTATTGTTTTCAATGGACTTGGTATGATTCTTGACAGGGCGCTCGGGATGGGAAGGGATAGGATAACACAAAAAAACGCTGACTTTGCCTTTTGTCGTTTCCGGGTAAACACCGGATCCTAACCTGCTTATCTTCGTCGCAACTGGAGTTCGGTGTGCCTACACACACTGGTTGATACGATTGGGATATTCTTTGGTTTACGGAGGCGTGCTTTTGCGCTTCCCTTCTTAACCGCCGCTTCGACGAAGAACAGGGAAATGGCTTTCAAAGAAAATTGTCCAATAATGATGGAAAATTGGCTAATCACAATCAATTCCGCTTTCTGCCAACCGGTTTGATGGGAGCTTGGATGGGCCCATACGTAGGAAGCATTTCAAACATTCTGATTGGGGATGATTTGAAGCACGTGGAACGACGCGGGAAACGGGATGGAGCTTTCGGGAACATTTCCTGGGGCGTGTTAGGATAAACAAGTCTATATGGGATGGTGGAAAATTATGGAGCTCGTGGAATGACGAATGTGCACTCAATACCCACGGAGTTGAATACTTGGAAAGTAGTTCGAAATCGTAATCAGTTTTACATGCCTCACATCAAACAGAAGTAATATATTACTAATGGTCTCATCCCTTAAAAAAATAATCAATTTGGACAAACATTAAATTGTTTATTTTTCTTCTCTCTTATTTGCAGGTATGAACGAACAAGATGTAAAACTGTGATTGCAAATTGAATCGAACAAACAAAAACATTAAAACCGTAAGTAAACAGGTAAGTAAGTTTGTTCCTGGCTCCTAATCACGGTATATGACTTGAAGTCTTCCTTCCACTTCACACGTCCTAAGTGTCGCTTTAAACCAAATTAATGTTGGATTTTAGTATGTCCGGAGAGCTTAACTCTAATTAACCGTCAACAACTGCCACCAAATCTACAGCATCTCAACAGCACTTTTCATATCAATTATTTACCTAAACTGAATTCAATGAATGTCGAAATATCAATCTTAAACTCAAACTTATTCCCAGTGAGTCTAACCGCATTTTGGCAAAATTCAGCAAATCTTACCTTTAAGTTTGAACCAATTTCTTAAATCCAACTTAATCATAGTCTTTGTGTATATTTTTGTACACCATAATAAAATCCAACCTAATTTGTCCAAATCCGATATATAAAATATTCTCTAAATCTTATTCTCGCAAAACTGATCGTCAATTCAATTCAACAAATCAGTTCTACTAATTGAATGTTATAAACCCAACCTTCTAATCAATCTAAACATCTTATTACCTACCTGCATCTTTTTGCTAAATTTTCGGATTCAATCTTTAAACACAATTAACACTTTCATTCACTGAATCTTAACTTAATATTCGATCTAAGCCACATTTTTTATATAAATCCTTTTATAAATATTGAAATGTAATCATAAAATTGAATCATTTCTTACTTGATACTTGATGGGCTACTACTCCATATCGATGAGCCATTACCAAATGAACTATTCTTCTCCACTGGGGTATACCCCGTTAGGCGTAAGCACGATAGGCATAAAAATGTTAGGCATAAGGACGTTAGGCATGATGGACGTTTTAGATTCAGATGCAGAGATTAGGTTCAGATGCACGGATTCGATAATAGATTTATAGATTGGATTTAAAGTTTTGATTTTACAATAATGATTAGTTTCGTGTGGGTTTATTGGTGTTGGCGCTAAATGTTCAGGGCAGCTGGAAACGAAGGTTAGAAGGTTAGGCATAATGACGTTAGGCATAATGGCTTTTGACGTTGGACAACGTCTTACCCGAAGGTACAGGGTGTCAAATCAGAATCTAAAATTGGGGACCGTCCTGAAATCATGTTAGATTTTGAACATTAATAGAGCCTTTATCTATCGATGGATTTTCGAGATTTACATATCAATCGAGTTAGAAACTTTCCAGCAATTTGTCAATTCCATTGTCACTTTTGATACGATAAACTATTGAAAATTTCAATTCTTGTCCTACCCAGTAAAATATCAGAGCCAACCAATCCAGTTCATGCAAACCCAACACTGACATCAGAATAATGTAAGTTACGGGTCTTGTGACCCACCGTTTCATTTTCTCCGGGTTTAAAAAGGCCCATGATTCGCGCTCGCGCGTCATTTCTGTTCGAGGATCCACGGTTTTGCAGTAAATTGATCGGTTCTTCTCGACAAGGGAAGGGAAGGTTAAACCTGGACGAATTTGGTTCAAAGTGAAAATTAATCGATTGGCGACAGCAGAAAGCAAAATCAAAAGCGTGCGTCAGAGGGAAATGCTATTCACATTGAATAGTTTATTCACATGAATAACATTAGTATCGGTAATGTGAAATTTTATTTCAAGATTCTGATTTGGTTTTGTTACTGCTAGTGTTTGGCGCTTTATGGAAAATGCTTCATTTCTTTTCAGAACTAAAATCTAATGGAAGAGAAGGTTGAGCCGAGAAAATTTTGTCTTCAAAGTGCAAATCATAATCGATTTGTGATGACAGAGCATTTCCGTCGGTAGCAGAATCACAAGCGTACGTCAAAGGGAGAGTCTGTAAAAATTTATTCGCATGCAGAAATGCCTACTCCAACGGCTGCCACGATCGCCACATACGCCAGCGGAACATGCAACCGATAGTCAAAATTTTGTTATTATTATTATTATTATTATCTTTTTTAGTGAGGTTTTCGGCCCTGGGCCGGTTCACCTCGCAGGGCTAAATTTTGTGAACGAAGTGATTCGCGCGTGCAGAAAAGCGGCTTTGTTATAGTCAGAAATGTAAACCCTCTAGCCCCGCTCCTTTGGTGACGGTTATGGTTGCATATAATATTCGCACTCATACTGATCAACAAAAAGGCCGGACTAATGCGCCTTCTTAATTAATTACAAGAAAGCTGGGGTGGCATTGCGCATCTCGAATCGAATCACTCGATTCGTACGTTTTTGCATTCGTTTCGAAAAAATTGCGGCATTATGTATTTTGTTCGACTTCATTCAGTCGCAGTACAAGATTTCGAATGGTGCTGTACTAGCTCAATCGAGTATGTTCTGTCAAACGAAATGTAAAAAGAGAGAATAAGAGATAGCTGTCTCTGTGTCAAATGTGAGTAAACAGAGAGAATAAGAGATAATTTCATCTGCGTGTAGCATGTTGCCTGTTGGGAAAGCATCCTTCAGGGCATAAATTGGCAGTTCATTTATAAACAAGCAAATTGTGTTTTTCATTCGACTTGAGTCGTTTTCCAGTGTGCTATCGAGTATCCATAATGCCAAAACATCTCGTTATTATTGTACCTCCTCGAGCATAATCGGACGATGAGTCGTTTTCGAGAGCGAATCGAAAGCCGCAATGCCAAACATGTTCGACTCGATAAAATTTCGTTCGAATCGAGATGCGCAATGCCACCCCTGGGGTTTATGCCACAAATCCAATTTTGAGATAAATAATTTAAGCTAAATAAGGATTTGATAATAAATTGATGTTTCCATGTGTTTTAGTTAAATGCACTTGGGTTATCTCTTGCGCGTTTTTTTATTTAACTCAACTATTTTTACGTAGATTTTGGAATCATTGGCGTAGCCACGGGGGTGGTTTTGGACATAACGAGTCCCCCCCAGAGACAAAATTTTTAGAAGAATTTTTTTTTTAAGAGTGTCCAGAAAACCACACCCCCCCCCCCCCAGACCAATTTTCTGGCTACGCCACTGTTTGGAATATAAACGTTTCTATGCAAATTCCCCCCATCGATTTTTCACGCCGTTTATCGAAATCGTCAAGAAATACGTGAAAACCGAAAAAAAATTTAGTTGTAGTCGTTTTTACGCGGATTTCGGGATAATTAGAGATTGCATATTGTCTGGAAACCATAAAAGTAGGTATACTAATGACATTCTTTCCTTCAAGATACAATAATGAAATATTTATTTTCTTCCCGTAGAGAAATAATAAGTATAATTAAAAACTTTCAGCAAAAAATGACTCTCGAACAACATTCGAAAGCTATAAAGGTGACGAGTGTTTTTCATTCGACTCGAGTCGTTTTCCAGTGTGCTATCGAGTATCCATAATGCCAAATTATCTCGCTATTCTTGTACCTCCTCGAACATATTCGAACGATGAGTCGTTTTCGAGATTGAATCGAAAGCCGCAATGCCAGACATGTTCGACTCGATAGAATTACGTTCGAATCGAGATGCGCAATGCCACCCCTGGTCTCCAGCACGCGCGAGCCATTTCGTTCGCCACATTCGGACTATCGGTTACTTGTTCCGCGGTGTTCTGTGGCGGTCGTGGCAGCAGCGTGGTGGAGTACATGCATGCATGCGCATAATTTTTATTGCAGCCTTTCGCTCTGATATGCGCTCGTAATTCTGCTACCGACCAAGAATCTTAGGCTAAAATTTCATATGACTGATGTCATCCATGCGAATATTTTTTTTTTTGCAGCTTCTCCCTCTGACGCACGCTTGTGATGCTGCTACGGATGGCAACTATCTGCCGTCATCAAACGAATAATATGCGCTTTGAACAAAACTCGTCTCGGCTCAATCTTCCTTTGTATAGAATGTTGGTCCTGAAAAGAACCGATTAATTTTCAATAATGTGCTTTACGAATCACAGATAAATCCGATTTGCAAGATAATTGTGGCTTGAGAGCAGCTTCCACTGATGATTGCCAATCGATGGCACTTTAGCCGCCACCGTTGCAGATGTACTCCACCGCGCTGCTGTCACGACCGCAACAGACAACTGAGAGTCCGAATGTAGCGAGAAATTTTGACTTGCGTGCTGCTGATGATATTGGAACGTACACACGGTCAAGCAGTTTGACCAACATTGACTCCACCTCTCGTTTATTCAAACATCCATCAAGTTTTACCAACAGCGACACGAACAATCAATTTATTCGACCAACAATATCACACACGAACGACCGAAGTGCCAACTTGAGCACCAACCATCAAAAAATATATGGGGGTTTGTGCAACTTCACTACAAATTCTCAAACATTTTCGGCGAACCTTGACTCCACCCCCGACAACTCAAACCAAAATCAAACCGTTTTAACTTTTTTCAACCGAGCCGCCAACTGTCAAATGGTTGTTCGAACAACTTCACACACGTTCAAACAAAGCAGCAACCGAAGCGTTTTCTTTGGGGCGGAGTCAATGTTCGTCAAACTGCTTGACTGGTGTGTACGGTACGAACTCCTTATTTATATAGAAATTCCTACAAGAATACCATGTGAAGTTTTATCTATCGATTCTGCATTAATTTGTTCATCAATTTCTCTACGAATTCTCTAGGAGTTCCTCATGGAGTTTCTCCATGGATACCTTCAACAATTCGTCTAGAATTGAGACCTGCTCTAAATCCTTGTGAAAATACTCAACAAAAAGACATTATTATGCCTTCTTTGATCAGGCAATAAGTTGCGTGGCTACGAAGCAAGACCAAATGATTGGTTGAGAAACCTCGTAGTTAAAACTGTGAATTTTTACTGAATTTTGAACTGTCTCATTCATTCATCAGAAGTCGTGGATGGAGAAATCTAAAAAAAAATTCTAGATAATAAATTAGCTTATCTTAACTTTGACTGTCTACACATAGATATGTTTACTACTCCGTGGTTGACCAGAATCATTTAATTTGCACAAAGAATCATCTGAATGATTCGCTGGGATTGTTCAAGCATTCTCAGTCTGCAAGTTTCAGTGACTCACATATTCAAATGATCAATAACGGCGCCGGTCACGTCCTTGTAGTCAGTTCGAAACAGGGACGGAATAATAGTGGGTGATTTTTGCTATTTGAAGACCGTGTTTGCAGAGGTAAACTCCACAAAACCACATGAAGGATTATCAGTTAGTCTTAAGTCGTTGGATCTGGATTCCCTCTGATAAGCGATGCGACTGTGTCATTTTTAAAAAAAATATTTTAACTTCAAACGCGTATCAATTGATTTACCTATCGACTGCATAAAGCACAATTATACCAGATCGTTATCCATTACCCATGCTGTCCATCAACGAGATAAAAAATACAGCATACATGTCCGGTGGCATATGCAAACTGTGGAGGAACGCGCTTTGGACGATCGGAACGACGTGCAGCACTCTGTAGTTTCTTTTCTTGAAATTGATTTTGGCTTAATTTAGGAGAAACTCACCAGAATACTTGAATAAGAATTACATTGAATTAAAAATAAAAAGAAAATCTCCAGAATTCAGTAGTAGGAACTCCCAAAAAACATGGGGAAGAAATTTCCCAGATTTAGTGGAGAAAATTTCCCCATAACTCATGAGAAATAATAGCTCGATAAAGGTTTTGTTCAGAACATCTGAGCTGGGGTGAGCAATTCCTCAAGACCCTCGTTAATGGATTTCGAATTCCTGAAGGAAACATTTCTTCAAACTCCTGGGGAAGAAATACCCCACAGTGCGAAAGAATCGCCCTGAACTCGTGAAAG
This sequence comes from Armigeres subalbatus, assembly GCF_024139115.2. Classification (NCBI taxonomy): domain Eukaryota; kingdom Metazoa; phylum Arthropoda; class Insecta; order Diptera; family Culicidae; genus Armigeres; species Armigeres subalbatus. The sequence continues at coordinate 334,426,128 of NC_085140.1, forward strand.
CCTAATTCCAAAAAAAAATATTGAAGGGGCGTTCCCAAGAGTTCCTGTAGAAGGAATTCTTGGAGGAGGGACTCTCCAAAGCTTCTGAAGGAGTAATTCTCCAAAAGTCTTGAGGAAGGAAAAATCCAAAATTTTTGGAGATCGAGTTCCTTCAATTCCTGGAGAAGGAAGTTCTGGAAATTTCCTGAAGAATCAAGAAAAAATAATGTATCAAAGAGAGAGTGGGAAGCCTGTGGTTTTCTAGATTTCTTTGAGGAAGAATTCTCCGTAGCTCCTGAAGAGTAATCCTCGGAACTCCTGGCAGAAGAGTTTTGCAGAACATGTGGAGATGTAAAAGTCCAGACTTCATGGAGTTTGAGTTTTCCAGAATTTATGAAGCAGGATTTTTCCAGAATTGTATTTAGCCATAAAAAATATTGAGTTTTCAATCAACTGATGGATACCTTTTACTGGCTCCCAACATGTTTTCAATTTATTTGAGAATCTTTTTCTCAAATTTTTTCCAAAAATAAATCATTTTTACCATTAGAATGATAATAACATTAAATAAATCAGTTGTCATTTGCAACATAAGCAACCATTCTTAGCCTAGTGGTAAGATGCGAAGCTATAAAGCAAAAACATGCAAAACCAGGATCTAGGCAATTTTCGGTTTGGAAATGGTCTCGACTTCCCTCGTCGTAAAAGTATCATCGTGTTAGCCTTATGATATACAAATGCAAAAATGGTAACTTGGCTAAAAAACCAGTGGGGAGATGTATATGCAACAGTTTGCTTTGCAGATTCAAAATATAAAAATAAATGATACCCCCAAATAGAATTCGAGCAAAAATAATATGTAGAAGGAACCGTATTTCACTAAAATCCTTGGAGTAAAAATCCCCCACAATTCCTGGTACAGTTAATCCACAGAACTCCTTGGAAGGATTTCCCCAAAATTCCTAGAGGTGATGTTGCGACGTAATGCGTCGTCTTCCCCCACAGTCTGAAATCCGGAATTGTTGCTCTTATCTCGGGTTTCTGGTGGGTTTCGGTGATGTGCGCAACGTCGATCTCCTTCTACTTAAGGAAACCGCTTAGCTCGAAGATTCTGCTTTTTAGAGAGCAAGCGTTACAATTGACCAGACCCAATAGCCATTTTCAATGACGAAAAGACCTGGTCAAAATGGAATTTGCAACTTCAAAGACAAGCCGGAAGTTGGCATTAAATAGGAGCCTGCTGCGATCTTGATATCGATTAAATCCAGGGTTAGGAGGAACCGTGGCATCGACAGTTTCCATCCTTCTCATCGGTTGCAGCAATGATAGGACCAGGATTGGTCGACAAGAAAGGTGAAATTGCCAGAAAGTGAGGCGCGCCAAGCGTTGGTGAAGAGCTCCTGCTTGGACGATTTTTTGTGGATGCCTTTTTGCGGATTTCATAGAGCTCTACACGCTTCCAGCAGGCCATATCGTGGTGGCGTGGTGCTTGTCCCCACAGTTGGTGCACTAGGGGTCTGCGTATTCTTCGACTTAGTGACAGCCGCCGCACCAGGTGCATCGAGCGTTCGTAAAGCAGCTCCGAGTTTACTAATTTATTTATTTATTTACTGTTGTATCCATCTGACATCATGGTCTTAATGTATTATACTTAATTAAATTATACTAAACAATTAATTGAATATACGTGATGTACGCAAACGTTGTCGAAATGCTTCCGTAGATAAATTAAAGTCGAATAAAGAATATGCTTCTCGAAATGCTCTGCAAATAGAGTTGATTGGGTCATTGGCTCCATAAATAGTGTTCCTAGCTGATAGTAGTATCAGTTGCCTCGATCGAAGGATACGTTCAGGGGCATAAAATCGAACACGTTCCAGCAGAGCCGGGCAGTCGACTTCACTATGTATTAATTTGGCGCCATAAACTGCCCGGTTAGTTCTACGACTCACATGTAGTGGTTCAAGGAAAGCGAATCGGTTGCACCAATTTTTACGCATAGACATCTATCTTTAAGATACGACTATAGCCAATTGCAAACTCTTTCCGTAAACCCGAGACGACGTAGTTTAGCCAACAAGATTGCATGATGCACTGTGTCAAATGCAGCCCTGATATCGGTGTATATTGCGTCTACTTGTGCGTCACTGTCCATGGCACTGATGCAGGTTGATGTAAAGTCACAGAGGTTACTTTCCACAGAACGTCTAGGATAAAAGCCTTGTTGTGCTTTACTGATGTAAGTGCGACACGATCCAAACATAACATCGTTCACAATTGTTTCCAAGCATTTTGAACCAGCTGAGAGTGAAGTAATCCCACGATAATTAGCTACATTTGACTTGTCTCCTTTTTTGAAAACTGGCCGCATATGAGACGTTTTCAAAACAGTCAGGAACATTTGCTGTTGCAAAGATTGGTTGAAAATGTACAGTAGAGGTTCCGCTAGTACGGGCCCACATTTCTTGAATATGAACGATGGGATACCATCTGGTCCTGGACAAAACGACAACTTAAGCTTTTTAAGCGCCAACCCGATCATCAGTGGAGTCACTTGGAAAATGTCCAGATCAATTAAATCACGTGGTACTGTATGGATTGCTGCATTCGTCTCTTCGGCGGTAAGAATATTATTCGTAAAAACACTAGAGAACTGCTCTGCGAATAGCGCGCACTTTTCATCCAAATTGTTTGCCAAGCCGTCTCCTAGATACATCGATGTAGGGATGTAGTTCCATAAACCGGAAACAGTTTATGCCGTGTTCATGCGATGTTCAGCGGAGTGCTGAACACTAGATTTGCCAGTAGTGGATAATGATAAACATTTTTAGCATTGTCCAATCGGTTACTGTTCCACAAGATGGCGGTGCTACCGAACTGATATCGTCATTCTGGCGGCTTAACAGTAAACGTCTCCTCCGCAGCATCTAGGACCGGGTCCGATTCTTGTGCTATACATGTACTCTTCTATAGAATATATGATTAATGTTTGTCTGATCTTTCCCAGATTCTTCAAAAAAAGCAAACAAAATTTAAGTATGGTAAAATTAAAGTAACATCTGAGCACTTGTAGAACTTTCAGCAAAATCGGTTTTCAGGCAACCGAGGTATAAGTCTCCAAAATTGACCATTTTGTATGAAAAACGGCTTTTGGGTACTTTACTATGGCGGCCAATGTAAATAATTACATGCTAGTGTTTACATTAAGGTGCAAATAATTGCTTTGAAAATTGGCAGTAAACGACGTGGGTTCCAGTGACTGCCCGCACAGTTTTAGCCAGAGTCTATTATAATTTGGGCAGTCCGTAGGATAGGTTTCCGTAGGATAGAGATCCAAGGGTTGTCCATTACTTGAAGCTGTGTTGATCAAAAGTTGATCAAATTTTTTCTCTAACGGAATTGTTCCGCAGGGCTGTCACGGTGTTCTCGACATCATAGCTTAACGTTTTACATTTTTTCGATAAATTTTAATTAAGTCCAAATAGTAATTTATGTGGTTTAGTAAGTAAAATCACAAATTTGAAATATTAGGATTTTATTTTTATTGTCTTTATTAAGGACTATTTGGAATTATTCAGATGGTAAAAAAATTGCAAATCGGACGAAATAAAATTTGAATTTTTATTTGTATGTCGATTACAAGGTTTGTCTCTTGACTTAATTATTATCCAATCAAAATTGACAATGTACTGTTGTAGTGTTCTCATGTGCTCGTTTTTATCGACTTACCGAAGGCACGCACTCTTTGTCGCCATTTCAAATTTATTTGGCGCAAATTTAAAATAGTTAGCATAGCATAGCATAGCATATGTGATTGTACAAATCGTGGGTGGCTATACAATGTTGAATTCAAGCTCCACCCGAATAAGGCCGAATGTCGCAAGAGAGATTCTTCCTGTCGACTTCCCTCCCTAAACAAAAGTGACAAGCAGCAGATCTCTCTGCGGTTTATCACCTCAGAACGAAAGAAAACAATGCGAACTTGCATTCTGAGGTGATAAACCGCAAAGAAACCCCTCGCCTGTCACCTCCATTCAAATGAGGGGAAGCCGACGAAGAGAACCCCCTCCCGCGACACCCGCCCCTACCAGACAGAGCTTGAATTGAGCAATCTACTATATATTGTCGCAAATTGGTACTTGGGATTAGTACCTTTTCCTATGCAGTAGCAGTTGTATACCTGGCCACGTCCTTACAATCACGGAAGGAAGGGAAGGAATGTTAGTTCAACATCTACTAGTGAAGATGCAGGGAACCCATACTACCTTCATAGATGTCTCGGGAAGGAAAATTTGTGTTAGTGTGAAAGGTAAATAATAGGGAGCTCTATTCGACAATATAGAGCGTTTGTCAATAACAGTATATGCTGTAAAAGTAATAAAATATATTCATCAATTTACTTACGAACCGTCCTAAGAGAAAAACACAAAATTTCGGCAAATCGCGCGATCGTTCTGCCGTCCGAAACAAGAGCCAACACGCACTGAACTAATTAACTTTATTACCGGCCGCGCAATGCAAAACACAAAATTTCGGCAAATCGCGCGATCGTTCTGCCGTCCGAATCAAGAGCCAACACGCACTGAACTAATTAACTTTATTACCGGCCGCGCAATGCAAAACACAAAATTTCGGCAAATCGCGCGATCGTTCTGCCGTCCGAAACAAGAGCCAACACGCACTGAACTAATTAACTTTATTACCGGCCGCGCAATGCAAAACACAACATTTCGGCAAATCGCGCGATCGTTCTGCCGTCCGAATCAAGAGCCAACACGCACTGAACTCATTTGGCGCAAATTTAAAATAATTGACGACTTTTCAAAGGATAAGTTTGTTTATTAAAATCAGATAAGAACTCGATCACTTCGCTAAGTGAAAGGCTGGTGACTACAAGTGTTTGCGAGTAGGCTACGATGCTGTTCAGTATTATAAGTTGAGTTTGGTCAGTTTTGACTAAGGTAGTGTTTTTTTTTCAACCAAGGTAGGGTAAACGTAATATTTACGAAACTATAGTTAACGAGCAACCTATTCGACTACTGCAATGTAGAAAAAGACCAACGGGTAATTTTTAAAAAGTTTTTGAAATCAATTACCCCTCCCTAATAGGTCGTTTTACCCTAATGGTAATCTGCTTCTGGTTGCGTCTTGAGGCGACCCCAGGTAGTGTGGGGCTGGGCGACCCACTAAAACCAACTCCTTACTCTTCAGTCATTCCCCCGGCCCGCAATTAGGCAATACTTCGGGGGATGACTATTGGGCATTGCGCCCCCTACATGACGTACACAAGTGCACGTATGCGCCTCGATTCTCCTAGCACTCCCCGTGCACCACATGTGCCCTGCCTATGCCGCTCGAATGTTTGCAAGAATCCTACAGGTACCCCATGCTGCCATATACAGTCCTCATTCAGTATGGTGTTCACTCCGTCTTCAACATGTTGGCACCACTGCACTTTTCTACCAAGCCGGAGGCGACCCCAAGTTGGTGGATCCTATGCCGCTCCTACCTCATCTACCAAGGGCCCGAATCAGAGTGATGACGCTGTCCGCAGATGTGGTGGCAGATGACAGGGCAGTTAGTATACTGGCATATAATACTGGCCTTATTTATACCGAAAAGCGTATGTGTGGTTCTTAGAAGATTTAAATATGCTTTCTATTTTTATATCTTTTTATTTATTTATTTACAGTCTTCGACTATGTTATTCATCGTACAGACTAAAAAGCTTAAGAACTAATACGCGACTTGAACATCCGTTTACTTAAATTAAAATCATACAAATGACTGATGGCATTAAAACATTCACAACAAACGTCAAACGGTTTGCTCTCCTTACTATTTTTCGGGGGCATTTCGGGGCATTTCGGGGCATTTCGGGGAGTTCGCCAAGAAATCAGGACAGTCGATGATGTTTTGCAGAAGGTCGAATACGAAGAGCCTCTGAAGAAGCATTCTCCTACTCCTCAATGTAGGAAGACTCACGAGTTCACAGCGGTGATCATATGGAGGCAGCTCACGTCTATTACGCCAGGGAAGCCTTCGTAGCGCAAATCTGATGAAAGCTTTTTGAACATGTTCGAATCTCGCTATTTGCGTTGCGTGATACGGTGCCCATACGACTACGCCATACTCCAGAATACTGCGAACCAGCGATGTATACAATGTCCTGAGGCAGTGAAAATCGCTGAAATCTCGGGTGTTGCGTTTCATGAGTCCCAATATGGCAAAAGCTTTAGCTGTTGTGGTTGAGATGTGCTCACTAAAACGAAGTTTACTGTCCAGTGAAACACCTAGATCTTTGACGAGCGAGACTCGATTCAAAGTTAGGTCGTGCATAGTGTATTCGAAAATTGTTGGAGAGCGCAGACGTGTGAACGTGATAATGTTACATTTGTTTACATTCGCCGACATTCCATTTCTGTCACACCAGTCCGAAAGCTTATCAACATCGACTTGCAACGCGTAACAATCCACCAGCGATGTAACGGCTCGAAACATTTTCAAGTCGTCGGCATACATTAATTTTGAAGATTTTAATTCGCTGCATAAATCGTTCACAAAAAGCACAAAAAGTAGGGGCCCAAGGTGGCTTCCTTGCGGCACTCCGGACGTAATACAGAAAGGAACCGACCTGATTGTCCCGAGTTTCACAGATGCATAACGGTTGTCGAGGTACGAAGCGATCCAAGTGGCTAACCAGTCAGGGAAGCCGATTCTCCTAAACTGTAAAGATAGGAATCAATGTTTGAACAAAATTTCATTATAATGTCTGAAACTCGGTATGCATATGCACAACATGTGAAAAATTTAGTTCGAAAAATATCGTTGTTTCGGTATCATAGAGTTAAATATAATGCGCTGCCATCGCACCTTTCAGGTCCCCCCAGACCTAAGCGATTCCATCGTCGCGATGGCGATTACTAGTCGCCACGATTCTATCGTTGTTGGGTCGCTGCAGGGAATGTTCCATTTACGCTTCCATACCAACGGCGACAGAATCGCAGTCGCCAAGCAATAGAATCGCGTGGCGTGTGTTTGGGGGAGCCTTTATAGTGCCTCACATCACATGCAACCTTTAAAAATTCGTGAATATTTTCCGGTTCTATTTGCCTAAATGTCAAATTTGTTCCAAACATATAACAAATAATCCAAATATATTTTTGGATTTGAATGGCAAGAAATCTATCGAGAGCTCAAATGTTAGGGACAAAAATGCCACCGGTAGCACATGCGAACGTGACGTCTCTGCTACCAGTTATTTTGTTAACTAAAATAATCTTTATTCCCATCTGATTTTTTTTAAAGAATCCCAAAAATCCCGAATGAATACCGAATTAACAAAACTGCAATTAAAACAGTATTTGGTGATACTGGGTGAGCTATCAAAATTGATATTGGATTAGTGATTCTTTTATAATCCATACACTCTGTCGGAATTGAAAAGCTTTTTCTAATCTCAAGAACTGTTTTGTTTTTCTGTTGCAAAACATCGAAATTCTACCCACTATTTTCCTTACATTTTGCGATAATTCATCAAAAGAAATAAATTTATTACAAATGATTAACAAAATCACGAAATTGCAACGTTTTCAAAAATGATGCCAAAAAGGCGGGTACAAACTGAGTGATGCGCATAGGAAACCTAAAACCCTATTGTACAGTTAAGAAGATTTAGCAAAAACCAACGTTCGCAAGTATGATTCACAAAAGTTTCCCCGTTCTACAGGTTGTATCAAAATATTGCGCCCCATCGGTACTCGCTTATGAAAATGCTATTATGAACAAACGTATCCTTTTCACCGGAACCCAAAAAACCTCTTAGAAAAAGCCTCCATTTCCTCGTGGGGATTTTTAGCAAACCGGCTGCAGCACTTCTCCAACCAACCATTGAAAAGCCCAGTCACCACCGAACAATCGCCGCCCCAACCGAAACAGCCTGACAAACAGGCCCCTACTCGGAGGGCTCTTTCGTCCCATTATGGTGTTTGCGTAAGACCTGCTGCCACGCCGTTCAATTCCCACTTGGCAAACATTTTTTCCTATCGTACGGTACCTCAGGTGGAATGTCAGCTTTAAGACGAGCGCCCTCTTAGGAAGGCCACGGTCGCCACACACATGCTTTTATGAGTGGCATTTTTTCTCGGTTGAATCGAGCGAAGAGAAAAAAAACGAAATCCTTCGGCTACTGATGATGTTGACGGCTGTTGACGATGATGGGTATTCTGTTGGGAGTTTCTTGTTCCCACTTGAACCGAAAACGGTGGCCGGGGGATCCACTTTGGTATTGCAGGCAAACAACGGCACACTCTTGTGACAATATTTTCGTCCACATTCCGACGCACTTTTGTCCTCGGTGTCCTCAGCGGGAGCGTCGGCGTCGTCAAGCATCAGACTTACATAAGTTGTGCGGGCGGGAGTAGCTTTTTATCTCGATCCCGGACAAGGAATGGGCGGCAGGCACTTTGAATGGGCTTCCCTCCTGCGTCAGACCGATGACGGTATTGAAAGGAACTGAATCCCCGTGAAAGGATTGAATTCTTGCCGGGCTTAAGGCAACTTGGAGAATGTGATCCCATTCCGGGGAAGTAAAAATCTCCACAGGAAGTATAATCATTTTGCTTCCTTTAGAGGAAACACTAAGCTTCCAAAACTCATTGGAAATAAAAGGATAAAAAATGCGTAGCATTTTTAATTTTTCATTTTCCATTTATCATGTTTTTCTTTTATTATTGCTGTCTGATGCAAAAAATAAAGGAATGCAGACTATGAAAGGAATGGTGCTTATCCGTAAACTGCACCACTTGATGAAGATTACTGGCGAGTCCGGTTGGGTGGAAAGGATTATTACAGCCGCGTTCTTTGAAGCCCTTTCCCCGGTGACTTGGAATCCCATGACCCTGGCCCCGGTGGATGGTGGGTGCAGCACAGGCTGAATGGGTCAATGAATCTGGGAGAGGCCAGCCAGATGGGAACGAGTGGTTCATCATTCAGTCGGAGAAAAGAGTTGTTGAGATCAAAAGGATCCGTGTTTTGAGCAAAGGAATAACACTGGCGCTGATTTGGATCTTTTCTTCGAGCTATGCATCGTAATCACTTTGCACAGGAGACCGTTGAAGCGTTGAAGAGCATCGACAAACAGTTTTTTTAAATATAATTGAAAGTTTTGATAAATATGACAGTTTTGAAATTTTTGCATGCAATGACTGTACACAAATTCTGCATGAAAGTTTTGATGAACAGAGGATTTCAAATTTGAAACACGTGAGAATTCATGCATTCATGAGACATTTTCTCAAAAATCACAAATACGGAATGCTTCCTTTTAAACGTCATTCCTGGGAAATTTTTTACGATTTTTTCAGAAGAAATTCGAATTTTTTTTATCCGAGGTTGATACTTAGTTTCTCCGGAAATTCATTTGAATTCTCTTAGTAAACTCATCCAAATCGTTTCGGGAAATACAATTCAATTTCTTCGAATAGTTCATCCAAATGGTCTAGAGAAATTCATTTGAAATTCCTCGGAAAATTTATCCGAATCTTCTAGAACAAATGATACGAATAGTTTAACCAATCTGTAAGATTTATTTTCAGGACATTTGTCCGATTTTTTCTGCGAAATTCATCCAAATTTCTTAGAGACATTCATCCGAATTCATACAAAAAATTCATCCACAATTTCACGCAAAATTCATATAAATATTTTGTTCGGAAACGCATCCGAGTTTCCTCGGCAAATTCAACTTAATTACCCATCCGAAACTGCTCGGAATCACTGCTAAGAATTCATCCGAATTTCCTTGGGAAATTCATTCGAATTTCCTTGGGAAATTAATTCGAATTTCCATGGAAAATTCATCTGAATTTCCTTGGGAAATTCATCCGAATTTACTTGGAAAATTCATCCAAATATCCTCGGGAAATTCATCCGAATTTCCTTGGGAAATTCATCTGAATTTTTTTAGGGTTTTCAACCGAATTTCCTTGAGAAATTCATCCGAATTACCTTGGGAAATTCATCTTCGGGAAATTCATCCGAATTCTCTCGGGAAATTTATCCAAATTTCCTTGGGAAATTCATTCGAATTTCCTTGGGAAATTCATCCGAATTTCCTTGGGAAATTCATCCGAATTTCCTTGGGAAATTCATCCGAATTTCCTTGGGAAATTCATCCGAATTTACTTGGGAAATTCATCCGAATTTCCTTGGGAAATTCATCCGAATTTCCTTGGGAAATTCATTCGAATTTCCTTGGGAAATTCATTCGAATTTCCTTGGAAAATTGATCCGAATTTCCTTGGACAATTCATGCGAATTTGAACGATCGGATTTCCTTGGGAAATTCACCCAAATTTGCTTGGGAAATTCATTCGATTTTACTTGGGAATTTCATCCTAATTTCCTTGGGAAATTCATCCATATTTCCCTGGGAAATTCATCCGACTTTCCTTGGGTAATTCACCAGAATTTCCTTGGGAAATTCATCCTAATTTCCCTGGGAAATTCATCCGAATTTCCCTGGGAAATTCATCCGAATTTCCTTGGGAAATTCATCCTAATTTCCTTGGGAAATTCATCCTAATTTCCCTGGGAAATTCATCCGAATTTCCTTGGCAAATTCATCCGAATTTCCTTGGGAAATTCTTCCCCGAATTTCCTTGGGAAATTCATCCCCGAATTTCCTTGGGAATTTCATCCGAATTTCCTTGGGAAATTCATCCGCATTTCCTTGGGAAATTGATCCGAATTTCCTTGGGCAATTCATGCGAATTTCCTTGGGAAATTCATTCGAACTTCCTTGGGAAATTCATCCGAATTTCCTTGGGAAATTCATCCGAATTTCCTTGGGAAATTCATCCGAATTTCCTTGGGAAATTCATCCGAATTTCCTTGGGAAATTCATCCGAATTTCCTTGGGAAATTCATCCGAATTTCCTTGGGAAATTCATCCGAATTTCCTTGGGAAATTCATCCGAATTTCCTTGGGAAATTCATCCGAATTTCCTTGGGAAATTCATCCGAATTTCCTTGGGAAATTCATCCGAATTTCCTTGGGAAATTCATCCGACTTCCTTGGGAAATTCATCCGAATTTCCTTGGGAAATTCATCCGAATTTCCTTGGGAAATTCATCCGAATTTCCTTGGGAAATTCATCCGAATTTCCTTGGGAAATTCATCCCAATTTCCTTGGGAAATTCATCCGAATTTCTTGGGAAATTCATCCGAATTTCCTTGGGAAATTCATCCGAATTTCCTTGGGTAATTCATCCGAATTTTCTTTGGAAATTCATCCGAAATTTCTTTGGAAATTCATCCGAATTTCCTTGGGAAATTCATCCGAATTTCCTTGGGAAATTCATCCGAATTCCCTTGGGAAATTCATCCGAATTTCCTTGGGAAATTCATCCGAATTTCCTTGGGAAATTCATCCGAATTTCCTTGGGAAATTCATCCGAATTTCCTTGGGAAATTCATCCGAATTTCCTTGGGAAATTCATCCGAATTTCCTTGGGAAATTCATCCGAATTTCCTTGGGAAATTCATCCGAATTTCCTTGGGAAATTCATCCGAATTTCCTTGGGAAATTCATCCGAATTTCCTTGGGAAATTCATCCGAATTTCCTTGGGAAATTCATCCGAATTTCCTTGGGAAATTCATCCGACTTTCCTTGGGAAATTCATCCGAATTTCCTTGGGAAATTCATCCGAAGTTCCTTGGGAAATTCATCCGAATTTCCTTGGGAAATTCATCCGAATTTCCTTGGGAAATTCATCCGAATTTCCTTGGGAAATTCATCCGAATTTCCTTGGGAAATTCATCCGAATTTCCTTGGGAAATTCATCCGAATTTCCTTGGGAAATTCATCCGAATTTCCTTGGGAAATTCATCCGAATTTCCTTGGGAAATTCATCCGAATTTCCTTGGGAAATTCATCCGAATTTCCTTGGGAAATTCATCCGAATTCCCTTGGGAAATTCATCCGAATTTCCTTGGGAAATTCATCCGAATTTCCTTGGGAAATTCATCCGAATTTCCTTGGGAAATTCATCCGAATTTCCTTGGGAAATTCATCCGAATTTCCTTGGGAAATTCATCCGAATTTCCTTGGGAAATTCATCCGAATTTCCTTGGGAAATTCATCCGAATTTCCTTGGGAAATTCATCCGAATTTCCTTGGGAAATTCATCCGAATTTCCTTGGGAAATTCATCCGAATTTCCTTGGGAAATTCATCCGAATTTCCTTGGGAAATTCATCCGAATCTCCTTGGGAAATTCATCCGAATTTCTTTGGGAAATTCATCCGAATTCCCTTGGGAAATTCATCCGAATTTCCTTGGGAAATTCATCCGAATTTCCTTGGGAAATTCATCTGAATTTCCTTGGGAAATTCATCCGAATTTCCTTGGGAAATTCATCCGAATTTTCTTGGGAAATTCATCCGAATTTCCGTGGGAAATTCATCCGAATTTCCTTGGGAAATTCATCCGAATTTCCTTGGGAACTTTATCCGAATTTCCATGGGAAATTCATCCGAATTTCCTTGAACAATTCATCCGATTTTCTTTGGGAAATTCCGGAAGTTCCTCCAGGAATTCCTCCGGAAGTTGCTCCAGGAATTCCTTCTGAAGTTTCTCCAGGAATTCCTCCGAAAGTTCCTCCAGGAATTCCTACGGAAGTTCCTCCAGGAATTCCTACGGAAGTTCCTCCAGGAATTCCTACGGAAGTTCCTCCAGGAATTCCTCCGGAAGTTCCTTCAGGAATTCCTCCAAAGGTTCCTCCAGGAATTCCTCCGGAAGTTCCTCCAGGAATTCCTCCGGAAGTTCCTCCATGCATTCCTCCGGAAGTTCCTTCAGGAGTTCTTCCGGAAGTTCCTCCAGGAATTCCTCCGGAAGTAACTCCAGGAATTCCTCCGGGAGTTCCTGCAGGAATTCCTTCGAAAGTTTCATCAGGAATTTATCCGAAAGTTTCTCCAGAAATACCTCCGGAAGTTCCTCCAGGAATTCATCCGTAAGTTCCTCCAGGAATTCCTCCGAGTTTCTCCAGGAATTCCTCCGGAAGTTACTCCAGGAATTCCTCCGGAAAATACACCTTCGGAAGTTCCTCCAGAAATTCATTCAGAAGTTCCTTCAGGAATTTCTCCGGAAGTTCCTTCGGAAGTTTCTCCAAGAATTCTATTGAAAAAAATTTGGGGTTGCATACAAGACACGACCGCTCGACGTAAACTACGTAAAACCAAATGTAGTACACTGAACCTATCATTCCGCTCTATATAGAAGATTGGGAACCATCCCAGCTTTAGCAGCCCCTCCCACTCTGTTAGGGAATAGGGACCCCACTGTCTATCAGCGGGAGCACCCCATTCATACATTCCAGTTTAATAATTGGTAATACCCTAAAGGTAGGCAATTATCAAGGATTGGAAGACACCGTAGAGGGGATGCATGATATATGAAAGAACTAAATTTTTCAATAGTTTAGCGTTGATAATCAATAGTTTAAATACTACTGGCAAATTGGTGGAGAGTTTGCGAATTGATTGATATATAAAACATTAAAATCCATTGAAAGATGAAGGACCTATTAATGTTACAAATCTTACATGATTTCGTGACGGTCCCCCTCGTCTCCCCTTCCGTAATTTATTTAATTCATGCGGAAAGCTTTCTATGGAAAGTTTTCTTCGCGTTTCATTAGGAAGTCTTGTTTACATTGGTGAAAACATCAAAGAAGCTTAAGGGGTGCATCTTTCCTAATTTTCCGGCAAGCCATCGACTCACAGGACTGTTACAATCTTTCTTATTAATCTTCTTGATGTTCAAATGTTTTTATAGGGTAGTAGAGTATTGAGTAATCATTTCAGCTGCCCCATTCCAAGACAATGTCCAAAAACAGACTTGCCGCTGTCTCTGAGTTATTCAGAATTATGAAACTTGCTTTTATTGATAAAATCTCCTCTGATTTCTCTTTCGTTTTACAAAGATGTTCACGTTACTTTTTTCACTGTAGAAAGCATGTGAGATGTGAGAACCGTTTCCCTTGAGCTATCCTCTATCAAATGCAGCGGCATGGTAACCATTATGAGAAACTTTGTACTAATTACTTTCGACTTTCCCCATCATATCTTTGGAATAGAAATAATCCTGAAGAAAAGGGAACTGCCACCACAATAAGTAGACGATGAAGTAAGATGTTGTCGTCTCTATGATAAAACTTTAAAATAAAGCGTTCCCCATGTTTTTTAACCTTTTGACAATTTCTACATATCATCTTATTTCTATAGTGTGTAAAATAGATTTCGTAGAGTGTTGAATAAGCTCGGAACTAGGCTGGAACATTTGAAATGTGTTTCTTGTTCTGAATTGTAACCAGTCAAAGCTTTCGAATTCCCTATCAAGAAACAAGAATAAGTTCATTTACAATCCCTGTTCATGTCGAGAATAGATCTCAGAACAACAACGAAGTTCCGATTGATTAGCTAACCATTGTTATTTCTTCAAGTAAGTTCCCATTTTAGTACCAATAAAGTCACCGAAGTGTAAACTTGAATCGAAATTCGACTTGCTAATGCCGGTCCCTAGTCGACTTGTTTGTAACAAATCGATCGATTTCAAGCTACTTTCTGCGATTTGGTGGTGCTGTGGATAGGACAACGAAGGACCTCGCATAATAGCGATGGATGAGCGACAACAGGGGTGGTCCACACAAGTGGCATTTCCTCTCGCTTTGACGACGACGGGTGCGCTGTTTGCTTAGCAAACACGCCATCAAATACATACCACCTTCAAACTCTCCGCTGGTTGAAGGTTCGGGTTTGGGTGCCGCCAGCTTCCACACACATATGGGAGGAAACCGTTTCAGACGGACCGGTGCGGTGATGATGACCCAGCTCAAAGGCGGATGGTTGCTGGGTGCATAAAAATTCGAACTCAAAACAAACACCGAATTCCGACTGCTGGTCGACTTCGTGGTCGAAATGTTTGTGTTTTCTTTTCCTGACTCGCTGCTGTGATTCTCGCGCTGTGCGATGACGCTTCGCAGAATGAATGTTGGATTCTTTTTTTTTTTGTTTTTAGTAGAAGGTAATGAAATTCTGCTGTGTGCTGGTGGGAATTCCGTGGAAAACCACGAAAATTGATTCGTTGAAATTGACTGCGTTCTGAGAGGTCAGATCGGAGTTTTTAACGACGATTTTTGGATAATAAGTTTCGAGATTAACGGAATGGTTAATGTTAAAACTTTTCGGTCATTGGTCATCAAACTTTGCTAATCAGTAGGGGGCCGTCCAGAAACCACGTGGTTATATAGGGGGGGAGGGGGGGTTTGGAAAATGACCACGATAAGCCACATGGGGGGAGGGGGGTGTTGCTCTCGAACCACGTGGTTTTTTTTTAACACGAAAGATTTTGGTAAATAACAATAGCGGTGTAAAAAATACAAATCATCAAAATTTAATGATTTAATCCATTAAACGCAAAGCGCATCTTAGGGCCGATGCCCACGTAGCGTCTTTTCAACTCAGTGTTAAAATGAATTTAGCATTAAGCATCGAGAAAACCCGGTAACGCAGCGTCGGTCGCAAACGCCGATGCATATCTGAGTTATTTGGCCAACTTAGCTTTAGATCCTATTTCCATAAAAAATAAACGAAAAAGCAGGTTGCGTTTCAGTCTCAATTTTCACCAAAAAATTGGGAAAGAAAAATGAAAAATATTTTCTAAAAATTCCGCCGCAGATGGTTTTTGGCATCACGCCGCCGACACTTTTGCATCAGCGGACTACAGCTACAATTCTGAAAACTGTTCATGTTTTTACAATAATTCAAGAAAAATCTTCAAAAGAATGTCTTGTGGACATTCAGGAAAAATCCAGTAAAAAATTTCCTGTAAAAACTTTGACCTTACTTCATACAATCCTGATAAAGTGCTAGCATTCAGAATGTTTTTGAACAATTCTCTCTCGAAAATTTTGCTACGTGTTCGTGTTTTTTTTAATTTTCACCATAAATTCTTCCAAAATTTCATGGAAATTCATTCTTCTTCGGAAAGTCATTTTGATTTCTTTGTAGGTTCAGCTAAACATTGCTTTAAATCTTTACCATGCAAAGAAGCACAAGAAATTATTTAAAAATTTTAAGGAATTTTCACATCAGAAAATCTTTAAAATTTTGATTTAATTTTCTAAGGAATTCCTATTGGAATTGCTTCTAAAGTACAACCTTCACAAGTACTACAAAAGTGCATTTTTTTTTGTTATTTCCACTTGTAAAAACATCGAAATATCCTCGGGAAATTCATTATTGGTGTTTTAGATGAACTTTTTTTCGATTTTCTACTGGAAAATCTTAGGAATTTCCATCGGAAATATTTTGGTATACTCCAAATAATTTCTTTTGGAAATTAAAAAACTGCTGAAAATTTCTAAGATTTTTTTGAAAAACGAAAAATTCCATTGGAAATTTAGAAGAATTTCCTTTGAAGATTCATTAAATTTGCCCAGGATTTTGAAAAAATCTTTAGAGATTCTGTAAAAAAGTAAGCTGGATTTTTTTTAATTTATGCCGGAAGTTCTTCGAATTTGATGTTTATTGAATTTTCATGCATTTAGGATCCTTCTACGGATTCTTCTAGTTCTTCAAAATTTCTACCGAACCTTTTTAGGAACTTTTCCACAGAATTTCGAAAAAAAAAATCGTTGAAATACTGAAGATTTTTCCGTGGAGACTCTGAAGAATTTCTTCTAACTATTCTGAAGGGTTTCCCTTGCAACTCCAGAATAATTATTCTTGAAAATTAGGAAGATCTTGGAATTTAAAATTCATCCAAGCAATACATGTAGGCAATTATTTAGGATTAAGGATTAAGAAATTCATAAAAGGGTCTTAGAACTAAGAAGAGTCCGGCGATATGAAAAAAAGTGGCAGTGTTCCAGAAAAAAACACTCCAATTCCTAAAACAATCTAGGGTAATAAATAGTGTTATAATAACGATTGAAATTGAATTCTAAAACAAATCTCAACCCTTTCAGGACTAATGGGTCATATATGCCCAGCGTTTTAGATTGTCTATTAAATCACAAAAGAGAGCTAGACCACCATTTTCTTCAGTAAAATTGTTCATCTAGATATTGGTTTTACAGAAAAAAAATATGGGAGCTCAAATTTCACTGACCCTGAAAACTCAGTTATCCGAAACTTTGGGAAGATTTCGATTCTAAGAGCATGCAAATGAAGTTGAAATGTTTGAATCATTCTGAACACTCAGATAAGATGGGTCATCCTGAACGTTAAGCCAGTGATTGCTCTCAAGTTCAGCCCACGACTTCTCGGGTGATCAATCATGACATTTGTAATGTCCTCATCATCGGTATGTACCCAATCCGATGAAATAAGAATATGATCCTAATTTCCATTAACATGAGATCTAAGAGACAAGGTACCCAAAATTATCTTGAGTCAACATCAAGCTGCACAATGCCTATTGCCTATGCCTTTTTTGTAGGGCCTTAGAAGCACTGGGTTCACGGATTTGAATGATTAAGTAGTTCAAACATTACGACTTCCAGGACGTTTTTTAAAACCTAAAAGTTTTGTATAACCTAAGTCGAGTCAAGTACGAAACACTGAAGACGACCTTACTGTTGAGGTCGAAATACGTATCTGTCAAGGTACAATCAAGTGGTGGAATTAAATAGGAAGGTACAAACTCGTCTTATGACAAGTAAAGACATTCTATTAAAAAGCTCAACATAATTTTTTTAACTAGAAAGTCTGTAGTAGCTTGTACAAATAACAATTGCCATATCAACCCAATGGACCTAACGGGATATTATATCATACATCATTCATAATTTGGTTAATTGGATAAATGGAATGATCCGAACTCCAAAATGATAATTGATCTATAATACATTCATTCTTCTATGAGTCCACCATTGACTGAAGCATATTCGAGATATGGAATAGAAGTTCCTTGGGAAATTATTCGAAAGACATCAGAGTGAACGAGAAAATATGTTTAGTATGGCATCATTGGATTCCACGAGTCAATATCAAAATAAAATTTCAATGAAGAATTAGAAATTTTGAGAGATGAGCCAGCTCTAGATTATTTATTAGAGAAAAATAGAATCTTCGAAATAATGAAAATTTATAATTTCCATGCTGGGTTTTAGTTTGATTTTGATTCTTTTGAATTTTTCGATTTTCAATATTGAACGGATTAACCATATGTTTTAGTTACATAGGTTTTTTAATTTTTGTGCTTGAAAAAAACCACGTGGTCAAAGGGGAGGGGGGTTCTGCCAAATGACCACGATAGACCACATGAGGGGAGGGGGTTGAAAATCTTCAAAATATGACCACGTGGTTTCTGGATGGCCCCTAGTTGAATAATGAATGCAAAAGCTAAAAACATCTATTGGGTGTTTAACGAAGTTTGACTCAGCTGTTCAGTACTTATAAGCTCAATAAATTGTCTCCGTAATCCGACGCAAATCATCAGCGCCTTGACGCATTACCCCAAATCGGGAACTATTGACAGAAAAATAAATCACTTTTCACCGGGTAATGTCGCTCCCGATTTGGAACCCAATAAACCTTTCACCCTTTTGTTTAGTATTTCTCCGGGCCGAAAATTTGGGACTACATTAGCTTTATTGCTTCCCATCCGGTCGGATCCAAAATGTGAGAATCGGCATCGCATTAACAGATTTTCCCCCGGAACCATCACTGCGGGGCTGGATGGAGAAGACAATGACGACAGGCGTCCGTACGGCAGACAGTCATCAATCTCATTCGACTGCTGGAGATTTGGGAGGCCATAAGTAGACGTGGCACCAACAGGTCTCCCGAATTTGAAGGAAAATACAGGCCAAGAAAAGTGGAAGAGCGCGGGAGTTTATTTTTCTCTGCTGACGGAAAATCGACCGCGCGCGGTGGGAGTGACTGTGCGATGCGGGATGGGTGGAATTCAAAACAGATAAATAGAAAAAAATGGGAGTTCTCGTGAAAAAAGTGGAATCACATGTGAAAGATGAAAGGCTAGAACGGGTTGGACGGGAAAATACTTGGGATGTCGTCTTCGGCTTCGCCGTTGCCATCGGGAGGTGGAATGTGTGAGTATATAAATCGAACGAATGGCAGTTAAAACAAAAGTTTAACAAACGTTTCGGTGAGTGATGGCCACTATTAGGAGTGGCGTTTTCGAGGAAAAGAGATTACTGGTTGTGAATATTTGAACAATGCCATCATGAGACAGGCAACATGAGTAAGTCTTCAAAACAAATGAGATTTTATGATCACTAAAATGTAAATAGTGAGATATTTACACTTCTTCTTGCTCAACAGTAGGTTTTGTGATGAAATGTAAAAAAATGACGGCGATTCAAAGCGATCTGACTTTTGATGATACCGATGAAAAGTGGTTGAATGGTGATATTTTTCATATGTTTTGAACTCAGTTTTCTTTTATGTTTATGGAAAGAACAGTTGGACAGTAAAACTAAACATTGGAATCCTGCCACGGTTACTCAGCAATCATAAAAATGAGATTTCGTTCAATTCCAAGCTGTGTGTCGATCTGAAAATCGTCCGTGGTGATGTTTGTCGTGATTTCGCTCAGCAATGGAAATGCAGCTCCGGTATTCTTCTGAGTTTTCCAGCGAAATTGCTATCAAGTTAAGAACATTCCAGGAAATGCAATTGTTTTTTTTTTGGAAACCCTTTCGAATTTCAAAGGAAGATGTTCCGAATTTCCCAGAAATTTTACAACAAAAAAAATTGTTAACTGTCAAAGGCCCGGTACGTCAGTCAGTCAGAAAAATGAAACTTCAAGAGTGATGCACAATTTTATCGCCACATGTTGGAGCCATTCCTGGAGGAATTTCTTGAGAATCTTTCGGAGGTTTTTCAAGAGGTACGCCCGGAGAAATTTCCGAAAGAATTCCTGAAAGAATTTTCGGAGGAAGTTCAGTAGGTACTACGGGAGGAATTTCCGCGAGGGGTAAAGGTCATTTGGCCGAAACCCATTCGGCCGAAAACCATTTGACCGAATGCCACTAGGCCGAAACCTTTCTGGCCGAAAGGGTCGTTTGGCCGAAAAAGTTGTCTGGCCGAAAGGGTCATTTGGCCGAAAGGGTCATTTGGCCGAAAGGGTCGTTTGGCCGAAAGGGTTATTAGGCCGAAAGGGTCATTCGGCCGAAAGGGTCGTTTGGCCGAAAGGGTCATTTGGCCGAATAAGACATTTGGCCGAAAGGGTCATTTGGTCGAAAGGGTCGTTTGGAAGAAAGGGTCGTTTGGCCGAAAGGGTCATTTGACCGAATAGGACATTTGGACGAATAGGTCATTTAGCCGAATAATTCATTTGAAAAGTGAGAAATTTGCAATGAGAAGAGAGACGTCTTACTTCTCACTCTTTATTTTCTCTTCCCACTGTAAAAAGTGAGAAGCGCGAAATGAGAGGTGAGACGTCTAGCTACTCCCTTCGTACTACTCACTTTTCACAGTGAGAAGTGAAAAATGGGGAGTTAGAAGTGAGACGTCTCACTTCTCACTCCTCATTTATTACTTCGCTGTAAAAAGTGAGAAGCGCGAAGTGAGTGATAAATAAAGTGAAGCACGAAGTGAGTAGTGAGACGTCTCACTATTCTCGTCGCGTTTCTCACTTTTGACAGCGAGAAGTGATAAATGAGGATTGAGAAGTGAAACGTCTGCGAAGTGGGTAGTGAGACATCTCACTACTAATTTCGCGCATCTCACTTTTACATTGAGAAGATAAAAATGAACAGTGGGAAGTGAGGCATCTCGTTACCCATTCCTAATATCTCACTTTTTAAATGACCTATTCGACTAAATGTCCTATTCGGCCAAATGATCCTTTTGGCCAAACGAGCCTTTAAGCCAAATGACCCTTTCGGCCATGTGACCCTTTCGGCTAAATTACCCTTTCGGCCTAATGACCATTTCGGTCAAATGACTCTTTCGGCCAAATGACCCTTTTGGCTAAATGATCCTTTCGCCCATACGACCCTTTCAGCCAAACGACCCTTCTTGCCAAACGACCCATTAGGCCTAATGAACCATTCGGCCAAACGACCTATTAGGCCCAATGACCCATTCGGCCAAACGACCCATTCGGCCAAACGACCCATTAGGCCTAATGACCCTTTCGGCCAACCGACCCTTTCGGCCAACTGACCCTTTCGACCAAATGGTATATTCGGCCAAACTACTTTTGGCTTAGTGGCATTCGGTCAAATGGCTTTCGGTCGAATGGGCGTCGGCCAAATGACCCTTCCCCTTCCGACAGAGCTCTTGGAGGGTTTACCAAAAAAAAAACTCTTGAAGGATTTTCCAAAGAATCTATAGGAGAAATTTCCTGGGAAAAATCTGAAGGAACTTTTGAAGGAATAATCAAAGAAACTTCTGGAGGAGTTTCAGAAGGAATTACCGGAAGAATTTCCGAAGATGTTTTTGGAGGAATTCTTCGAGGAGGTTTCTTGAGGAGCTCCTAGAGGATGTTCTGGGGGAATTATTGGAGCAATTTCGGAGGATTCAGGAATTTTCAGATGATTCTTGGAGGAATTTCCGGAAGATTTTCCGAAGGAGCTTCTGAAAGTGTTATCTAAAGAAACTG
This sequence comes from Armigeres subalbatus, assembly GCF_024139115.2. NCBI lineage: Eukaryota > Metazoa > Arthropoda > Insecta > Diptera > Culicidae > Armigeres > Armigeres subalbatus. The sequence continues at coordinate 334,447,745 of NC_085140.1, forward strand.
CTGGAGGATTTTCTGGAGGATCTTCTTGGTGGGTTTTTGGAGGAATACAAGAAGAATTTCCTCAGGAACTCCTGGAACGTTCTGAATGAATTTTGGAGTAATTTCTGGAGAACTTTCTAAAGGAACACCTGAAGTACTTTATGGAGGAATTTCGGAAGAAAATGGACGAATTTCATGAGAAACTCCTGGAAGAACGCCGTTAGGAATATCCGAAAGAACTTGTGGAGAAATTTTTGGAGGAAGTTCTGGAGGTACTTTGGGAGGTATTTCTAGAGAAACTTATAGAGGAATATTAGAAGAAACTTTTGGAGGGACATCCGAAAGAGTTTCAGAATGAATTTGTGAAAGAAAAATCCGAATAAATCTCTGAATACATCACTTGAAGACTTTTTGAAGAAAATCTTGGACGAACTTCTTTAGGAACTCCTTGAAGAATTTCCAAAACCTCCTGGGGAAATTTGCGATGGTAGTCCAGAAAGAACTTCCGGGAAGCTTCTGGAGGTATCTCCGAAGAATTTAAAAAAAAACTTTTGAAGGAATTTGTTTGAGAATTCCTGGAGAAATATCAGAGGACCTTCTGGAGTCATTTTCAAAGGAACTGCTGGAGGGGCTTCTTCATACTCCTGAAGGTATTTCCAAATAAATTTCAATAAACTCTTGGAGGAATTTCTTGGGGAAGTCCTGGAGGAGATTTTGGAGGAACTATTGGATCAATTTCAGGAGGAATTCCCGGAGTTTCGTGAAGAACTCATTTATTTAGTCTACATCCAAACAGATAACACTGAATCAACAATTTGACGCCACAATACACGGTTCAAGGCCGCATCTCTCCATCCTCGAATACGCCCCACGCTCACCAAGTTGTTTTGCACCTGGTCTGCCCATCTCGCTCGCTGTGCTTCACGCCGTCTCGTATCTGTCGGATCGGAAGCAAACACCATCTTTGTAGGGTTGCTGTTCGGCATTCTTGCAACATGCGCTGCCCATCTTGCCCTTCCGATTTTAGCTACCTTCTGGATATTGGGTTCGCCGTAAAGCGGGGCGAGATCGTGGTTCATTCTTCACCGCCACACACCGTCTTCTTGCACACCGCCAAAGATGGCCCTAAGCATCCGTCTCTCGAATACTCCGAGTGCCTGTAAGTCCTTCTCGAGCATTGTCCATGTTTTATGTCCGTAGAGGATTACCGGTATTATTAGCATCTTGTACATGACACATTTGGTGAGGTGGTGAATATTTTTTTAACGCAGTTTCTTCTGGAGCCCGTAGTACTTCCACAGATGATGCGCCGTCGTATTTCACGACTAACGTTGTTGTCAGCCGTTAGCAAGGATCCGAGGTAGACGAATTCCTCGACCACCTAGAAGGTATCCCCGTCTATCCCAACACTGCTTCTCAGGCGGGCCCTGTTGCGCTCGGTTCCGCCCACAGGCATGTACTTTGTCTTTGACGCATTAACCACCAGTCCAACTTGTGTTGCTTCACGTTTCAGGCGGGTGTACAGTTCTGCCACCTTTGCAAATGTTCGGCCGACAATGTCCATGCCATCCGCGAAACATATAAATTGACTGGATCTGTTGAAAATCGTACCCCAGCTGTTACACCCGGCTCTCCGCATGACACCTTCTAGCGCAATGTTGAACAATAGGCACGAAAGTCCATCACCTTGTCTTAGTCTCCGGCGCGATTCGAACGAACTGGAGTGTTCGCCCGAAATCTTCACACAGTTTTGCACACCATCCATCGTTGCTTTGATCAGTCTGGTAAGCTTCCCAGGGAAGCTGTTCTCGTCTATAATTTTCCATAGCTCTACGCGGTCTATACTGTCGTATGCCGCCTTGAAATCAACGAACAGATGATGCGTTGGGACCTGGTATTCACGGCATTTTTGGAGGATTTGCCGTACAGTAAAGATCTGGTCCGTTGTCGAGAAGAACTGCTTGAGAAATTTCTTGAAAAACTCGTGGAAAAACTTCTGGGAGAATTTTTAGATGAACTTCAGGAATAACTTGAGGAATTTCTTGAGAAACAACAATAGAACGCGCTGAAGGGTTTTTTGGAGGTTTTCTTGAGGTAATATCTGGAAATATTTCCATACGAACTTCTGGCGAACCTTCCAAAGGAACTCCTGGAGGAATTTCCGATGGAACTCGTGGAGGAATTTCCTACGAATCTCTTGAAGGAATTTCCGAAGGAACTCTTGGAAGAATTTCCTGAGTTCCTGGAGGATCTTGATGAACTTCTGTAGAAATTTCTGGGGGAACTCCTGAAGAAATTTCCAAAGGAACTTTGGCAGGAGTTTCTGAAGAAAATTTTGGAAGAATTTTTGAAGAAACTTGTTCAGGAAATTCTGGAGGACTTTCCAAAGAAGCTTCTTGAGAAAATTGCAACGAAATTTCTGGATAAATTTCCGAAGGAACTTCTGGAGGAATTTTCGAAAAAAAATTTGGAAGAATTTTTCAGAGCAACGCATAGAAGATTTTTTTAAGGAAATTCTGAAGGGACTCTGGAAGGAATTTCTGAAGGAACTTTTTGAGGAATTTCCAAAGGGACTTTTGGAGGGTTTTTAAAGAAACTCCTGGAGGAATTTTCGAAGGAACTCCTGGAGTAAACTCTGGAGGGACTCTTGGAGCAGTTTTCGGAGGAGCTCCTGGAAGAACTTCCGAAGGAACTCCTGGAGAAATTTACGAAGGAATTTCGGGAGGAATTTTTGAAGGAACTCTTGGAGCAATTTATGGAGAGGCTCCTGGAGGTATTTCCAGAGAAAATTCCAAAAGAACTCTTGGATCATTTTCCGGAGGAATGCCTGGAAGAGTTCCAGATAGAATTTGCGGAGGAATTTCCAAAGACGTTTCTGGAGGAATTTCCGATAAAATTCCTGAAAAACTTTTCAAAGGAATACCTTAAAACATTTCGGATGAATTTTTGGTACAGTTCAGTAAATTAAATCTTAACAAAGAAATGTCCAATGTATATAATTAGCCCACGTCGATCATTGTCGCCGTCTCTGACTGTATTCAAAGTGACGTCGTCACATCGATTACGCCACTGCCGACAATATTGTTATCTGCTCACAAGTTCACTAGAATATCACAAATTCTTCTAAGCTAAAGTTAAGTAACTCTGAAAAACTAAAAATCTAAGAATTCAAAATCCAGAAATCACGAGAATCAAAGAATTGCCATTTTTTTTTATATTTTTAGTGCAAAAACTCGAACGGATGTAATAACACAGCTGATCTATGACGGCTATAATGTGCATCAAATCCGATGTGATATTACAACTTTTTTTTTTGCTGTGCACCACTACTGCACATGCCCAAGCTCACTGTAGTTAAAAACAAGAATAGGGAAAGCCATCGAGAGTGATAACCCATGCAAAAATATGTTTGGTTCAGTGGATCGCTTCACAGTTTCTCTAGTAGACAATAGCGTAAGCAAAATTTTTGTCAAATTCGAATATCTAGTTCATTGTGTTATATTTGTGTTATATACTCGAAAAACAAATTATAATCCATAATTTTACTCACTCATTGACGGGACCCTTAGGTTAGGTCCGTAGGGTCTATTCTAGTAGTTTTAGCAGTGATAAACTTATTTCAAATTAAAAAAAATCACTCAAATAAAGACCCAAAAAAAGAGCAAATCACAATTCAGTATGACCGTGTACACCCACCATAATCTTGTCGATTACGATGAGCAACAGTGGCAGAGATGGAATAAATCCTTGCCCAGCTCGCACGACCCAAGCTTCATTATATAAGGCTCTGTACGAAAAACTTAGAAAAGCGCTTCTATATGGCCTTTTTAAATGCGTCGCTCCCTTGGCGGCTCATGCCGATATGTTGATTATTCGTCGGGCGTCGAAACTCGAAGTGGGGGAAAAACAAGGGCAAGATTTGATTCGACAACCTTTGCAAATAACCGCTTCTTGGAAATTGACATTCGCAGCAAGATTCCAGGAGAATTACGATCTGCACTATTTTTATTACGAATTACGTAGCTTTCTTGAACTAAGAACTTAATTTTTTATCCTCTTCGTGACCGATATGTGCTACCATTCAGAATCATTTACAAAGTCTAGACCATCATTTGAAAAGGGCGTAACAGACAAAATATATTCCTTCTGATTCTTCGTCTATGTTAATAGCTATATATGTGGACGAAGAATCGAGAGGAATAAATTTTGGCTGTTACGCCCTTGTCAAATGTTGGTCTAGAAGTAATCTTAGCAAGTCTTGACTATTGTGCTCTTCGAGCTGATGTTGATGAGCTTCAGTTATAATACATATAATATAATTTCGTTCCACGCCGTCCCAAACCGAGTATGCATATTACTTTATCTCTGTTGTCTAATAACTAGTTCAAACTATCCATGGTTTAGGTTTAATTATGGACAGTAGACTGGCCCAGGAAACAAAAAGTTGACTAATTCCACGGGGCACCCCCCAGGATTGTGTCTTTGGGTGAGAAATTTTCAGAGATTCATTTTATCACCCAAAGACACAATCCTGGGGGGTGCCCCGTGGAATTCGACAACATTTTTTTCTCCCCATACTAAGCTGGGCCAGTCTAATGGACAGCAATGGATTCGACGAATATGTCAGTACGATAACAACAAAGGCATTCGTGGTACTGGGATTTATGTGTTACAACACTAGTGCTGTCACCACAGATGTTCACACTCTTAAGAATGCAGCTGTATGATCGTTTGCTGCACAACTCAAATCATTCGCATGGAGGTGGTTCAACGCAACTTCCGTGCAACGACCTAGACTATTGGACATTTACAGCCTCTGTAGATTTAAAACCATTAGGTTCCCGCATTTTTCGGGTAATTCTTTGGTATTTTGAGAAATTTAACAAGAAATTTAGATTTCGGTAACGGCAGCGTCACATGGCGGCACAAACCCCTATTGAAATATTGAACGGTCAATGTGTCCCTACTTGGCTAATTTCCTAGCAAAAAAGGGCAAATAACCTAACACTGATCACTTCAAATCGCCCATTAGTCTTCTTCCACATCGATGACGCGGACCGAAAATACCTTCTTCCCAGGTCTTTTCCAAACAGAAGAGGTGCTAAAACCATCGATATACAAATTTGCCATTCTCGGCTTTGTGTGCCGCCGACCAGATACCGACCTAAGGACGGTCTCCATTCCGCTACTATTGCTGGAGAGAAGGGATGGACGACGGACCTGCTCGTCCCCATTCAAGTGCAAATATAGCTCTATATTGGTATTTATTTACCCCATTCGGTAAACGGTGGCGGATGATGAGACCACGTTCAATGCGTAAATTATGGATGCAAGCGAAAATAAAAGAAGAAGAGATGATCCCCAGTGACGTTGCCGTCACCAGACGACCAGAGGATGGGGATAAACCACTCTGCTAAAACAAACAAACAGCTACGCTTATTCAAAGATCATTGAAGATTGCATATTTAAAGCGATGTCCTGTCTCTTGTGTGGAGCTTTGAGCAGCATGAGGGAGTTGGGAGAGTTACAAAGCCAAAGCAGTTTTCCACATATTTCGATCTGGCTGGTATCACATCGTTGTCGTATGGAGTGGTTTTTAAAGATGGATGGCTGTCTTCGGTGATAAAGATAAACAACGCGGCACTTTGTCACGCGCGAGCGAATACGCTAAGAGAAGAATGAATTCTGTCATCAAAAGAAAAAGTAGAATCATGAAAAAAAATTCACAGCGAGGTATGGGATGCAGCTCTCAAAATAATTTTCAAAATTTCAAAATGATATTTATTTACAAATAATTTATAGCATGAGGTTAGAAATTTGATTATCTACATTATACATATATTAATTTGATTGTTAATGACAATGAAGTTTTTTCTTGAAATGATTCCGGAGATGGTAGTACTTTTAATGTTTATTGAATTTCTAATCCCGCCTAATAAATCATTTTCAAAAAAATCTCTGTTTGTAATTTTTTAAATTATTTTCAATTCCATTGGCTATACCTAGCCGTGTTAAATTTCAGTGATTCTACTTTTCCTCTGATGACAGCGTTCATCCACTTCTCCTCGCGTATGAGATTTGTAAACGCTTTGTCGGTGGTTCATTTCTTTGATTATGTATGAGGGTAGCATGAACTGAACGATAAGCAGTTCATTTCTGAAATAAAAAGAGAACTCGTATACTGATAAGATTTATAGGAAGAACTGTAAGTTTCTTACTGTAGTGTAACAGATATAACGTGCAAGGTGCAAGTTCTGAATATTGTATTTAACTGCAGTTCTTTTAATTGTGTCTTGATAAATACGCATTCACTTTTCTTTCTCTTGCATCTCCCTTCCTCTGCTCTTTGTTGTTATAAAAGAAAAGCAAAACTACTCAACAAGCAAGGGCAGTTAAGTGTGGGCGTGGGCACCTAATGTCAAGTAATGTCATGTACAGATAAAAATAAGTTGTGATTTTAAATGTATTTTCATGCACAGCGGTTCAGGACCAAGCGAGTCCCGGAAAGTTAAATCGAAATAAATATAAACGGTGCTTACTTGTAAAATTCAATTAAATTTAATAGAATATGGAATATTAATTCGTTTGATGGGATAAGCTGCAATCTAACACGTCGTTGAATTTTCAAAATTATTTGCTGTGTGTTTACAAAAGATGTGTAAAATTCACCTAACTTTTGGTTAGTTACTATTTAAAATTAAATACATTTTACCTCATATTTAGTGAATTTTACTTAATTTCAAACTAAACCCCAGGTTTGAGTGAAGAGTACCTAATATAAGGTACCTTTTTCTAACCGTGTATTATTATTTTCCATAGGATACTTTGTTGTAGAACTCAAAACTACTCGAGAATGGAATGGACTTCACACGACCAACCTAATCTTAATTGTAAATCAAACTTCATTCCAGCAACTATCTTACATAATCGTTTCAGACCTGTCAGGACAGGAAAACGTAATGAGACACGTCTTGGGAATAATTCCTACATTGAAATGGAAAATTTCCCCCTCGCTTTCGTTCACAATCGACCTCGTCGTAGCGTAAAACTTAACCCAACCAGAGAGGAGCAGCATACCGAACCATGCAAACACGTTGAGTGAAATAGATTTCGGGACAACCGCATTGCTCACCACCGCATGCAGTGCACCCACAACAACGGTAGCTACTGTGAGTGAATGCCGAGCGAGCGAGCGTGAGGTGTCGGTGCAACAACAATTTTGGAAACAAACACCGTCAACACCGTAGATAAACGTACCCCGGGAAGGTGAGCGGAATAGTTAATGCCGAGTCAGCCCAGCTCCTGTGAGTCGGGGTCTTTCTTTTTTTTTGGAAACTATATGCAATGGGTTGACGCCGCAAACGAGGCGGGCTGCATGGGGAGGAAATGTAAATTGGATGCATGTAATTCAAGTTTTTCATTGTTGATGCCGGCACTGTGCGCTGTCGTCGTAGATGAAAACAAATTGAAAGTTTGGCTACGGAATTTGAATATCGTTTTCGTGTATGCATTGGGATGCATTCGGGGTGTGACGGAAATCTATGCTGTCTAATTTGTTGATTCATGCATAATTGTGGGGTGATATAAAATGCACCCATGGGGAATAATCAAAGTAGTAGTAATTTGGATTCAATTGTGAATCACCTTAAAGTGAAATGATGTTTTACTGAATGGAAAATTGTTTCGTACCTTTGTTTCTTGTAAAAGTATGAGATACACTTATAGGACCATAATCCCCCTTCAGGCATACCTGGGGATTTTTCGGTGCAATGAAAGCGAGAAAATACATACCTCGAAGGTGTGTACACAATCGGGTTGTTTGTTCGACAAAGGCAAGTTAAGTTTGACTTGTTCTCAAGAAGTTATTGTTACTGTTATTTGCTTTGAAATTTAATTTAATGATAGACTGCAGGGTGGAATACCAAATGCCAGAAGTCGAACCGCAGAACGGCAGTCAATATTTCCTAAATAAACACCAACTGCCTGGCTGTAGCAAAGGGGTGGTCGAAGGTAAGATAGTAAAAAAACGAAGAGGCCTGTTTCAAGTGGATTGTGTCCCTTTTTACATTTTTGTTTCGTCATGAAAATCAAGGAACTCACGAGAAGTGCGGATTCTGGAAGTGAACGCACATCGTACGTAAGCCCTTCATCTCTTACCGCCCGAGGAGAGCACGCATAAAACTGAGCAAATAAACACAATAAAATTTAATATCTTTGAAAATATTTATTCTAGCTTCAATCCTCTTTTCTGGACGCACATTTCGGAGAGGAAAACTTCTCCAGACGCCAACGTGTTGGACTGAATATTTCTGTCAATCAAATCATTCTTTCTTCTGCTACCCGGAGGCTGATAGGGCAGGACTGAACATTTAAATTTTCTTCAACAAAGATGATGAGCAACAAAAAACGCCAGGAAAACTGCAATAACATAATAATTATGAAGGAATGATGTGAACAATGGAGTTTCCAGTACGAAACACCGCCGAGCTGCCCTTATGGTTGCATGATGGTTGAGACAAATGAGAGATACACCTTTATGTTTGAACATTCACATTAAAAAAGTCCAACCCCGTACTGCTTCTAGAATTTTTGAGAAGAGTTTCAAAAATTTCTCCGTATGGTGCGAATATTTTTAAATATCATCTTTCTTCTACATGCAACATTAAAACGCCAATAGCTATCGATTTTCGATGTGAAACTTTTGGGGGCTTAATGCATTTATTAAGTCATCAACCACACTGAGATGGTCACTACTGTTACTGTTATAAGGAAATGAAACGATGGTAAGTTCGATTTCAATTGCTACTGAAAACCGATAAAGCCATTGGTTATTTACGATTTCCTTAGGATAGGATTTCCTATATGCCATTGCGTGGATTTTCGCTATCTCTTTCCCACGTATTAAAAAGTAGAAACCAACAAGACCACTACCTGTTAAATTTAACGAATCTATGACAAAAGGTCGAAAGACAAAAAGTCTAAAAGACAAAAGGTCGAAAGAGACGAAAGGTCGACAAGAACAAAAGGTTGAAAAGATCAAAAGTTCGAAAGGGACCAAAGGTTAATCAAGAACAAATTGATAACAAGTTTGTCGTATTCCAAAAGAATTTGTGAAATGCATTAAACTTCAAGCAAAAGTGGAACACTTATTTCATCAATCAAAGTTGAAGAATGGGCAATTTTCAAAGAAGGAGAAATTACATACTAACAATATTGAGAATATCTGGTTCTGTTTGAGATAAATAAGATTGTTGATTTATAAAAAAAATAAGCTTGTATTGTGCGAGATTTATTCTCTTCTTTCCCGTTTCTAGTCTATTACGACATTTTGTTCTTTTCGACATTTTGACTCTTTCGACCTTTTGTCCCGCTTGACCTTTTGTCCTTTTCGACCTTTTGTCCTCTTTGACCATTTGTCCCTTCGACCTTTTTTCTTTCGACTTTTTGTCCTTTCGACCCTTTCGCTTTCGACCTTCTGTCCCTAACCCAAATTTAACAAGTAGGGTAAGACGGTATAATGCGCCCCACCTGGCCAAAACGCGCCCCTTTGATTTCTAGAAAACTATAACTAATTAAGGGTCAAAATCAGTTAGTACCTATAAGTATTTGTAAACCCATCATACTATGTGAATGTGGAAGTATTTTTATATTACACAATGAAAATAATAGCAAAATACAAAAAGTTACAGTTTTGATGTAACTTTTTATGTTTGTTAGCTCAACATTCTGGAGCGACTCTGGCATACTGTCCCCAAAACTTGCACTGGAACACTCAGTTGGGCAACAAAATAACTTTCCTCAGTGGTTAATATGATATAAAATTGCTTCCATCTACAAAAATGTAACGATTTTCGAAAACATGTTTCACTGGCCAAAACGCCCCAGTGTAGGCAGGACGATATGCCCTTACCAACTGGACACAAGCGCAGCGAGCCTGCAGCAGTTCCTTCCAAATTGTATGGAAAATATTGAAATGTCATTCACACCTGCTTAAATGGACCTATGTTGGTTTTTTAATGTCAAGCGCATAAGGATTTGTAACCTTTTTATTATGGGATTGATAAAATACTAATGAAGGGCTATGAAACGTCTTTGGCTAAGGTGGGGCGTATTGCCCAGGCACTTGTTGAAATCCATTTTTTCGCGACTTTTCAAAAAAGCTTTATTACGTGTTATTTGTAATATTTTTATATGACTACTCACGGGCAATGCATTTGCGACTTCCTGGACTACCAAATAACACAAAGTTTGCATAAATTGCGTTGAAAAGTAAAAAGTTATCAAGAGGATGCCTTAGGGGGGGCATATTATACCGTCTTACCCTATACTTTATCCGTATAGGCAAACTGTACCGGTTTTGGCCATGTTCCTTATTTGGCCAATTTTGCGAATAACTCCAAAAATAAACCAATTCGCAAGGGTTTTATTAGTTCCAACAAGAGATATATCCCTCATGCTTCAACGCTGCTTTGAACTGATCGATTATTTTGAAAAATATGTATTTTTCAGGGTTGGCCAAATTAGGCACTAAGTTCGCCAAAACCGGTGCACTTCCCCTACGGATAAAAGATATTGTACCGCTCATAATAAAATCTACTCCTCCGCTTATTTATAATCGCTGCAAAATATGAGCGCCAGATAGTCGACTAAGAAAAACATACCTCCAGACAAGAAGCTACTTTGATATTTTTGAAAATTCGGCCGTCACGTGGTGAATTGTGGCGATGAATACTTTGATAGCACGTGCTATTTGTACTGCGGATAAATTTCCTCACATCTATGAAAGCCTTGGAAAATGATCACAAAAGTTGTCATTTTGTTGCAAGGCACAATAAATATGGAAGTATTATATTGCTTGCACTCGTGGCTCACCTCGTAAGAAAGCTGGGATTGACTGGCTGCAAATGTGTATTTTAAACGATGACTGCTATGATCCGTCATATGACTGATGTATTTTAGGCTTGTCCAAAGTATTGGCCTATTAATGGCAAATATCTCCTCTTTTCGCTTAAAAAAATTTTGTCAGGAAAAAAATATTATGTAGATATAATAAGGCCGATACAAATATTTAAAATCCATTTTGTCTCCCCCCCCCCTCGGATTTTTTTGACAAAAAATGATAATTTTAGGGGGCAACAAAATAAAATTCGGATAATTTTGTGGATTTTCAAAACATTCTTTAACAAATCCGAGGAGTTTTTTGATTTTTTTCATTTTAATATTTATTTTTTATTATCCCCCCCCCTTGACCTTTCGGAGACTAGTAGGACAAAAAGCCAATTAAATATTTGTAACGGCCTAAGTAACTTTCTCGCCATGATACAAAGGTATTTTACAGCAAACGGAATATTATTGTACTGCGAGCGTCTCATTTTGTAATCGAAAAACATTTTGGATACACCAAACTTTCAGATTCAACCTCACTTCTTGTTCAACCTTCACTTCCTTCGACCATCTTAAAGGAGGAAATTCTAACGTGTGATGACATACCACTGCGCAGGACATTGCTAACCATGGAGAGGAAGGATCTCTTTAATGCGAGTGTCCCATCACGCAAAATTGTGATCATTCCTAGTCATAATAACATCATTCTTCTCGTGAACATCCCATCAAGCATTATTGTGATCCATTAATAGCTACACCAATCAAACTCTTTTTCCTTTCTTCATTTATTTGTTAGGCACTCTGTGTTACTTAACCGCTACTGTGTCGAGATCTACTCCCGAGCAGAAGAAATTGGCTCGATAATACCTAATTCTATGAACTTGCTTAGTTATGAACTAGCTCTGCATAAAAGGTAAAATAGAGGAGTAATACCAACAATTTACAGGGTTAGGCAAAATGATTGAGATAGGCAAAATTTGGCCCAAATTCAAATCCTTATAACTTTTGAAAAATTGATGAAATTGGACAAAACCGGAAGCATTCGACGGCAAATTTAGTCAAGATTTAGGAACATGTGCGGTCACGAATACTGGCCACCGGACACCGGAGATGTTACGGATTTTAGGAGGCCATGTCAAACACACATTTTTTCTGACGCTCGTATTTTTGTGTGGTTTGAAGTTACATCGATAAACACTATTTTCCTAGAAACTAGATCTTATTGAAAATTGAATGCGGGCTGTTGCGCTAAGATCCGTTGAAAAATATCCGAGATATGGCCATTTCAGTGAACCTGGTTCCGGATACTATGGTCAATTATGTATATCCTTCCAATCACGTATATATTATCCGGTACCATATCAATATTGATATCAAACTTCAAGATTTGTCATGGAGATGCTTCAGGAAGCATATGCAGGACGATCAGTTGCTCTAACCACTCTGTAGTAGGTTCCAGATGCCCCGGGGGAAGTGGCCAATTTAAAAAACGCCTCCACCACCACCTCCATTGGCTTCCATCTGCACCCCACCATAAACAGTCCGAAACACCTTTCATTCAGAAACTCCAAGGGCGCGTTGGTCCTTCGCCAGCAACATCCAACTTTCGTGGCCATAGAGGCCGACCAGTCTAATGAGCGTTTTGTAGATGGTCAAATTCGTGCGGCGGCGAACTCTATTCGACAGGAGAGTCCAAAAGCATCTCCATGCAAAACCTTGAACTTTGATAATGAGTATTGAGTATTTGATATGGTTTCGAACATTTCGCAAATTGGCCACTTCCCCAAGACACCTGGAACCTACTACTAGTGGTCATGACAGCTGCTGGTTCTAAAATGCATTAAGAAGTATCACCTCGAAAAATCTTGAAGTTTGATACCCATATTGATAGGGTTCTAAACGTTTTTCAAATTGGCCACTTCCCCGGGGCACCTTGAACCCACTACAGAGTGGTCAGAGCAACTGATCGTCCTGAATATGCTTCCTGAAGCATCTCCAAGAAAAATCTTGAAGTTTGATACCCATATTGATAGGGTGCTGAACGTTTTTCAAATTGGCCACTTCCCCCGGGGCACCTGGAACCTACTACAGAGTGGTCAGAGCAACTGATCGTCCTGAATATGCTTCCTGAAGCATCTTCATGAAAAATCTTGAAGTTTGATAACCATATTGATAGGGTTCTGAACGTTTTTCAAATTGGCCACTTCCCCCGGTGCACCTGGAACCTACTACAGAGTGGTCAGAGCAACTGATCATCCTGAATATGCTTCCTGAAACATCTCCATGAAAAATCTTGAAGTTTGATACCCATATTGATAGGGTGCTGAACGTTTTTCAAATTGGCCACTTCCCCCGGGGCACCTGGAACTTACCATAGAGTGGTCAGGGCAACTGATCGTCCTGAATATGCTTCCTGAAGTATCTCCAAGAAAAATCTTGAAGTTTGATACCCATATTGATAGGGTTCTGAACGTTTTTCAAATTGGCCACTTCCCCCGGGGCACCTGGAACCTACTACAGAGTGGTCAGGGCAACTGATCGTCCTGAATATGCTTCCTGAAGCATCTCCATGAAAAATCTTGAAGTTTGATACCCATATTGATAGGGTTCTGAACGTTTTTCAAATTGGCCACTTCCCCCGGGGCACCTGGAACCTACCACAGAGTGGTCAGGGCAACTGATCGTCCTGCATATGCTTCCTGAAGCATCTTCATGAAAAATCTTAAAGTTTGATATCAATATTGATATGGTACCGGATAATATATACGTGATTGGAAGGATATACATAATTGACCATAGTATCCGGAACCAGGTTCACTGAAATGGCCATATCTCGGATATTTTTCAACGGATCTTAGCGCAACAGCCCGCATTCAATTTTCAATAAGATCTAGTTTCTAGGAAAATAGTGTTTATCGATGTAACTTCAAACCACACAAAAATACGAGCGGCAAAAAAAATGTGTTTTTGACATGGCCTCCGAAAATCCGGAACATCTCCGGTGTCCAGTGGCCAGTATTCGTGACCGCACATGTTACTAAATCTTGACTAAATTTGCCGTCGAATGCTTCCGGTTTTGTCCAATTTCATCAATTTTTCAAAAAGTTATAAGGATTTGAATTTGGGCCAAATTTTGCCTATCTCAATCATTTTGCCTAACCCCTGTATATGCACAATACTAGAGCCATAAGATACTCTGTTATAAAATTCTATTTCAATACCCCACCATCTCAATACCTCGCCATCTCCGGGTTGGTAATCCTACGCCCTTGCTCGCAAGGCTACTGGAGACCCCAGTAACATTGTTATCATTGGTTTGTGAGCTTGGGTCAAAAAAATAGAATGAAGGGTATTTGCTCATCAGTACCTACTATTTAGCCATTAAGACATGTTATGCCTAATTGTCTCTTCTACTTAAACTGAATCTTTCACGTCTTGTACTACATATATCATTGTAAGTGGTTCGTCCCAATTGCCTGTTCCTGAATGACTACCATTATATCTTAGCAATAATACCCCGCGCCAACAAGGAGATACATTCCGACTCCGGTCGATGGAAATGCGTTTCATCCAGATGTTCCCATAATAACTGAAATGTTACTTTTCAGCTTCCTAGTTCAAATGAAGAAAAAAAAAACAATCATAAAATACTATCCAATCCATAATGTAATCGAACAATTGTTTTCAATGCATTAATAATATAGATGTTTGAACCCAAAATCCACTGTAATTTTTTATATCATTTATTAGTAATACACTGAGCGAAATAAAAATAGAACAACAATGGTTTTGACGTAGGACTACGTCTATCTTTTCTATATTGGGGTACACTTTACGATTGCGAAAATCGGGGACCGTCACGAAAATATGATAGACTTTAAACTTTAATATCTCAGCCGTTTCTCGATGGATTTTCAATTTTTTTGGACCATTCGATCAAGGATGAGTGAACGTTTCTTTGTATTCATATGAAAATACTATTTTTTAACTATTTATTATCGATAATTGATAAAATGTTTAGTAATAGGTAAACTAACCAATCACGTACATGCATCACTAGCACAGACATCAAAAATCAATCACTTGTGGGTTTGGATCTAATCGTCAGTTTGAACAAGATTTCACGCACAGCGGACGCACCAAAGCGATCGCAGCGGAGCGGAGACAGCGTATACGGAGGCGCTGGTAAAATTTTCAACGGAAATCCATCGCATTGATGGTGGTGCTCGATGTGTTGCTGCTGATCATTCAACCTCAACAAACCAGCATTTAATATGAAGAAAGGGTTGATCATAAAAATAGCACTGTGGCGATCCCACACCGACAGTGCCGATGCTGAAAATTTATTACAAACTGTGGTGTCAGTTGGAAAGGAGCATTGGGAAAATAAAATTGGTTCTTCTCAGGACCAACATTTAATGGAAAGAAAGAATTAATTGAAAGAGTTATTGCATCATTTCCCTCCGACGCGCTATCAAATTCGCTATTTACGATTGAGTTTTGCACTTTGAAGAAAATTTATTTCGGATAGTCGACCTTCTTTTGTATAAAATGGTGGCTTTTGTATAAAATCAATGAAGACGCCACCTCAGTGGAAACTATCTACAGCAACCACCCATCGGTGAACGTCGCTCGGACAGACAGATGCCGAAAGCTAATGTTTTGCAATATGAAGAAACTTCGTCTTGAGCCAAATTTCTGTTGTCGTTCCTCGCAACAATACGCATCTAAGATAAACTACATCTCATAACCAAATTCAGAATCGAGAAAATTTCATAGGATTTTTAGAATTTGTCATTCTTTGAACGGTCCGTTGTCTGCGGAATCTCGATCGAAATGGCTCGCGTGCGCCGAAAAGCAGCTTTCTTATATCTAATGAAGTAATTCCATTAGCCCCGCCCCTTCATTAATCGTTATGAGTGCACATTATATTTACACCCATATCAGACCACAAAGGGGCGGGGCTAACGAGCTTAATTTATTAAATACAAGAAAGCTGTTTTCCGGCGCACGCGAGCCATTTTGATCGGGATTCCACAGAGAGCGGTTCGACATTCGATGCAGCGGAGCGGACACAGCAGCACGAAGGAGTGGGTGGCAATGCTGAAAATTTATTTCAACTTTTGGAGGCTTAGCAAAAAATTATCAAGTGGCGGTCGGACAGCTGCAACGCAAGTTTCCATTAGCCCCGCCCCTTCATTAATCGTTATGAGTGCACAATCAATTTAACGATTCGGACCATTGCCAATAATTGCTTAACAACTCGGTAAATGTGGCATCTTTGACAGTTCAATTGGTTATGTCTTCAATAAAGTTTATTATTCACTAGCAGACCCGACAAACTTTGTTTTGCCTAAAATTGATTTATTCGCTGATTAATTCTCGAGTTATGAAGAAATTCATGTTTTATTTGTATAGGAGCTCCCCTGTCCATCTTAAGAACCTTCCCCGGCCCCAAAAACCTCTGCATACAAATTTTCACGCCAATCGGTTCAGTAGTTTTGGAGTCTATAAGGTTCAGATAGCATAGCATAGCATAGCATATGTGATTGTACAAATCGTGGGTGGCTATACAATGCTCAATTCAAGCTCCATCTGGAATAAGGACGAATGTCGCAAGAGAAGACTCTCCCCGTCGACCCCCCCTCCCTTAAACAAAAGTGACAAGCAGCAGATCTCTCTGTGGTTTATCAATTCAGAACGAAAGAAAACAATGCGAACTTGCATTCTGAGGTGATAAACTGCAAAGAAACTCCCTGCCTGTCACTTTCATTCAAATGAGGGGAAGTCGACGAAGAGAACCCCCTCCCGCGACCCCTTACCAGACAGAGCTTGAATTGAGCAATCTACTGTATATTGTCGCAAATTGGAACTTGGGATTAATACCTTTTCCTACACAGTAGCAGTTGTATACCTGGCCTCGTCCTTACAATCACGGAAGAAAGGGAAGGAATATTAGTTCAACATCTACTAGTGAAGATGCAGGGAACCCATACTACCTTCATAGATGTCTCGGGAAGGAAAATTTGTGTTAAAGGGTAAGGTGAATAATAGGGAGCTCTATTCGACAATATAGAGCGTTTGACAATAACAGTATATGCTGCAAAAAATAATAAAATATATACATCAATTTACTTACGAACCGTCCAAAGGAGGACAAAGTAACCTGGATTTTACAAATGTTTCGCTGGATTTTACAAAATTTCGACAAATCGCGCGATCGTTCTACCGTCCGAAACAAGAGCCAACTCGCACTGAACTAATTAACTTTATTACCGGCCGCGCAATGCAAAACACAAAATTTCGGCAAATCGCGCGATCGTTCTACCGTCCGAAACAAGAGCCAACACGCACTGAACTGATTAACTTTATTACCGGCCGCGCAATGCAAAACACAAAATTTCGGCAAATCGCGCGATCGTTCTACCGTCCGAAACAAGAGCCAACTCGCACTGAACTGATTAACTTTATTACCGGCCGCGCAATGCAAAACACAAAATTTCGGCAAATCGCGCGATCGTTCTACCGTCCGAAACAAGAGCCAACACGCACTGAACTCTGGAGTCTATAAGGTTCAGATAGACAGAAATTCACTTTTATGTATATAGATTAATGGCAATTTAATCGATTCGGTCAATTTCGTCCACTTGGATAACACAGTCACTGGTTGTGAAACTAGTTAAATGGCCGAAATCCTCAAAAATTCACCCAAATAATGAAATTGCCGACTTTTGTCTTAGGGAAGATTCATTATTTACGAAAATTGGGTATTTTCGATTCCCCTCCTTCTTATGTCACACTTTTTGTATGCAGCATCTGAAAGTTTTGTATGGTTTGTCGCACTTCACTGAAACCCCTCCCCCTCCTAGCGTTACGCGCCGTGTCAAACAAAGCTCATTGTAGCCATTGGCTCTTGTTGGCGGAGCTTGTTGATGATTATCATAGTTTGTCTATGGGGACTGAGTTCCTTTGACATTGTTGATTGAGTAGGGTAAAGTGCCCAATAGTGGACCCCCAACCAATAGTGGACCCTCCAGCCATTTTTGCATTATTACTGCACAATGTAAACATTTTGCTATGAAATTCCATCGGAAGAACCTACCTTACAGTCCTATGATTTGATTACATGCATTGGAAATGGTATGCAAAGTAAAATTAAATGATTTTTTACAATTCTATAAAAAATAAACACGAGAGTGTCCATTATAGGAATATTTTGGGGGGTCCATAATAGGTAAGAAGAACGTCCCGAAACGGAACATAAAATTCAAATGAAGTGTCGACTATAGGGAAGCAAATTCCTATTATGGACCCTCAGGGGGTCTACTATAGGGCGAATTCAGTCAGACTTTAAAATGTTAATTTCAACGAATAACGTCGTGTATTTGAGTGTTTTATGTATGTATCGTGAAGAGGAGATGCAGAACTTGGTATTAGATGTCAAGCAGCATTAATATGTTGAAAATTTCTACTCCTTATGACAAAAAGAGCAAAATTTCGCTACTAGGGGGTCCACTATTGGGCATTTTACCCTATTTGTCGTGGGTTTTGGTACCTTTCTTCGCGAGAAGTGTAAACTACATTCCTTGTCGAGCTACCGCGCGAGACGGTCGGTTTTGTCTTGCGCTCCGGGTTTGAATCGTTTTTTTCCTAGTGAGGTTTTCCGAAGTGAAGTGCTATAAACCCAGGCTCCCTGGAAGTGGTTCTATTTGACGAAGTCAATTAGTTTCCATCAAACGAATTTCTGCTACATCGTTACCGAAACAGCCACGTGTTCCATCGGCATCATATCACGCGCACCGCGCCCCGCGCCACCGGGCCAAACGCGTGCGCTCCGCATCAACTATCGGCATTAGATCGAACCGAACGTGAACGCAATCATACAGTGAAGTGTGCGGCATTGGTGTTGGTTTCCTGCGCGTACACAGATTGAGTCGACCGGTTGCAGACACAGCAAAGACTACAGAAGATAAGAATAAATATAAAATACACCCTTCCTTGTTTCCCCTCCTTGTACCGCTTCCTACATCACTAAAGTTAATAGTTGAATAGGTAGTAGATTTTTTGCTAGTTTTAGTTACTCTCCTCTCCCATTTTAAACGTTTCTTCCTGGTGTGCCGTTGTGGTGTGCTACCACCGGCAATGAGTGACGATAATTTCGGCGGGGGCCCGTCGCGCTCCCTATCTGAGTCTTTATTGTTGGGTAATTCAAATGAACAATCAATGGACGTGAGCAACTTTTCCCTCACCCCTCCGGTGACCTCTCATAATACATCACAAACGAAATCTTCATCTACGACCCCCCGCCCGAAGGCTTACCCGCCGAACTCTGGCGGGCCTTTTGTTGTCTTTTTTCGACCTAAAGGGAAAAAATTGAATACAAGTCAGATCAGCAAGGATCTGGCGAAGCGATTTTCGTCGCTGATCCGTATTGACACGGTTGGTACAAGTAAGCTTCAGGTTACTTTTTCAGACCGTAAACAAGCAAATGAGATTGTCACCTGTGAGCTCTTCACACTTCACACGTTTATTTACCCTCAAATGAGGTCGAAATCTCGGGAGTAATCACCGAAGAGTCTGACCTGTGATGAAATCAAGCAGGGCTCCGGATGCTTCAAGAATCCCTCTCTTCCTCCTGTACAGATACTGGACTGCAGGCAGATGCATTCAGTGCTGCGAGAGGGGAGAAAAGGGTTTTTTCACTTTCCGACTCGTTTTGTGCGACTTTCTCTGGATCAGCGCTTCCGGATTTCGTTGTCATTGGAAAACTTCGACTACCTATTCGGCTGTATGTACCGAAGATGATGAATTGCACCAATTGCAAGCAGTTGGGTCATATGGCTCAATACTGCTGCAACAAACCACGTTGCTCATCGTGTGGCGAAAGACATTTTGACGGCGCATGCAAAACACCGCCGAAATGTGTATACTGCAACGGAGACTCCCCACATGCGCTCGACGCATGTCCAACGTATATACAGCGACGAGAAACCCATAAGAGATCTTTGCAACAGCGTTCTCGGCGTAGTTATGCCGAAATGTTGAAGAAGGCCGCTTCTTCTATCGAGTCATCTAACATCTTCTCTAATCTACCAATCGACGATCAGGGCTCTGATTCTGACGTTGACGAAGGGATTCCATTTACTTTCAAAGGTTCGACGAGGAAGCGGGTGAAGCAAAGCCAGAAACCGTCAAAAAGCCTAGAAAGCAGCCTCGCAATAATCCCCAACACAACATGCCCAATTCTGAAACAGGAGCAAATGCCTCAAAACGTTCATCTCTGGGGTTCAACCTCCGCGAGACTAGAGACTTTCCGCCTCTTTGGAATGTAAATAAAATCCCGGATACTGCAGTTTTCCCGATATGGCAGCCAGAAAATGAACACCCAGAACGTCCTGAGCAAGCACAGAGCGCTCCAATGTTCACATTTTCTGGCATCGTTGATTTCATTCTCAACTTTTTTAGCGCTTCAGATTCAGTGAAAAACTTAGTCAATTCAATTCTCCCTCTTTTGATTCCGCTTTTGAAGCAGCTGGCTTCTAAAATGCCCATCCTCGAAACAATCGTATCCTTCGATGGCTAATTCAGTCAACAAAGCTAATACGATTTCGGTTCTACAATGGAACTGTCGAAGTCTTCTTCCAAAACTAGATATTTTCAAATTTTTAGTCAATAAATTACAATGAGATGTATTTACGTTAAGCAAAACATGGCTAACTTCTGACGTGAACCTTCTTTTCCCTGATTTTAACATCATCCGCCATTATGGAGGAGTACTTTTAGGAATAAGGAAGCACCACTCGTTTTACCGAATCGATCTTGCGCCAATGTCAGGCATCGAAGCTGTCGCATGTCAAATGACTGTTCGAGGAAAAGAATTCAGTATAGCCTCTGTATATCTCCCACCAAAAACTGCGATACCTCATAGAGATCTTTCGAATATTTGCTCGGTTATGCCCGAGCCACGGTTGCTGTTGGGTGATTTCAACTCCCATGGAACAGGCTGGGGAGAACTGTACGACGATAACCGCTCATCCATGATATATGACATCTGTGATGACTTCAATATGACTATTTTAAATACCGGAGAAGTTACAAGAGTGGCACCTCCAGCCAAAGATAGTCGCTTAGATCTTTCAATTTGTTCGAGTTCATTATCGTTGGACTGTACATGGAAGGTGATCCAAGATCCCCATGGCAGTGATCATTTGCCAATCGAAATTTCAATGTCCAATGGAACATACCAGAATCCCCTAGTCAACATTGCATATGACCTTACGAAACACATCGACTGGAGCAAATATGCGGAGGCGATTTGTGATGGTGAACAATATGTTGAGGTGCTTCCACCGCGTGAAGAATACCAATTTCTATCAGAACTAATTCTTAACAGCGCGCTTCAGGCACAACGTTTCCCAGTGCCTGGCAGTTCGGTTCGTAAAAAACCTCCCAGTCCGTGGTGGGATAATGAGTGTACAATTCTGTATCGCAAGAAATCCATCGCGTTCAAGGACTTTCGAAAGCAAGGTTTGGTCGATCTTTTTAAACGGTATATTGATTTTGAATCCCAGTTTAAAAAGCTGGTTAGAATCGAAAAACGCGATTATTGGCGCAGCTTTGTCGAAGGATTGTCGCGCGAAACTTCAATGAGAACCCTATGGAATGTTGGCAGGAGGATGCGTAACGCATCGTCGGTTAACGAAGATCGTGAAAATTCTCCGCGGTGGATCTTTGATTTCGCTAAGAAAGTTTGTCCGGATTCGGTTCCAGTTAAGCAAACCTGTCGTGATACTTTAGCTCACAGAGACGATATGGACCGACCCTTTTGATGACCGAATTCTCAATTGCTCTATTTTCATGCAACGATTCCGCCCCAGGGATGGATAGAATTAAGTTCAATTTGCTTAAAAACCTCCCAGACGGCGCGAAGAGGCGCGTTTTGAACATGTACAATCGATTCCTGGAGGATAATATTGTTCCGGATCATTGGAGGCAGGTGAGCGTGATAGCCAGCCAAAAGCCAGGTAAACCTGCGTGCGATTATATCTCGTACCGTCCTATCGCAATGCTGTCGTGTCTACATTAGCTTTTCGAGAAGATGATTCTTTTACGGTTGGATAGCTGGGTTGAATCAAATAATCTATTGTCAGATACACAGTTTGGTTTTCGTAGGGGGAAAGGAACGAACGACTGCCTTGCGCTGCTTTCTTCGGAGATTCAACTTACCTTCGCCCATAAAAAGCAGATGGGTTCTGTATTTTTGGATATTAAGGGTGCTTTTGACTCAGTTTGTGTTGACGTCTTATCTGACAAGCTACACGCGTGTGGACTTTCGCCGACTTTAAACAACTTCTTGTACAATTTGTTGTCAGAGAAGCATATGAATTTCTCTCTTGGTGACTTGACAACCTTACGAATTAGCTACATGGGTCTCCGCAGAACTCATGTTTGAGCCCCCTACTTCTTAATTTTTACGTCAGAGACATTGATGCATGTCTCATGGAAAATTGCACCTTAAAACAGCTTGCGGATGATTGCGTTGTTTCCGTTTCAGGATCAACCGCATCTGAACTGCAAGAGCCGTTACAAAATACTATGGATAATTTGTCGAACTGGGCTTTGACACTTGGTATCGATTTCTCTCCAGAGAAAACTGAGATGGTCGTCTTTTCAAAAAAGCATAAGCCAGCAAAGTTTCCTCTTCAGCTAATGGGTAAAACGATCTCTCATAGCATGTTTTCCAAATATCTTTGATGTGGTTCGATTCAAAATGTACATTTGGAAAACACATTGTATATCTGACAAAAATGTCAGCAGCAAATCAACTTTATGCGAACAATAACAGGTACATGGTGGGGAGATTTGCTTCGGTTGTACCGGTCAACCATCCTGTCAGTTTTAGAATACGGTAGTTTGGTTTTCAATCCGCGGCAAAGACTCACATGTTGAAAATTCAACGTATTCAGTACCGGTGTCTCCGCATCGCATTAGGTTGTATGAACTCGACTCACACGATGAGTCTTGAGGTACTTGCAGAAGTACTTATTTTTTTGACAGATCGATTCGCGGAAATTTCGCTTCGGTTCCACATTCGCTGTGAAAATTGCAACTCATTGATCATTGAAAATTTCGCGAAGCTGTTAGAACAAAATCGTCAAACCCGTTTCATGAGAATTTAATACTGATACATGACGCTGGATGTGCGCCCATCTACGGTAGTTACAAATCACGATAACTTCTCAAACTTCGTCGGTTCTGATGTAGTTTTCGATAAATCCATGATGCAAGAGCTCCATGGAATACCTGAGAGTACCATCGGGCGTTGTTGATACCTTCTTTGTTTTCAAGCAAGTATGGGTACTCTAACGAGGATAGAAGCTTTTTCACAGGCGGATCTAAAATAATTGGTTCCACTGGTTTCGAAGTTCAAAACACATTTCATAGCGCCTCATTCAAACTCCAGGAACTTTGTTCTGTATACATCGCAGAGCTTGCGGCCATACACTATACAATAGAGTATTTTGCCTCTCTATCACCCGACCAGTACTTCATCTTCACTGAAAGTCTAAGCACTCTGGAAGCCAACTAAGCACTCAGCGTATCTCCTGACTAGGATTATGGAAGGCTTGAGAGCTTTGTCGAAACGCTCCTACACCATCACAATGGCCTGGGTCCTTCGCATTGCTCAATTTTGGGTAATGAGAAAGCGGACTGCTTGGCTAAGACTGGTGCTCTACGAGGCGATATTTACGAGCGACAAATCGCCTTTTATGAATTTTTCGCATTGGCACGCCAAGAGACCTTGACAAGTTGGAAAAAAAAAAATGGAGGAATGGGCAGATGGGTAGATGGCTACATTCAATTTTCCCACAGGTATCGAAGAAACCGTGGTTCAAAGGGTTGAACATGGGTCGCGATTTCATTCGCGTCATGTGTCGCCTGATGTCCAATCATTATGTACTAAACGCGCACACTTTCCGTATTGGGCTTTCAGAAAGCAATCTATGTGTTTATGGCAACGGCTATCAGGATATTGACCATGTCGTGTGGGAATGTGACGAACATCGTGAAGTAAGATCTGAGCTGACTGACACTCTCCGAGTCCGAGGAAGACGGCAGAAGCCCATTAGAGAGGTGCTGGCATGCCTTGATATCGATTACATGCAACTTATTTATTTGTACTTGAAGCGAATTGATGTTAGAGTTTGATTATAGCTCACACCACGTCAATTGTAACTTCTATTCAACTATCAAAATCTCGTCGTAGTATCATTTCCAAAAAAATCCTTATCATTATCCTTTCTCTACAACAACACCACCATAAATTCTCACGACTCCCTTTCCATCCTATTGAAAAAAAAATGTAGTCCCTAACCTTAACTCAACCGCGAGTATATCGGTTTCCCAAACTAACCTAGTTTTAAAGACTCAGAAAAAATTGTAAAATGTAAAACAAGAATTTCGGCTCCGTTATGCCCAATGGCGAATGAGCCTTACAAATAAACGCAATACAAAAAAAAAAAGTGTAAACTAAATTAAACCAACATAAGTCAGCAATTTCCAATACTTTTTTTTCTTTATTATTGAGTTTTTCAGCCCGGGACTGGTTCACCTCAGAACATCCAAGACTTTGGAAGTATAATGCAGAACGTCGATGGCATAACAAAGAGTGCACTGCATCAAGCACATGTGGAAATTTACCTTTCTTCTGAGAGGCAAAAGGTTCGGTGCACCATTTTTGCCTCGGTTATTTTATTTGGGGCTCAACTTTAAAAAGCATCATAGAACTTCGCTGGCTTTGTCCACGGTTAGATTCCGAATACGTTGTAATCCACATAACTATTCCTTTATTAGCGTGTGGAGTTTCTGAGTTGCTTAAATTAGGAATTAGGTCACCAATAACAAATGTAGGCTTCTATTACGAGAAGAGGAGACTATAAAAAGGAATTTAACAAGTACCAAACATATAAAAAAAAGGGGAAAAATATCTGATATCGCATTCCCTTAACAATGAATGCAACACACGACTGAAAAGTTTCCTCACTGCCAGCTATTTCATAATATTTAATCATTGCAACAAAATAAACGAAATTTCATCAGCGCCATTAGCGTCCAATCAGTCAAACAAATGAATTATATTTGTCTACTTTTTAAACAAGAAGCAACCTTTTTTACACATCCGCCCACTGAGCGCTGTTTTCCAGTAAATTTCCGGCGTTTGTGGAACGGTGCTTGTTGTTTTACCTGGGAGCACACAATTTCACTCAACACAGTGCCGATAAAAATTATAGAAACGCTAACTTTGTAGCTATCTTAGTATTTTGTATTTCAAGATGTGTTTGTTTCGAAATAGAGTGAATCCTGAAATTGCCCTTTTATTTTAATTATGAAATTATTAATAACAAAAGCCCCCAAAATTATACTTTTTCCAGTCGGCACTGTACTTTTTTATTCTCTGCAAAACTTTGGCGAATTGTGGTTACCGGTGTGGTTTATCTGTTGGAGCACTCGGATGGTTTATTTCGTTTGCTAGCTTGCTGTTGCCACTGACCTTTTTTCACCACGCAGTTGTTGCTGGCCCCGAATAAAGAGACCAAACATTTTCCTAACAAGTTTATTTGCGGTTCCAATTTGGACGTAACCTTGACTTTGTGCAGAATTTCCGCTGGCACTTGAGCGTAATTCCATTTAGGTTGAGTGTTTCATCATCTGAAATTTTTCATTCTCTTCTGCTTCCAGGTAAGGAGCGGCACTCCCAACGGCGACCGTCTACTGTGTGTACGATCTACAAGAATCAGTAAGTTCCCTCGGCCCACGACAATGATGGGCCACAACTTCTTCTAACAACGCAACAACATTGCCGCCGCCACGGCCGACAAAAACGCTAAACGAATCATATTTTATAAAATACGCCCCCCTATCAAGATTCTGATACCCCATCATCCGGGAGAGTGATGCTCATGATTGCCGGTCGTATCGCATCGTTAGCGTCAAGCGTTGTTGGTTGTTTGGTGCTAATCCGAGAGTGCGGGCCCAACGGTGCCCGTCCTCCTGGCCGTCCATCATCCATCACATGGCGGTTCAGGGTATGCGATGAAACAAAATCAGTACACGGACGAAACAAAATCAGATGGCTCGAAATATAATGTCCATCTATTATGGTTGGTCTACTTAACTTTCCCGTACACCATAATCGACACAATTCAGATGATTTCGAAATTAATCCAAAAATTCAAATTAAATTGGAAGAGTTTTTTAGCTAGAAAGTATTGCTTCCAATACTTGAGCTGATGCTAATTCATTTCGTAAATTGAATGTTACTTGCAATATTTAGAATATTTGTTGTTGTTCGTATCAACCCGAAGTAAAATCCCGCACCACATACCTCAACGCCGGTGCTCGACTGTAAAGCACCAGAAGGAAGGCGGACGCAACGTCAATGTTGGGCGGATCTCCGCCTTTTAGCATATAAAAACATTTCGATTGCATTGTGTACGGAGCTATAATGCTCGTTGCCTGTCCGACGACGATTACTGCCACTTGTAGACATTTATTTAGTCACTGATTATCATTTGTCACTGAGCGCCGCCGCCATCGCCATCAATGAACGGAACGGTTTTCTTGTTCTCAGTTGAAGTTGAACCCCGCACACACAAGGTATTGACATTTCCTAAGGGCATGGGTGCGTGCGACGACCTACGACCGTTTGCCCTCCAACAGAAGAAGCTTGTAATGGTGGGTCTAATTGATGATGTTGAAAGAGCCTGAAGCTAAAGGTTGGGAAATTTAGGCACTACACTCCACCGAAAGACCAATCCGACCACAATGTGCAACCACATGGCCATCCGGTCGATTGCCGAAACCCAATTAAAACTGTGCTGAACTGAGGCACTGCCAGTTCTCCTCTGCCGGATTGAGAATTCGGATGCCGGTATGCCTCTAATAATGCACCACCGCAAATGCAACCGCTCTCCGAAAATGACCACCCCGGAACTTTGGGGACGCAAAGAGGATATGGGTTTTAGCATCATTGTTGTTGTTGCTGGTGGTGATGAAAATTGCCAATAGGCGGATGTTCGCATCGATACGAATTGGATTGTGTGCGGACGGGGATTGCTGGTAGTCTGGAGGGCGAACTCATAGTGTACTAACGTACATACGTAGCAGGCTCGCAGGATCTGGGTGATAATAAATTGGTCAGCTCCGGAATAAATGAACGTTTCATGTGGCTAACCACAACATATGTCCTTGTTATGTTGTGGCGACGATGAGTCCTTGTGGGGCACGAAGCACAGTGAGAAGTACACTGACGACTCATTATTTAGTGGTGCAATGGTGTGATAAAATGCTTCATCAACAATATAAAGCTTTAAGCTCTGTAGTATATGTATATGTAGTATATGCATCAATGATCGTCTTCGCATATTAAAATTTTCCGAACTTCAAAAACCAGCCTACAATTGATTTCGGTCATGCAATCATGAATTGAACTTATCAGGTTCGGCAACCTCAATCTTGCATCCGAATCCGAAAAGCATTAACAATCTTCTTCGCATATCAAATCTCTCAAGTTAGTACTCCGAAAATCAATCAACAGTTGATTTCAAACATGCAATCATGGACAGAACTCATCAGGCTCTACAACGCCAATCTTTTATCCGAATCAGAAAAAACGTCAATGATCTACTTCGCATATCAAATATTACATTTTCGAATTGCAAATCGGCCATGCATAATGGAAATAACTTGTCAGGCCCACCATATTTATCTGACCACCGCCTTTTCTATCGGGGTCTCTTATTCATCACACCACTGTTTTTTCCATCGGGGTCTCTTATTCATCACACCACCGCCTTTTCCATCGGGGTCTCTTATTCATCAGACCACCGCCTTTTCCATCGGGGTCTCTTATTCATCAGACCACCGCCTTTTCTATCGGGGTCCCAAATTGTCGACATCCGTCTTTTCCATCGGAGTCCAGACTCTATCAAAGCTTTTAAGTTTTACTCACAAGTTTCCATCGTAGATTCGGCATCTACCGTCCACGCCATTGTCGTAATCTGACGTTTCGCCTAGCTACTCCTCCTCCGCGTCACCAACCACTGAAGCGACTCTCACGCTTCGACTGATGGGGGGCGGTGCCACCCGCTTAGCCGGTCCTCCGAAGGGCTCCTACGCTCAGGTAATAGAGCGGAGCTGCTCCTCCAGGCGGCTCCCACGCTCAAATAATAGAGCGGAGCTGGTCCACACGTCGGCTCCCACGCTTCGACTGACGGGGGCGGTGCCACCCGCTTGCCCGGATCGAAGCGGAGCTGGTCCTCCAGGCGGCTCCCACGCTCTGCCGAATAGAGCGGAGCTGTGGCTGCCTGTTCCGCGTCCGTCGAAAAAGTGACGAGTTCACTGTCATGCATGCGCTTTTATACTCGAAGAACATGTACTGTTAGCGATGCGGTAGTCGTACGTCATTTCGTTTATTTTGCTTTCAATTTGAGCATTGTATGCAGTTCAGCAAAATAGGTTTTAGATTCGAATGCAGGTGGTCCGTTTTTTTTTTGTAAATAATTTAAAGAATCATTATTTCGTTTTTAATTTAATTTTTTTTTTTATTTCTTGGTTAATATTTTTAAAGATACAGAATTTTCATTCACGCTGTTACATACATATACTACAAGCCGCTACTACCACAATACCTTGTATCGATGCTTCGCCTCCATTATGTTTAATATTCTAATGTGATAAATCTGACAAGAGTGAAGAGGTGAAAAAATCATAGTTGCAATTTTTCGATACAGCAAATTGATCGATGTGAATGCCTTAAAGAGAAATATAGTGTTAGACCTAGTGTTAGACGGTCACCAGACGACAGTAAACGTGATGGGTTCTTGCAGAACTTTTTCAAACTTTTTCGAAAAAATATAAGCGTGACCGCTTTTTTTCAACATGGAGAATAGGGATACTGAGTTTAGATTCATAATACAAACATTAAAGCACCTTCTTGTGTTTGAAGGACTTCAAAAAGGCATTCTTTATAATATTTTATTAAATAAATTATTTTCAATCGGAAGCGAGGGATAGATCTTATAAATGAGCACATTATAGTCCAATTTTGATGTAAACAACGTCTAAAGGGATGGCTCAGATACAGGGTGTAAAATGAAAATTTCAAAATTGGGGACCGTCACGAAATTATGTGAGATTTTGA
The DNA here is from genome assembly GCF_024139115.2 of Armigeres subalbatus. Lineage (NCBI taxonomy): Eukaryota > Metazoa > Arthropoda > Insecta > Diptera > Culicidae > Armigeres > Armigeres subalbatus. The sequence goes on from NC_085140.1 coordinate 334,476,810, forward strand.
ACGTTAATAGCGCCTTTATCTTTCGATGGATGGATTGAGATTTATGTATCAATCGACTTGGTAACTGTCCAGCAATTTTCCATGACCATTGAAACTATTGATTGTTAACGTTAAATAATTGAAAATTCGAATTCTTTACAAACCCAGTAAAAAATTCAGAGTGTCGTTTCGACTGCTGTCTGGTGCGGTTGGTTCTTGCGCTCTACTTTTGTGCGATTCGCACAAAAAGTTAAACAATAGAACCAGAGCTATGACCGCTGTCAAAGTAAAAGTGTAGTACTGTTTAGTGTTTATGAAAAAGTGCAACCGATGCTGGACATTTTCGTGTAAGCAAGGGGTGATTGATTATTAACAAGGACAATGCCCTTGCTAATAATTCGTTAAAGTTTGACTGATGGACATAACTATTCGTCATATTAATTTTGCAACTGCACAAAGATGATCCGCATAAGGGCAATTCTAGACAAACATTTCAAAAGGACGGTCAAGCCAATTTTTATTCTTTCCAGTTCTTTATGTATAAAGCTATGTTCGCTTTAAAAATCAACTGAGACCCATAGTGTTATATACCTATCGACTCAGTTCAACGAATTTAGAGTGATGTCTGTGCGTGTGTGTATATATGTGTATGCATGTATGTATGTATGTGTGAATGTATGTGTGTGTATGTGCGCAAAACTTTGCCAATTTTTCTGGCACTTATGCTTAACCGATTTGATTGTATCAAGTTGCATTCAACTAGAAATCCTGTCCCATTGTTTCCTATTGAGCATTGATCGGGTCGTTCTATGGGATGAAAAGTTATGGCCAGAATTAATGTGTGCCTTTCTCGTATACTAAGTACAAGTGAAGTCTACATATTCGCTTCAAAAACAAAACTTTTATAGGAGGGCCCAAAGACCCATAGTGTTACAATCGACTCAGTTCGACGAATTGAGGTGATGTCTAGATGTCTATGTGTGTATCTTTATATGAATGTACAGTGATCTGCATAATAAAAAGCCCACATTTTTAATACAAATTGGTCAACTTTGCAGATCTAGATCTCAGTTGCCTGTGAACCAATTTTTCTGAAAGTTTGACTTGAATTTCACCATACCGATTCGACCATATTGATTCATAGTAATATACTAGATTTAGAGTAAAAAAATATTGGGGTAATACCAAAACGATTTTTTTTTTCAAAAAAATACAGGGAAGTCTCCCTAACTCGATATACACCCGATTCTTTTTTTACACGGGGGATGCGTTCCGTGTAAAAAAAGTTTTCAGTTCAAAATCTGAAAATCCGTGTAAAAAAAGATTCATGATTTCTAGACGAATCATGCAAAATAGAACAACTTTGCAAAAATTTTGTATGTGATTTTTTTTTTACACGGCTGTGTAAAAAAAATCCGTGTAAAACAGAATCGGGTGTATTCCCTTACGAGATGAAATTCAAAGTCCTTCGAATCTAGCATAGGGCTATCCATAAACCGCGTAAATTCTTGTGGGGATAGGTGGTTTAAAAAAGTCTACATTTGTCTATGCAGGGAGACGGAGGGCAAGAGTCTATGTAGACTTTTATTTATTTTTTTGCAGACACCTGGACTTGAGGGTACAGGAGTCCAAAAGAAATCAGATATATACGCTGGTCTGAAAATTGGCGGCGGCTTTCATGGCTTCACCCCGAAAGCCACTGTAACCAGCGATTTATTGCATTCATTCCTTTAAACTTTACTTCATATGATTTTATGAAGTTTTTTGCATAACGGAAGAATATTTTCAATTTCTCTAAAAAAATATTTGGAATTGTACTTAAGTAATAAGCACTATTTAGTTTATAAAGAGGACACTTTGTATTGTCGATGTTTAAACTTGAAACATGCCGATTTGCATTTTTTTACAAACTGTCAATTTTACTTACTGCCATCGGGGGTGACAATGGGTCTGGGGGGTGAAAATGGGTCATCGGGCACAACGGAAATGTGTAGGTCATAGAGCAAAATCGTTCAAAAAGGTCTCTTATATTTTAGTCTGATTGCCCTCAGATATCTATTCTTCAAGCATTCTTGAATTAGTTAAAACCAAGGATGTTAACGATCATTCAGTAATTTGCGTTCGATCATTTAGTAGTTTGTCAATAACACATTCCAGAAGCTGAATTTCAAAATATGTTGTATGGTGGACTTCTAGTGCGAAGGTTTTTCTACAACTTTGCCTAATGGTTCGTTATTAGAATTCAACTAATAACGGAGTTAGAGCGCTAGTTGCAGTAACTTAAACTAAACGATTGGAATTTTGTTATCATTTAGTCTAAGTAACTGAAACTAAAGCTATAACTCCGTTACTAGTTACCATACAACATATTTTGAAATTCAGCTTCTGGAATGTGTTATTGGCAAACTACTAAATGATCGAACGCAAATTACTGAATGATCGTTATCATCCATGGTTAAAATAGTGACCCATTCTCACCCCATTTGACCCATTGTCACCCCCGACGACGGTATATATAAAAATTCTTTTGGGAGTCTTATTTTGATAGAAGCTTTGACAAAAGGCGCCATTTTGTTGGATTTAAACTGTTTTATCTCTTTTCAAAATAACAGTTGATTTCAAAGGAAATACTTTTGAATTTTGAAGGAAACTCTTTGGAAGCTACACAGGAAATTCTCCGGAAATTCCGCAGGAGTGTTTTTGAATTTTTCTTTACAATTTATTGCCGGGATTGCAAATGACAAACGTGACAGATTTTAAACAGCGACGCAACAATGCAAAATTGTAGACTTCGGTGACTCACACTTCTCGGAGGACTCGAATCCACCGGATATTCCATTTTTAAAGACATAATCACCGTCTTCGACCAGAGGTCGCACAGACTGAACAGAACACTTAACACCTATCATGAGACAACGGACAGGGCACATAATACCCAGTGGATCAGTGGAGATTTGTTCGATTACGAAAAGTTTCCTGTTTACCGGGGCGGGAATCGATCCCACACTCCATAGAACATGCGTCTAGACGATTGACGTCACTAAAAGCACGGCCGCGAAGCCCACATTAGTTGATTAATAGGAGAATTTCGATGTCAGTAGCCGTGGACAGATGATCCTCTTTAAGGTGATTATACGATCAAGCCATGTAATGAATTTTAAATTCACCACTCGGTTTTCTACTCCTAGTATCAAAAGTTCAAATCTAGCGTAATATTTTTCGTACAATGCTGAAATAAAAGTCGATTGTTTAGCATCAGTAAGCAAACGTTCTACGAATGTTTCTTCCTCATGGGCGTTGTGGTTCTCTCAGTTCGTGTACTTGAAAAATCACCAGAAAATGCACGTGGTTTCCAAGATGGCCGATTTGTGGGTTCGTTGTATAACCACCTTAAATTGATTTCTGTTCTGCTGAATTTGGTTTAGTTTGATTGTAGTCTGTTTGAAATTTGATCTCTGATGTAATGTTTTTATACTGAAGTAGATTTTACTTAGCTCGTGATTACTTACTTGATACTTGATGGGCTACAGCTCTTCGATGAACCTACGCCGAATGGAGTATCTTTCTTCACTGGACTCGATCCTGGGCCAATCGCTTCCAGTCGCCCTGAACATTGAGCGCCCTTAGGTCCTCTTCAACTGCAAAAAGCCATCATTCCGGGTTCTCTACTAAATATTATCTTCGCGTGACGTTCTTCCGGCATACGAACAACGTGACCAGCCCGCCGTAGTCTGCCGTGTTGTATAAGCTTAACAATGTCCAGCCCTTCACATACCTGGTATAACTCGAGATTCATACGACGCTGCCAGATGCCATTCTACTGTTTACCGCTGAATATTGTCCGCAGCACCTTGCGCTCAAACACTCCGAAAGCTCTCCGATCAGCCTCCTTTAACGTCCATGTTTCGTGGCCGTATAAAGCCACCGGAAGAATCAGAGTAGTATACAGCGCGAGTTTTGTTTTCGTTTGCAGACTACGGGACTTAAGCTGGTTACGAAGTCCGTAATAAGCCCTATTTGCAGATGCAATACGCCGTTTCACCTCGCGGGTAACATCATTATCGCACGTCACTACCACTTTAAATTTTCCACCATCCAGCACCATTTCACTACCACCACCACTAATGCACCCACGTTGATTGCCAGCGACCATATACTTCGTTTTGCTGGTATTGATCGTGTGTCCTGTCTCCCTCTTAAAAGGCACAAAAGCCTCTTCTCGTGATTAGTCTCCTCATTACTTCGTAACGCTCAGCACATATCTGCCGCACGTTTAATGAAGTAAGTCACGTGTTTGATTTTAATATTAGTAAAGAGGCCTATAAGTCAAGAATACAAAACCTAGTATAGCTAAGAAACATCTGTACAACTTTACGTTGAAGATTGAAATAAATAAATATGATATATTGTATAATTTAGAGAAGTCTACGTAGAGGGAGGGATGAGGGGTTTCGGAAAAGTCTACGAATGTCTAGTAGGGAGAAGGGAAGTTTAAAAATGTGAAAATTGAGTCTTCATGGCTTATGGACAGCCCCATATTGCATTCCCTCCATGCGCATGATATAGACGAATGCTGTTTTGCGGACCGGGTGATGTGGCCGAATGCCGTTTGACCGAATGGTTTTAAAAAAAAAAACAATGGGTAATGTTTTAAACATAACCGCCAAAAGACGTAGGACTTGTATGAACGTAACGTATTTATGTATAACTTTTGAATCTATGGGGCTAACTATTAAGCTCTTATTTACTCTAGCAAATGTAGGGCATTTATAGATTTCTTCTTGAAAAATTCTATTATTAAAATTTTCAAACTTGAGCCAAATGTGCTATGTTATGGGAACTGTCCCGTTTTCCTTTTTATCGCCAAACAAAGAAATACAGCACCAATTTCGTTGCTTCCTATTGCTAACATACTGCTGAATGAACTTATAAAATAATAAAAAATCTCGAAATTAAAGATTAAAAAAAAGTTACCTTACTAAAATAAAAAAGGCTCTGCTAATACGTCAACGAAAAATTATTTAATGTTGAGGATTTAAACTCGAGTTTAAGTCAAGTTTAATGATATAATTTTTTAGAAAAATAAAGCCAAAGTAGTAACCTGTAAAATAATGTCTAATAAAATATTGATCTGGAAATTAATTTTGGCGAATTTTTTAAAAACATTTACATGCAAATACGGCAAAATTTACGAATCTCAAATGGATATCAGCACCATTGGTGATTATGCATAATTTAAATGCCAATGTCTTCTACGATTGAATGAAAGTAATTATCTCTAATCAATTTTCATCAGCGTAATTGAATTTTTTGCTGAGGAATCAGAACTGTTTAATATAACCCTGTTTGAATGTACGTGTGGTTTAGTACCAATCACAACTTAACATATGGTCAGTCATATGTCATGACTCGTTCCCATCCTGGGATGATGTGGATTATGAAACCAATGACTTTTCCCTGGATGAACAGACCAAATCTCTCTGGGCTAATTTTATTCTTCTTCATCCACCACCGCTGCCATCGCAGCCTCAGCCATCATCGGCCTTTAGCCGTGAGCTCCGAGCGATGCGATGGGCGATTGCATCGATCGCAACCGACACCACTGCATCCGACCATCATCAAGCATAGAACGACAAAAAATGCGTCCTCTTCTTTCATGCATACTCGCAGACCCACCGGCAGCTCTCCCACTGGCGACTGCATGCTGTGTACGTTAGCACTGCAAACGAATGAGAAAAAATGGGCGAGCAAAAAGCACGTCAGTACCCGCTGCTGTCAAAAACCGAAATGACTCGCATTCGGCATGCACAGCTTCTTTTATACACAAAGAAAATCTTACGGTGGACCCGAAGGCACGTGGCAAATTGTTGGCAAATTGCTGGAGAGTGTCCGAGTCAATTGATATATAAATCTTAAAAATCCATCGAAAGATAAAGGCGCTAGTAAAGTTCGAAATCTTTCCTTCCAGCGTAACGCTCTCGATTTCCAAAAATTTAAATGACACCAGTATAGTAAAGAAAGACGTAAGTCCTACGTCAAAAAACTTAGATTGCGAGTAGTGAAAAGTAAGTGATGAGAGGTGAGTTAGGATTACATGAAGTAAAGAGCAAGAAGTGAGTAATGAGACATTTCTCACAGCTCATAAGAAATAAGACGTGAGCAGTAGGCAGTAAATTGAGAAATGAGAAGTAAAAAGATAATAAGTGAAACGTGAGAAGGAAAGATGAGAATTAAGATATGAGAAATGAGAAGAAGTAAGACGAAGGAAGTGAGAAGTAAGAAGTGTGAAGGGAGAAGTGTGAAGTGAGAAGGAAAAACGAGAAGTATGAAGTAAGAAATAAACAGTGAGAAATGATTAGTGAAAAGTGAGAAGTGGAAGTGGGATGTGGGATGTAACAAGGGTGCAACGAAAAGTGAAAAGTGACAAGTGAGAAATACGAAGTGCGAAGCGAAAGTTAGAAATGAAAGTTAAAAGTAAGATGAAAAGTGAGAAATGCGAAGTGGGAAGTGAAAAGTGAGAAATGAGTAATGAAAGCTGAGAAGTGAACGAAAAGTGAAAAGTGACAAGTGAGAAATACGAAGTGCGAGGCGAAAGTTAGAAATGAAAATTAGAAGTAAGAGATGAAAAGTGAGAAATGCGAATTGAGAAATGAAAAGTGAGAAGAAAGAAGTGAGAAGCAAAAAGTAAGAATGGAAAGTGAGGGGCAGAAGTGAGAAGTGCGAAGTGAAAAGTGAGAAATGAACAGTGAGAAGTAAGAAGTGAAAGGTGAAAAGTGAAAAGTGAGAAGTGAGAAATAAGGAATAATAAGCGAGAAGTGAAAAGTGATCGCTACTTACTTCTCACTTGTTACTGCACACATCTCACTACTCAGTACTCATTTCAATTTCCCTGTACATACTCACTTCTAACTACTCTGTGTTCACTTCGAACATCACAAATGTTAACAATTCAGCTTTGCACGCTAGCCATAATGGCGGCTGCTATAAATAACTCTGACAGCACCTGCTTCCGACGCCTAACTGATTCTGACGCTGACCCGTATCTCAGCAACCATTTTACGTTGTTTATTTATTGATGGAAGCAAAAACGAAGTCAAACAAATTGATGAAAGAGCGTTGGAAGCAGTGGCTGTCAATATTATTTATAGCAGACGCCATTATGACTAGCGTAAAACTGGATTAAGTCAAAAAGCGTTCGACAAAATTACCCTTTCGGCCGCATATTTCTACATGTTAAGAAAATTGCTTGAAATTTGGAAAAAATTAAATAAAAATATGTTTAACGGTTCATTCGGCCGAATAGGTCATTTGGCCGAACAGAAGTGACTTTCGGCCTAATGGTCTATTCGGCCTAATGGTCTATTCGGCCAAACCACGTTCGGCCTAGTGTCCTTAGGCTAAATGGCATTAGGTAGAATGGTTTTCTGCCAAACGGCTCTTCCCAATTTTATATTGGATATTATCTAAACAATTGTATCCAAAGTATTTGGTTCAAAAACTCACTCATTTTTCCAGCTCGAACAAATAGAGATCTAAGTAGGCAAAGCCACGTTGTTGGTAGAAGTTCTATTATGCTGGCTCGTATTTTTCCATTATTATAAAAAATGTGGATTCTAAATATAATATCAAGTGTAATCGAAAAATACAGATTGATGATTTTCTTAAGTCATGCTCCTTTGGCACAGGAATATTACATAAAGGAGAAGAGGAACAATTTCAATGTTCATGTAAGTGAGCGTTTTCCAATTGCGTTTATTTATCTTGAAATTTCCAAATAATATTATCCATAGCTCTTGTTGAAATTTCTTGGATATAATTTAAGGTTTGAAATATTATTCCAACAGCCAGCCACCGCAAATTCACAAGAATGAGAAAACTTGTAACTTAGATAGTGGAATTTTAAAACAGGACAAATTTGATAGCGATGAAAGCGATTAATAGTAGACTTTCTCGAAACAAATTAGAGTGTGAGTTATGAGTTGACGAGTTTTGCGTTTATCAGAGCAGTTCAAAGTATCAAGTAACCCGGTTAGCTTCTGGGCTGGCGTAGCGGACTAGGGAAGGGGGGCAATATGCCCTAGCTAAGCAAACACTGCTCTATTGTCTTATTTGTAACGCTATTCATTGGTATTTTTACATTATGCATCAGTTAAACAAGATAGCTAGTTGATGCCATTCAAAAATTGTCAAAAATCTCAATCATATTGATAACATTCACATTTCAAAAAAGTGGTGATATTTTGTTGCCGGAAAACTCATGAGGCAAAACGCCTTTCAGCTGGCGGCTCCTAGGGAACAAAGTACCACGCGTCGGCGAATCAGCATTCTAGTATGGATAGTCCGTGGAGACGCAAGTACTTTGTAGGTTATTGCCACTAGGGCGTTTTGCCTCGCCAAAATGTTAGATGTTTCTTCAAAATGTGGAAATTTTCGGTTTTTCCGACCTTCCCATGCACTATTTTGAAACTTTCTTCGCCTATCCTACATAATTTTAGATCTAGTTTTGTTACGGACATATTAATGACGGTAAATATGAGGGAAACCACAAAAGGCGTTTTGCATCGGGGGGGCGTTTTGGGGCCTCTTCCCCTAATATCTACCACTAGCTCCTCAAACGTAGCCGTGAATAGAATTCAATCTAATTTGACCGTAGTTCGAATTATCGTAAAACGATCAGCATTTGTGGTTTCAAGGCAAAGTTATCAGATAACCTTATTTCCTACTTTTGATATTATACGAGAGAGGTAAAAAACTCAAAAACATGCTGTCTACATACGTTCAAATATTCTTGGCTTTCTGAAAGATGATGAAGTTAATAATGATGCTCATAGTCTGTTGAGATTACGAGATTTATAACTTGATATAATGTTAAACGACAACATTGACATTAAAACACTCGTTATTATAGCTTTATCTTGATATAGTTTTCAGTCGGCATAGGCTCTCGAAATAGTGATATGGAAGTGCTAATATCATCTTCCAAGCTTAGACGTACATGTCCATAATAGAATTACAAGCGAAAGTATAGATTTGATAGTTCCGTTAGGACACGGCAGGCATGAAGATTGTTTTTTAGAAGTCGATCTGAAAGCGAGCGGAGGGCAATATTTGTGATGGTATAAATCTCACAACCTTCCTTCTGCCAAGCTCCCACTACACTGGCCAATGTAGTTATCAGCTCTTTCTTCATACGTGAACCATTTATCACTATTTTTGGTTTCTTTTCTACCAAAAATGAACACATTAAAGCTTCTGATGGATTATTTGTTCACTCACTCATAACGCCCTCCAGAGGCAAAACGGCTTTTGGGTTTGTTCTGTGGTTAAATGGTGGTAAAAATGTGGTTGAGATGAAAAAAGTATCAAAATAATTGATTGGAAGGCAGTGAAAACCTAACCTTTCCACATTTGGATGCAACATCTAAAAGCAAAAGTGTTTTGTCTCCATGAGCTTTCTGGCAGCAGAATATCATCATTTTTTAATCTAAATAAATATTATCGATATCATTGAGGTTGAAGCAGTAATAGCTTATCTAGGCCATCCCTAGTAACATCGACAATACATAAAGAGTAAAATGATGTCCCCAAGAGCACTATAAAACCATAATGGTTCCTTGTGATGTTGCCCCAAGTATTGCCCTTAATCCTTTCCTTATTTGTTATTTCTCGATCTATCTAAAACGAGGTATGCAGTAACTCGACTTAAGCTAAAAGCGAAAATAGCACAATGTGAATTATTGTCATCTCCACTACATGAAATGAATAGAAACAGATAAAAAGAATGTTGGAGCTAAAAAAACGCATACTAAAACAAATTTGAATACCGGATCTTGCATGATAGTCGGCCTTTTTCCAACTTGATCATTCCACAAGAGCTATCATTGTTATCCAATGAATTCCAGTTCTTAAGGGTTCTTTTCCTCTTATCGCTCAAGTATGCCAATTTCCTCAGCAACAATATTGAAAATTATTGACTTTATTAAAATTTAAATGATCACGTCATTCCCTCGCAGCCTTTGTTATTCATAGCCATTTGCATATTATTCCACATTGAGCAACGCTTCTGCCAAGCAAACAAAGTATCATATGATTTCCCCTTCGTAACGTGAACTATGCAGCGTTCATATCCGAGCATAGGTTGTTTGCCTCCGCAACAAAAAAGCGCACCCACCACAATGGCTGGCAACAGTACCCACCAGCTTACCTCAGCTCGGTGAATTGTGTGAAGGACGAAAATTTTCCACCCGGCAGACATTGGCACACGCGCTCGTAAAAAAATATCCTCCAATTTTCTTACCCCTCCCAAACGCCGCCCACACCCATGAAAGTGCCCCAAGAATCCGTGTGTCGTATGTGTCTGCTTGCATAATTTTACATTAGTGTTTCATTTCCGCTGCTGCCGCCACCGCCGCCGTCTCCACACGCTCGGAAAGGACAAAAACCTTGCTTCAGTTTCAACTTTCCCGGCCATTTCGGCAGACGGTATGTGAAAAATGTGTCCTTCCGGATTCCGGGGGATCCACCTTCCCCCCCACATCACACAATCAACGGGGGGAGGAGGGGGTCCACACCAAAGTGGCTTTTGGAGGAGTTAGTTGTCGCGACTGCCACCACAGACGACAACCTTAGGCGGTGAAATAAAAATGTTTGTGCTCGCGCCGCCATCGTTGTCGCACAGCGAAGTGTAAATGAAGATGAAGAATCTGGCAAATGATGGTGGCAAGCAAAGGAACTTATCCTGCTTGCTCCGCCATGGCTCGATGTGGTTTGGCTTGGCTTCGCGGTAGGTGGCACAAATTTTCCGACGTCTGCTGGCAGCGGAAAATGTGGAACTTCAAGCTTGGGTGGCACGCGCGTCGTCCCATGTGTGATGGTGGTAATGACGACGAGTACGACGATCATGACGACGATAATGTTGATACGGTTGAAAGTGATGCCAGGTGTGGGTACAAGAGCTGCCAAGTGGAGGACTCTTTGTCACGGAGACAAAAAAAATGGAAGGAAGTCAAAACGGTGCTTGACGGGAAGTCCTCAGGGAGACGATGACTGCCTGTCTGTGGAAATATCGGAGATTATTCTCCGTTAGTAAATTGTGAATGTGGAAATACCGGGAAGAAGTATTAGAGGATGAATTTCTTCATTTACCCATTGTTAATATATGACCGTAAATCAAATAACCATGGATGGAAAGTCATCGAGCATTCAAAGCTTGTTAGGCACTTCGTTTAACAAAAATCTCATCATCTCTTCATTTATTCAATAAAACATACTTCCTTAAATCAACCTGTGTACGTACATTTAATATCGATGATACGATAAGGCAGCACAGTGGTTTTCAATTTCCTCTTGTTTTCTTGCTCATACTTTTTAGAACACTTTCCGTGAACTGATTTTTTCAATTCGAAGGAGTTCCATTTAATTGTATGTTGCCATTGACGGAGAACTCTGTTTAGCTAATTTCTTCTTAAAAATCGTAAGGGGCATTTCATAGCCGTGCGGTAAGCTGCGCGGATACAAAGCATGACAATGCTGAAGGTGGATGGGTTCGATCCCCGGTCTGGTCTAGAAAGTTTTCAGGTTTAAAATTTTAGAGGATTGATTAATACTCTATTTTTTATTTTAGAAGTAATACATTATGACTGATAGGTTTGTCCGTTTGTCCACGCTCTATGGATTAGCACTTTACACGCCAGCGGTAAATATCTCACAAAGTATTAGGCACTTAAATCATTCAAAAACACGTAATTGAGAACCACTATCTTGAACGGCCTTAGAATCTCATGCTTTGAGGTTAGAAATCCTGGCTTCTTTTTCACAAGTACCCCCTCATCGAAATCACCGGCTGGATGGATGGCTGCTGGCTTGTTGGCTGTTCGAAGAAGAGCTCGAAGAAAAGGCAAACGATTCCTCCGTTAATCGAGTGGGAGCTGCTGCCGCACTTTCTATCCATCTCCAGAGAATTCTACCAAGAAGCACAGAGCTCACTTGAAAGACAGACAGATCGTCGGTCTCGTCTGCGCTGCTGATGCCGGCTGGTTGGTGTTTCGACACGGAGGAAAATTCTCAATACGAACAAGCGCCGCTTCCGATTCAAATTTCTGATGGATATTCCCGTCGTCCGTGCTGGGCTTCGTTTTCGAATTTTGCTTTTTCTTATCTTCATCGAATCATAAAAAGCCATTGTATTAGATAAGGGAGATCGTAGTCACTCTTCACTTTCTCCATGCTTCGAGAAGAACTCGGCAGGAACCAGCAGAGCATACATGTCGGTTTAATCAAATAATCGTTATATATTCAATTGAATGTGTAAGAAGAGATGTGCTTATTTTATTTCCACCGCCAGATATCCTCCCTCAACCCCTTCAAACAGGGATGGTTATCAAGCTTTTCAGGTTCCTTTTACTTCTGGACACGTTCGAGCTACCGAGAAGATTGAGATTAGATTCTTGGCAGTTCAAGAAAATCATCCATAAGTTGAGTTGAATTGACTGTCGTTGGTGAAGCGGAAAAGATCCCAACTCACATCACAAGGACAGGAATAAAAAGTTTTCAATAACCAAACATTACGAAAGCGATAGAGATGAAAAATTGAGCAAATGAAAACGAAATGAAATGAATTTGATATCATCATTTTCTGCACTGGTAGCATCACCATCAGTTGAACAGAACCTCGTGATTGCGATTCCGGAATCGATTTCAGAACCCAATTGTGAGCGATGGTGATGATGGATTTAATCAGCATTTTGTCCATTACCGCAATTCAATTTGATGTATGTAATTTTAAAAACTTAAAAGCTGGAACAATACCACCACCCGCTTGAATCCATGGAAAGTGTTGTTGTTTTCACACATTTTCACAACAACCCTACCCAGATTGCACTTGTAAAATTTTGCCTTTGCCACCTAGCTTCCGAGTGTCGACCCAGATCCGGGGCTGCGCGCTCTGGGAGTGCGAGCAGCTGCCATCACACGCTGGTACACGATGTACTCACAGATTGCTAATTATTTAATAAAATAAAATTTAATGAAAGTACTCCCACTGGCACCATCATGATCAGCACAGAGCGATTGTGCCCCCGGATCGGTTGGTGGCGCTGAGCGGTACTATCATCTGCTCCTGTCCTGTTCGTCTGTTGTTGGCAAGTGGAAAAACATTGCACAATGCTGTGCGGACTGGAATCGAGGTGAGCTTTAATTGAAAATTTGACTGGGGAAAGAGTCACACGAGAGAATGTGTGTATGTTTGCCGTAGTTGATTGCTTGCATAATGTAAAAGTAACAATGTTGCGATGTTACTTTGGAGAACAGTCGGAAGGAAATGGTGCTTTCCTGCTTTGGAGTGGTATCCAATCTTGGATTATGTGTGGTGTTGAATGATAACATCGGGCGAGTTTGCTTTTTTGTTTTTGCTGACAACCATCAACATTTTGATGAGTTTTCGTGTGCAAACATGTTACCGGATTGAGCCAAAAATATTAGCAGATGTTACACGTGAAGTTTTTGGAATGGCATTTTCCATTTTAAGTGAGTAGTGCGAAGTGAAATGAGTAAAGCGTACTGAGAAATAAAAAGTGGTATGTGAGTAGTGTGAAGTGAGACAGAATAGTGAAAAATGGGAAGTGAGCCATGCGATGTTCGAAGTAAGAAGAAAAAAATAAGAAAGAGGAAAGATGGTAGAAGGAAGAAAACAGGAAGAAGGGAGAAGGAAGAAGAAATAAGGAAGAAAAGGAAAATGGAGAAGAGGAAGAAAAATTAATTTCTCGTGGGGAAGGGTCGTTTGGCCGAAACCCATTCGGCCGAAAGCCATTTGGCCAAATGCCACTAGACCGAACAAACCATTATGCCGAAACCCATCTGGCCGGAAGGGTCATTTAGCCGAAACGGTCATTAGGCCAAAAGGGTCATTTGGTCGAAAGGGTCATTTGGCCGAAAGGGTCGATTGGCCGAAATGATCGTTTAGCCGAAAGGGTTTTCTGGCCGAAAAGGTCATTCGGCCGAAAGGGTCATTAGGCCGAAAGGGTCATTTGGATAAAAGGGTCATTTGGCCGAAAGGGTTATTTGGCTTCTCACTCCTCATTTATCACTTCTCGCTATATGAGAAGTGAGAAATGAGGAATGAAAATTGAGACGTCTATTCGGCCAAATGACGTTTTCGGCCTAATGACGCTTTCGGCCAAATGACCATTTCGGTCAAACGATCCTTTCGGCCAAATGACCCTTTCGGCCAAATGACTCTTTCGGCCAAACTACCCTTTCGGCCAAATGACTTTCGGCCTAATGGTCTGTTCAGCCAAACAACTTTCGGTCTAGTGGCATTCGGCCAAATGGCTTTCGGCCGAATAGGTTTCGGCCAAACGACTCTTCCCCCAACTTCTCACTTGCAATTTTTTTCTGGCTCACTGGAGGTTATTCTGTAGGGCTGTTGAGGACATTTCAATCACCCTAATAGGGTGACCAAGCCAGAGAAGAATAAGTTCTTTGCAGAAGTACAGTGTCGACCCGATTTTGTCACTCCCCGGTTTTGTCTACCCCCGATTTTGTCACGTTTTCGACCCGATTTTATCACGTCCCGATTTTGTCACGTTTTCGACCCGATTTTGTCACCCCAAAAAAATTGAAAATTTAAGTCGTTCTTATTAGTCGTATTAATTTTTGTAAATAATACTGCGAACAACATTGATTATCTTTAAAAAAAAATTACCGCCTGTGGTTTATTATAAATCATTTCTGAGTACCTGTCAAGGATGTTTAAACTTTTTCGACAAAAAATAACAGGTGCCAATCACGCATTTTACCTCTCCAAGGCATAAACTGATTTATATTTGTGAAATGAATTAAAAAATGAAAATATTTTTTTTTCGATTTTGTCACATTTCCTATTTTATCACCCCAAAATTCACCAGGGGGGTGATAAAATCGGGATATTACTGTATAATAAAAACTGAGTTGTCCGTGACTGTGCTAATGTTGTAAAATTGGCAAAACCTACAATTTGTAATTTACCGTAGTTTTTCGTTCTTAGAGTTTTTATGCGATTTCAACTTAGTATTATTTTAGGCAGTACATAAATTTAGGTTGAGCTTTAACCAGTAATATATATTGAATGGATCCTATCTTGAAGACAGTAACAACTCAACATTGAAAGTTACTTCACCGACAATTATTCTAAACGATCAACGTTTAACTATTTACACATGCGCACTACTTTCTCTGTCAAGGATCACCAGTAGTTTCTCGCTTCTTTAATAGCCACTGTCGCAAAAATTATTATTCCACCGTGCTGCATGGAGCACTCTCTATGGGCAAGATCAAATGGAACAGGGCTGTGCATCTTTTGCCCGAAGTCCAACTGCACGGACGTTAATCGCATTTGGTCACACTTGGCATAACGTGAAAGTGGAACACGCAGTCACTCGTGAGATGATCTCCGACCAGTGAGAGTGGACGTTCCGAGGAGAACTTTTGGAAAGGTTGTAATGGAAGGGATGATTGATGGAAATTGTCTCGTGGTGGAGCCAACAAGCTCACATTGGAACCGAACGGTTACACTTCTTGCGTCCCACTTATCACTTCCCATTTTATATATCTTACTCCTCATTTTTTAATTCTTTTTTTTCACTTCTCATTACACCGTGGACGGATTTCGAATCAAAGGATCAAAATCCGTACAGCTATTTCTTAACTAAATATTTAAATTGAAACAGTCTGATTGACTAAACTATCACTGTAAATAGTTCGATACGCACCTTGAGAAGCGATCCCTTCGATTTGTATTCGTCTTATCTTATGTAATGAATTGCAATTAGCAATTAAAACACAGTTAATTTTGGTGCAATTATGCTCTACCCGAAAACAAAATGGCGGCACAAACTCCGCGTTTGGTGGGTGGAGAATTGTTTTTGATTTTTGTTGTTTTAATTTCAAAACCTTCTTTCCAATTCTATGCCCTAAAAGCTTACTGTCAAGTATCTGAACAGGATAAGATTCATTATTTCTACAATAATTACCCTTAACATCCTTTAATTTATTGATATCTCATGAGGAGGACGGATTTCGGTGCTGTTTCGGTGCTGTAATTTTCATAAAAATTCGTTACAATTTCCACGATCCATTTTGATATTTAGAATTTTTATGAAAATTTATTTGAACTGCCACGGGAAATTCGTTTGGTTTGTTAGTTTTTAACACACGAAAAGTTCCAAGAAATGACTTTCCGACACAGACTCATGTCTGCTAGACAAATGGCTCTCGAATTACCTGACTTTATTAACTAATAGACTTCAATGAGGAAAAACTCACAAAAAATTCAGCAATCGATTGTGCAACATGATTCATGTGTTGTTCAAATATGATTGAATTATTATAATAATAGATCTGAAAAGTTTTTCTATGGATATTTATGTTTGCGATTCAAAATCAATCTTAACACCGATACGAATGAATTATTATTTTACTACAAGCGCGATTTCAGCAAGTTCAAATCTTAAAATTTATGCAAATATGGCGGATAAGTTAGTTTGAAAAGGCGGGAGTGTTAACACTTACGTACCTGACCCCAATTTCACGTAAAACTAAATTTTAAAAATGATGGTTCTCAGCAGTCTTGCTCGTCTTTCGACGTGTCAAACTTCATGATTTTGCAAAACAAGTTCATAGAAATATGTTCTAAGGATATTTGGCTCATATGGAATGCTGGTTCCCAGGGCGAAGTGGCCACTTTTTAATCTTTACTGAAACCTGGCTTACGACGTATCAAACTTTATGATTTTGCAAAACAAGCCCATAGGAATGTGTTCTGAGGGTCCATCTGGTCACATCCCGAAACCCCCTGGATTGCTGGTGGGGGCAGTGGCCACTTTTTGATCAAAACTTAAACCTGGCTACATTCCAGGGCGCCCCGGAATGTGACCAGATGGACCAAATACCCTCAGAACAAATTCCTATTATATATAAAAAAGGAAGAATGGACAATGAAGAAAGAAGGAAGAACAAATCAAGAAGGAGAAAGAGAAAAATAAGAAAGAATGAAGAAGAAGGAAAGAGAAGTAGAAATAAAGAAACAGGAAAAAGAAAGAAGGAAGCAGACGGAAAGAAAAAGAAAAAGTTTGAAGGAAACGGAAAAAGGAAGAAAGTAGAAAGGAGAGGGAAGAAGGAGGATAAAAAGAAAAAGAGTAAAGGATGGATGAATAATAAGGAAGTAGAAAGAAAAAACCCAGATTAATCCACCTAGCGTTGGTGGTGCCTTTCTCGCATTTAGTTAAGACACCAACCTTATATGGGGTTTATATGGTCCGATGTACCATTTTCTTCATAACTTTTAAACGCAATGACCGATCGTTTTAAAATTCAATAGTGATCAACAAGGCTTTGTCTCCTGTCGAATGAAACTTGTTGCGAGAAAATCGGTCAAGGATTACTATACGAAAAGTTGTCTAATGTTTTTTATAGCTTTTGTGCACACACATACACACACATACACACATACATACACACGGACAGACAGACATGTGCTCAGCTCGTCGAGCTGAGTCGATTGGTATATAATACTATGGGTCTCAGAGGCTTCTATAAAAAGTTCGTTTTCGGAGTGAAATGATAGCCTTTCGGTACAACTTAGTTGTACGAGAAAGGCAAAAAGAAACAAGGAAGCAAGAAGATGGAATGAATAAAGATAAATTTCAGAATTCTCTTTTCTTATATCTCCTCTCTCACTTGTCACATCGCACTTCTCATTTATCTCTTCTTACTCCTCACTTCCCGATACCTCACTACTCACTTCCTTTTTCTCACTCCTTCCTTATCACTACTCACTTATCATTTCTCACTTCTCCCTTCTCACTACTTATTTCTTACTTCTCATTTCTCACTTCTCACTTCTTAATTCTCATTACTCACTTCTCACTTCCTGCTACTCATTTCTCGCTTCTCTTATTATTTTTCACTGCTTTTCACGACTTACTTCTCATTTTTTACATCTCATTTCTCAGTTCTCACTACCAACTTTTCTCTTTTCGCTACTTACTTCTTACTTCACTTCTTTCTATTTATTTCTAATTGCTCACTTACATCGTCTTACTTCTCAATTCTCACTATTCACTTCTATCTTCTCACTTCGCACTTCTCGCAACGAATTTCTCATTTCTTCTTGCTCACTTGTCATGTCGGCCAAATGACCCGACACCGTGTATGTCGTTCTTGTGAACTGTTTCTGACAACATCGAGATAGCGAGGTGATAATGAATTGGTCAACTACTTCGACTTGGAGAATATCGAGTAAGAGAGGTATCGACTTTCGGAGGGAATGCAGTATGCTAGATTGAAGGGATTTTGAATTTTTCGAAAAGCCATGTTTTCGTCCATAGGTACAGTTATACAACTTGTATGTCACTGAAAAAGCGCAAGTGGTAGGAGTTAATATAAAACATACTCCATTTTCCATATGAATAACCAAGCGAACGCTTCTATAACAGAGATAAAACATTTCTCCCCAACTGAATTTGCAGCTGTCCCTTTATTTTCATTTGAAACAGAAAAGTTGTAGCTTGCGTGACCTCCCAAATATGGAATGTGACTGATCAGTTAATATTTTAACATTTATATTCTTGTTTTGTATAAATCGGAGATCCAACGTGTATGATGCGAAAATCCACTTGCCATTTCGTATTTATTGTGAAGCATGTTATTCTGCTCTCGCAAGCATCGTCGTCTCAATCGTCGTGGTAAATCACGAATTGGTAATATGGTGGATACTTAGAGAAAAACAGTGCTGATCAATATTTATGATTTTTGGATATATTGGAAAAATACCAAAAAAAAATCAAATTATTTTATCCCATTTGGTCGGGGTTCTGCCAAAACACACCAAGCGCCAACAAAAAACCTCCAGTTTTTCTGCCCAAGCTTCCGTTTAGTGGATTTAATTGATCGCAAATTGTATCGAATATCCCCCAACCCCATAACTAAGTATATCATACATCAAATATACGTATGAATTGATATAAAATGGTTCCCGTCTTACTTGTGCGAACAAAATATTAAAAGTCAGTCAAAAAGCCGGTTTGGCTGAACCCCGACCATTTATAAAACGAAGGATTACATTTTATGAACGGTACTGCTCCTGTAACGAAACTCAGTCGACCGAAAGCCATCTGGCCGAATGTCACTAGGCTGAACAAATCATTAGGCCGAAACCCTTCTGGCCGAAAGCAAATTGACCGAACGGGTCATACGGCCCAATAGGTAATTTGGTCGAACAAGTAATTTGCCGGATAGGTCATTTGGCCGAAAAGGATATTTTGCTGGACAAGCCATTCAGCCGAACTTAATCGGCCGAATAAGTCGTCCGGCCGAATTTGTCATTTGGCCAAATATGTATCCCAAGTAACATTTTGAGATTTATGATTTACTACAAGTGTATTTGAATCCTACAACAATAAAACCATAGATAAGGCAGGCGTTTTATTCTTTATCGCTAACACCAAAACCTCTTGGAGAGTAGTATCCCAAGTAACAAAAAGTTCCTTTAAGAGTACGTTTTTCGCTTAATCAGCTTCACTGAGCTGCTTAAACGAAAAACGTAACTAGTAACTTTTGGTTACTTGGGATCTGCATAGTTGGCCCACTCTTGAAATGGTTTTGAAGGGTAAATGCGAGACGGGTTTCAAAATCGGAATATGACAAAGCGTGAATAAGTGAAAGTGAAGCGTGAATAAAGTGGAAAAGTGAAACTTTTATAGTGACTGGAGCGTGTGGATTTGTGTTTTTCCTCTATCTTTTATTCTTCAAAGTTTGTCACCTTGCGATTTTGGAAATGAATATTTCGATATCTAGTTGATTTATAAAGCTGAAAATTTGTCAGCATGCATATTATGAGTAAGCAAGCATTGTGGTGAGAAGTGATACATGAGTAGTGTGAAGTGAGAAGTGAGACGTCTCACTAATCATTTCTCACTTTAATTTCTCATTGTAAAAAGTAGGTGGTATGAAGTTAGAAGTGAGGCGTTTCACTATTCACATCGCACAACCCGCTTTTCACAATAAAAATTGAGAAATAAGTAGGGCGAAATGAGAGAAAAGATATCTTACTTCTTATTTATCACTTCTCACTGTAAAAAATCGAGAAGTGTGAAGTGAGTAGTAAGACGTTTCACTTCTCATTTCGCGCTACTCACTTTTCACGTCAAATCACCTTTCTGGTCAGACAGTATGACTTTCTGGTCGGCAGTATGACTTATTCGAACAAATTATCTTTTCGACAAAGCGATCCTTTCGGCTAAATTACCTGTTCGGCCTAATGGTCTGTTCGGTCAAATGGTATATTTGGCCAAACAACTTTCGGCCTAGTTGCCTTCGGCCAAATGGCATTCGGCTGAATGATTTTTGGACAAACAGCCCTTCCCCGTAATCTGGGACCTTCCTTAGCCTTGTGGTAAGATGCGTGGCTACAAAGCAAGACCATGCTGAAGGTGGCTGGGTTCGATTCCCGGTCCAGTCTAGGAAATTTTCGGTTAGAAATTTTCTCGACTTCCCTGGGCATAAAAGTATTATCGTGTTAGCCTCATGCGATACTTACTTGATACTTGATGGGCTACAGCTCTTCGATGAACCTACGCTGAATGGAGTATCCTTCTCCACTGGACTCGATCCTGGGCCAATCGCTTCCAGTCGCCCTGAACATTGAGCGCCCTCCGGTCCTCTTCAACTGCAAAAAGCCATCGTGTACGCGGCCTTCCACGAAGCCTGCGGCCTCTTCCGGGTTCTCTACTAAATATTATCTTTGCTTGACGTTCTTCCGGCATACGAACAACGTGACCAGCCAGCCTCATGCGATACGAATGCAAAAATGGTAACTCAGCTTAGTAATCTAGCAGTAACCAACTGTTACCAACTGTGGAAGTTCTTGAGGAACGCTAAGTTGCAAGGCGGCAATGTTCCAGTGGGGTATGTAATTCCAATAAAAAGAAGACGAAGAATGTTGTAAACTAGTATTTATATTTGCTTTTTTGCATATAAGGCTCGAAAGTTACATCTTAAAATAATAACAATTAATACCGAACTAGAATTTCAAGCATCCATTCTTTTTTGTTTTTGATTTCAATTATACAATCAGAGTAATTATTTATATACTTGATGGACTGGTCCATCTGTTTGGTACATGTTGAGTAAATTCTATGTTTAATTACTTGTTTCTATCTGACATGCCCATTTCGCACATGTACAATAACTCAAGTCGTTGGATTGCGTTCAGGAAATTACATATGAGTTTTCAAGCAACATTTATTCAACTAATATTATTTGTTACTTTTAAAATACAATGAAGTTTTATACAAGTATGGTGATCAGTTCTGTTAGTTTTCGTGATCGTCACATGAAAGCGAAAACAGCGTATTAAAACTATTCAGAAATTTTGATTTCAAAACAAAGCAACATTTCCATCATGACTGCTTGTAATGTGACTGGTGACCGGGAGCCCGCTGCATTTTCATTTGGTAACAAAATGAAAATGAAAATGTAGCGGGCTCCCAGTCACCAGTCACATTACAAGCAGTCATGACGGAAATGTTGCTTTGTTTTTAAATCTAAATTTCTAAATAGTTTTAATAAATGTATGCAAATAACGATGACTAGTCGATAAAATGATTATATGTTTGCTGATTTTCGAGTTAGAAGTAACATTATTGAAAAAGAATCAGCTTGTTCACAATAGTTTGATGCGCTTTCATGGAATAAAATTTCGTGAAAATTTGTGCGGAATTCCTTTCATTGTTTATGTTTTCTTTGAAAGCGGGAGAGAATAAAATGTTAATATCGCGTGAGTTCTCTCAATTAAAATTAAAATCTTAGTACTGATGGTGATTTCTGAATCTTTGGACACGAGAAACAGCAATATATCAGAAATAGCACAGTACTTTATGTATATTAAGACGATAATATCCCAGACCCTAGTTAGGAAGATGCAATGTCGCTGACACGAGCTGTAAATCGATTTTAAAACCTTCTTCCACCGATAAACAGAATCAGAAAAGCAACGAGGACAACGATCCAACTATATTAACCTTTTAAATTGCTTTACAACATAATGACACTAACAAGATTGCCCTGCAATTTAACGGGTCATCTGGTTTTCCTCCGTTCATCTGCATCCTATTTTTATATTTCCGATTAAACTACACAGTTTATATCGCCACATCCTTGTAAACATCGTTAATCCTTGTCCCTCATAAAAGACATTCCGGGACTACAAAGCATTCTCACGGAGCAAAACTCATAAGGCAACTACCATAAATCCGCCAATGTGTTGTATCTGGTCCGCTTACGGAGCCAACTTTATTGATCATTATCGGTTGCCAACGCTTATTGCTCTCGTTTCTCAACTTCTTGGGCCATGAGGATGATGATGACGATGCTGGAGGGAGAATCCAATGGACGCCCATTTTTCACCCGAATTAAACTAATTACTCTTTGTTATGTTGTAGCCGCTCTTCGATCGACAACAATAGCCACCACGAAGCGCTGCTAAGCTTCAACACTCAACCGAACAACACTTGCTCAAGTGCACTTATAATCAATAAAGTGGAATTTATTATCGGCCACCATCCACGCTGCCCGCCCACCAAATGGACGAGTGCCAATGAATGCTCCGTGATGGTTCCAGGACGTGATCATGAAGGTGTTTATTAGAAGACCGCACTGACGAGAGCACTCAGGGTGCAATCACCGCCACACCATCACCAGAAGCCATATCGACACTTATTCGCTGATTGCAGTGATGCGTGGGGAGAAAAATGCCAAAACAAGGCTGTAAACAAGGATTAATAACGTTTTCTTCGACGCGTGACAATGGCCACAGGAAAAAAAGGAAATTGCATATTACTCATCATTTTTGAGTGAGGTAATTTGGAAGGTCGTTACCGGCACAATAAAGGCGACGCATCTCATCAAATATTCCATTTGCCGCACTTAACACATATTTGAGCGAGGGTGTCGACGATTGCGTACGAACGTTTATGATTAATAAATTTCAAAGCATTATCCTGGTTTGTGTGACAGGCTGTGAATAATCTGGAAGGTATCAGAGATATCAGAACTGTTCATGCAATACATTGGATTATGACTCGATATCTGTTCCTGGAAAGTATTTAAAAACACTTGGTGATCATTATCATTGACTAAATTCAAATAAAGAATCAAGTAAGTAACACAAACCAGGATACGATTAGCTATAAATTTGCCCCCAGCTCTCAGAACGTAAGCCAAACCTCAATATCCGGTTTCGCACGTGCAATCTTCCATCAAACATTTACTCTAATAAACTTTACCTTCTACTGCATTGTTGCTTCCCTATTTGCATTTGATTTTCTAATGGATCCAAACCAAAGCCACGATGATGTTATCTAATACTCGTACGCCACACATCAGCCCAGCTATTTGCTCGTCAAACACCAACACCCACCGCAGCCGGATGGAGTGCTTTCATTCACAGCGAACAAATTTTGATCAAATCTATTTCCGCCCAACACCCCCAAATCCAAAGTCCGTTGCGTTCTGTGGAAACCCATTCATCAGGATTTCTGTGGTTTTAGAAATCACAACCGCACCAATCGAACCATTGAAATCCCTCATCCTGTTCGATGTTGGAAACATCAACCCGGACTCGGAAATCGAATGAAAAGCCCGTTGATTCAAAAGTTACTCAACTTTGGAAAGGTGGAAAATCTTAATCTGCCACAGTTGAAATGGCGACAACCGCCGCGCCACGCCACGTCAAACCTCTCACCGCCGGAAATGAGGTAAAATTGATCCTCGGCGAGAAGAGCCTTGTCACTGACACATTTCGCATTCATTTCCGGTTCCGTTTCAAACGTGTCGACTACCACGTATGTGGCGGACTCAGTACCTTTCTACATAAGCAGTTGGTGCAGTTCTTTCATGCTTTCGAACAAAGTTGAGTTTTTTTTTCCTCCATTCGAACAAATATGTCGTCTGTGTCGCAAACGGAAGCCATCCGAAAGGGGCTTGGAAGGAGCCATTTCCATTTTGCATTAAATTATGACAACCGCACAACGGGAGCTGCTCGGTGCTGGCAATAGCTACATACTTACTACCTACCTTGATCATGTTACCGGCCGGCGGCCCAGGCTGTGGTACGCGGTACCGTCACGCGGAAAGAGTTGTGTTTCTTCATATTCGAATGTGTTTACATGGTGGTTGGAGGGTATGCTCGTTAAAACCCCACGAATAGAACAATGTTCTATGTTTCTTATGGTGGCGCCTGCAAAATAAAGGCAAACTTTTTAAGTGTTTTTGTAAAATTGTTTATAAGTCTTGTTCCCATTGTTTTTTTTTTATTTCAGAAGCTAACGTATTCTTAAATGAGAGCATTTTTTTCGTAGAGTTAAACATCTCCCAACTTCTCAATTTAATTATTCGGAACATTTTACATTGAACAAAAATATTCGTGCTAAATTACAGAAATTTGTATCAAAAATCATTCTTGCGATCATTACAAAAAGTTTTCCATGAGTCCCATGAGATCCCCGTGAGGGACGTGCGCGATAAAATCTTGTGCACTCACCTCAACAATCCACATCTTAAGAAAAAATGCTAGAAATTTTATGCCAAAGGCCCCAAAATCACCGGAATTGTGGTCGGTTCGAACATACTATGCTAGAATAAAATAAGAGCCTTGAAGGCATCCATCATTTTACATTATGAAACATAAAAGACCAATACAACGGTCTCGGGCGACAACATTTTATAAATATTGGCATACAACAATTTAATCAACATTTTCAATTCTTTGACTAATTTCAAGTTAGCTTTCCGATAAACCCATCTATCTCGTCACTTTTAAAGTATAAAATCAGACAAATTAAAAAGAGCTGAAATATTATTTTCGTTGGAAATTCGGTTGATTTTCCTCTGGAAATACGGAATTTTGGATGAATTTGCGTTGTAAATTTGGATCTATTGCCGTTTGATATTCCGTAAAATTTCCGTTGAAGATAAGAATGAATTTTGGGTTTGGGTGCGGATGAATTTCTGTTGGATATTTGGATGAATTTCCGTTGGAAATTCGGATGAATTTCCGTAGGATCTTTGGATGAATTTTCGTTGGAAATTTGGAAGATATTTCGTTGGGAATTCGGATGAATTTTCGTTAGAGATTTGGATGAATTTTCGTGGTAATTCGGATGAATTTCCGTTGAAAATTCGGATGAATTTCCGTTGAAATTCGGATAAATTTCCGTTGGAAATACGGATAATTTTCGGATGTATTTCTTTTGAAATTCGGATGAATTTCCGTTGGAATTTCGGATGAATTTTCGTTGGAGAAGCGGATGAATTTCCGCTGGAAATTTGGATGAATTTCCGTTGGAAGTTTGGATGAATTTCCGTTGGAAACTCGGATGAATTTCCATTGGAATTTCGGATGAATTTCCATTGGAGTTTCGGATGAATTTCCGTTGGATATTCAAATGAATTTCTTTTGGATATTTGGATGAATTTACGTTGGAAACTCGGATGATTTTCCGTTGGAAATTCGAATGAATTTCCGTTGGAAATTCGAATGAATTTCCGTTGGAAATTCGAATGAATTTCCGTTGGAAATTTGAATGCATTTCCGTTGAAAATTCGAATGAACTTCTGTTGGAAATTGGAATGAATTTCCATTGGTAAATCGAATGAATTTCCATTGGTAAATCGAATGACTTTCCGTTTGAAATTGGAATGAATTTCTGTTGGAAATTGGAATGAATTTCCGTTGGAAATTGGAATGAATTTCCGTTGGAAATAAGAATGAATTTCTGTTGGAAATTGGAATGAATTTCCGTTGGAAATTGGAATGAATTTCCGTTGAAATTGGAATGAATTTCCGTTGAAATTAGAATAAACTTCCCTTGGAAATTCGGATGAATTTCCGTTCGAAATTCGAATGAATTTCCGTTGGCAGTTCGAATGAATTTAATTTGGAAATTCGAATGAATTTACGTTGAACATTCGAATGAATTTCCGTTGAAAACTCGAATGAATTTTCGTTGGAAATTCGAATGAATTTCCTTTGGAAATTCGAATGAATTTCCGTTGGAAATTTGAATGAATTTCCGTTGGAAATTTGAATGAATTTCCGTTGGAAATTCGAAAGAATTTCCGTTGGAAATTCGAATGAATTTCCGTTGGAAATTTGAATGAATTTTCGTTGGAAATTCGAATGAATTTCCGTTGGAAATTCGAATGAATTTCCGTTGGAAATTCGAATGAATTTCCGTTGGAAATTCGAATGAATTTCCGTTGGAAATTCGAATGAATTTCCGTTCGAAATTTGAATGAATTTCCTTTTGAAATTCGAATGAATTTCCGTTGAAAATTCGAATTAATTTCCTTTCGAAACTCGAATGAGTTTCCGTTCGAAATTCGAATGAATTTCTGTTCGGAATTCGAATTAATTTCCGTTCGGAATTCGAATGAATTTCTGTTCGAAATTCGAATGAATTTCCGTTGGAAATTCGAATGAATTGCCGTTGGAAATTCGAATGAAATTCGTTCAAAATTCGAATGGATTTCCGTTCGAAAACTGAAAGAATTTCCGTTCGAAATGCGAATGAATTTTCGTTCGAAATTCGAATGAATTTTCGTACGAAATTCGAATGAATTTGTTTCCGAAGTTCGAATGAATTTCCGTTGAAAATTCGAATGAATTGCCGTTGAAATTCGAATAAATTTCCATTGGAAATTCGAACGTATTTCCGGTGGCAGTTCAAATGAATTTACGTTGGTGATTTGGATGAATTTCCGTTGGAAATTCGGATGAATTTCTGTAGGATCTTTGGATGAATTTTCGTTGGAAACTCGGATGATTTTTCGTAGGGAATTCGGATGAATTTCCGTTGGAAATTCGGATGAATTTTCGTGGTAATTCGGATGAATTTCCGTTGAAAATTCGGATGAATTTCCGTTGGAAATTCGGATAAATTTCCGTTGGAAATACGGATAATTTTCGGATGAATTTCCGTTGGAATTTCGGATGAATTTTCGTTGGAGAAGCGGATGAATTTCCGCTGAAAATTTGGATGAATTTCCGTTGGAAGTTTGGATGAATTTCCGTTGGAAACTCGGATGAATTTCCATTGGAATTTCGGATGAATTTCCGTTGAAAATTCGGATGAATTTCCGTTGGAAATTCGGATAAATTTCCGTTGGAAATACGGATAATTTTCGGATGAATCTCTTTTGGAAATTCGGATGAATTTCCGTTGGAATTTCGGATGAATTTTCGTTGGAGAAGCGGATGAATTTCCGCTGGAAATTTGGATGAATTTCCGTTGGAAGTTTGGATGAATTTCCGTTGGAAACTCGGATGAATTTCCATTGGAATTTCGGATGAATTTCCATTGGAGTTTCGGATGAATTTCCGTTGGATATTCAAATGAATTTCTTTTGGATATTTGGATGAATTTACGTTGGAAACTCGGATGATTTTCCGTTGGAAATTCGAATGAATTTCCGTTGAAATTCGAATGAATTTCCGTTGAAATTAGAATGAATTTCCGTTGGAAATTCAAATGAATTTTCGTTGGAAATGCGAAAGAATTTCCGTTGGAAATGAGAATGATAATCCGTCGGAAATTTGAATGAATGTCCGTTTAAGATTCGAATGAATTTCCGTTGGAAATTCGAATGAATTTTCGTTAGAAATTCGAATGAATTTCCTTTGGAAATTCGAATGTACCTCCGTTAGAAATTCGAATTGTTTACCTTTCGAAATTCGAATGAATTTCCGTTCGAAATTCGAATGAATTTCCGTTGGCAGTTCGAATGAATTTAATTTGGAAATTCGAATGAATTTACGTTGAACATTCGAATGAATTTCCGTTGAAAATTCGAATGAATTTCCGTTGGAAATTCGAATGAATTTTCGTTGGAAATTCGAATGAATTTCCGTTGGAAATTCGAATGAATTTCCGTTGGAAATTCGAATGAATTCCCGCTGGAAATTCGAATGAATTTCTGTTCGGAATTCAAATGAATTTCTGTTCGGAATTCGAATGAATTTCCGTTCAGAATTCGAATGAATTTCCGTTGGCAATTCGAATGAATTTCCGTTGGCAATTCAAATGAATTTCTTTTGGAAATTTGAATGACATTTCTGATGGAAGTTTGGATGAATTTCCGTTGAAAATTCGAATGAATTTCCGTTGGAAATTCGAATGAATTTCCATTATCCTAAAAACGGCAGAGTTAATATGGGTATTTATTTTTATTTTGCCATTTAGTTATTCCACTGTCTAAGATGAGTTTGGTACTTTCCATTGAATTCCACTACGATTTGTTATCTTTGCAAGATACGAATTTCGACCTCAACTGTGAGACCGTAATTAAATGGAAAGTACTAAACTCGTTGAAGACATTCCACTAAAGGAGCGTAAATATTTTTCTCAACATAGCTATCTGTTATTGTTATCTTTATAACAATCCAGAAAAAAACCTTTTCAGGCCACCGTGGAAACATCAACATATTATACTTACTTTAATAACAGCTGTAGACAGAAGCCCATGACGATTACTCTCCAGCTTTTGGTTTTTGAATTATTCTCATTGCAACTGTTGCTGCAAAAACGACATTTTGACGTGAAAATGTCACCAATCGTGACATCTGACTTTGTTTATTTATTTATCCATATTGTACCCTTCATACTTTCGGTCATGCACCTTCATGTTATTTTTATCCCATGCTCTCTGACCCCTTCATGTCGTATCATCTCGCATCAGCTCACAGTTGCAACCAAGCGGGGCGGTTGGCATCAAAACGCCAAGATGGCACATCGAAGCACAAAGAGCCCATCATGACACGTGCACAAATTGATTCAAATTCCCACGCACAGCTTGTCGTTGACGAGCTCATCGCGACATTGTTTCTTTGCTGGCAAATTGTATGTCACCACACTGCCAGCTCTAGCCTAGAAGCAACCCAGTGCGACATGGTTCCGAGCAAGATGAATACACAGCTAGGTGTTTCAATCTGCCCAATTTATGGACGAGAAGAAGGCGGGGGTGAAAAATTCATTTTCGGTGCAAAACATAAACAAACCGGCTGGCTCTCCCATACTAAAATCCAAGATGGCTGAATCGTGAATTTGGCAGATTGGAACACCTAGTGGTGTATTCATCTTGGTTCCGGGGTTCTATCAGTTGTGTATATTCGTGCTAAATTACAGAAATTTGTATCAAAATCATTCTTGCGATCATTACAAAAGTTTTCCATGAGTCCCATGAGATCCCCGTGAGGGACGTGCGCGATAAAATCTTGTGCACTCACCTCAACAATCCACATCTTAAGAAAAAATGCTAGAAATCCAATTTTATGCCAAAGGCCCCAAAATCACCGGAATTGCGGTCGGTTCGAACATACTATGCTAGAATAAAATAAGAGCCTTGAAGGCATCCATCATTTTACATTATGAAACATAAAAGACCAATGCAACGGTCTCAGGCGACAACATTTTATAAATATTGGCATACAACAATTTAATCAACATTTTCAATTCTTTGACTAATTTCAAGTTAGCTTTCCGATAAACCCATCTATCTCGTCACTTTTAAAGTATAAAATCAGACAAATTAAAAAGAGCTGAAATATTATTTTCGTTGGAAATTCGGCTGATTTTCCTCTGGAAATACGGAATTTTGGATGAATTTGCGTTGTAAATTTGGATCTATTGCCGTTTGATATTCCGTAAAATTTCCGTTGAAGATAAGAATGAATTTTGGGTTTGGGTGCGGATGAATTTCTGTTGGATATTTGGATGAATTTCCGTTGGAAATTCGGATGAATTCTGTAGGATCTTTGGATGAATTTTCGTTGGAAACTCGGATGATTTTTCGTAGGGAATTCGGATGAATTTCCGTTGGAAATTCGGATGAATTTTCGTGGTAATTCGGATGAATTTCCGTTGAAAATTCGGATGAATTTCCGTTGGAAATTCGGATAAATTTCCGTTGGAAATACGGATAATTTTCGGATGTATTTCTTTTGGAAATTCGGATGAATTTCCGTTGGAATTTCGGATGAATTTTCGTTGGAGAAGCGGATGAATTTCCGCTGGAAATTTGGATGAATTTCCGTTGGAAGTTTGGATGAATTTCCGTTGGAAACTCGGATGAATTTCCATTGGAATTTCGGATGAATTTCCATTGGAGTTTCGGATGAATTTCCGTTGGATATTCAAATGAATTTCTTTTGGATATTTGGATGAATTTACGTTGGAAACTCGGATGATTTTCCGTTGGAAATTCGAATGAATTTCCGTTGGAAATTCGAATGAATTTCCGTTGGAAATTCGAATGAATTTCCGTTGGAAATTTGAATGCATTTCCGTTGAAAATTCGAATGAACTTCTGTTGGAAATTGGAATGAATTTCCATTGGTAAATCGAATGAATTTCCATTGGTAAATCGAATGACTTTCCGTTTGAAATTAGAATGAATTTCTGTTGGAAATTGGAATGAATTTCCGTTGGAAATTGGAATGAATTTCCGTTGGAAATTGGAATGAATTTCTGTTGGAAATTGGAATGAATTTCCGTTGGAAATTGGAATGAATTTCCGTTGGAAATTAGAATAAACTTCCCTTGGAAATTCGGATGAATTTCCGTTCGAAATTCGAATGAATTTCCGTTGGCAGTTCGAATGAATTTAATTTGGAAATTCGAATGAATTTACGTTGAACATTCGAATGAATTTCCGTTGAAAACTCGAATGAATTTTCGTTGGAAATTCGAATGAATTTCCTTTGGAAATTCAGATGAATTTCCGTTGGAAATTTGAATGAATTTCCGTTGGAAATTTGAATGAATTTCCGTAAATTCGAAGGAATTTCCGTTGGAAATTCGAATGAATTTCCGTTGGAAATTTGAATGAATTTCCGTTGGAAATTTGAATGAATTTGCGTTGGAAATTTGAATGAATTTCCTTTGGAAATTCGAATGAATTTCCGTTGGAAATTCAGATGAATTTCCATTCGAAATTTGAATGAATTTCCTTTTGAAATTAAAATGAATTTCCGTTGAAAATTCGAATTAATTTCCGTTCGAAACTCGAATGAGTTTCCGTTCGAAATTCGAATGAATTTCTGTTCGGAATTCGAATGAATTTCCGTTCGGAATTCGAATGAATTTCTGTTCGAAATTCGAATGAATTTCCGTTGGAAATTCGAATGAATTGCCGTTGGAAATTCGAATGAAATTCGTTCAAAATTCGAATGGATTTCCGTTCGAAAATTGAATGAATTTCCGTTCGAAATGCGAATGACTTTCCGTTCGAAATTCGAATGAATTTTCGTACGAAATTAAAATGAATTTGCTTTCGAAATTCGAATGATTTTCCGTCCGAAATTCGAATGAATTGCCATTGAAAATCGATTTAATTTCGGTTGGCAATTCGAATGAATTTCAGTGGCAGTTCAAATGAATTTACGTTGGTGATTTGGATGAATTTCCGTTGGAAATTCGGATGAATTTCTGTAGGATCTTTGGATGAATTTTCGTTGGAAACTCGGATGATTTTTCGTAGGGAATTCGGATGAATTTCCGTTGGAAATTCGGATGAATTTTCGTGGTAATTCGGATGAATTTCCGTTGAAAATTCGGATGAATTTCCGTTGGAAATTCGGATAAATTTCCGTTGGAAATACGGATAATTTTCGGATGTATTTCTTTTGGAAATTCGGATGAATTTCCGTTGGAATTTCGGATGAATTTTCGTTGGAGAAGCGGATGAATTTCCGCTGGAAATTTGGATGAATTTCCGTTGGAAGTTTGGATGAATTTCCGTTGGAAACTCGGATGAATTTCCATTGGAATTTCAGATGAATTACCGTTGAAAATTCGGATGAATTTCCGTTGGAATTTCGGATGAATTTCCGTTGGAAATACGGATAATTTTCGGATGAATCTCTTTTGGAAATTCGGATGAATTTCCGTTGGAATTCGGATGAATTTTCGTTGGAGAAGCGGATGAATTTCCGCTGGAAATTTGGATGAATTTCCGTTGGAAGTTTGGATGAATTTCCGTTGGAAACTCGGATGAATTTCCATTGGAATTTCGGATGAATTTCCATTGGAGTTTCGGATGAATTTCCGTTGGATATTCAAATGAATTTCTTTTGGATATTTGGATGAATTTACGTTGGAAACTCGGATGATTTTCCGTTGGAAATTCGAATGAATTTCCGTTGAAATTCGAATGAATTTCCGTTGGAAATTAGAATGAATTTCCGTTGGAAATTCAAATGAATTTTCGTTGGAAATGCGAAAGAATTTCCGTTGGAAATGAGAATGATAATCCGTCGGAAATTTGAATGAATGTCCGTTTAAGATTCGAATGAATTTCCGTTGGAAATTCGAATGAATTTTCGTTAGAAATTCGAATGAATTTCCTTTGGAAATTCGAATGTACCTCCGTTAGAAATTCGAATTGTTTACCTTTCGAAATTCGAATGAATTTCCGTTCGAAATTCGAATGAATTTCCGTTGGCAGTTCGAATGAATTTAATTTGGAAATTCGAATGAATTTACGTTGAACATTCGAATGAATTTCCGTTGAAAATTCGAATGAATTTCCGTTGGAAATTCGAATGAATTTTCGTTGGAAATTCGAATGAATTTCCGTTGGAAATTCGAATGAATTTCCGTTGGAAATTCGAATGAATTCCCGTTGGAAATTCGAATGAATTTCTGTTCGGAATTCGAATGAATTTCTGTTCGGAATTCGAATGAATTTCCGTTCAGAATTCGAATGAATTTCCGTTGGAGATTCGAATGAATTTCCGTTGGCAATTCGAATGAATTTCCGTTGGCAATTCAAATGAATTTCTGTTGGAAATTTGAATGACATTTCAGATGGAAGTTTGGATGAATTTCCGTTGAAAATTCGAATGAATTTCCGTTGGAAATTCGAATGAATTTCCATTATCCTAAAAACGGCAGAGTTAATATGGGTATTTATTTTTATTTTGCCATTTAGTTATTCCACTGTCTAAGATGAGTTTGGTACTTTCCATTGAATTCCACTACGATTTGTTATCTTTGCAAGATACGAATTTCGACCTCAACTGTGAGACCGTAATTAAATGGAAAGTACTAAACTCGTTGAAGACATTCCACTAAAGGAGCGTAAATATTTTTCTCAACATAGCTATCTGTTATTGTTATCTTTATAACAATCCAGAAAAAACCTTTTCAGGCCACCGTGGAAACATCAACATATTATACTTACTTTAATAACAGCTGTAGACAGAAGCCCATGACGATTGCTCTCCAGCTTTTGGTTTTGAATTATTCTCATTGCAACTGTTGCTGCAAAACGACATTTTGACGTAAAAATGTCACCAATAATAGTAACATCTGACTTTGTTTATTTATTTATCCATATTGTACCCTTCATATTTTCGGTCATGCACCTTTATGTTATTTTTATCCCATGCTCTCTGACCCCTTCATGTCGTATCATCTCGCATCAGCTCACAGTTGCAACCAAGAGGGGCGGTTGGAATCAAAACGCCAAGATGGCACACCGAAGCACAAAGAGCCCATCATGACACGTGCACAAATTGATTCAAATTCCCACGCACAGCTTGCCGTTGACAAGCTCATCGCGACAATGTTCCTTTGCTGGCAAATTGTATGTCACCACACTCACTGCCTGCTCTAGCCTAGAAGCAGCCCAGTGCGGCATGGTTCCGGGCAAGATGAATACACAGCTAGGTGTTTCAATCTGCCCAATTTATGAGCGAGAAGAAGGCGGGGGTGAAAAATTCATTTTCGGTGCAAAACATAAACAAACCGGCTGGCTCTCCCATACTAAAATCCAAGATGGCTGAATCGTGAATTTGGCAGATTGGAACACCTAGTGGTGTATTCATCTTGGTTCCGGGGTTCGATCAGTTGTGTTTATCTGTTTTTATGCTTCAATTAAAGTTCAATTAAATTGCTCTCGATTTTTGCTATTGCAGATGTGCGCGAACGCGTGTTTGTAAAGTTCATCGTTCGTTCGTTTCGCTGTCGAACTGTTTTTACTTCATCTATGCTCTTCGTCAATGTGTGCCCAATATGTGTCTCTATAAAAGTACAAAAGTTATTGGCCTGATGGATGGATTTGCTCTGTGCCCGCTGGCAAGCAATCGC
This sequence comes from Armigeres subalbatus, assembly GCF_024139115.2. NCBI lineage: Eukaryota > Metazoa > Arthropoda > Insecta > Diptera > Culicidae > Armigeres > Armigeres subalbatus. The sequence goes on from NC_085140.1 coordinate 334,510,970, forward strand.
AAAATTGATTGAAATTTATGTCTACTTGGCGTGTAATTGATTCGTACAGCCACTGGAGCAGATTCGTGCGGTAGACCATGCTGCTGAACATCAAACAAATTCTCTCCGTAATCGGTTCGAATTGACAGAACAACGAGATAGTTGAACAGCTCGCTGCCTCCCAAAGTAGTTTGTAGTGCCTCTCGTAGTTGACTTCACCTATTCAAATTAACCCTCGTAAACAGGGGTTATCCTATTTATGTGACGCTTCTCAATAAACAACCTCGTTTTACTGCCAATAGATCATCAAAAATATGGAAAGCAAGGAGCTTATTTCATTGCTTATGCAAACCATGTTCAGGTAGCAGCGCTCGTAAAGTTCGCCAGGACCTGGGTGAACTCGTTCATTAGAGGCGCACCACTTATGCTGCTACTTACTTACCCTCTACCCACTTTGCGCGAATAAAACTAACAAACCAGGAGGGATAAAACTAATAAACGTCAATACGGACCGGTGTGCTATGGTGGTGGTCGCGTCGTAGCACGGCACCACTCGAGACATAACTTCCCTTACCGAAGTGGAAGGTACACATTGCTCTTTCTTCGGAGGTAGCCAAGGCACTGCCTTACATTGCACAGTGGTATAAAAGATATTAATTGTGCATTAATTGAAAAATGTTCACATCTTATTGTATTTTAAGGCTAACAAGGTTTATAAGGTTGAATGTATTAAGGCTTGCAGGTAAGCCTAAAAATTCGGCGTTGAAAAAAATGCAACAATTGAGGGAAAACATTGAGTTCTTAGATGGAATTTTTATGTTTTCTCTAATACCTGAACACTGTGTGCCATCCCGAAAGAAACCCATCTACAAAAACAACAACTCCCGTACCTTCAGAACAGGAGCAGCTAACTAATATTTGTGATTCTTATTTCATATGAGGGGCGACGACGGTGGTTAGGGGACATCGAACGGATCGCGTTCTTCCAATAAACTTCAACAAGCTGCAGCAAATACCTACCGAAATACAATCGAAATGGCTTGCGTTTTTATGCTCTCTCGCCACCCAGCGACCGCAGAAATAAAGAGCATCGATGGTATGCACAACGGCCACACCGCCAGGAGAAAATATAAGCGACGCGACGGATTCGTGTGACAAGTCATAAAATGTCCTGACGCCGGCAAACAACGAAATGTGCTGCCGCTTCTGTTGCTGCTCCTTCTGCTGGATGGCAGTCGAGCAGCAGCAAAAAAAACTGAATCCAGCGATTCAGCCGTGGTTTGTTTGCCTTGCCGGTTCTGTAGTTTAGTGTATTACGATTGGCATCCGCTCTTGAGTCGGTTGAGTTGTTGTGGTGTGCTGAAGCAAATTATGCTGCCTGGGGAAATTTTGATTCCTCAAGCAGTTGCATTTTATTCGTTGTTATTCATGTGGAAGTATTGAATAACTGTAGCATTCATACGAAGCATCGCACTATGAAGTGAAGGTAATTTATGACTACGATAAAAACATTACCGGATATTGCGACTCTCGAGTTGCAAAATTTAAGCTGAAATTATATCACTTATGATTGCTGATAGAGGTATGCGCCGCACTGCCAAATTCCGAGTAAATTGCAGAGAACTTTCGTAGAAACTTCAAAGAATTCGCAGAGGAAATTCCGCGAAATTTGTCAAATTTATCCCGATTAAAATCCGAATATTTTATTCAGAAAACGTCGAATAATTTCTCGATGAAATTTTAAATAATGTGCCTAGAAAATTTGCTGAATAACACCATATTTGCTGAGGAAATCCCGAAAAAATTGCCGAGAAAGTTTCGAACAATTTTCTGAGGATATTTCGGATAATTTTAGGATTTTTAGATCGGTGCACATCTGGAAAAACAGGCAGATAAGTGAACGCACCAAAATACGAATTTTCAACTCTAACGTGAAATCTGTGCTGTTATACGCTAGCGAAACATGGTGTGTATCAGTGGAGAACACTCAACGGCTGCAGGTGTTCATTAACAGATGCCTGCGGTATATAATTCGGGCCTGGTGGCCTCACAACTGGATCCCAAACAACGAGCTCCATCGTCGTTGTCACCAGAGGCCGATAGCAACAGAAATTCGGGATCGGAAGTGGGGCTGGGTCGGCCACACTCTACGTAGGGGCGGAAACGAAATCTGTAAGCAAGCATTAGACTGGAACCCAGCGGGACATCGCAGCAGAGGCAGACCCAGAGGCTCATGGCGGCGAAGCCTCAATAAAGAAATAAAAGAAGTCGACCGAAATCTAACCTGGCAACAGGTTAAAGCGATAACCGGGCATCGCTCAGGATGGAGATCTTTCAAGTCGGCCCTTTGCATCACCGGAGGTGTACAGGATCCATAAGTAAGTAAGTAAGTAAGCACATCTATAATTATTGCTAATAGTAAAACATATTCTTAAGGCCAACGATGATTTTCATTCGAAGTGGTGAAGTTTGAGTATCACAATCACGATTTTTGGCGATTAGATGGAGGACACATTTCGGCTCCCGGTTTGAAATGACCTCATTTTCAATCATTCGTGCCACCATAAAGAATTTTCTGATAACTCGTCGAGAGTCATAGAGCAAGTGATAAGATCGAGGGATGGAACATGATACCAAACAGAGGCCACGAATATCTTCCACGATGACGATGTTGCGGCAAACCGGTCCAGCATAATGGTGCAGTCGGTCCAGAAATAGGTCGTGGCAGAAATATCGTTCTGCGTGTGGAGCTGTCCAGACCAGCCCATCCCCAAAAAAGGTTGTGAAAGTTCGCTGAGCCTCTCGATCCTTCATCACTTCACTTGGTTCGGACCTTGTCTAAGCTGTAATCTAACCAACAACAGGAGGCTCCGGTTAAAGATCGGACAGGCTATCATTGATAGTCGGCAGTCGCCTACTCTATGACCAGACTTTGAATTCCTACGTTCGAGCAGCCTCAGGATTGTTACCCTCAACACCAGCCGAGTCTGTCTGTGTCGAGGCAGGCATCTTGCCGTTTCGCCACCGTGCGCTGGTGGCCATCTGCCGCAAAACCGCCTTGTTCGCCACAGCCACTTCAGGAGAATACAGGACCGCTCTCCTCACTGAAGAGTACTGGATTCTGCCCAAGATGGGCTACGTCGGTCTCCCCCAGTGGCGCGAGTCCATTGGCATGGAGCGAGGAGCTGGCACTTCTCATCAGCCATTACAAATATCTCCATAGCTTGCAACTTCCGCAGGGGTGACAATTCCATGGCTCTTAAAAGGTTGGTTGACGCGCTCCTTAACAGATATTTTCGTAGCTACAAATACAGATTTACGGATAAGTTGGTTTCGGGCCGTGGAGTCGGCATTGGGATCACCGGGACCGGTTTCACTGTCTCTGAGGGCTTCCCGGCTATTTGCAGCATCTTCCCAGCTGAAACAGCCGCGGTATTCATCGCCGCCACCTACCCGTCCAGGAAAGCCATCCTCGTCCTATCTGACTCTGGCTGCGTCATTTCCACAATTCACAATTCACCCTCGGATCCAAAGCATCTTAGCGAAAATTCTACTGAACACGACCTTCGCTTGGGTTCCGTGGCACTGCGGAGTGCCTGGAAACATCACCACGGATATCCTTTCCGAAGTCGGATATCAGGACCAGCGTGTCACGTCATCCCTCCCGCTGGGTGACGAGCCAGACAATTTTAGTCAGTAGTTGATCCAGCTCTGACGCTAGCACTTGACGATACATTTTTTCAATGTCCTGAAACGAAGAGCACCCTTGCGAATGCTTTACTTCTCCCAACTGCCAGAAACCGTTATGCCACTGAATTGACAACTATGTACTAAGATCCACACTCTATTTTGGTGTTGTGGAGTAGCGGGAGATCGATTCCAACATTTATTCAGCAGTAGCGAAGGACACGGAAGCAACACATGTTACGGCGAACGAAGGATCGTCGACGTGATCTTTCTCTGGCATCGACTGTTGCCGGACGTCAACAGAGATCTGAGGAAACTTAACGGTTATTGATGGGAAGATAAGAAATGAAAATTTTACGGAAAATGACGAAGCATTGGAGAAAATGCTTACACTCACGCTCCGCTATCGGTGCAGCTCTTCCTATTCAACTAATGGTTATGGATTGCGGTTACCAACGTCGGTCAATTGAAATACTTGGGCGACCTTCACTGCTGCGGCTGCGTATATTCCTGAACGCAGTCGGAGGAAATACAATACAGCGACTTGTGAATTGATATTGTGAGACCAGAGTGCACCGATGATTACGTTTGCTGGATGGAAGCTTGTGTGATACACTCGACTAGATTCATGCACGGAGTTGGACGAACTAGCTCGAAAGCAACACAGCACGTGGACCCGCTGGATTGGTTAGATGAAGTGGACTGTATGTTGTCGACTGTTGTTGTTGTGCTTTCCGAAAACATGTTGCGAGGAGATGAAACAAAGGATGTAAAGGAGATAGAAACACGAAAGTAGATCTGAAGAAAATTCACATAGATTGCGTATTATAAGCGGCAGTGCTGGATGCTCTGTAGCGATTACGCCCAGAACTGAGGCGACGTCGTCGGTGTCAAGTGTGATTTTTCTATTCCTGGAGCGTACAATGGTCAAGGCGGATCGTTAGTAGATAAACCAGAAGAGAACGAATGTTTTGACCACACAGGAACCATTGTGTCACCGGGGTGTCCCCTGGAAGATCCGGATAATCGGTAAAAATGGTCAATTCGAAAATTTCATCGTAAACCGGCGGATTTTTTTAGAATCATTTATTGTTTTCCAGGAATTCTTTCGGAAGTTCCTCAAAGAATTCCTTCGGAAGTTCCTTCAGGATTTCCTTCGGAAGATCTTCCGTGAATTCCTTCGAAAGTTCCTTCAGGAATTCCATCGGAAGTTCCTCCAGGAATTCCATCGGATATTCCTCCAGGAATTCCTTCGAAAGCTCCTCCAGGAATTCCTTCGGAAGTTCCCCCAAGAATTCCAAGAACACTTCCTCCAGGAATTCCTTTGGAAGCTCCTCCAGGAATTCCTTTGAGAGTTCCTCCAGGAATTCCTTCGTAAGTTCCTCCAGGAATTCCAGAAGTTCCTCAAGAAATTCTTACGGAAGTTCCTCCAGAAATTCCTCAAGAAATTCCTTCGGAAGTTCCTCCAGAAATTCCTTCCGAAGTTCCTCCAGAAATTCCTTCGGAAGTTCCTCCAGGAATTCCTACGAAAGTTCCTCCAGGAATTCCGGAAGTTACTCAAGAAATTCCTTCTAAAGTTGCTCTACGAATTCCTCCGGAAGTTCCTCCTTGAATTCCTCCAGAAGTTCCTCTAGGATTTTCTCCAGAAGTTGCTCTAGGAATTCCTCCAGGAATTCCTTCAGGATTTCATCTAGAAGTTCCTCCAGGAATTCCTCCGAAATTTGTTCCAGGAATTCCTCAGGAAATACTTCCAGGAATTCCTCTGAGAATTCCTTCCTGAATTCCTCCGGAAGTTCCTCCAGCAATTCCTGCGGAAATTCCTTCAGGAATTTCTCCGGAAGTTTCTCCAGGAATTTCTTCGGAAGTTCCTCCAGGAATTTCTTCGGAAGTTCCTGTAGGAATTTATTCGGAAGTTCCTCTAGGAATTCCTCCAAAATTTCTTCCAGGAGTTCCTCAGGAAATTCCTCCAGGAATTTCTCTGGAAATTCCTCCCTGAATTCCTCCGGAATTTTCTCTAGGAATTCCTCCGGAAGTTTCTCCAGGAATTTCTCCGGAAGTTCCTTCAGGAATTTCTTTGGAAGTTCCTCTAGGAGATCCTTCGGAAGTTCCTCCAGGAGTACCTTCGGAAGTTCCTCCAGGAATTCCTTCGGAAGTTCCTCCAGAAATTCCTCCGGAAGTTCCTCCAGAAATTCCTTCGGAAGTTCCTCCAGCAATTCCTTCGGAAGTTCCCTCAGGAATTCCTCGGAAGTTCCTCCAGGAATTCCAGGGTCCAATAAAAAGAAATTTACAAATCGACCATTTTTGCGAATGTTCCGGATCTTCCATGGGTCCACCTGGTGGCTACAATGGTCCGTGTGTGGTCCTATTCCATAATCAGGGTTTAGAACGACAAATGGTTCTAAAAAATCTCGGCGAATTGACCATTTTTATGCATGTTCCGGATCCTCTTGCAGCCCACTTGGTGACCACAACGGTCGTGTGTGGATCACAACATCAATTCCACATTTCCACATTCAGGGTTCGAGAAGATATGATTTAAAAAAATACTGGCGTTCCACGATGAAATTTACGAATTGTTAATTTCTATTCATAAAGACTATTCAATAGACTATTTTTACGGATATTCCGGATCTTACAGAGGACCACCCGGTGGCCAAAATGGTCCGTATGTGGTCACAACATCAATTCCGTACTCAAGGTTCGATAACAAATAATTCTAAAAAAATGCCGGCGCTCTACGGTGAAATGTTCGGAAACCAGTAGAGAAGAAAGCAACAACACTGTGTTGTACAACAACACTACGCACAATGCAACACCATTTTACTCCGCCCACCCGAAGTCTGAGCAAAATCAAAAGGTTTTGATTTAATCCGACGAACTTTACAACTTTGAAACCGTCTGTCCAACAGTCGTACAACTTGCCAACTTGCCTACAGACGGTCTGACATTACTCCGACCGAACCAAATTTGCTGGGAGCGGAGTCAAAGTTGTACAACATGTCGGAGCCTGTCGGAGCGTGTGTGGGGCCTCTTAGCAACCAATTCATTTTGTTTATTTACTGAAAAACCAGGAAAAGCGTTTAGAAACCTATTTCCTTCGATTTTATAACATTCTAATTAGGAGCGGTGGCATTTGTGAGTGTTACCAATTAATGAATGTATTTATGCGAAGACCGCAGTCGTATCTGACCGGTAATATGGATTTCGGATATTTTCGGCGATGAACATTGATAACTAGACATCCCATGTCCAACTTCCCTGCACCATCAACCTATTTATATGTAACGAATCTGCATATTGTTAGCAACTATCTTCATTGATGGAAGATGTACATCAGGAATTTTGGGATTTCTTTGCTTCTTTGCTGCATCTAGTCATGTTTTTCAAACTTTCACGTTCAAAACTCTTTAATTTCCACGAGATTTTTTTTTCGAGTTTAGTCGGGAAATATTTTTGAATGGGAAGCTCCATTCTCATTAGAAAGAATTTCCCGTAAAAATTCGAAAAAAAAATTTCGTGTGGATTGAAAAAAATTGTCTTGAAAAATCCTGTGAAAATACAAAAGAATCAACCGTAAAAGTTCGAAATGATTTCCAGTGGAAAATCAAAATAATTTCTCGTGAAAATTCGGAAGAATTTGCAGTGTAAATTAAGAAGTATTTCCCGTAAAAATCGTCCAAGGTAAATCCGTCTGGAAATCATTTCGAATTTCATGGGGAACTCCATTGCCATTTGAAATTAACTTACCGTTGAAATGTTAAAGAATTTCTTACATTCGAAGGAATTTCCAGTGGGAATACGAAATAATTTCGCGTAGGAAACGAAAAAAAAGCTGAAGGAAGTTAAATATGGGTCATTCCGCGCCAAGTGACCGAGCACGCGCAATTAACCTATTTAAAAATAATGAAAAATACCTAGCACATATTAATTTTAGTCCATTATTTTGAATAACCATATGACCATGGTGATTGAACCGCCCTTCGACCAAAAACCCTCCCTGTTTTTGGAGATTTTAAAAAACATGCTATTTTCAAATATCGATATCTTAGCCCCCGATAAAGCTACAAGAAAATTTAATACCAGTTTTCCGCTTGAAATTTGATGAAGTTTTTAGAAAATATACTTTAAATGCTGAGCAGTGTTGCCAACTATATTATTTTCTTCACAAAATAATAAAAAGCATTTTTTCTCAAAATACGTATATTTTTTTCTTCGATTTCTCAACGGATTCGAGCTTAACAGACTTTTTCCAGTCGGAAACACTTATCGATACAAAGTAAAATGCGCCGTTGCTGAGATATGGCAGCTTTAGTAAATCTTATTTGGGTCATTTTGCGCCAAGTGACCGAGAAAAAGTGAAAACTTGCAGGTGAATACTATGAATTCCAACCAAATCAGGTGTATCTACTTACTTTGGGTCCACATTTCGAAAAAGTATTTGATCCGACCGTTTGAGCCGCCCCTCCGGCCAAACACTCCTCCCTGTTTTTGAAGATTTTTAAAAACATGCCATTTTCAATAATCGATATCTCCGCCCCTAATAAAGCTACAAAAAACGTCAGTACCAGTTTTCCGCTTGAAATTTTGTGAAGATTTTACAAAAAATATTTCAGATGCAAAGCAGTGTTGCCAACTACATTATTTTTGTAAAAAAAAAAGCATTTTTATCAAAATACGTATATTTTTTTAAATTTCTCAGCGGATTTGAGTTTATTAGGCAATTTTCTGTCAAAAACACTTATCGACCCCCAGGGTAGTCGCGGGATAATCATTGATATGCCGCGAAAGACAACTCTTGATTCATACTTGAGTCCCTTTTTTGTCCTAAAAATGTATACCAGCTTTTAGATTTGAATCTTATAAGTAATGATTAGATTTGGAATACTAATAAACAAATGACTAAAGAACAACACATTTTTAGAAGTAAATAGCCTTCTTTAGGTATCCAAAACAGGTGAAAATATGAATGCTGAACTGAGCTGGTCGTCAAAATCCATGACCAATCCAAAAACATTATAAATTCAATTGAAAAATCTATTCGAAATCCAATCCGTATCTAAACCAAATTCAAACTAATCAAAATCCAGTCAAATCATATACAAATCCAATTTAAATCAGATCCAAATTAAATCTAAATCCAATCAAAATCTGATCCAATTCAGATCCAAATCTAATCCAATCCAAAGCTGATCCAAACCCTATCCAAATTCAGTCCAATACAAAACTAATCCAAATCGTTTGAATTTCAATCCAAATCTAAATTCAATCCAATCAAATCCAATCAATGAAGGAATATAAAGTAATTTATTATGATTTGCTCAATATAACTCACTTTTTATTAAATTTCTAAAAGTCAATTCATTTTGCACCTTGTGGGTCGCAAACAATATTGGATTCTGCTAGACCCACCTAGCATATCCAAAAATTTGGGAACCTCTGTACTAAGGAATTCAAAAAAATGGGGTTCGAAAATGTAGCGTGGTTTATGGGCCACTCCTTATTGATTATAAATTTATGTTCTGACATAATTATCAAAATTTTATTATCTTCAGACGAATTTCAGTGTTCAGAACGCTTTGTAAGGAACACGAAAAAATGCGTTGACACAAAAGGTATTTTGTGCTACTCCAATCTTAAGAGGGGTAATCTCCTCCAACAAGAACACGCACAAAAAGTTCAGGGAAAAAAGAATACAAAAGAGTGCGTGAAGGAGGAAAACGGGTGCAGAAGCAAAAGCGTTTGGTTCTAGCGAATCTGACTGAAATATTGCCCTCATCAAGGACATTTTTTTTACTAAATTGGATTTATCAAATTCGACGAACATTGGCCGCCCGAATGCGTTTTAGCAGGAGTAGCAGGCACTTATACAGTGTGTGTTTGTGTAATCCACGAGTACTTCAAACTGATGTTTACGGGAGCAAAACTTGATCTCTCTTGAAACTTGAAGTTAATGGAATCAAAGCATTCCCCTCGTTTCAAGATCTATTGAAACTGAACCTTTGTAGCCCACAAGCAGAGCTAATTGAGCAAAATGTAGTCATGTAACTACTGTCCTAATGTTGGTTTGTCATTACAGCACCCAAATGAGTTTATGCAACCCATTTGAGTTGCATAATGGTCATTAAATTACCCATTTCGTTGGTATGGAAAAGTAGGCCGTTTTATCAATCAAAGACGAACTGTAAACCAAGTATTATGAACAGGAATCGTAAAAATAACTTTAAACCATTAAAACATATTCAGTGGAAATCTGGCATCACTGGCCTCAAAAGCATTATGTGCTGCAAAAATATGTTTTTTTTTGTAAATTATTCGAATAAAACTAAAAAAACTACATTATCATAGTTGTTTACCTTTACAGAACGAATTGAACGATATGCTGAATAAAAACCTTCGATTATGCCTAACGAAAACCGTCATAACTCAGCAATTACTCATTTTACTTTGTAACGATAAGTGTTCCTGACAGGAAATTGCCTGATAAACTCAAATCCGCTGAGAAATCAAAAAAATATTTATACGTATTTTGAGAAAAATGCTATTTTTTATTTTTTTTATAAAAATAATGTAGTTGGCAACACTGCTTTGCATCTGAAATATTTTTTGTAAAATCCTCACAAAATTTCAAGCGGAAAACTGGTACTTACGTTTTTTGTAGCTTTATCAGGGGCGGAGATATCGATTATTGAAAATGGCATGTTTTTAAAAATCTTCAAAAACAGGGAGGCGTGTTTGGCCGGAGGGCGGCTCAAACGGTCGGATCAAATGCTTTTTCGAAATGTAGGCCCAAAATAAGTAGATACACCTATTTTGGTTGGAATTCATATAGTATTCACCTGCAAGTTTTTCTCGGTCACTTGGCGCGGAATGACCCATATGAAGCTTGATGCACAATATATTCATTTGTGCGATGGTAATCTTGGTAATTTTCAATATTTATCGTTCAAGGAAATAGTTCTGGAACTGCAATGAATAAAAAATATGACGCTTTAGCTTTAATTTCAACTGGAATCCTTTAGCAGACTGTCATTGCATAAACGAGAAAGCTCTTCCTTCTGGTGAAGATGCTCCAAACGCGAAGTTGTATTTTTCTGTGCTATGTTTTTGACGCCTCTTTAACCTTTCATATTCACAGAACATTTTCATCAAAATTCATTTAGCAATCACCGATTGAATACTTCATTGAAATTGCATTTTAATTCGTATATCTCTCGGCAATAATGTTCTTGCATTTGAACATGGGAAGTCTAGATATCAAATCGTCGAAAACATCCGATATTCATATTGCCGGGTGTCTAAGACTGCGGTCATCCTCATAAATACATCCATTAGTTGGCAAAACTTCTTCTGCTCATCACAAGATATTGTGAAATGCCCTGGAAATAGAAAATAAATTTAATTCTAGAAAATCGTAGAAAATAGTTTGCAAACGCTTCTTAAAATTTTTCAGTAAATAAACAAAATGAAATTGTTGCTAAGATACCATGCAGCGTCGAAAGCAATTCGGCGTCAGAAGCAGATACTGTCAAATTATTTTATGGCAGCCGCCATTATGGCGAGCGTGGAAAGCTCCATTTGTTTATGCTACCTTGTTATAATTGGATAATGGATCCATAAGCAAACTTCCGGATTATTCAATCCAGCACGTACTAAGTTTTGGTTATTGGATGCATAGTAACTTCTTCAATTCAGAACTCCACATTACATACAATGCTGCACTGATTACTGCATATTGATTTGCTAAAAATACACAACCGCACTTTCCGATAGAACATTCGCGCACTTTGCTCTACATGTATGTATATCCGGTGGTATACGAATTTAAATCCGTAAAGCTTCTGGGGTGTAGCACCAGCTGAATTTAATAATTTACGCAATCAAGACAAGAAAAAAATCATTGTCATAAAATGGAAGGCAGCCAACTGAGCGCAAGGCCTACTTCGATCTTTTTGATCATCATTTGCCGGTACAAATCAACCAAAAGTCAATTTTTTTTTTCAGCTTCTATCGATATTTATTTTTTTTTTTCGCTTGAATGTTAAATGGCTATTGAGTGTCGTGCGGCAAGTTTTATTTTTGATATTCGTGCCTGCATTGCCGAACATTTGATCAAAACCAACACGAGTCAATGACAAAGCTGTCTGCTGAGTATTGATGCAAGCGATAGTTAAATGAAGATTTTCGTCCTTACATTATCAATGTAGCATCAAGATAAACATGTATGTTGTTTCCAGATCCAACATTTTGAATAATTTTCTGAATGAAAAATTAATATATCTAATCTACAGAAAGAATCAAATAGATTTTCCTCATTCCCTCTCAACAGTGTAACAAGCTGGGAAGAAATAACTGGCACCATGGGTGGTAGAATCCAGACAGTTACTGATAATAAAACCAGCCAAAAACAATAAAACGAAACAACTAAATACTAAAGCGCCGACGACGACCAACGACCATCAGCTACTTCAACAGCCCGAGTAAACACTGCCACTACTGGCTGCTGCTACTTCGCCAAGCAGTGCAATAATAATCCAACCGGCCAAGAGTTTTTCAGCGAAATGCGCTAATGTGTCGCCAGCGAGATGAGTTATGATTCGTTTTTATTGTGTCCACCGATGGATGGTGGTTTGGGTGCACCCGAAACCAGCAGCACGGAGTTTCGAGATTACAACCGACCAGCCAGCCAGCCGGACCCATCCATTATGAGTAGACTATCTTCCTGACGATGACGACGGTTTTCCGAGTGATTTTTCAGGCTTAAGTGGTTTTCATTGGATTGTCATCGCATTCCGGAAGAACAGAGCAGTAGTGCAAAAATTGTGATACCTTGGAAAGGGTTGGATGTAAAAACTCAGTCTTTATAATGCTGTTAGGAGATTGTGATGTGTGATTATATTCGGTATGATGATAATCATTGATAAGTAGTGCATAGCGCTGATACAGAAGACAAATGCAAAAGTCGTATTACCTCCGGCCAGGCATGTTCTTGGTAAGGATGAAGTATATCATGTACTTCCATTGACAAGTCAAAGAACACAACACGACTCTTCCTCCATTATTTATCATTGGGAGGGGAAAAGTCATCGATAGTTGATATGCCTCTGGAAGTTGTCAGTGGCGTACTTCACCCTTGTAAAATATGTTCCAGTCTTATAGCATAGCAAGACAATGAAGGAACAGTTCTCCCAGATCAACTCAGTCAACGAAACAATCGAGCAGGTGCTGCATTACGACCACTTCCTAAGCACGGAACTGTCGATGGATTAAGACATCTCAACTAACTAAGACAACGACCGACTCAATGTGCAGGCATTCCTCCAGGTTCCAAACTACAACAGAACAAGGCAAGTCGGGAGGTTAAGCACGCTTGACAGGAGCCTCAGCGATTTAATTTTCTCCAACGTTATCTTCCCAGAGCTGTGTGTATGTGTGTCTGTGTGCGCCTTGCAGTGTGCATGTCTCCGAAGATATAGTTCAGATCGCATCGTTCCGGATGGCAGAAGCCAACAGCAGCTAGTTATTAGCATTTAATATCAATGTGCAACTTGCGCCCGGCAGTCAGCAGTGTGAAGGAGCTCGTCCTTGCCATCATCAACGACTACCCTGATGCAAAGGATGCCGACGACGGGAACGAAGCCAAAGACATAGAATGAATTGCCGGTGAATGGAAAATGGCAACGATAGAGCGCGGAGGAAGTAATCACGGGACTAAATCGCTCTGGATTGTCGTACTGAAGCTCCACTAATTGAATAAATTATAACCACCTCCGTCACAGAAGCGAGTGCCACTGCCGCGCCGCCGGTCGGTACCGGAACTTGGCGCTGGGTTCGTTGGTTTTGCAACTGACGTCCGCGACCGTGTTGGAGGAGCGACTCAGTACCTGCTGTGCGGAAGGATATAAATTGTCTCCGCGATCCACATACATGTCTACTAAACGTTAGTTATCGGGGGACTAAGCATATTAGATTGAGTTACTTGAAAACTGTCGCTGTACTCTTTACGACACACATATCTTCGTTTTTTGGTTTAGATGTGACACAACGTTCCCAATTTAGAATTTAGATACTAGCATTTATTTAGATAATATAGACTATTTCGTATGGAAATTGGAGCTGCTGTCTAATCAAGTATCCCAAAAACAAAATTAACTCAGATTTCAATCTTGACATTGATAAGTTTGACCAAGAACATTATTTGAATCACTATTTTGTTGAGCAGTACGTTTTTCCGATGACGAGTGCGACGGTAGCCACTTATTTTGAAGCCATCAAATAGGTCTACGATGCCATGTCAAATATTAGTCTAATCTAATGATTTTTTCTGAAATATTTCTCGTTGTCTTCCCGCATATTTGTTCCCAACTTCCTTAGGAGATTTTTTTTAGATTTTTAATAAAATTATTCAGATCTTAAGATCAGTCATTAGGATAAGTATCTCAGTGCACTTGTACAATTGAGTTGAAATTCCTGCTGTGGATACTTTTAAAGTGAAAATCTAACTGATGGCTTGCTGCTTTGGAAGTATTTTATTGAGCTTTCAAGTACTTTGCAATTAGCACAGGACGGCCTACACATACTCACGATTCACAACTCTCTCCACAGGCAGAGGTAGGTTTTATTTTGCTTTTAAAAGCTTCGTTGAACTTTCTCAAATCTTTCTCAAATATTTCCAGCAATAATAATCTCTCTAAACAGCCAATCTCATTCCCTTAAATAGCAACTTTCACGTTTTTCATCATCCCTATTCAAGCAAAAGTTTCTTTCTCACCACACCATTGCTACTTCCGTTCTTCATCCGTACAACCCTTTTCCCTAGTTACGATATTTAGACATGATATTGTTTTATTATTACCATAATAAACTAAACTTTTCCCATATTTAATCCGCGTATTGTGTAAATCACATTCAAATAACTGTTTCCCCCTTCTCATGCGACCCTTCCCAACCCTTTCCCCATGGCTCATGCTTTCATGCTTTCTATTCTCATTCTGTTAGTTACTCCTAGCCTCGAGGCACGTTGCGGGTGTAGGTCCGTGCTGTGGCGATAGAACCCGGAAAACCACAAAAACTGGAGCTATTTTCACTTGAAGCACATACAGAAACGTGCAAACCGAAAGCATCACAACCAACTACATCAAGAATATCGTATGTGTTTTGTTTTACAAGAAACATTGCAAATGGGAATTCTCCGTTTACTTCTGCCGCTATTGCCGTTCCCTGGAAGTTAGGATTATGATGTCATATGGACGATAGTGTCTAGACTTCGTTCGTGTAGACATGCCCACATTCAGTTGTTGAAGTTTTGGATGGTTCGTAATATCAATAAGTTTATTCGTAAATAGAAATGCAAAACTGCATTTAACTGGAAGTTTGCATTTCGAATTGAAAATCATATAAAATCTCAAAATCTACCAAAAAATATACTAAGCACTAACATACATCAAACGGAAACTGACTCCTGACTGAGGGCATCAAATGCACCGACAAAAAGCCTTCCAGAAAGTTTGGAACCCAAGCCATGATGCTGCTTCATATCACATTGAGGGAGAAAGTTGATATTGATGACCTGCTTTTCCCCCTACAGTATCAGGACGACAGCGCCGATGATGACTATGACGATGTTTTCATAGTTTTTCATGCGCAAAATAGGATCAACTAGTTGGGCGACCAAACTTTTACCATGTGCTTCTTCTGGTCAATAGGGTGTGCGGATTGGGGTATACACTTGAAAAAAAAACTAGTGTTTAGAAGTTAATTTGTTTTAGTGCAATTTTAAATGTTGTAATAAAAAAAAATGTGATTTCAAATTTAGATAAAATCGGTTCAATTGGCGACCCGCCCTATAAGTCGTTCGATAACGGTCGGCCCCAGCAACTGACAAAAATCAACGAATATGGACTCCGACGCTGGAAATGTTTTTAGTTTTTCGCTCTCATTCCATTTTTACCAGCAGGTACATTGGTAAATTCCGGTACTTACGCCTCCGAACGCTCTCTATAAATGAGTCCGACTTATCGGCTTAATTTAATGAAACCGACAAACACAAGCGACCCGGAATGATGGACCCGTAATGGAACTTTCCGGAGGTAATCCTTTGGGAAGGTTTTTTTCGTCCATTCCCGTCCTACATTCCATTCATTTACAGCATAAACATTTCGCCATCAATATTTGAAATCATTTACATCGTGTAATCCGGTCAATGCGAGATTATCACTCAAGGGGTTTCTCTTTCTCCTCTCTTTGCAGCCATGGAGTACCCGAAAATTACGGAGCACCCGCTGGACGTGATAGTGCCCCGGCACGAGCCCACCACCCTCAACTGCAAGGCCGAGGGCATACCGGCCCCGACCATCACCTGGTACAAGGACGGCGAACCGATCAAAGCCGAGCAGGGCTCGCACAAAATACTGCTGCCGGCGGGCGGGCTGTTCTTTCTGAAGGTGAGGATGATTTATGAGTAACTCATAGCGGGTGTGTGACGGTTTTGGGCACAGACGATTTTGGATTTATGAGTTTGTTTTGAGTCGTTACGAAAAAGCTGGCAAAAATGCTGGCATTTAGGTAAGGAAAGGATTGCTTGAATGCAGATTTTAGTTTTTTAACAGCGTTTGCTTCCCACTTAATACAATTAATGTTTGGGCAACATGCGTGATTCGTTATGATTGGAAAACTATTTGGAACTTTTTAGAGGAATGTCTTTTCGTGTCATTAGACAAGTTAGACTTTCTCAAAAAGATATAGGGAAGGTACGGTCAATATACGCCCCACAAGCAAATCTCTTAAATTAATGATGATTTCAATTAATTCAATGATGTATTTTTGGAGTGTTTATCAAAAATCTAACATATCAGTTATTATATGGTGCAAGAATTTTGAAAAAAATCTTACAATATTACAAGAAAAAGTTTTTTTTATTCCAATACAGTAGCCGTTCGATAACTGCAAAATGTTTACTTTTCAGTTAACGAATGCCGTTCGATGACTGCAATGCAATGCTATGCAGCTGTCATTGAGTCTGACATCAGTTTGGCGGTCCGATAACTGCAAAACTATTGCAACTATCGAATTGCAGTTAAATTACTTGCAGTTATCGAACGTCTACTGTATCATGTATTTCAATTTAAAATTAACGAAGCTGGGCAATATGCGTCACCTGAAATGATAATTAAAATACTCCAATATTGTTCACTAAAATAGTCACACTCTTTGGCAAAGATTAATGTCAGTCTTATACTTTGAGATAGTCAATGTATCAGACCAGCGATTTCAACCTGGGTACACGCAAAAAAAGCGTTCATGAATTCGTGAACTAACGAGTTCACGGTGTATTTTTTCGTAAACAACAGTCACGGATTCGGGAGTACAATCACGTTTTCTGAAACGTTCTGGAAAACGGTACTGGTGTTCCCGAATCCATGAATTAAATCACGGTGTATTTTTGCTGGTTCACGAATTCGGGAACGCTTTATTTTGCGTGTAGCCTCCTTCCAAGAGGCTCGGAAACCTCCTTTCAAGAGGCTCGGAAGCCTCCTTTCAAGAGGCTCGGAAGCCTTCTTTCGAAAGGCTCGGAAGCCTCCTTGAATGGAGGCTCAGAAGCCTCCTTGAATGGAGGCTCAGGCCTCCTTTCAAGAGGCTCAGAAGCCTGCTTTCAAGAGGCTCAGGAAGCCTCCTTTCAAGAGGCTCAGGCCTCCCTTTCAAGAGGCTCGGAAGCCTCCTTTCAAGAGGCTCAGCCTCCTTCAAGAGGCTCAGCCTCCTTCAAGAGGCCTCAAGCCTCCTTTCAAGAGGCCTGGAAGCCTCCTTTCAAGAGGCCTCAGGCCTCCTTTCAAGAGGCTCAGAAGCCTCCTTTCAAGAGGCTCAGAAGCCTCCTTTCAAGAGGCTCAGGAAGCCTCCTTTCAAGAGGCCTCCAGAGCCTCCTTTCAAGAGGCTCAGAAGCCTCCTTTCAAGAGGCTCAGAGCCTCCTTTCAAGAGGCTCAAGCCTCCTTCAAGAGGCCTGGAAGCCTCCTTTCAAGAGGCCTCAAGCCTCCTTTCAAGAGGCTCCAAAGCCTCCTTTCAAGAGAGCTCAGGAAGCCTCCTTTCAAAGAGGCTCAGAAGCCTCCTTTCAAGAGGCTCAGAAGCCTCCTTTCCAAGAGGCTCAGAAGCCTCCCTTTCAAGAGGCTCCAGAAGCCTCCTTTCAAGAGGCTCAGGAAGCCTCCTTTCAAGAGGCTCAGGCCTCCTTTCAAGAGGCTCAGAGCCTCCTTTCAAGAGGCTCAGAAGCCTCCTTTCAAGAGGCTCAGAGCCTCCTTCAAGAGGCCTGGAAGCCTCCTTTCAAGAGGCTCAGAAGCCTCCTTTCAAGAGGCTCAGGAAGCCTCCTTTCAAGAGGCTCAGGCCTCCTTTCAAGAGGCTCAGAAGCCTCCTTTCAAGAGGCCTGGAAGCCTCCTTTCAAGAGGCTCAAGCCTCCTTTCAAGAGGCTCAGAAGCCTCCTTTCAAGAGGCTCAAGCCTCCTTTCAAGAGGCCTCAGAGCCTCCTTTCAAGAGGCTCAGGCCTCCTTTCAAGAGGCCTCAGAAGCCTCCTTTCAAGAGGCCTCAGCCTCCTTTCAAGAGGCTCGAAGCCTCCTTTCAAGAGGCTCAGGAAGCCTCCTTTCAAGAGGCTCAGAAGCCTCCTTTCAAGAGGCTCAGAGCCTCCTTTCAAGAGGCTCAGAAGCCTCCTTTCAAGAGCTCAGAGCCTCCTTTCAAGAGGCTCAGAAGCCTCCTTTCAAGAGGCCTCAGGCCTCCTTTCAAGAGGCCTCAGAAGCCTCCTTTCAAGAGGCTCAGGCCTCCTTTCAAGAGGCTCAGAAGCCTCCTTTCAAGAGGCTCAGAAGCCTCCTTTCAAGAGGCTCAGAGCCTCCTTTCAAGAGGCTCAGCCCTCCTTTCAAGAGGCCTCAGGCCTCCTTTCAAGAGGCTCAGAAGCCTCCTTTCAAGAGGCTCAGAAGCCTCCTTTCAAGAGAGGCTCAGAAGCCTCCTTTCAGGAGGCTCAGGCCTCCTTTCAAGAGGCTCAGAGCCTCCTTTCAAGAGGCTCAGAAGCCTCCCTCAGGAGGCTCAGGCCTCCTTTCAAGAGGCTCAGAAGCCTCCTTTCAAGAGGCTCAGAGCCTCCTTTCAAGAGGCTCCAGCCTCCTTTCAGAGGCTCAGGAAGCCTCCTTTCAAGAGGCTCAGGCCTCCTCCTTTCAGGGCTCAGAAGCCTCCCTTTCAAGAGGCTCAAGCCTCCTTTCAAGAGGCTCAGAAGCCTCCTTTCAAGAGGCTCAGAAGCCTCCCTTTCAAGAGGCTCAGCCTCCTTTCAAGAGGCTCAGAAGCCTCCTTTCAAGAGGCTCAGGCCTCCTTTCAAGAGGCTCCAGCCTCCTTTCAAGAGGCTCAGAAGCCTCCTTTCAAGAGGCTCAAGCCTCCTTTCAAGAGGCTCAGAAGCCTCCTTTCAAGAGGCTCAGGAAGCCTCCTTTCAAGAGGCCTCAGAAGCCTCCTTTCAAGAGGCCTGAAGCCTCCTTTCAAGAGGCTCAGAGCCTCCTTTCAAGAGGCTCAGAAGCCTCCTTTCAAGAGGCTCAGGAAGCCTCCTTTCAAGAGGCTCAGAAGCCTCCTTTCAAGAGGCCTCAAGGCCTCCTTTCAAGAGGCCCAGAAGCCTCCTTTCAAGAGGCTCAAGCCTCCTTTCAAGAGGCCCAAGCCTCCTTTCAAGAGGCCTCAGAAGCCTCCTTTCAAGAGGCTCAGGAAGCCTCCTTCAAGAGGCCTGGAAGCCTCCTTTCAAGAGCTCAGGCCTCCTTTCAAGAGGCTCAGAGCCTCCTTTCAAGAGGCTCAGAAGCCTCCTTTCAAGAGGCTCAGGCCTCCTTTCAAGAGGCCTCAGCCTCCTTTCAAGAGGCTCAGAGCCTCCTTTCAAGAGGCTCAGGCCTCCTTTCAAGAGGCTCAGAAGCCTCCTTTCAAGAGGCTCAGGCCTCCTTTCAAGAGGCCTCAGAGCCTCCTTTCAAGAGGCTCAGGAAGCCTCCTTTCAAGAGGCCTCAAGCCTCCTTTCAAGAGGCTCAGAAGCCTCCTTTCAAGAGGGCTCCAGCCTCCTTTCAAGAGGCTCAGAGCCTCCTTTCAAGAGGCTCAGAAGCCTCCTTTCAAGAGGCTCAGAGCCTCCTTTCAAGAGGCCTGGAAGCCTCCTTTCAAGAGGCTCAGAAGCCTCCTTTCAAGAGGCTCAGAGCCTCCTTTCAAGAGGCTCAAGCCTCCTTTCAAGAGCTCAGAAGCCTCCTTTCAAGAGGCCTGGAAGCCTCCTTTCAAGAGGCTCAAGCCTCCTTTCAAGAGGCTCAGAAGCCTCCTTTCAAGAGGCCTCAAGCCTCCTTTCAAGAGGCTCAAGCCTCCTTTCAAGAGGCTCAGAAGCCTCCTTTCAAGAGGCTCAGAAGCCTCCTTTCAAGAGGCTCAGAGCCTCCTTCAAGAGGCTCAAGCCTCCTTTCAAGAGGCTCAGAAGCCTCCTTTCAAGAGGCTCAAGGCCTCCTTTCAAGAGGCTCAGAAGCCTCCTTTCAAGAGGCCTCAAGCCTCCTTTCAAGAGGCTCAAGCCTCCTTTCAAGAGGCTCAGGCCTCCTTTCAAGAGGCTCAGAGCCTCCTTTCAAGAGGCTCGGAAGCCTCCTTTCAAGAGGCTCAGAGCCTCCTTTCAAGAGGCTCAGAAGCCTCCTTTCAGAGAGCTCAGGCCTCCTTTCAAGAGGCTCAGAAGCCTCCTTTCAAGAGGCTCAGGAAGCCTCCTTTCAAGAGGCTCAGAAGCCTCCTTTCAAGAGGCTCAGGAAGCCTCCTTTCAAGAGGCTCAGAAGCCTCCTTCAAGAGGCCTCAAGCCTCCTTTCAAGAGGCTCAGGCCTCCTTTCAAGAGGCTCAAAGCCTCCTTTCAAGAGGCTCAGCCTCCTTTCAAGAGGCCTCAGAGCCTCCTTTCAAGAGGCTCAAGCCTCCTTTCAAGAGGCTCAGAAGCCTCCTTTCAAGAGCTCAGGCCTCCTTTCAAGAGCTCAGAAGCCTCCTTTCAAGAGGCTCAGGAAGCCTCCTTTCAAGAGGCTCAGAGCCTCCTTTCAAGAGGCTCAAGCCTCCTTTCAAGAGGCTCAGAAGCCTCCTTTCAAGAGGCTCAGAGCCTCCTTTCAAGAGGCTCAGAGCCTCCTTTCAAGAGCTCAGAAGCCTCCTTTCAAGAGCTCAGAAGCCTCCTTTCAAGAGGCTCAGAAGCCTCCTTTCAAGAGGCTCAGAAGCCTCCTTTCAAGAGGCTCAAAGCCTCCTTTCAAGAGGCTCAGAAGCCTCCTTTCAAGAGGCTCAGAAGCCTCCTTTCAAGAAGGCTCAGAGCCTCCTTTCAAGAGCTCAGAAGCCTCCTTTCAAGAGGCTCAGAGCCTCCTTTCAAGAAGGCTCAAAGCCTCCTTTCAAGAGCTCAGGCCTCCTTTCAAGAGCTCAAGGCCTCCTTTCAAGAGGCTCAGAGCCTCCTTTCAAGAGCTCAGAGCCTCCTTTCAAAGAGGCTCAAGCCTCCTTTCAAGAGCTCAGAGCCTCCTTTCAAGAGCTCAGAGCCTCCTTTCAAGAGCTCAAGCCTCCTTTCAAGAGCTCAGAAGCCTCCTTTCAAGAGGCTCAGAGCCTCCTTTCAAGAGCTCAGGCCTCCTTTCAAGGCTCAGAGCCTCCTTTCAAGAGGCTCAGAAGCCTCCTTTCAAAGCTCAGAGCCTCCTTTCAAGAGGCTCAGAGCCTCCTTTCAAGAGCTCAGAAGCCTCCTTTCAGAGGCTCAGAGCCTCCTTTCAAGAGGCTCAGGCCTCCTTTCAAAGCTCAGGCCTCCTTTCAAGAGGCTCAGAAGCCTCCTTTCAAGAGCTCAGCCTCCTTTCAGAGGCTCAGAGCCTCCTTTCAAGAGGCTCAGAAGCCTCCTTTCAAGAGCTCAGGCCTCCTTTCAAGAGCTCAGAGCCTCCTTTCAAGAGGCTCAAAGCCTCCTTTCAAAGAGGCTCAGAGCCTCCTTTCAAGAGCTCAGGCCTCCTTTCAAAGCTCCAGGCCTCCTTTCAAGAGGCTCAAGCCTCCTTTCAAGAGCTCAGAAGCCTCCTTTCCAAGAGCTCAGAAGCCTCCTTTCAAGAGCTCAGAGCCTCCTTTCAAGAGCTCAGAGCCTCCTTTCAAGAGCTCAGAGCCTCCTTTCAAGAGCTCAGAGCCTCCTTTCAAGAGCTCAAGCCTCCTTTCAAGCTCAAGCCTCCTTTCAAGAGCTCAGAGCCTCCTTTCAAGAGCTCAGAGCCTCCTTTCAAGAGGCTCAGAGCCTCCTTTCAGCTCAAGCCTCCTTTCAAGAGCTCAGAAGCCTCCTTTCAACCTCCTTTCAAGAGCTCAGAAGCCTCCTTTCAAAGCTCAAGCCTCCTTTCAAGAGCTCAAGCCTCCTTTCAAGAGGCTCAGGCCTCCTTTCAAGAGGCTCAGAAGCCTCCTTTCAAGAGGCCTCAAGCCTCCTTTCAAGAGGCTCAAGCCTCCTTTCAAGAGGCCTCAGGCCTCCTTTCAAGAGGCTCAGAGCCTCCTTTCAAGAGGCTCAGAAGCCTCCTTTCAAGAGGCTCAGAAGCCTCCTTTCAAGAGGCCTCAGAGCCTCCTTTCAAGAGGCTCAGGCCTCCTTTCAAGAGGCTCAGAGCCTCCTTTCAAGAAGGCTCAGAAGCCTCCTTTCAAGAGGCTCAGAAGCCTCCTTTCAAGAGGCTCAGAGCCTCCTTTCAAGAGGCTCAGGAAGCCTCCTTTCAAGAGGCCTCTCAGAGGCCTCCCTTCAAGAGGCTCAGAGCCTCCTTTCAAGAGGCTCAGAAGCCTCCTTTCAAGAGGCTCAGGAAGCCTCCTTTCAAGAGGCTCAGAAGCCTCCTTTCAAGAGGCTCAGAAGCCTCCCTTTCAAGAGGCTCAGAGCCTCCTTTCAAGAGGCTCAGGAAGCCTCCTTTCAAGAGGCTCAGGCCTCCTTTCAAGAGGCTCAGAAGCCTCCTTTCAAGAGGCTCAAGCCTCCTTTCAAGAGGCTCAGAAGCCTCCTTTCAAGAGGCCCTGGAAGCCTCCTTCAAGAGGCTCAGCCTCCTTTCAAGAGGCTCAGAAGCCTCCTTTCAAGAGGCTCAGGCCTCCTTTCAAGAGGCTCAGAGCCTCCTTTCAAGAGGCTCAGAAGCCTCCTTTCAAGAGGCTCAGGAAGCCTCCTTTCAAGAGGCTCAGAAGCCTCCTTTCAAGAGGCTCAAGCCTCCTTTCAAGAGGCTCAGAAGCCTCCTTTCAAGAGGCTCAAGCCTCCTTTCAAGAGGCTCAAGCCTCCTTTCAAGAGGCTCAGGAAGCCTCCTTTCAAGAGGCTCAGGCCTCCTTTCAAGAGGCTCAGAAGCCTCCTTTCAAGAGGCTCAGGCCTCCTTTCAAGAGGCTCAGAAGCCTCCTTTCAAGAGGCTCAGAAGCCTCCTTTCAAGAGGCTCAGAGCCTCCTTTCAAGAGGCTCAGAAGCCTCCTTTCAAGAGGCTCAGAGCCTCCTTTCAAGAGGCTCAGAAGCCTCCCTTTCAAGAGGCTCAGAAGCCTCCTTTCAAGAGGCTCAGAGCCTCCTTTCAAGAGGCTCAGGAAGCCTCCTTTCAAGAGGCTCAGAAGCCTCCTTTCAAGAGGCTCAGGCCTCCTTTCAAGAGGCTCAGAAGCCTCCTTTCAAGAGGCTCAGAGCCTCCTTTCAAGAGGCTCAGAAGCCTCCTTTCAAGAGGCTCAGGAAGCCTCCTTTCAAGAGGCCTCAGAGCCTCCTTTCAAGAGGCTCAGAAGCCTCCTTTCAAGAGCTCAGAAGCCTCCTTTCAAGAGGCTCAGGAAGCCTCCTTTCAAGGCTCAGGCCTCCTTTCAAGAGGCTCAGAAGCCTCCTTTCAAGAGGCTCAGGCCTCCTTTCAAGAGGCTCAGAAGCCTCCTTTCAAGAGGCTCAGAAGCCTCCTTTCAAGAGGCTCAGGCCTCCTTTCAAGAGGCTCAGAAGCCTCCTTTCAAGAGGCTCAGAAGCCTCCTTTCAAGAGGCTCAGAGCCTCCTTTCAAGAGGCTCAGGCCTCCTTTCAAGAGGCCTCAGAGCCTCCTTTCAAGAGGCTCAAAGCCTCCTTTCAAGAGGCTCAGGCCTCCTTTCAAGAGGCTCAGAAGCCTCCTTTCAAGAGGCTCAGAAGCCTCCTTTCAAGAGGCTCAGAAGCCTCCTTTCAAGAGGCTCAGGCCTCCTTTCAAGAGGCTCAGAAGCCTCCTTTCAAGAGGCTCAGAAGCCTCCTTTCAAGAGGCTCAGAAGCCTCCTTTCAAGAGGCTCAGAAGCCTCCTTTCAAGAGGCTCAGAGCCTCCTTTCAAGAGGCTCAGAAGCCTCCTTTCAAGAGGCTCAGAAGCCTCCTTTCAAGAGGCTCAGAAGCCTCCTTTCAAGAGGCTCAGGCCTCCTTTCAAGAGGCTCGAAGCCTCCTTTCAAGAGGCTCGGAAGCCTCCTTTCAAGAGGCTCAGGCCTCCTTTCAAGAGGCTCAGAAGCCTCCTTTCAAGAGGCTCAGGAAGCCTCCTTTCAAGAGGCTCAGGAAGCCTCCTTTCAAGAGGCTCAGAAGCCTCCTTCAAGAGGCTCAGGCGTCCTTTCAAGAGGCTCAGAAGCCTCCTTTCAAGAGGCCTCAGAAGCCTCCTTTCAAGAGGCTCAGAAGCCTCCTTTCAAGAGGCTCAGAGCCTCCTTTCAAGAGGCTCAGAGCCTCCTTTCAAGAGGCTCAGAGCCTCCTTTCAAGAGGCCTCAGGCCTCCTTTCAAGAGGCTCAGAAGCCTCCTTTCAAGAGGCTCAGAAGCCTCCTTTCAAGAGGCTCAGAAGCCTCCTTTCAAGAGGCTCAGAGCCTCCTTTCAAGAGGCTCAAGCCTCCTTTCAAGAGGCTCAGGAAGCCTCCTTTCAAGAGGCTCAGGCCTCCTTTCAAGAGGCTCAGAAGCCTCCTTTCAAGAGGCTCAGGAAGCCTCCTTTCAAGAGCTCAGAGCCTCCTTTCAAGAGGCCCTCAAGCCTCCTTTCAAGAGGCTCAGAAGCCTCCTTTCAAGAGGCCTCAGAGCCTCCTTTCAAGAGGCTCAGAAGCCTCCTTTCAAGAGGCTCAGAGCCTCCTTTCAAGAGGCTCAGAAGCCTCCTTTCAAGAGGCTCGAAGCCTCCTTTCAAGAGCTCAGGCCTCCTTTCAAGAGGCTCAGAAGCCTCCTTTCAAGAGGCTCAAGCCTCCTTTCAAGAGGCTCAAGCCTCCTTTCAAGAGGCTCAGAAGCCTCCTTTCAAGAGGCTCAGAAGCCTCCTTTCAAGAGGCTCAGAAGCCTCCTTTCAAGAGGCTCAGGCCTCCTTTCAAGAGGCTCAGGCCTCCTTTCAAGAGGCCTCAAGCCTCCTTTCAAGAGGCTCAGAAGCCTCCTTTCAAGAGGCTCGAAGCCTCCTTTCCAGAGGCTAAGAAGCCTTCTTTCCAGATGCTCAGAAGCCTCCTTTCAAGAGGCTCAGATGCCTCCTTTCAAGAGGCTCTGAAGCCTCCTTTCAAGAGGCTCAGGCCTCCTTTCAAGAGGCTCAGAAGCCTCCTTTCAAGAGGCTCAGGCCTCCCTTTCAAGAGGCTCAGAAGCCTCCTTTCAAGAGGCTCAGAAGCCTCCTTTCAAGAGGCTCAGAAGCCTCCTTTCAAGAGGCTCAGAAGCCTCCTTTCAAGAGGCTCAGCCTCCTTTCAAGAGGCCTCCAGCCTCCTTTCAAGAGGCTCGGAAGCTTCCTGTCAAGAGGCTCAGAAGCCTTCTTTCAAGAAGCTCGGAAACCTTTTTTCAAGCGACTCAGAAACCTCCTCTCAAGAGGCTCGGAAGCCTCCTTTCAAGAGGCTCGGAAGCCTCCTTTCAAAAGGCTCGGAAGCCTGCTTTTAAGAGGCTCGGAAGCCTGCTTTTAAGAGGCTCATAAGCCTTCTTTCAACAGGCTCGGAAGCCTTTTATCAAAAGGCTCAGAAGCCTCATTTAAAGGGTCTCGAAAACTTCCTTAAAGAAGTATGTGGACAAATTGTACTGCAGTTGGACTGCTTGGCCAGGCCGGAGTTGCGTAAAAATAGAACAAAGGAATAGATAAAAGTACCATCGAATGAAAATTTTTGGTCATGAGGCACAATTATTACTATTTGATTTGGCAAATTGTAACGGTTGTTCTCTACACCCCTCTCGCCATTTATCAAATGACGTGGTCCTTCCTAGTGGAAGCCAGCAAACCACTCAACCGCTTTTATAGATGGTTCAATCCCATCTGTGCACTACTGTCCCATACCGCACTTTCTCATCCATATGAATTTTTATGCACACATTTCCTGCGAAGCTGATCTGAATTATGCAAAACAGTGTGGAACGCGAGAGCCATTCCGATAGTTTGCCATCTCTACCGAAAGAAACCCACCCCCTCGTGTAGTATATGAATGATGGACCAACATCGCCCTCCATCGCCGAAGCATGCCATAAAAAATGGAAAACTCCTAGTCCTGGTCCCACTGACTGCCCGGCCCGCCCGGATGGCTTTCACCGTTGTTCATTCGCGGTGTTCTGTTCTAGTTCCGGATTCTTCTGCCACGGCGGAAAAGATTGCAACGAGAGCAGAGTGCACCACCAGCTCTCTCAGTAATTCCGTTTAACTGTCGCCTTGGGTAATAAAATCATTTGCTTTCAGGGTGCACTAAAAAAAAGCTGCGAGACGACTTGGATGCAAGGGAAGTCATAATGTTGCCACGCTCTATACTCAGCCGAATGGCCAGTGAAAGATGAGATGCACGGAGGATGCATTTTTTTCCTCAGCTTCAGTTAAATCCCAATATTCAGGAGAGGGGTTTTCCGTGTCCGGGTATTTGCCGAGGGATTGTTACGTGGAACTCCTTTACTCCTAGTAGGAACAATGTCCTGAATCTGAATAATGGTGGATGCTTTAGAGTCTGAACTCAGGGTTTCGCATCGATCCCGTCCTTTTTTCATCCCTCCTTTTCCGATTATTTATTGGACATCGTCATTGGAGGAGAGACCGATGTAACGTGATGCAAAAAATATTACTCTTGCACAACATGAATTCCTGTCAGGTGAATCATTTTTAGATCGATTTCTATCCCTTCTCCATTTTTGCAAATTTACGTCATCTGAGAATGGTGGGACTTTTTTTTACGTTTTCAGTCAAGAAGACAACAACAACTCGTTACAGGCTGTCCCATGGCAAAAGTGTATGAGTATCCTCTCTGTACTTATTTTATTCTTCACTTTTATTTTCTTTCTAATTTTCCAGGTCGTGCACTCACGTCGCGAAAGTGATGCCGGTGTCTACTGGTGCGAGGGGAGCAACGAGCTTGGTGTGGCCAGAAGCCGGAACGCTACGCTGCAGGTTTCAGGTATGTTCAATCGAGATTAGACTTGATATAAAATTCTTTAAAGAATAATGTTCTATGAATCTTCACAGAATGTTACTTCCAACGGAAGGTAAAGTTTAGTTCAACTTTAAATATGCAATGTATTCCTTCTCAGTTGGTCGTACAAACATTTCGTGTCAGGAGAAACTCCAGATTTCACTTGGATTGTTTCACTGGATTACTCTTAGTTATAGAATAATCACTCGATTTGCAGTAGCCCATTTTTAAATTGCACATACTGAATAATCGAATCGAGTTTCCAAATCAATTGGATATAATAAAGGCGGGCCCAATAATAATCATCATCTTGAACGAACACAATGACTGCTCCATTCACTGGCACACAGCTCCTTATCCATTCCAATCAAGAGGCCCTCTTTTATCAACCGTAAGGGCCATCTCAAGTTGAGTAGAAAATAATCCTCTTCTACCGAACTGGGTTGTTGGTTGTTATGACACGGAACAACAAAAACATCGACAACAACCGGCACAACAATGAACAGCGTGCACCATTCCAATAGTTAGTCGGCACTAGTGGCAGCAATCTCGATTGGATTGTGGCTCTTGCTCTCTTGGCCGATGATGCATCCTCCCCGGTTCAAGCCCGGCCCAAGTAATGCTTCGGTTGTCATTGTCCGCATCAGGAGGAAAATTTGCATTTGCACACCGAACTAGAGAACTGGCTGCAAAAGACAGCGCCACTCGAATCCAGTTTGTACTAAGGAGCCTTCCATCTTTCGTCGTCGTTTTCTTGGACCAGTGAGGGGACGGGTAACAGTCGAATAATGTCGGCTCGACGTCGTCGTCGTCCTGTTCCGTAAATGCGAATAAATGTGAACCATTGCTCCTGATTGGGGTTACCAAGAGGTTCTCATATTTTGACAGGCTTTGGTATTTAGATTTTTTTTTGTTTGCGTTAAAACTGTTTAATAAAATCAAAATAATTTTGGCTGGTTATGATAAATCCAAAGATGTGTAATAGTTTTGCTATCTTGACCGTATGACATCCCTACTCATGAAGCTTGGGTTCATTCGTTTGCTGGTTGGCGGAAGGGTTGTAGAGCAAAATTTTACACAACATTGCGTCTCAATTGTAAATAATTGAACATGACTTATTGGATCGAGCAAGGCGAAAGCTCTGTTGGTTGACCCTTTCGCATTTTGTAGTGACAAGCGAACATAATGAAAGTTTAATATAATGGAAATGGAAAATTCTGCTTGACTGAATGATTCAGTATTTTTTCTTGGTTCATTATCAGCTCAGGTTCTAATTAGTATTTTTCTAATGAAATCCTTGAAAAACGCCACAGAACATGACGGATTTTTAAATCCACATTTGGCATTGATAACTCACCTGAATTCTGAAGATACTCATGAATACAGAGGCGCTCAGTTAAGTCTATACAGATATTAAGATTTGATCAGCACTCAATTGTAGAAAATTTCGATTCCGAATGCTAGTTAATTCGAAAATAATTCACCGTATACCTAGCCAGAACTTTCAATTGGTCTTAAATAATATTCCAACAGTATTTCAATAAACCTTTTAAAAAATGATCGATGATTTTTTTTTTCATAGTGTCCATGTCCCAGGTTTTTGCCTAGAAACCGTTTTGCGGGAAAGAAAAATAGATCTGATGACCATTTTCGCTCACTTCCAGTGCCATGAAAAATTCTGCTTCGACCCAAAAATCGTTTGATTTCGTCTCAACAAAACGAAAAGTACGAACCCTGAACAGTACCCAAAACTTCGATGTGCGTCACAAGAGAGTCTCTTTTTTCGAACTTGAATTGGTTTTCTCGGTGAAATAAAAACTTACTTTTGATTTTTTTTACGTTTCCACCTACCTACTTTGTTTTTTGGTCATCCTCAGAAATTTTCCGCCTTGCGTTCGTTTTCATCGGTGGATGACTGAAAAAACAAAGTAGATAGGTTGAAACGTAAAAAAAATCAAAAGTACTTTTTTATTTCACCGAGAAAAATCAATTCAAGCTCGAAAGATTAAGTAAGCGGTGATCGAAACCTGTTGAAGAAAATAATCTCTTGCACTTTCTCTATTTGGAAGATCTAATTAGCATGGAATTGGCACAAAACACAAATTTACGGCCCATCTGGTTG
Organism: Armigeres subalbatus; assembly: GCF_024139115.2. Taxonomy (NCBI): domain Eukaryota; kingdom Metazoa; phylum Arthropoda; class Insecta; order Diptera; family Culicidae; genus Armigeres; species Armigeres subalbatus. The sequence continues at coordinate 334,540,012 of NC_085140.1, forward strand.
AAAGGACATTTAGTCGATTGGACGTTATTGGAAATTCGAATAAGGTAAATAACAAAATAGCAGAAAGATACACCGAATTTGAAAACAAAACTGTGATTAGTTTTACCATTTGCAACAATGCATGGATAGAAGACACATTAATGTTCTTGAGTTTTATTTTATTTCGTTATCACAATATTCACATCAAATATGCATTACACAAAAAACTAAGTATGAATCTCGTCTCACTGGTACTACTGACAAAGTGTTACTTTAATTCTATTTTTCGATGTTTTTAGACAGATTTTTCGATTTGAAAAATTTGAGTGAACATTCATATTTTAGATCGGTTAAATATTTCCAATTGAATTCCTATTTAATTTTAATTCGAATCGATTCTCTCGAAATACGACTTCAAGAAACAAATATTATTCACATTTATTTCGGGAAGTAGAGTGCGCTTTTTGGAACAGATGCACGCCGTGTCTGAAAAGATGCGTTCGATGTCGGTCGAAGTCGGCTTGATTGATTTCAGCTCATTTTCGTATTTCGACTTGACTTTCTGTTTAGTACGAAAAGTGATAACTATTTCGTTATCATCACTTTGTACAGGGCAAGCAAACTTCTTGATCGCCGATTACAATTCCTCACGCATGCTGGATGGGCCGGATACTGTTTCTTCATGGGATGATGGCCCAACGGTATGAGATTGTTCGTTCCATAAAGGTTACTCTTTTTGCAATTGTTTATGGCACGACAAGGAGTGAGAAAACGAGCAAATCAACTTTTCGCGGCACTGGTAGTGAGGGAGAAATGATTATCTCTCATCACACCTTTTTTCTTTCCCAGCAAACCGATTTCTCGGCGAAAATCAGCATTATGAAGAATTCTCTGCTTGTGAGAATGAGTGAGAATTACCTGGATCCCTGGAATCTGACACTTATTTCATGACCGATGTGTTCGATGTGTTCAATGGAAATCCGCGTGCGGAGATCGATTGCCGCGGATAAAGTAACTTTTTGTTATACCATTAACAGAAAACTCGTCCTTCGTAGCAACCCGTGCAACAATTTCCGCCAGCGATTGACGTCTGACAAATTTTAGTATTTTATATGACTGACACGTGGTAGGAAAAGATCTTATGGATTTATTACCTAAGTTGGCGTTGAGTGCTTAAAATAAATAATATTCTTGAGCAGAAAAAGTACACTTGTTGGTAAACCTGATGTGAACATATTTTTGGTATTTTCGGGATTTCAGAAATAATATCCCGGGAAGTGGAAAAACCCGAATCATCCTTAATCTCGAGATGTCCCGGCCCGGGATGGAAACTCTAATATCAAACGACTCAGTTAAACGAGCTGAGCAAATGTATGTCTGTCCGTGTGTATTTGTGTATTGTGTGTGTGTATTTGTGTGCACAAAGCCTAAGAAAAACATTAGACAACTTTTCATACAGTAGTCGTGAATTAATTTTCCCGAAAAAAAGTTGCATTCGACAAAGGGAAAAGCGTAGTGGATCACTATTGAATTTGATAACGATCGACTGTTGCATTTAAAACCTATGAAGAAAATGGTGCATCGAACCTTATTGGTGCTATATAAGGTTGGTTTCTTGTCTAAATGCGAGGAAGTTGTGAAATCCGCATTATGCTCCTACTGTCGCCCAGTACACACAACCTGCTTGCTTGGCAGTTCAAACACGAAAGAGGACGATTCTTTGTCGCTGAAAGCGATGCCTGCTACGATGCGCATAAATCAGGAACGTATTGAAGGGTGCATAAATACTATGCGTTACGTAAATATGATGGGGTTATAAAGCACCCTCTCACAGAAGTGACTACTCGGTGAATAAGTATGGTTTCTATATTGTACAGCTCATACAAAATCTACTCCTCCGCTTATTTTTTGGTCGCAATGAAAGTTAATCCTCTAATGTCCAAGACCGCCTTTAGACGGGGTATTTTTAATATTTTTTTGTAATTTTCAACTGATAAAATTTCAAAAAGTTTTTGAGTTTGATCAGTAAAATAAACTACAATGCATGTTTTTTTACCATGTTGTTTATTTGAAGGCTCAGTCGTGCAACAAAACACTTTGCGGAGCCAGAAAGACTAATGCATTACAATAATAATACAATACAATCGTTTTAATCTAATTATCAATATAAAATTCAATTTCATCCACATTCAAATGCATAAACGTGGCTAATCTGATCTTGTCGTATGCTATCACTTCCCGTCGTTCGTCTGCGTCTTCTATCCATTCATATGAAGGGATTCTACACCTCGTCCTCTCAGGCGTTGCATTCGAAACGATGACAGAACTGCTTGTTTTCTCATTCGATGATGGTTCGTTTGTGCTCTTCGATTCGATATCTGCACACTCTGCGCTAGATAAACGTTGTCGCTTTGCTATTATTTTTTTCGCATTCTTTTCCAATGTGTTGGTCTTTTGTGTTGCCGTTGGAAACTGTTGCCGTGCGCAACTGGATCAATGGCTACATCACTAACTTCTACCTTTTTTGTAGCTTGTTTTGATATATTATCATCAAGCTCTTTATTCGTTCGCTGTCACATGCTCCGTCGTTCTAGCGCCGCCGGGCACGACTTTCTCATATGCGAGAAGGCTTTGCAAATGGAGTATTTTGGTTTTAACCCTTGTTGGTAGAAAATTCTTCCTTTCAGATTTCGAAAATATAGGATTTCCGGAATCTCCTTATCAACATCTACATAAACGCCACGGACTCCAGTAAACATATCAAGTTCGTATTCTGCTGGGAACCGCTCACGTACTACGCATTTAACTTTATCGAATCTTGCTATCACGGATGATAAATCGGAATTCGAGATTTCCGGCGGCAGATCGAAAATTCTCACATACCGAGTATTTCCTCCGGCTACGTTCATATTCACCGTTACCAACTTTCCATTGGCGTAATGAAACGGCAGCATCTCATTGTTGTCTTGCAAAGCATATTCCATCGCCTCCACACTTTTGAAACGTATAAATACGGATTTATCATCGGCTATTTCTTACGCTGTTTCCATCGATCGCTTATCACTTTTCAGTGTTTTCACGAAAAGGGCCATATCAGCCAAATATGGTTGAAATGCCAGCATGTTTTTCACAGCGACTATGCCAGACATTGTAACCGGCAGTATCGTATATCGCGCACGATTGAAATAACAACAAAGCAAAACTCCGAGTGAGCACACGCGTCTATCCACATCAAGATGTGATCGTCCACTGGTCAATGTATGTTTAAATGTGGTTTAAAGTCAAATTTCAATGTTCAAAACATTTATAAAAATATTGAAAATTGAGTAATATTTTGTTCCTCCGTGTTTTCGCTCATATACATTTGAAGAGTGAAAACTTAATCAATGGAAAGGTTATAGTTTTGAATCTTACACTCTAAAATATTTATCCAACTCGTGACACGGAAAATAAAAAATAACTATGAATATTTAAAAATTAAAATAAGTCAGCATTGAATAGAAATTTTCAAACTCTAAATATGTTGAAAAATCCAAAAAGATTAATAGATTCAATAAATTATTCGATTCGACAAAAAACTTGAAATAAATAAAAAGCTACTTTGATTCTGGCGCCACGTGTTGGATTCTGGCGATGAATGCATTGATGGCACGTGCTTTATCCGTTTTGCCGTAAGTTTTAATTTTTAATAAATACATTAAAACATTGGAAAATAAAAACTTAACATAGGAAAATAGGGGCCGTACACATATTACGTAAGCACTTAAGGAGGGAGGGGGGTCGGTCAATATCTTACGTTCCATATAAATAAAAATCATTTGTATGAAAAAATCTTACAAGGGGCAGGGCGGGTTTAAAACCCAGAAAATTGCTTACGTAATAAGTGTACGACCCCATAGGATAACCTTCAAAAGATCAGTACATTCAAAGTTAATTGCCTATATGCCGGGTATTAAGCCACCCGGAGTGGAAATTAATTACTCGCCACTCATGCGAACTGGGGTCGTGGGATCAAACCCCACCGAAGGGCGGTTACCCTCCAATACCTTTTCCGAACTAAATCTATCACATGTTGTACATATGCATAATCAAGTTTCAGACACCTTCAAAAAGATGCTGCGAGGACTTTTCAAAAGATGTCTCCATTTTAGTAGACCGAAAGCAATTAGAGAGTAACTATGTGTGAAGGTGGGCGGTCAATTATTTCGTCCATACGAACTTTATGCTCTCATCAAAGTTTTTTTCTTATATCGGCTAATAGTGACTGTATTGTGTTATCTTTTGTTGTAATTTGTAATTCTCGAGGGCCTAAACCAGTGATCCCCGAAGTGCGGCCCTCGAAGCCTTTTTCTGTGGCCCGCGAAAGATTTCAAATTATACACTTCATGTGGCCCGTTGATACGCATTAGATGTCACCAAATGCTTTTCAACATGCCCAATTGTTTGTGCTTCTCAGGGAATCTGTCAAGTTCACATCATTTTGATGTTTTTTTTTCTTCTCCTGATGGTCCCGTAGGAGTTTCTGAAGTCCACCACCACCCCATACGCTTCATTTGACGATGAGAGGCTTACAAGACAGTTTATCATATTTGATATTTTTTTCTTCTTCTGGTTATATTTACTAACACTTTATTCGTCATATCTTCTATATCTGCTTAGCTCCCGCGTATGTCCATCAATCGTTATCTTTATATCAAAGTATTGCTTTTCATATAGTCTGTGCATTTTTGTCTGAATCTCATCTCATTTGTTTCCATTTTCATTTCGTCTGGTAGCATGTTAAATAGTCTAAATCCTTTAAAAAATAGCGAATTTTGAGTTCCTGTCATTGTCAATTTCGGTAAGCGAAAGTCATTTACTCTTCTCGTATCATATCCATGTATATCCGTCCCATATCGCACGTGGTCTGTAAGGTATTTAGGAGTCAACCTATTTTTAATCTTGAAGACAAAGATCAGTGTTCGTAGAGTGATTCTTTCTTCTACTGATATCCATTGCAAAATGTTTCTCATTAGCCTACTTGGAGTTGTCCTATTGCACCCTAAAATCAGACGCATCGTTCTATTTTGCACAGTCTGCATTCTCTTTTTTTGTCGTTTAGAGGCTAAAAATAGTATCGAGGGGCAATATTCAAAGTGCGGAGCAATCAATGTTTTATATAACATAACTTTGTTTTCAAACAGTAGATACTTGTTTATCTATATGATAAAAATGAGTTGAGACTTCCTTCCTGACGATTTAACTCGCGAACAGGTTGACCGATTTGCAAGATTTTTTCCTTGTCGATTTGTTTTGGAAACCGCAAGGTTTGTATATACAAAAAGTTGGTAAATATAACGGGGAAATGTAAAAAATCATTAGAATACTATTATGAGTCAGCTGTTGAGGAAAACAAAACAAACGCACGGAAATTGATCTAGAGTGCGGTGCTGCAAATAGTTCATTGTGACATTTGCAACACCCGGGAAAAGCTGGGTTTCTCTTGCTAGTTTTACATAATAATCCGTATTTTGATGCGGCTTTTCGTATAACATAATCTATGTGCTCGATAAAATTTAGTTTTTCGTCAACCATCACTACGAGATATTTGACTACCTGTACTTGCTCAATGGCTTCATCGTCGATCGAGAGGCTATCCGTAAAACCACCAACGTGTTTATTGGTAATAATCATGTATTTTGTCTTTTTAACGTTCAGTTTCAATTTTTTAAACTTCAACCATTCAGTCAACTCTTTTAGTTCCAGCTTCATCCTTGCATAAGCCACTTCAAAATCTTCTGCTACAATGAATAAAACTGTATCATCAGCGAATAAGTTTATGTCACCTCCCTCAACTGCCATGTTAATATCATTGATATACAAAATAAACAGGAGTGGACCCAACACACTGCCTTGTGGAACTCCCAAATCAACTCTTTAGCTCTGTGATTTCTTACCTCGGCCTAAAGTTGCTTGTGTTCTGAACGACAAATAGCTCTGAAACCACTCAAGTACTTTTCCATTAATTCCCAATTTCCTCAGTGTTGTTTAAGAACCATCGTGATTGATAAAATTCATCACTTCATCTATTACGTAGGACAACAACAAACAACTGTGATGCTATTGCCCCGGTATTGAAATTTTTTTTTTTTCCACATATTCAAACGAACTAAATGTTGGACTTGAAGTCAAAATAATGTTGTCATACACTGCTCTGAAATGAGAAATCTTTCAATACAAGTTACGATTTGACAAAATTTGAATTGGTTTTTTAACTTTAGAAAAAAGCTGAATATCAACGTACTTTTCGCTACCTAAATTGTTTAACAAAGTCAAGATTTTGTCCATGCTCCGATTAGTCGATGAAGGTTTCAGTAAATTTCAATTGAGGAATTCAGATTTATACAACTTCTATTCAAAATTGCTAGCAAGTTCACCTGGCTCCAAAACATGTTTGACGTTATTTGACACGAAAAGTAACAATCAGTGGAGTTTCTTATCTTACTTTTAATCTATTCAATGACACACAATTGGGAGATTTCAATATTTTGACTAGCCAAATTGGAAATAAAATTATCAGAGTTATATCATAGCTAATCAATATTTCTTTATTCGATAAATTTACGCGAAGAAATTCTGCATATTGAAAATCCTTGAGCCGATAGAATGAGGTTAAGGAATCGTTACTTATATTTATTAAAATAATAAAATTATTAAAATATTTTGTTTTCCCCTTGAAAAAGACAACAATCCTGGTCAGGTCAATAATAAACTTGTTGTAAAAATTGTAAGATTGAGTAGCCCTTCAATAAATATAATTAAAACGTACAGTCGTTCCATAATCAGGAATCGTTACTCTTTTGTACAAACTTAAAATAAATCGCCGAATTCGGTAAATTTTTACCGAAATCTCAACAGCAGAACTGTTCGGTAAATAATTCAACTGATTTTCGGTGATGTTGACAGGTGAACAATGGAAAAAATTACAAAAAATCTGTAATATAAATTACAGAATAGTTCTGCTGTTGAGATTTCGGTAAAATTTACCGAATACGGTGAAATGAGTTAAGTGTGTAGTGATCAATAATCCTTCAATAAAAATTCAAAATCTTAGTATCGGGTGAAATTATGCGAAAATATGTTTCTCGTGCCAAGTCCGCTACCACAAAAGTATCTGTTAGTATCAACTGAAAGTCAACTACGGCAATAAAACTCGTAGAATAAAATGTGCTTACTAGTATGTTATTTGAAGAAGATTCATCGCAACAAGTTTTATTCAAATATGAAATAGTTATATTGAAAATAATTTTGATTATGCTTTAAAATTCTACATGAAATGAAAATCAAATGTTGCATATGTGTTTGTACTGCGGCCCGCTCCTGCAGTTCAAAATTGCTATGCGACCCTTGATTGTAAGCATGCTGGGGACCACTGGCCCTAAACTGTAGTGCACTGAAAGTGAATTGAAAAACCCGGAAAAACAATCCATATCGGTTAATGGCAGTATATTTTATTGAATATAACATGAGGCCTTTACTAACGTTTTTTTTCTTGAGCTTAGTATTATAGAAACGTTTCTAAGTAAAATTCACTGTTTGAACATTTTGGGCTCGGCGATGATGAATAATGACTTCAATCGATCATATGAGCCCAATCTACAGTAACAACACTAATTGCGTATCTGGATGATTTGTGGTGAGATTTTCTCTCTACACAGGTGGAAGTTGGGATTTTAGAGGACAGTGGTGAACATTTTTTCAGAACAAAGTCGTGAGTACCGATGGATGTACCTTGAAGTTCGAACTGACGAGTTCTTTTCAAAGTATACTTCCCACTGTTCCTACAGTGCTTAACTCGCCCAGCCAATAACAAACGTACGGCTGCCGGAGATCAATATTCCGGTATTTTTTTGGCAATATTGGGTTTCATTACGTGATCTTTTTTGTTTCCCTAATTCATTCTAATCAGCAATTGACAGCAGTATAGAAGATGCACTATTTGCAAGGCGAAGCTGCTTTCGTGATATTCGCTTTTGACATTTCTGCCGACAATCATCAAGTGGCGTGGAATCTGTTGAAAGGTCGTCAACAAAATCTGAACATGCTTATGCTACTGACAAACAAAACGTTCATGAAGCAGTTCGCTTTGGGACTCTAGACATTGACTCATTGCTTCGATCATCATGTTCAGATACTCAACGTCAACAACTGGAATTGTTCAGTCCACCGTAAACGTCCAATACAATGTTACCATTCTGCTTGCTTCACGTTTCGAATATTATCGTTTCATTCTGAACAGCCTGATACTGCCAAAGCTAATTGTACCGCTGCCCAATATCGACGTCTCACGTTAGCATGTAAGGATGTGCGGTTTTCGCAAAATTTCGAAATTTACGAAATTTGAGCATAGCAAAATCTGATTTTTTAATTTGGTTTCGTTTCGTTAAATTCAAAAAATTTCGCCATCAAAAACAACAGAAAAAAAATCGATATCGAACCGATATAAAATTGTTATCATGATCAAGAAGTTTTCAATTTCGGCCCAAGAAGCGGAAGAAGCTGCATAATCTCCACGTGGACCGTGGAGTTACTCCAAACCGTCGTCCAAGTGATGCGTCGTTGCCCAGATCGAATCGGTGCAGTTACCCTATACTGTTCTTTAAATTTAAGTTTATCAAATAAAAATTAAGCGTCATCATCTTTAAGACCAATATTGTTGCAACGTAATGATTTTCAAAAGGTTGAATTGAAGCCAATATATGGTGCTGAAAATCATCCCCTCTTACAGCCACACACGTACATGACATCCCCATTGTATGCCACCAAATAAGCCAATTATCGACAAAGCTGCCCTAATGAGCGGTAAACGGTTGTATTGCACTGTGTCACTCCTCGCTCGCTTGTCAGCTTTCTTGTCGCCCATTGAGCATGAGGTTCTGTTCAGTATTCTCCATCGTCAGTCCGTCGGTGGGCTGCGCTGGTCGGCACACAACGCCATCCGCCTTTCAGCAAGTGCAGCCATTTAATCATTCTCTTATTCATCTGTCATCCCGGAGTAAAAATGCCGCAAAAAAGAACCTTTCGAAAAGTGAAAGAAAATGAATAAATCTTCACACTCGTCATGTATGCAAGCCGCGCGCCGGCAAAACTCCACCGACGCGACGATGTGGTGACGCGTCGAGTCATCTGCAAGTCAGAGTTCCATCCATCCAAGCGGAGGTCCTCGCCCACTGCCACGGCACGGTGATGGTGGCGCGGTAAGTTGTTGCCGGAGTTATGAATCGGGTAATTTACGATTCACTTAATTTTATTTCGCTTTTAATAGAATAATGAGTGTAATGAAGTCGTTCGCATCATTCATTCATGCGAGCATCTATCGCTCATCGCAGGCGCTGACTGAGGCGCGTTCGCAGCCTGCCGGGAGTAGATACCTTCTCACGTCGGCATCGCTGTTGAACTTCGACTCTTATACAAAATTCATTGGGGAAAAGTTGGTAAGATAAGTGGAACCGGTTGAACGAAAAAAGTGTCTATTCAGAATAAAATTCGCGAATTTAAAAAAAGCACACGTCATTTATATGAGTCACGTAAAATGATCCTTCAACTCACCAAGCTTTAATTCATTTTGCACCATCATCCCCTGCTCTTCGCAGACGATTATTCAAAGCCAAAATTGAATAAGTCATTTATCCAATTCACATGCTCAATTCAAAGCGGCGATAAAGAATCGCTCACATCGTTTGCGTCGGATCCCAGCCATATGTATGGAGCCAAGTTTTCCGGAAAAGTTAAATGAGTTCGTAGATTTTTGATTGAGTCTTCTTGGAACAACATTTGCGGGAGACGTCCTTCTATTTTCCAAGAATGCAAACTTCCAACCCGCGGCATGGGTGGTAAACCCATAAATCTACAAAGTAACAAAAACCGCAGCAAAATCCACGCCGGGATGCAATTTCTCCCGCCCATGTTTGTGTGTGTCCTCCGAGCTCTGGAATCTGGTGGGTGCATCCTCTGTTCTTTCAAGCGGAAAACTTTCACCACCCACAACGGCTACAAACCGAGCGCTGTTCGCACACATAATGTTTTGAATAAATTTGAATAACAATCGCACAAGTGCAAACTTTTTGCTTACACACTCCTATAGCCCAGGCCGCCGCGACCGGAAATAGCGATCTTGCCGAGTGCGCTCCGCTACGTTTACGATGGCGTTGAACGGGAGACGACCGGTGGATGACACAAGGAGATGCGTCCGCGCGCTGGAAAACCGCCAGAAACAAATTTAATAATTGCACCAAATCTGCATCTCAAACACAATTTTGTCTGGGCAGACCGGGCCAATTCCCTCGGTGCCGCAGCGCAGCGCGTCATCGTGGCTTGTCGCGTGGCCCAATCAACGCCAGCAACAACGGGGTGCATCAGACAGCCGCTGCTGCTGGTTGGAATTGCGGACCAACCAGCATCAGCAGCCGGTTAGTAGTGCTGTGTGGATCAATATGACTGTTGAACAGCTTGGCGCCTCCGGGCGCAAATGTCAAACAATGTGTACTATGGCCATGTTTGGCGCAGTGTTATACTGTTGAATTGATTGTAAAATTAGTTCCATTGGATGATTCTCACATTGAATTGTTCCTGAAGCTATAACTATTAGTACAATGTTCCATTGCTTTTTTTAGTGTACCATCCTCGGTGCCTATACTTAAAAGAAGTGTTTCAACTGGATAATAGAAACCATTATTATAGATTTAATTAGATTTTAGATCCAGAAAATAGTCTTGTGGGAGTGGATCGATTCTATTATCCCGTCCCGTAAACTATGTTCTTTTACGTTGTTGCGTTGTATTTTCTCCTCCACTTATCTTGCTATCAGTTTAGTTGAATCAGTGTCCAATTCAACCACATCTTCTTCGGTTACTATTCAGGGTTTCGACTTTTCGTTTCAATGAGACCAAAGCAAGCGTTTTTTCGGGCCAAGGGAAAATCTTGTTTCGTTGTTTATGTTGAGGATCATCTTTCACCCATCAATCTTTTCTCTAGAATTAGCATTGGAAGATGAACGAAAATCTTGCCTATTAGATGAAAATCCTTTTTCGTTTCATTACTTTCACCTCTCACTCACTTTTCGCGAGAATTATCGCAGAACAATTATAAAATTGTATGGCCGCGCCGGGATTCGAACCCAGAATAGTAACAATAATAGCTGTGGGGATGCGCTTACTTTAGCCACACCACCACGCTATCTGTATGCAAGCGTTAAGTTATTTGTTCCACATAAGCTACTACCATTTGCATTGATGATGCCACGAAAAGACCCGAATATGAAAGAAAAAGAGCAAACCAACGTTCAGCGGCAATCGAAGTGAGCGAAAAATTGTTATCACTCTCCAGGCTGTTTTTCTTTCCCGAAAAGCGATTTCTCCCCGAAAACTGTCGTGAGGGAAAATCATGTGCTCCTGAGATTGAGTGAGCATTATGAACCCTGGTTACTATAATAAGGACGTTCTCCGTTGCTTCCGTTTGTCCAGTTGCTGCCAAGCCAACAGCGACAATAGAGTACGTTTCCCAATGTCCGTCTTTACGTTGCAGTTGATGCATTTGGTGACTTTTGTTTCGGCTTTCCATCGTGGACATGCATCCATCCAAAAATCTTCAGCTCGACCCTGAACTCATTTATGTCGTAAATCCTGGTAGAACACCATTCATTCCCAAAGTATTTCTCCAGTGATGATGGAATTTCCTTTTTCACATGGTACGGACTTAAACTTAATGGTAATTTGTCCACAAATTGGTTGAGTTACTTTTGGGTCAGGCTTATGAATGATAAACAAATATAGGGTAGCAGCAAGCTTTCCAAAAACGAAGATTATAAAAACTTGTTTTATCCTTCGTGCCGTAATTTTACTACGTTTGATTAAATTTTGACTGAAAATACTTTTATATCTTTCTTTGAGAGGCTTTCAGCCCTAGGCTAGCTCACCTCAGAGACTGAAAGTTTTTTTTTGAAAGTGTTTTTTTAGTAAACCAAAAAAAGGATGCAAATGCTGTGATTCAGACGACCATCAAACAGTTTGCTGCAGAAAAAACTAGTTGACGGATGTCGCAACATTAGTCGCTGAGCAGATGCAAGTTAGAGTGATTTTTTAAGGAATGCGTATGACACCCGCAACGGATGGAGCATTTGCTAATAGTTTGGAAAAAAAATGGGAATTTGTCTTTTCGTTTTAGTTTTCAGAACAGTAGTTGCACGATTTTTTTAAAATAATTGTTTGAGGACTCCTAGAGGGAAGGTAGAATTATTCTATATTAATGAGGTGCAAAAAGAATAATTCAGTTACTTATCGTATTATTATTATTTATTCAGACTAAGGCCGAAGTGGCCTGTGCGGTATATAAGAGTCTTCTCCATTCGGCTCGGTCCATGGCTACACGTCGCCAACCACGCAGTCTACGGAGGGTCCGCAAGTCATCTTCCACCTGATCGATCCACCTTGCCCGCTGCGCACCTCGCCTTCTTGTGCCCGTCGGATCGTTGTCGAGAACCATTTTCACCGGGTTACTGTCCGACATTCTGGCTACGTGCCCGGCCCATCGCAGTCGTCCGATTTTCGCGGTGTGAACGATGGATGGTTCTCCCAACAGCTGATGCAATTCGTGGTTCATTCGCCTCCTCCACGTACCGTCCGCCATCTGCACCCCACCATAGATGGTACGCAGCACTTTCCTTTCGAAAACTCCAAGTGCGCGTTGGTCCTCCACGAGCATCGTCCAGGTTTCGTGTCCGTAGAGGACTACCGGTCTAATTAGCGTTTTGTAGATTGTCAGTTTGGTACGGCGGCGAACTCTATTCGATCGGAGCGTCTTGCGGAGTCCAAAGTACGTACGATTTCCAGCCACTATGCGTCTCCGAATTTCTCTGCTGGTGTCATTTTCGGCAGTCACCAGTGAGCCCAAGTACACAAATTCTTCTACCACCTCGATTTCGTCACCACCGATGGAAACTCGCGGTGGGTGGCTCACATTGTCTTCTCTTGAACCTCTGCCTATCATGTACTTCGTCTTCGACGTGTTGATGACTAGTCCGATCCGCTTAGCTTCCCTCTTCAGTCTGATGTAGGCTTCCTCCATCTTCTCAAAGTTACGTGCCATAATATCTATGTCGTCGGCGAAACCAAATAGCTGGACGGACTTATTGAAAATTGTACCACTCGTGTTAATCCCTGCTCTTCGTATTACACCCTCCAAAGCGATGTTGAATAGCAAACACGAAAGACCATCACCTTGCCGTAACCCTCTGCCGATTTCGAAGGGACTCGAGAATGCCCTGAAACTCGAACTACGCACATCACCCGATCCATCGTCGCTTTGATTAACCGTGTCAGTTTATCCGGAAAACCGTGTTCGTGCATTAGCTGCCATAGCTGGTCCCGATCGATTGTATCATATGCGGCTTTGAAGTCGATGAATAGATGATGTGTGGGCACGTTGTATTCGCGGCATTTCTGCAGTACTTGGCGAATGGCAAACACCTGGTCCGTGGTGGAGCGTTCGCCCATAAAACCCGCCTGGTACTGCCCCACGAACTCCCTTGCAGTTGGTGCTAGTCGACGGCATAAAATTTGGGAGAGTACCTTGTAGGCGGCGTTAAGCAATGTGATTGCGCGGTAGTTGCTACAATCTAGCTTATCGCCCTTTTTTGTAGATGGGACACACGACACCTTTCATCCACTTATGCGGTAGAACTTCATCCTCCCAAACCTTGGTAGTTATCCAGTGCAACGCTCTAGCCAGTACCTCACCACCGTATTTGAACTACTCTCCTGGATAGTTAGTCAACTCCAGGGCTTTGTTGTTCTTGAGCCGGCCAATCTCATCCTGGATTTCCTGGAGATCCGGAGCCGGTAGAATTATGTCCTGCGCGCGTTCTCCCAGGTCCATCACCATACCGCCATCTTCGTCTGCCACATCGCCATTCAGGTGTTCTTCGTAGTGCTGCCGCCACCTTTGGATCACCTCACGCTCGTTCGTAAGAAGGTTCCCGTTTATGTCCTTACACATATCGGGCTGTGGCACGTGGCCCTTACGTGAACGGTTTAACTTCTCATAGAACTTTCGTGTGTTATTAGCGCGGTACAGTTGCTCCGTTTCTTCACGGTCTCGATCTTCCTGCTGGCGCTTTTTCCTCCGGAAAATCGAGTTTTGTCTGTTCCGCGCCTGTTTATATCGTGCCTCGTTCGCCCTCGTGCGGTGTTGCAGCAATCTCGCCCTTGCTGCATTCTTCTCTTCCACTAACTGCTCACATTCGCCGTCATACCAGTCGTTTCTCTGATCCGGGGGCACCGTGCCAAGTGCAGCGGTTGCGGTGCTACCAATGGCGGATCGAATATCTCTCCAGCCATCTTCAAGAGATGCTGCGCCTAGCTGCTCTTCCGTTGGAAGTGCCACTTCCAGCTGCTGCGCGTATTCTTGGGCTAGTCTACCGTCTTGTAGCCGCCCAATGTTAAGCCGCGGCGTCCGACTTCGACGCGTGTTGTACACCGTCGAGAGTTTTGAGCGCAGGCATACTGCAACGAGGTAGTGGTCGGATTCAATATTCGCACTGCGGTAAGTGCGGACGTTCGTGATGTCGGAGAAGAATTTACCGTCGATTAGAACGTGGTCGATTTGGTTTTCCGTTTCTTGGTTAGGTGATCTCCATGTGGCCTTGTGGATATTTTTGCGGGGAAAGAAGGTGCTTCGGACTACCATTCCGCGGGAGGCTGCGAAGTTTATGCATCGTTGGCCGTTGTCATTCGATACGGTGTGCAGACTATCCGGTCCGATGACCGGTCTATACATTTCCTTCCTTCCTACCTGTGCGTTCATGTCGCCGATGACGATTTTAACGTCCCGCAGTGGGCATCCATCGTATGTCTGCTCCAGCTGTGCGTAGAACGCTTCTTTCTCGTCGTCGGGTCTCCCTTCGTGTGGGCAGTGCACGTTGATGATGCTATAGTTGAAGAAACGGCCTTTAATCCTCAGCTTGCACATCCTTGCGTTGATTGGCTGCCACCCAATCACGCGTTGGCGCATCTTACCCAGCACTATGAAGCCGGTTCCCAGCTCGTTGGTGGTGCCACAGCTTTGGTAGAAGGTAGCCGCTCGATGCCCGCTTTTCCACACTTTCTGTCCTGTCCAGCAAATCTCCTGCAGCGCCACGACGTCGAAGTTGCGGGGATGTAATTCATCGTAGATCATCCTGTCGCAACCTGCGAAACCTAGCGACTTGCAATTCCATGTTCCAAGCTTCCAATCGTGATCCTGTATTCGTCGCCTAGGTCTTTGCCGATTATATCGAGTCGCATTATCTCTTATATTGTTCGTAATGATTGGTTTTCTAGGCGGCTTATTGGGCCTGCGCAAACCTCCTGTCTCGTCGGAGGGCCGTCGTGTCAGGGCTGTTTAGCGTCCCACCTAACACCAGGACTTGGGCTTGTGCGCTTTGAGCGGCACACGGTCGCTTTGGTGGAGCCTACTTGCGGATACATGCAGCTTTTTATAGAGGTTTAACAGGGCCCACTGTCAAACCCCACCACATCCTAGGCAAGCCCCACAACTCGCAGATGGCCTGGGAGGGATCGTCAAGCCCTTGGACATAGTCCCTGCTGCCCGTTACTTATCGTAAGATGAGTTTTTACTATCCCACATAGAGCTTCTTACCCCATTCCCGGCCTAACATGCGTACGACTGCATTATTTCATTGATATTTGACAGGAAGTCCCTTTTTCTGAATTTTGTGTTCTGTGTAATACTGCAATGGGGTTCACATCGTTTGAAAAAGCTTTTATTTGATTTAAATCAACGAGGTGTAGCACGTATTTTAGTCACAGCGGTTGCTTTTCAAGCACACTTCAATTCAATTCCCGGCATAAGCGATTTTCACTTGAGAGCAACATCTAAATCTTCTCTCTCAGGACAGTAAAAAATGCGACGTAAACAATAATATGCACGTTCCACGACAACGTGATGCCGGATGGATTGGTAATAATTTTTATTTGGTTGAGAAGATATATTCACTCAAACAAATTTCTTGCAAAAACTTAAAAACATTTTTTTTTCTTTTCAAATCTAGAGATTTGATGATACCGTTTCGTAAAAGTGGAAAGATTCACTTGGGCTCAGTAGTGTTGCATCGAAGAGCGAATGTTTGATATCTACATTTTCATTTTCTATATTATGCTCAATTAGGAGTTAATTCAAACACATACAGCTTGCAAAGACAGACTGCTCAGTTCGCGCATAAAAGTAGGTAAGTAGTCCATTTGAACGCGTGGTCAATTAAAAAAAAAAATCAATGATAAATTTTATATTCTTGTCGCGCTGTGGGTAAAATGAACTTTCTTTTTTATCCCTTTTCTTTTTCGAAAATATCGCACCAACACAGTGCCAGTGTAGCCAATATTCGAAAACCCTATTTCGAAGAACTTAAGTGAATAATTATTACTTGTTAAACACTTGAAACAAAGCTTAAAAGATTTAGTATACAGACCACACAAAAAATCCCAATCGTTTTTTAAGCCGATTTATGACAAAATTTTTGATGACTTCTCAGAAACAAATTAAGAAATACACAGGAATTTTGAATGAATTTTCTAGAAAATTCTGTAAAAAAAACCGTGAGATTTTTTGAATGAAGCCTTAAAAAATGGTTCAGAGGACGTTCATTAATTATGTAAGCACTTAAGGGGAAAGGGGGTCAGCCATTTTCTTACGCTCCATATAAATTAAAAAAATATTTGTTTGGGAAAAGTCTTACATGCTTACGTAATTAGTGTACGGCCCCTCACGGAAAATAAATATTCTGATTTTCTAGGCACGTTACCATAGAAAACGTTGGAAGAAATCTTTTCTGATTCTTAAAAAGATCTTCTAAATCTATTGAGAAAATATAAAAAATGGGACACTCAAATGAAAAGGCTTCCCAAAAAACATGAAAATTGTTGTACCTACTTCTTAAAAAAAGTAATGAAGGAGCTTTTAAGGCTTCTAAGAGTTTTAAGGTGGTCGAAGAATTCGTGTAGTTGGGACTTCCGAAAATGATACCAGCAGAAAAATTCGGAGACGCACCGTGGCTGGAAATCGTACATATTTTGAACTCCGCAAAACGCTCCGATCGAATAGAGTTCGCCGCCGTACCAAAACCGACGTCACTCTGGTAAGAGATGCGACAGGGTCATGTTTTCTTCTATATAACTATGTAAC
The DNA here is from genome assembly GCF_024139115.2 of Armigeres subalbatus. NCBI lineage: Eukaryota > Metazoa > Arthropoda > Insecta > Diptera > Culicidae > Armigeres > Armigeres subalbatus. The sequence continues at coordinate 334,557,205 of NC_085140.1, forward strand.
GAAATTACTTAGAATCCGTATCCAAAAAAGTCGCATCCTGCAGTGTCCGATGGCTGTAAGCAAACTGTACAGGATTTCGTTTCAATCGACTGGAACAATGTGAACTATTAGCGAACAATTCACTCCTCACTAAATATTTGTGATTTTTTTTGTAATTCGAAAAATTTATTGTACCGTCGTGCGGGGCTTCTTTTGATTCCGGGGGCTACTTTGGATTTTTAATTTTTTGAAAAAACTAAACGGAAAAAATACCAAATTTGTAACAGAAAGTTGCCGTCCAACTATCAATAAGACACCCGATTGGTGATAATGACAATTTTTAAGTAATTTTCGTTATAATTCTTGTTTTAAAATGTCCAAAGTAGCCCCTGATTTTTCAAAAGAAGCCCCGCACGACGGTAACTTCCAAGTCCCTGGATTTATTTCAACCAAACTTCAAGTTTCAGCTAAAGGGAGCACAGGCGACAAAGAAAATGATTATCGCGGACAGTAATGTAATAGTAGGTATTAATTATGTAACTTCCACATAAGGGGCCCTCCTTAGCCGTGCGGTAAGACGCGCGGCTACAAAGCAAGACCATGCTGAGGGTGGCTGGGTTCGATTCCCGGTGTCGGTCTAGGCAATTTTCGGATTGGAAATTGTCTCGACTTCCCTGGGCATAAAAGTATCATCGTGCTAGCCTCATGATATACGAATGCAAAAATGGTAACCTGGCTTCGAAACCTCGCAGTTAATAACTGTGGAAGTGCTTAGCGAACACTAAGCTGCGAGGCGGCTCTGTCCCAGTGTGGAGATGTAATGTACCAATCTTCCAAACTTCCACATCATATGGAACTGAATTCTTGCACAAAAGAAACTTTATTTTTCTGAAGCAATTTCAAAATAGCAATAAAAAAACCAAGAGCACACAGTAAAAACAGTATAGGCATGTTTTTTTGGATTTTTTTTCAAGTGCTTGGAAAACTCATCAAGGAAATTAATGATCATTTTTGGAAATAAAGATTATTGAGAAATTTCTGAAAAAAGGTGTATAGAAATTCCTAAATTGTTTGGGTTTGGTTAGCTTTTCATGAACTCATATGAACCTCCTGTATGGCTTAATCATATATTTCAGAAATAGAAGAAAAAAACATACATGTTTAAAATAATGTTTTTATTGGTAAAAGAACTTTGAACTATTTTTAGATAACAGAGGGTTACTAAAAAACGGGAATTTCAATATGTACTTCAATACTTTTCTATGAGAACATTCAGAACATTCTATGAGAATATTCAGGAAATTGTCGCCCACACAGTTTTACTCCAACATGTTCAGTTGTTTCAAAAATGCCATCAAAACAAGAAGCAAGCGCGCGGCGTTGTACATTTTTTTTCAAGCGTACAAAGATTGTGGGAAAGTACACGGTGGATAATTTTGAACGTGAAAATGTTTCGAAAACTGTCAAAGGATTATGAGTAGACTGAGCTCCATTGTATTTCAAGGAGATTGGAAGGCCAAAGACTCGAAGCAACTCATCAATAGGATCAGAAGCATCATCCGGAGATAGCTGCCGTCCAACGGTCATGTGAAGCCTGCAAGACTAAACTACGCCGCACGGCGGACCACGGACCATATATGCTATTATTCATTAATCTAAGTTTGAAGACTAAGGCCAACTCTTTATATAACGTATATCAGATTGAGCTGTACTTCTTTGTAGTTTTCTTCCCGAGCCATGCTTTTCATTCCCGCTATTTAGTGCCCACTCGTTAGCTCAAATAAAACATCAAGGAAGGTAGTTTGCTGCAAGTCATTAGGCTGAACGAAATTTGACGGAATGAAATGGGTTTAGCCAAAACACCCATATACAACCAAGAGATAGATATGGTCGAAGAAATCGTTTGGCCGAACCATTTGGTCAGAAAAGTCGTTTTCCAAATAGGGCATTTTGCCGAAATACCATTTCGGTCGTTTTACAAAAAATAGCTTTTAACCGAAAATGTAATTTTGCCGAAAATACCGTTGGGCCGAACAACAGTGAATGAAGGGATGTGAGAAGTGTATGCTGATAATTGAGAAGTAAGATGAGAAATAAAAGGTGAAAAGTGAGACATCTTACTTCTCACGTATGACTGTGAAAAGTGAGAGGTGCGAAATGAAAAGTAAGAAGTGAGATGTAAGAGATAGTATGACTTGATTCTTATTTCTACTTTTTCGCTTCGTGCTTGCAGTGAGAAGTTAGACATAAGTAAAGAGAAGTGAGTCGTTTTACTATCCATTTCATACTTTTTACTTCGTACATTTTACTTTTTACAGAGAGAAGTAAGAAATAAGAAGTGAAGAATGAGAATGTGAGACGTCTCACATCTGTGAAAAGCTTGAGGTGAGTGGTGAAAAATGGTAAATGAGAAGTGAGATGTGAGAAGTAAGACGACTCGCTCTTATTTCTCACTTCCCATTTATACTTTTTACTTCGCGCGTTTAACTTATACAGTGAGAACTTTAGCATAAGCAGTAAGAAATGAGACGTCTCCCTTGTCATTCTCTTTTCACTACGCAGAAATCGCAGAAATCTGAAGTAGAAAAATAGACGTCTCACTTCTTATTACAAGAAGAGCTAGAAGCTAGCTAGAATAGCTTCCCATAACATTTCTCACATCTCTCACATTTTCTTCATTGCATATTGCTTGGCCAAATGACATGTTCGTCAAAATGACCTGTTCTCAGGGGGAGAAGGCGGATCACTGAATCCCTACCCCGACATGTGCTGGTTCTAAAATGTAAACAACAGTGGTAATTCTCTACCATCTTTTTTGTTATGGCGAGGCATTTTTTACGCACACTTTTGTTTTCGATATTTTATCAATATTAAACACTCAATCATGCAGTAATATAACGATGTGCTATGCTTGAGATACCTGCTTGATTAAAGGGAGCCGAAAAAGAATTTATTTGCAGTAACTAACCGAATATAAAAATGTTCGCATTAACGATTGCGCCCTAACACTGGTTCTAAGCTTCGATGCAGAGTACACGAGCTTTGTTCGCCAGTGACAGGCGTATGGGGCCCTTGCCTGTTCTGCATACATTTACGGTTGTTCGACTCATTCGGTCAAATAACTTTATCGGTCAAACGGCCCTTCTGACCGAACGACTATTTCCGCTGAATGACCTTTTAAGCCAAGCAACATTCCCGAGTAGCACACATGTTGCAAGTTAGTTACTGCAACTTATATGTGATCGAATGAGGTCACAATTCATACGCTGTGACCAAAAGTGTTTGAAATGTGTTACTTATCAAGTTCTGCCGAACGACGGTCAATTGACATATTCGGCCTAGAGACCTTGGGCCAAAAGGATTTTGATTAAATGGTTCTTTCTTCCTTAAAAGAGTACTTAAGAACTTTTTCAAAAATCCTGAAATATGACACAAAAAGACATGCTGTAAAACTGTTTTATTTGTGGGCTCCATGGCCGTGCAGTTAGCGACGTCAATCGTCTAAACACATGTGCTCTGTGTAGTATGGGTTCGATTCCCGCCCGGTAAGGAGAAAACTTTTCGTAAAGCGAAAAGCTCTCCACTGGCCCACTGGGTGTTGTTTGAATGTCTTTGTCCGTTGTCTCATGTTAGATTCTAAGTGTTCAGTCTATGCGACCTCTGGTCGAAAACGGTGATTCTGTCTTTCTTTCTTTTATTATTAATGTAAAAAAACTTATAATTTATAGAAGAATGTTCCATTTTAGTTGTTTTATTGCTTAATTTACGTGATTTTTAATTTAACAAAAGTTCATCACGGACGATTTTAGTTGGGAGCTTTGAAACTCTGGTAAATATTTGCTTCTATTTGTGTACAAGTTGTTTATTTCATAAATTCCCTTAGGAACATCATTTCTCGGTCTTAATGCTCTCTAAGGTTTCTTATATCAGCTCTATGTCTCAATTTTTTCTTCATTTTAAAGTTTCTGAATGCATATTAAGTTTTTTATTTGTTTTGTTCTTCAATCTTATTATTTTAGATTATTGCCTTCTTTCTTTCTTCTACTTTTTATTGTTTTTTCTTTTCCTCTTTTGTTATCCTGTCTTCTTTCTTTTTGTTTTTTGTTTTTTCTTCTTTATACTCTGATGATTTTTCGATACTTATTTCCTTTTTCTTTTACTCCTCATCCCACATTTTACTTTATTTTTTTTATTTCCTACTAGCAGACCCAACGAACTTCGTTTCGCCTGAAATTGATCTTAAGAACCTTCATCGGCCCCAAAAACCTCTGCATACAAATTTTCACGTCAATCGGTTCGGTAGTTTCCGGATCTATAAGGTTCAGACAGACAGAAATTCATTTTTAGATATATAGAAGAAGATCATCTAAAACGATGAAATTTTTCTTTGTTTTCTTCCTTCTATTTCTTTTTCTTTCTTTTTACTCCTAATACTACTCTACTTTTCTCTTATAGTTTTCTTCTAATAAGAAAGTAATTATTTCTCCTTTCTACTTTCTTCTTCCTTTCCTCAACTTTTTTCTTCTTTAATTATCTATTATTTATTATCTTATTTATTCTTTCCTTTTTTATCTCCTCTTTTCTATATAATTTCTTCTTCTTCTTTCTTTCTTTCTTCTTCTATCTTCTTTATTGCCTTTCTCGTATACTAAGTGATCCTTCAAAATCGAACTTTTGATAGAAGGCTCGGAGATCAAGTGTGATAGTGTTACATATATACCAATCGATTCAGTTCGAAGAATTGAGGTGATGTCTGTATGTGTGTGTACAAAAATGTAAGACACACTTTTTGGTACCTAGCATTATTCAATTCGCTTGCAACAAGTTGCAATCGGCGCGGATTGCGGTCTAGTTGTTTCCTATTGAAAATTGGTTCGCGGCCATTGCGTTCCGTAGTTATTCAAAAAACATTGTTTTTTTGACAAGAGTCCCCCCTTGGAAAAAAATTCAAAATCGAAAAAAAATTGTCTACAGAAACCGATGCAATGCACTGAAATGACCGCAAATAGAGATACATTGAAGAAAAAAGCAAAATCTATCCCCCTAAAGTGCAAATTCGACCTCTGTCGTATATTTTTCTCATTTTTATAATGCGCGAGAAAGGCACCACCAACGCTAGGTGGATTAATTTGTTTTTTTTTCTTTGTTCTTTGTTCTTAGATTTTTCCTCTTCCTATTTTTTTCTTTCTGCTTTCTTCTTACTTCTTTTTCCTATTCTGCAATTTCTTTCTTGTTCCATTTCTCTTTCTTCATCTTTCTTTTTTTTTTCTCACATTTATCTAACTTCTAACTTGTTATTGCACATTTCCTTACGTTTTATCTCCAACTTTTCCAATCAATCATTTCTCACATATATGTTCTCACTTTTCCATGTGAGAAGTGAGCATCAAGATGTTAGAAGTATGAAGAAGAAAGAAGCGGGAAATGTGAATTACGAAGTCTCATTACTTTTTTGATGTTTAGTACTTTTCATGTCCTGTATGTCACATCGCACTTCTCAATCTACACAATGCATAGTGGCTAAAGCCGTGTGTTTGGCGCGTTTATTTAATAGTACCTTTATTATGGAATTTAGCGTAATGGTGTCTTCGATACATTTATCAGTAACTTAATGCGTTCCTTTGGAGGTATGCAGCTTACTGATCAACCGCCTTAAAAGTGAGATAAAAATGTTTTTTTTCACTTTACAACATATAAGGTTTAAATCTTCATAAAAGTTGTAGCAAAAGTTCTCCTGAAAAGCTTGGTTGAAGACACTAAGTTCGAAGTTCCGTTTTTTTTACGTTTTATGCTTACAACCCCTTAAAAAGGTTTTTTATATTATATCTTTTTCATTTTCATTTCTACATTTTTTGCATATTCTAGAAAGTTTTAGATAATATTTAAAATACGCCGGTTGGTGGATATTGCGACTTTAAACTTGAAAAATAAAAAAGCTTTAACTGTTTTGTTGGATTTTTAGTCATATTTGATTTAACTGCAACTTGGCAGCGGGTAAATTACAAAGTACAAGTAACGAACTCTTAATTAATACTTGAACTGTAGAGTTGTATGTAAGGAAAGTTTCATCAAAAACCATCTTCGACTATGCAAAGCAGAAATCATTCTCCTATCACAAGGAGTTGATGAAGCATTGCACCATGCGTCTCCATATGCTTGAATGCTTATACGCCGAACATGTTCAAAGCTTGTTCGCATCAAAAACGATAAATCTCCAAAAGAAATGAAATTACAAACGTGGCGTCTTTGTCAAAGTTTTTCAGGAGAACTTTTGCTACAACTTTGTTCACGATGACATATACCTTGCATGTTATAAAATGGAAAATATAAATTTTTCATCACACTTTTAGGGGGATTCATCATACGGGTAAATACCTCCAGAGATGCGCCATTCCGCTAAATCACATAATGAAGGTACTATTAAATAAGCCACCGTGCAATGCAGGAAGATTATTCCAAAACTGGGCATGAGCTGCAGAAGAGAGTTTGTGAGCTATGTGGAATGAATGTTTCAAATTCTACGAAACAGAACTTACAGTTGAATATTTAGATGAATTACTAAAAGAGAACTGGAAGTGTGAATAATTCATAGATACCGTTCCCCGGAAGTTTCAAAATAATTGTTATGAGAATTTTGTGTTAACCAAATCTGACGATATTCTGGATAAATTCTTTTTTTTTAATCGCTGATAGAAACTTCTCGGAAAACCCTATGAAGTAGTTCCGGAAATAATAATATAATATACTTTGAAGAACTCGATAATATATGGCGACGATTTCAGTTGAAACCCTTCTGGGCAATCTTTTCTTAAATGCCGTACATTTGGCTCGATAAAAAGCAGCCGGGTGGATGTTATCCTTTTCTCTTTTTATCCATTTATTGAAAAGATTCCTTAGAGTTGTAACTAAGAATTGTGCGATAAGAATTTAGATTGGAGCTTGGGCTCATGGGACATTAAATTAGTATTTGCCAATGACTCAGACGAATTACAAGAAATTTCCATCACGAGTTAATTATAACAATAACTTATAGGCACGTGTAAAGTAACCGTTCAATATAGAAAAAGTAAACATAGGTAAAACGAACACAGCCTCCCAAAAAGATTCGCTTCGTCACACAATGGAAAGCCTTTCGCGCGAACGGCGGCGCGTGTTTCTGTCGCATCTGGGTTCGCCGGCAGCACGTCAGGCTTTTTCACCCATCATAAATAAATATGTCAATTTCAATTTATCAGGACCCCTTCAATTTATGGGGACAGCCGTTGAAGCTGGGCGAATGTGAAGGACTTTTATGAGCCGGAGGCAGTTACTACACAAAGGATTCGCGTCCCCCCTTCCCCGAACGCCTATAGGTACCTAACGCGTATTGAAAGTTGACGTCGAAGGCTTTTGTAATTTTGGCATTGGAGCGTGTGTACATGACAGTGAGAGCACGCGTCTGTCGGTCAATGGAATTAGAAGATCTGCACGCTCGCACGGTCCGGAGGTGGAGTTACCTTGGCGCAAAACACTCCAATGTCGGCATGTGCGGAAGGAAATTGAATGGATCTATCGGAATGAATGGACCCCGATCCCCTGGAGGCAGTTTGTCAAAAGAATTTCCTGTGCTCCGCTGTTTTGGAAGAAATGGGAGGAAATTTCGAGGGTAAAAGGCAAGAAAATCCGATGAATGGAAATAGGTCCTCTGTCAGTGACAAAAGGCGCACACAGGCTTTTAATGTAATTACATGGATGGAGAATTTAATCACCGAATAAACATCATTGTGGGTGTGAGAAGTTGCTTCGAGATGCCTACATGATGATTTTGAATAACACGAATAATTTGGGATGCCTTTCTGTGACAAAGAAGAAAATAATAATAATCGACAAATGCAAAAACTTTGTCGATTTATTTTCCAAAAGTCCTTACAAACTTCCGCAATGAGCGGGAACGGATCGAAGTTTCATCCTCAATAAAGTTGTAATCCTTCCAATCAAATCCTCCACCCATAATCATGTTGTCAGGCAAACCATCCATCCAGCGAGAAGCGCCAGTAATCCATCCATGTTTCATGCCAGGAATTAAGGTGGAATTTACAAGTTTATTTAGCAAGCTCCCCAAGCGTTCGGATCCAGCATCGAGGACTGCGAACAGAGCGCTATGAATCGGCAAAATGCACCTTGGCAAAAAAGGGGGAGCACAAGTCAACTGGAAAACACAACACGCACCCAGCAGTCTGATTCATGTCGGGATACATCGAGTGAGGGAGGAAGCAAGTTCCCCCATTTGTCTCCTGAAGCGTTGTGGGGATCATTTCATTACGTGACTTTCGTTCGGCACGTATAATTGTAAATCGGCAAAAACCAAAAGTCGAAAAGTTGGTTTTTCCGGGCGGTTAGGGATTAGTTCCTATTAGAGTTGAACGGGATTAGTGAGCATTGGTTTTGGGGTTTGAAAATGGGATGTCGTCCTGCCTCCGACGAGTGCTGTTACACCGCACCTAATCGCTTCTGAATAATTACGCTTTAATTGTGAGTGACGCTTTCAGCCCGGAACCCTTTATGCAATTCCTTCACTTCAATTAAACATTAATTAACCATCAAACTGACATCCAATTACCAGTGCAGTTGCACACATTTTCTCCTCTCGCCCTCCCCAAATCTCGGAAACCTAATGAACTGCTAAACTCCTTCGCATCCCTTTTCGATTTCACAACTCAATTTGGATCCTTCCGGCAATAATGGCAGCAACAAGCTGAACTACAAAAGGAACACTCGCATAATTGCTGTGTGCTGTTGTAGTTTTTGCTGCTGCCCACACGCCGCCCGTCTCACCTCATCAGACGCAACTGCTTTCCGTGCACGTATCCTTCAATTAGAACTTCGAAGCCGGAAATTAAGTACAACAACTTGCGCGCAACTGTTCGCATACTTTTTGACTGCGATCGAGAGGGGTTGGTCGGTTTGCATTCAGCCACAAATCGTAATCATAAAGAGAGCGCAGTGCGTAAAGTGGGAATGTCCGGTGGATTTTTTGAAGAAATCGTCAATGGTTGACTTGTTTGGTAAAAAAAATCTTAACCTAAAGGAGGTACTTCAAAATTTAATTGAATACACCAACAACTATAATTTATTTTGCTTTTGTGGCATAACGTTCTGACCAAAACTCGGCCTGCCTATCAAATGCGCGCCATTCCTACGCGTGCAATTATCTTTTGACGATGCTGCTGATAGTGAGTTTAAAGACTCAATGGATCTTTCCTTACAGTATGAAATTGGCAGCAGTAATTTATCATTGTTTCCTCAAACGATGTCTCCAGTTATAAGAACACTGTTACAATAATTGTAATAATTAGTTTGTATTCCTGTAGTTGCATATTCCATTACAACTGTGTGGAACTCGCTATTATTAGAACATTATCGTAATTATTGGTATAGAGCTAAGGAAAGAAACTCGTTGATAATTTATCGAATTTCTATGTAGGCTCGTTGTCGATTTAACGAATTCCTATGTGGGCTTCTCAGATGAAATTATTTGAAAGGAGAAAATTTGGTTCCATGGATGGGAAAAAAGGAGGACATATAGACAAGTATGATTTGACTATGTGGTTTTATTCAAAACTTTCTTATTTTACATTTTTAAAATCCTTACATATATTTGTCAGATTTTTCTATGGCATTCATTATTAAGGGAATGCGATACCACATGTCGAAACTGATCACCTTTTCATTCCAAATTGTGAAAATAACATATTTGAAAAAAATAATCTTCGAAAAGATCTGACCTCCCCAGGGTCAAGAAAATCATCTAAGAAGTTTGCCTTCAAAATCAGTTGCTTGCTTCCCAGGTGTTCGTGATTATCGATGATCACTAGTTAAAAACCGCAGGTCGCTCTGGGTTGACCAGATTTTTTTTTTGCTTGGTTTAAAAAAACACCTGTTGACCTTTCATGGGAATTGAAACTCCCTTTGGTAATTAAACTATTTGAATAAAGTCTTAAGTCTATAAGACGAATTAATAGGATTTTTCATTCCTTGGAAAAATCTTACGAAAAATCCGCGGAACTTCCATTGGAATCACCTGGAAAGCGTTCTCCGAAATACATGTATCTTTATTCAACATCTTTATTCAAATTTTTAGCTTCCTTGCTGTCGTTTAATATGAACTACGAACATTTCTATTTTTTTCGACAGTTGTTTAGATAATAAACAATTTTTCAAAAAAAGTTCATTTTGTCAAAAGAATGTCATTTGCGGCTAAAATAAGGACAGAGGGTTTTTTTTTTTGAAAAAAAAGGACATGTCCTCCAAAAGTTACTATCTGGCATGCCTATCCTATGCTATTTGTTTGTTCTATGCTACAAGTTAGCTTTTGACCCGCAAAAAAAGCTTGAGCTTGAGCTTGAGCTTGATTGACTGCTCGTAGTTGCTACTGCACAGGGAACCAACAGATGTTTGCTTGGGACTAGCACACATCTTCAATGTACAAGTACTGGTGATCTCATTTGTTAGGTCATACTGGCGCCTGCCACGTCAGAATGCAAGTCAATGTAGGGAAGGGGGAGGAAATGATGATGCAATCACTCGCCCACTACAAGCCGAATATACCTCTGCACTTGCCACGAGTTCATGCGGAATTTGTTGGAATTTCTGGGTTAGGTTGGAGAGGCAGAGGTCCGTCTTGGTTAACGAGCTGCCAATGTGATAGATAGGAGAAGGTAACTGATGGAATTTCTAATTGGATGTAGGAAACGAGCTCTATAGTTCATTTCCAATTCTAGCAGATTACTATTAGAATACTCAAGTTGAAGGTATAGGAATAGTAATGGAAACGGTATGGTAGAACATGAGAAATAAAGAGAAAGATACAAAAAGTAGGAAAATGGAACGGACCTGGGATTGAACCCACGACCTCCTGCGTATGAGGCAGAAGCAGTAGCCATATGACTACCAAGCCCGCTATTAGCTTTTGACCCGCAAAAAAAAAAAAAAAAAAAAAAAAAACAAAAATAAAGACCAGCGGATCGAAAAAAATCAGCGTCAGCAATGAACTTCCTCTGGAAATTCGGATGAATTTCCTCTGGAAATTCGGATGAATTTCCTCTGGAAATTCGGATGAATTTCCTCTGGAAATTCGGATGAATTTCCTCTGAATTGGATGAATTTCCTCTCTGAATTCGGATGAATTTCCTCTGGAAATCGGATGAATTTCCTCTGGAAATTCGGATGAATTTCCTCTGGAAATCGGATGAATTTCCTCTGGAAATCGGATGAATTTCCTCTGGAAATCGGATGAATTTCCTCTGGAAATTCGGATGAATTTCCTCTGGAAATTGGATGAATTTCCTCTGGAAATCGGATGAATTTCCTCTGAATCGGATGAATTTCCTCTGGAAATCGGATGAATTTCCTCTGAAATCGGATGAATTTCCTGAATTGGATGAATTTCCGAAATTGGATGAATTTCCTCTGAAGTCGGATGAATTTCCTCTGGAAATTCGGATGAATTTCCTCTGAAATTCGGATGAATTTCCTCTGGAAATCGGATGAATTTCCTCTGAATTGGATGAATTTCCTCTGGAAATTCGGATGAATTTCCTCTGGAAATTCGGATGAATTTCCTCTGGAAATTGGATGAATTTCCTCTGGAATTGGATGAATTTCCTCTGGAAATTTGGATGAATTTCCTCTGGAAATTTGGATGAATTTCCTCTGGAAATTCGGATGAATTTCCTCTGGAATTCGGATGAATTTCCTCTGGAAATTGGATGAATTTCCTCTGGAAATCGGATGAATTTCCTCTGGAAATCGGATGAATTTCCTCTGGAAATTCGGATGAATTTCCTCTGAAATTCGGATGAATTTCCTCTGAATTGGATGAATTTCCTCTGGAAATCGGATGAATTTCCTCTGGAAATTGGATGAATTTCCTCTGAATCGGATGAATTTCCTCTGGAAATTCGGATGAATTTTCTCTGGAATTTCGGATGAATTTCCTCTGGAAATTCGGATGAATTTCCTCTGGAAATTCGGATGAATTTCCTCTGGTAATTCGCATGAATTTTCTTTGGTAATTCGGATGAATTTCCTCTGAATTCGGATGAATTTCCTCTGGAAATTCGGATGAATTTCCTCTGAATTCGGATGAATTTCCTCTGAATTGGATGAATTTCCTCTGGAAATTCGGATGAATTTCCTCTGGAATTGGAATGAATTTCCTCTGGAAATTCGAATGAATTTCCTCTGAATTGAATGAATTTCCTCTGAATTGAATGAATTTCCTCTGAAATTGAATGAATTTCCTCTGGAATTCGAATGAATTTCCTCTGGAAATTGAATGAATTTCCTCTGAAATTCGAATGAATTTCCTCTGGAAATTGAATGAATTTCCTCTGAATTGAATGAATTTCCTCTGGAATTCGAATGAATTTCCTCTGGAAATCGAATGAATTTCCTCTGGAAATTGAATGAATTTCCTCTGGAATTGAAATGAATTTCCTCTGAATTGGAATGAATTTCCTCTGAATTCGAATGAATTTCCTCTGAAATCGAATGAATTTCCTCTGGAATTCGAATGAATTTCCTCTGGAAATTGAATGAATTTCCTCTGAATTGAATGAATTTCCTCTGAATTGGAATGAATTTCCTCTGGAAATTGAATGAATTTCCTCTGAAATCGAATGAATTTCCTCTGGAAATTGAATGAATTTCCTCTGAATTCGAATGAATTTCCTCTGGAAATTCGAATGAATTTCCTCTGGAAATTCGAATGAATTTCCTCTGAAATTCAGATGAATTTCCTCTGGAAATTCGAATGAATTTCCTCTGAAATTCGAATGAATTTCCCCTGGAAATTCGAATGAATTTCCCCTGGAAATTCGAATGAATTTCCACTGGAAATTCGAATGAATTTCCTCTGGAAATTCGAATGAATTTCCTCTGGAAATTTGAATGAATTTCCTCTGGAAATTTGAATGAATTTCCTCTGGAAATTCGAATGAATTTCCCCTGGAAATTCGAATGAATTTCCCCTGGAAATTCGAATGAATTTCCCCTGGAAATTCGAATGAATTTCCCCTGGAAATTCGAATGAATTTCCCCTGGAAATTCGAATGAATTTCCCCTGGAAATTCGAATGAATTTCCCCTGGAAATTCGAATGAATTTCCCCTGGAAATTCGAATGAATTTCCCCTGGAAATTCGAATGAATTTCCCCTGGAAATTCGAATGAATTTCCCCTGGAAATTCGAATGAATTTCCCCTGGAAATTCGAATGAATTTCCCCTGGAAATTCGAATGAATTTCCCCTGGAAATTCGAATGAATTTCCCCTGGAAATTCGAATGAATTTCCCCTGGAAATTCGAATGAATTTCCCCTGGAAATTCGAATGAATTGACCCTTGGAAATTCGGATGAATTTCCCCTGGAAATTCGGATGAATTTCCCCTGGAAATTCAAATGAATTTCCCCTGGAAATTCAAATGAATTTCCCCTGGAAATTCAGACGAATTTCCCCTGGAAATTCAGATGAATTCCCCTGGAAATTCGGATGAATTTCCCCTGGAAATTCGGATGAATTTCCCCTGAAATTTGAATGAATATCCCCTGGAAATTCGAATGAATTTCCCCTGCAAAACCGAATGAATTTCCCCTGGAAATTCGGATGAATTTCCCCTGGAAATTCGGATGAATTTCCCCTGGAAATTCGGATGAATTTCCCCTGGAAATTCGGATGAATTTCCCCTGGAAATTCGGATGAATTTCCCCTGGAAATTCAGATGAATTTCCCCTGGAAATTCGGATGAATTTCCCCTGGAAATTCGGATGAATTTCCCCTGGAAATTCGGATGAATTTCCCCTGGAAATTCGGATGAATTTCCCCTGGAAATTCGGATGAATTTCCCCTGGAAATTCGGATGAATTTCCCCTGGAAATTCGGATGAATTTCCCCTGGAAATTCGAATGAATTTCCCCCTGGAAATTCGAATGAAGTTCCCCCTGGAAATTCGAATGAATTTCCCCCTGGAAACTCGAATGAATTTCCTCTGGAAACTCGGATGAATTTCCTCTGGAAGTTCGGTTGAATTTCCGCTGGAATTTCGGATGAATTTCCTCTGGAAGTTCGGATGAATTTCCCGTGAATTTTCATATAATTTATTTGTTTAAATATGAATGAATTTTTCGTTAAATTTTTTTATTTTCTTCACGAGGAAATTCAGAAGAATTTATTGTTTATTTCTGAATGAGTTTTCTTTTCAACTTCGTATGACTTCTAGTGAAATTTCAAATGAAATAAGCATTGAAATTCGGATGAATTTCTTGTCTATTGCCTATTGTAATTCTAATGAATTCATTGTGCCAATGAATGTTCCATGGAAATTTGTAATTTTGGTTTCGGTGAAAACTTTAAAGAGTTTCCCATTTCCTGTGGAATTTTAAAAGTATTTTACGTCGAAATTTTGAAAAATCAGCAATTATTTCCCATGCAAATTTTAAATAATTTCATGTGGAAATATGAAAAAAATCTCATGGAATTCATATTTTGAGAGTTCTTGAGTTAGGTCTCTACACCTACTAATGATCCCCCTCATAAAGTAAGTAAAACACCGAAAAGCAACCATCACCTTGCTGATCCTGTTATTCACTTTCAAAAATCGAACACTAGGAGATTGGTTTCCGTTCTACTTCGCTCGTCCGCTCAATTCCTACGTGTAGGTATGTGTCGGTTGCCATCAATTTTCCCGTGATTGGAAAACGGCGGAAAAGCTCATACCAGTAGTGATTACACTTCCGCAAAAATCACATTCAACTAAGCGTTACCAAAATGAAAAGGGTTCATTCGCTCCCGCACGGATGCCTGCCAATATATCGGGCAGGGATGTTTCTCCATCGTCATCGATTGACAGGCAGGCGGCAGTATGTTCGCGTGCAGTTCGAAACCGTGCACGGTGAGAAACATGTGGGCGATTTTTGCATTTCCCACAAACCGATTCGAACGAAGACATTTTTCAAGGTTATCCCTCGAGTCGAGCCCGTGGGTACGGCTGGGTTGTAAAATTTAAATAACACACGTGGGCTATGGTTGTCTAATGGGTCGATATCCTAATAGGAAATGAATAGATATTGGATTTCTAACTGATGACGTGTTGGCAGAGCTCTCGGATGAGTGGTGCTCAAATTAGAAGGCAGTGGCGTACCTATCCGAATGGTGATTACACACATAGGGTGGTAATTGGATCGTCAATTACTGCACTTTTTACTCCACGAGTTGAGGGGATTAGGATGAATATCTGAACAGATGAAGCTGGGAAGAGTTTGGCATTTGAATTTAACGCCCATTTGTGGCACAATGTGTTCCATGAATATTTCATCTATCTCCCATGGTCCCCAAATAATCTTTATTCAAAGCAGGTCCCTAACAGGATCAAACCCTTAACTCATATAATCCCTAAATTATGGTTCTTTCGATCAATATGGAACAAGCCTGGAAGATGGGGAGAAAAAAAATATGCGAACGGCACCACCTGAAGTCGATATCTCACGGAAGGGGTGACCCGAGCAGTAGCAGCAAAAATAAAGAATCTGCGGGACAAAATCTCCAACTTTATGATTCTTTTGCTACTTCCCCGCCAGACGAATCGGCGACCGAAAACATTGCAGCAGAGCTCGGGTGAAAGGACTTTATTACAACGCAGTGGCAGTCAAACTTGGAGAATAGGGGATATTGGTCTGAAACGCATCGGTGATTCAATAAATTTCAAATGATAAAACAGTTTGAAAATTGGCTAAAAATAAACTTACTTGATTAGATGTCTCGTTAATGCAGCGATAATTATCCATAAGTCGATTATAGAAGATCAAATGGACTTTGAGCACTCACAAATCAAATATGTATCACGCTGCAGCATGATTTCATATTAACCCACTCATCCCCAAAAAACTCCGACAGTGGCAGCAGCGGCAGCTTCGACGACAAAACGAAAAGCAATCACGATCAACCCCCATAAATTGATTCCGACGACAGAGCGCCATATGTGACCAATACGAACGTTACACACGAACACACGTGCTTGGGAAGATTTTTTTTGCTCTCCCCCCGTCGAAGAATGTTGCCCCATCTAAATCTTGCAGAACTTGACCCCCGCATCATGTCACACGGGGACTCGATTTGGCTGCTGCGCTCACGGGAAAGCAAGGTGGATATCGTTCGCCATAATCTTGTTTGGATAAACGTGATTCCTGGACTTCCTTGGGCCATTTTTCTTGATGTTTAGGAACTGTGGGGTGCTCTGTGTGTGTGATTTGGCGTGAAGGGGAGACCATTCGTTCGTCAATTCGGCTGGAGCTAACCGGAGCTCTGAAGCGAAGGCGGTTGGGAAGGGCGGTTCAAGTTTGGCAGCTTTCTGGGCACGTGATTATGCTGGAAAGAAGCTGTAACAGTCGCACGAACCAAGTCGCATGAAAGAACCAGGAAGGAACGTAAATCATGATTCGATGGGACTCAGATGTTTTTGAGCTGGTTGGGTGCCGTTTAAATGGAAAAGGGTTTCAATATTTGGTGATAATCTGAGTATAGTTTTAGAATTGATATAAAACTAATAAACTTACCTTTTTTTGTTTCACATGCACCGGTGTGTAACAAAAGATTATAATATCACTTCAAAAAGGATTTGGAAGGATGCCATGCTAGCTTATTTCCAAACATTTAGAGGAATTCTCTGAATAAACATCCCAAGAACATCTAAGATTTTTTTTCCGAGAATGCCTGTACGAATTCCGTCGAAAATTTGATTGTGCTTTCTTTCAAGATTTCATATATTGAAGTAACTGTCTGAGGAATTTCCAGAGATACCTACGTCATAAAAAAATCCAAAGGAACCTTCAGTGGATTCGCCGTAAGCTTGAATGATTCTAGAAAGAACGCAAAGTCGAATTTCCGAGGAAATTTCAAGCAGAGTTCATCAAGAAATTTTCAGTGGAAAGATTTTCAGAAGGAAAAGTTGGAAGAATTCTCTAAAAGAAACTGCATCGGTAGGTATTTTGATAAAAATAAGTTATTCTCGGAATAAGTTCCTGAATTAAGTGGGCTTCGTTACCATGTGGTTAGCATCGTTAATCGTTTAGATGTATGTGCTACGGAGCGTGGGATCTATTGGTGTTAAGTGTTCAGTATGTATAAAAAGAATAGAAAGTTATCGCAAGCGAGCGATAAGTATGAAATGATGTGCGAAAATATCGTTTAGTCGTATGGACCAATGGTGCATGCGCCCGAAACAACAGCTGCGCGACGTGAGGCATAAAGTATGAATATTTGTTTAGTCTTAGTTCGCATTTGCCTTACCCCGTCCCCAGCGCGTATACTCAAGGTCGTATGTATGTACGGATTGGCCTCTGACGGCTTTACTACCCGAGCAGAAGCCATGAACAGAATAACAAAACATGATATGGATTTGATTGATATAAGAGATAAAAGAACAGGCAACAATATCAAAAATTTGCACCGAAATATCATTTAAATATCAAGATATGTTATGGATAAGAACAAACCAATGGCACATGATATTGATCACTTCTTACAAATAGCATAACTTGATCTCCTTTTGATATTTTAGTGCAAAATATTGATATTGTCGTCTGATCTTTTATCTCTTATATCAATCAAGTCCATATCTCATTTTGCTATCTAATCAACATTTGATATTATTTAGCTATTATCGTCCACCCGGGTAAAAACCCGGAAGTTGGTAGCGTGGAAGACCAATGGGCAGCCTTCAAGAACGCGATAGGAGCGAAAAGAAGCCGAAGTCATTCTATTGCGACTAGGGTGACCATATGAAATTTTTCCAAAGGAGGACAATTCTCCCGAATTGGGCGAAAAAGGAGGACATTTGGTTGAAAAAGGAGGACATTAAAACATCGATCGATTTCTAATTTTAATATGATTAAGAATATTATATTTGTTAGATTTTTGCACAGTGAAGTCTGTTGGAAGCAGGGTTGTAAATTTTCGGCAGCACTGAATGAAGGTGATGTTTTTTTATATCATGTTTTTATTTTCTTCCTGCTTTGAAATCAACCTCACATTCCCGGAGAGGCAGAAAAGTAAACAACAGAAGTCACATCACCCACTGCGCCACGAAGATGAAATTTACCACTGCAAAATATACACATTCACCAAGCAAATTGAAAAAATTCACCACGCGTTTAAATGGGCCACTCACAGTCATACGGTAAGGCGCGAACTGAGCAGCCTGTCAGAGCGACTTGTGAGTAGCTGAATGCGAAATTGAACAATCGGTGTTGGAAATGATTTTTCGGCTGCACCCAGTCGCACTCACCACGGCCGCGATGAAGGCGACTGCAGATTATACTGAGATCCATGTTTTTACTGCATTGACTGTGAAATATTTCTACCCTGGTTGGAAGAAGCTTTGGAAGTCGCGGCAAATACAACGTATTCTTCTATTTTATTAACATAACAGATTACTTTATTCACTCCAGATGGAGCGTTTCAAACTCTTATTATAGTCTACATAAAGCACTTTCTAATTATAAGCTACCAGCAACATCTTTTTAATGGAAAGATTGTAACTGCAACTTATTTTAAAATCAGTAGTGCACTAATGTTGAATTTTATTATGCTGGCATTTTCAGCGATATTCCACAGAATTCTAACAAGAATCATTGTTTGCAATTCTGAATACAGTAACCGTTCGCTAACTGGGCTAAGAGCACAGCCCAGTTAGCGAATGCTGCTCGCTAACTGGGCTGACCTGTCAAACGCTGATGGACACCGAGGGTGATGTCGATGCAATGTT
This sequence comes from Armigeres subalbatus, assembly GCF_024139115.2. Lineage (NCBI taxonomy): Eukaryota > Metazoa > Arthropoda > Insecta > Diptera > Culicidae > Armigeres > Armigeres subalbatus. The sequence goes on from NC_085140.1 coordinate 334,575,981, forward strand.
TTGAATTGCTTTTTAAAAACAATAAAAATATGCAACACGAGTAATTTGCCAATTGGGCGAATCTAACAAAATGCAAATAACTCAACCACAATTATTTACATTACATGCTAAAAGACCTCATTCCTTGTTTGTTGTGTTGCTTTAAAATTATTCATTTGTACAAGATAGTCTTGTTTTTATTCAAACAACTAGCTAAAGCCTACACTCAGCGAACTGGACTATCGAAATTCATAACTGGCGCCTTATGAATATTCGACTGTTTATTCCACCATCAGTGCTTCTTATACGCAGTTACCTCTTCGAATACTCAAGCGTCGATGGGCGTGTGGTCTACATATCGACCTCCCGACTCCGACGTCCATGGTTCGAATCCAGTCTGCCGCACTTCACTTTTTTTTAAATGAAAATCATCATTCATAAGGCAACATATTGAAATTCATACCGATTCCTTGTGGCAAATTTCCATAAGGCGTTTTATTGAAAATCGTACGTCCATTTTCCTCAGTGTAGTACGCTGCTCATACGGAATGGGTTTACGGAAAATTTGATCAAATTACCAAGGTAAATTTGACAGCTGATTCAGTATGGGAAAAATGTTACTTTTCCGTACGGAATATTTTTCGGTAAGGAAAAGTGATAGCTCCATTTAGCTTACCCAGCATTTTTAGCGTTACGAAATTTTCTCTACTTGTCAGCTCCGTACTGCTCACGGAATTTCAGTAGCGGAATCATTCCGTGACCATTCCGTATCCTATCTATTTGTACAGTACTTTTCAGCAGCGTACTAGCTTTAAGTCATGCATTATTGTTTGGCAGCAATTTTAAAAATGTAAGCAGCAATTGGACATTTTAGGGGTATTGTAAATGTCATTTATAACCACAGAGAAATAACCATCAAACTGCTAAACTTTAAATAGTCCACAATGGTGGAATGGTTCACATTCTAAATTTTAGTTGTGGCCATGTTCACAAATTCTCGCAAATTTCAACTACCGAGATTATTGACTCAACTGATCCGGGTTTATTATGAGGGTACTTCTTACAGATTAACAGATTTTAACGGTAGATATTGAAATGGGTGCGATTGATTTCGATGCCATAGTAAATTACTCTGCTTTCGGGCAAGAAGTTAATTTTTAAAAGGTCTTCCACATTCCTGAACATTATTTTGCGACCCTAATTATTGTTTTAATTTCTGAATAAAAATAATAGTTGGTTTACGCCCGATTATCATGTTACTCGAGAATCAAGTATATTGACTCGTCTCCCTTTTGCATGCCCCTTGCTAGCTTTGACAATGAAATGTCAAACTACTTTTGACGTCTATTTTTGACGGTTGTCTGCTTTTTAACTGGGCTGTAGCCCAGTTAGCGAACGCCCAGTTAAAAAGCAGCCCAGTTAAAGAGCGCCCAGTTAGCGAATGGTTACTGTACTGTATTGCAAACATGGATAACTGACCGAACATTAGGTTCTATAAGAACCGAATACAAGATGCTTATTTGTCCAGCCATTTTTTTTAGTGCCATTGAGAAGCACAATTTAAGGCATGTGCATGACATAGCTGTTGGATAACCCCATTTCGATCGTGAAATAGGCTCTGATTGACACCGAAAACATTCCCGCAAATCCATGTAGCTGGAAAACAATTGGGAACAGTTTGAGCATCTGACATAACACGAATACGCTTGGAGGCGGTTTTCGTACCGGACGAAGTCTGGTAGATCTCACTGTAGGGGATTACAGCAGTGCCGGGCGGGTTCAGGTTGACAATCACAGAAGCTTCATTACCGAAGGGATTCCAGTTCTTGTTTTGCTGTTTGTTTCTAATTTTGATTCAAAACGATCATTCTCGAGAATACTGCTATAGCACTTAACATGATTTGATGAGGTACTGCTTTACTACTGGATGAGTTGAGGCTGACATCAGAGACGGCAGGATTCCAGAAGGTTTGAAATCGGACTGCTTTCAGCAAGCATTGGGAATTTTTGCATTTCTATTGATCTCACTGGGGTTGACATGGAGTCCTCCATTAAACTGGTTGTTGCACTTCACAGGAATGCGAAACAGGAAAGATCGAAATCTTTCTCATTATTCTCCACGATCGGTTTCGATTCATAGTTGCTTGGCAGATACTTGTCTTCGGACGGAAAGAACAGGAATGATTCGTTAGCTAGCTTCACTGCACTGCACTGCCTTGACAACGAATAAAACATTGTTAGAGTAGACTTCTGGTGGTTCACTAGGCAGGCTCTTGTTCTGTCGGTCGGTTTCTCGTCGGAATGTTTCTTAGCTTATGGTTCATCCCTTAGCTTGATGTACCGAGATTGATGGACCAATGGATTGGACCATTATTGACCCATACTGTGAAAAAGCTTTGGAACTCTCATCGCGAGGAGACTGCACGGATCGGATGGAGTTGGGATTCGGTTACTTCTCAACCGACAACAACGTACATGACGTTTGATTTTGCTACAGGCTCTTTCAGGTAGTTCCGACACTCTTGACTTTGGAACAGATTGAAGTGTCATCTGGGTGGCGAAATAATCAAATAACGGTTCCACCAGCATATAGTCATCGCTGTGGATGTCATCAAAAGCTCGTAATGTTCATCCAACTTTGGAACAAATCGATGCCACTCATCGTAACAGAATTGGAGCTCACTGTCGTAGATTCCAACCGCACTAGGCTTATATGGTTGTAGCCATCTGGTTTGCGTAACTGAAACTGCCTCCATTTTCTCCTTGAGCTTAACCACTCTTCGCAGCCAATCGAGGAACGCGTCGTACGAGGCCCGCAGGTGCTGTTGTGTTATTTTACCAGAGGCCACCAGAGGTCGCTTCTGGACATGTCCAGAAAACATAATGTTTTAGAGTAGCCACGGCCTCCAACATACTTTAGACAGTGAAATTCAGTTCAGTTCCGGCGATCTCGTTGGCCGTTGGCCGGTTTTACTTTTTGAACCGGCGTGCTACTATCAAACTAATGACGTACGCACGGTTCGACGACGTTTAGTAGAACTGATTACCAATGACACAATTCACACACTTCTACACCAAGAGACCAAAATTTCAAACTAAAAATTAGGATCCAATATCTGTAGGACAGGAAAACATACTCATTGAATTAGGTACAAGAAAAACATTTCCTCCACTGAAAAATGTTTTCGGAACATTGTTTAATATCCAATCAAAGTAGCAGACTTTTAGTATAAAAAAAAGACTCCCTAACCATTTTTTTTTACAAATGTGCTCTATCGCACCTATTTGGGTGAAAATGGATTGATGAATACGTAATTAAATACAATTTTAAATGATCTTTTTGTGTGCACAATGTGCTTGCTTCGAAAATTCTAGTTTACATGAAATATTTGTACTTTAAAAACAGTGACATTGAAATGGTGTCGCGTTACGAAAATAGTCATATAATTGATACTAGACAAAAAGTACAAACATTGGAAATGTAATATTTCGGATTCTCTTAGTACTTGTCAAGAGCTTTCTTTTCGTGTATTAAGATCCAAAATCGGACCATTTTCCATGAAGTTACACTAGGTACAAAAATATGGTGTCGCGTTACGCGAATTGAATGTGCTTCTGTAATAAGGGATAAAATGCTTTCAGTTTATTGATACAGTATCACAATGGTTTCTTTTCAGTAATTTAGGGCTTGTACATGAATAGCGTAACAAAATTGGTGGTGTAACGGGGTGTGTCATTTGGTAACTCTCCATACTACAAAAAATAGGTTACCGTACGAAAATGTTACGGAGTGGTGGGAAATTACAAATCTTTGGTGTTGTGTAGGACCCTTCGGGGTCGTCCGTTAATAAGTCACGAGAAACTGAGTTTTTAAATTAAATTTTCGTTTTAATCTCTCTTTTCCACGCAATATCACCATGTCACTCATATGAGTAAACGTAACTAACAGTTTGCTGACGAACACGGTATCCTTCTACCATGTCACGAACCGTCAAACTTGTTTGTAGATGCCTAGTATGATTATATTTTTTCCAATGGTTCGTTTATTTGAAAGGCTCATTTGACGCGAAGCGTGACGGAGCCGCAGTTATGTTTTTTAATACAAGTTTTATCTTGATTCTTAAACATATTTTCAGCTTTGAGAAACCGAAAGACTCGTGTTTTTTTTTCTCCATTCCATTGCAAAGAGTTTATAATGGCGTAAAATTAGAGTAATATTTTTCTGATCGAAAATCATGATGGCCATGTTGAAAATGGATAATTCTCAAGCCGGTGAAATTTATCACTGGAATTCACGATTAAACGATATTTCCACCGCGTTAAGTACTTTCTAGTTAGTTGATATAAATTTTCAAATATTTTGAAGTGGACTTGCAGTTTCAGTAGACTTGCATGATATTGTTATTGTAACTAATTTTAATTGATTGCCCAGAACTACATTATTTCGCTGGCGCGTGGTGTTTAGGCTATTTTTTTTCACTAGCCGTCATCATGAAATCGAACGCAAACTTCATTTCGATTGCAGTACATCGAAAAAATAACCTGAAAAAAATAATATTTGGTGGTTATTCTTATCATTATTGACATAAACAATTCATTTTGTTTAATTTTTCTGCAAATCTATTTCTCTTTTTTCAAAGCACATTATTGACAGCTGCCGCAGCCAAATTCCCTTTTTGCGGGTGGTTTAAAAAGAGTTTCAATTATAGAAGGGTTATAGTGGTTATCTAGAGAGGGCCACTTGATCATATCATACTCTTATAGTGGTCATCAAAAGGTTGTCGTTTAAAAGCTGGTTTTATTAGTAGATCTTTTAATTTGATCTTGAAAACCATTTCTGGAGCGGAATAAAGCTTGAAATGATATTTGGGATACCAGAAACATTGGTTGAGACATAAGACGTATTCCAATCTTTTCGGAAATAAATAAAAATTTGAAAACAAACATGTTGATGTATACGCGAAATGCTTAGAATAAGTCAAGACTCCAAACCGTATACCAGAGCTGAAAAACGCAATTGCATTTCAAAATGCGAAAAAGTGCAATTCAGCGATGGTGTCGCGTTACGAAATGCAGCGCGCTATATTTATCATATTCAAAGCGAAAAATCTCAAAATGAATATTCTATTAGAAAGGAAATTTAGTGAGGATAATTTTACACCTGTTTAATCATATGTCCCCGCGGCTAATTTTCGAATGCAGACCTAATTTCTCGCTGAAAGTCGGCTCCTCATGGTGTCGCGTTATGAGAGATGAGAGTTTAAAAGGGATTAGTGAGAAGTGAGAGGATTGAATAATGAGAAGAAAAAAGTGAAAAGTGCAAAATGAATAGATATAAGTGAAAATGAGAAGAGGATTAGCTAAAAGTTAAATGTGAACATTTTCATCATCATTCATCATCAACACACTGAAACGTCCCCACGGGCATGTAAATACATTATCATCTGCTTTCTATGTTTTGTGCATCATTTATTTTAGAAAGAGTTTGTTTGATCCCATCTGGAAAACAACATATTCGGTTTATTAGGTCAAACGACCTGTTTGGTAGAATGTTAATTTTTAGCCGTTATATTGTTTCGGTCGAACAACATTTTCGACCATATTATCAATTCGGCAAGATGAACTGCTCGACAAAATGATATTTTCTGCCGTACGGCCACAATAAACTGTTCTGCTAAACGACAAATGCGGCCAAACGACCTGTTCGGCTGAATGATATTTTTGCCGAAATAACCTGTTCGGCCTATCGGCAAATTAACTGTTCTGCCAAAAGGCTCTTTTAGATCAATCAACTTTTCGGCTAAACGACCCGTTTGGCCTTTCCAAACTTTCGGCCAAATGACTTGTTCGGCTATGAAGCCTGTTTGGCTGCATGATTTTCTATCAGTTTGATAGTGACCTTGTGGTTTGTTCGTCCAAATAACATTTTCCACCAAACAGCTTTCGGCTTAGTCCCGTTTGCAAAATGGCTTCCAGTGAAACAGATCTTCTCATGCAAGTATTCTCGGAGAAACCCCCTAAATAATCCTTGCAGTCCCAGAAAAAATTCAAATGCATATTTTAAATATTTCTTAAGAAAAATTTAGTTTGAATTAACCGCAGAAATTGTTTCTAATACTCGAAAACTTTTAATTATTTTCAATAGAAGATTTCCAACTTCTATCTATATAATAAAAATGAGTTGAGATTTCCTTCCTGACGATTTGCAATTTTTTCCCTAATCGATTCGTTCTGGGATCCGCAAGGTTTGTATATACAAAAAGTTGGTAAATTTGACGGGGAAATGTAAACAAAAACATTAGGATACAATTTTGGGTCACAGTACAACAATACAAACGCACGAAAAATGATCTAGAGTGCGGTGCTGCAACGTGCAAATGGTACATTGTGACATTTGCAACACCCGGGCAAAGCTGGGTTTCTTTCGCTAGTACCGTGCGGGACCGAAATCCTTACAGCACCGAAATCCGTCCACCTTGTGAGATATCAATAAGTTAAAGGAGGTTAAAGGTAATTAATGTAGGAATAATTAATCTTATCCTATTCAGATACTTGACAGTAAGCTTTTAGGATATAGAATTCGAAAGAAGGCTTTGAAATTGAAACAACGAAAATCAAAAACAAATCTTCACCCACCAAACGCGAAGTTTGTGCCGCCATTTTGTTTTCGGGTAGAGCATAATTGCATCAAAAGAAACTGTGTTTTAATTGCTAATTGCAAATCATTACACAAGATAAGCGGAATGCAAATCGAAGGGATCGCTTCTCAAGGTGCTTATCGAACTATTTACAGTGCTAGTTTAGTCAATCAGACTGTTTCAACTTAAATATTTAGTTATAGCTGTTTAGAAATATTTAGAAATAGCTGTACGAATTTTGATCCTTTGGTTCGAAATCAGTCCACGGTGGATGGATTTCAAGTCAGGAGTAGTTGATTAAATTCATTATTTTATCATGTTTTTCGCAGTTTTTAATGAGTAAATGTGAAACACTTCAAAAAAACAAGCCTTCATGCACCTGTGTCAATAACAAACGTTTTATTGACATTCGATTCCTATTTTCTAATGACTTTTTCATACACTAAGGTGCTTAAGTGTACGGATTTCGATGCCCCACGGTACTCAATGATTTTTTTCTCTAGAAAATAAAATTCTCCTTTAGACAAATCTAGATATAGTTTCTGAAGGATCGCAAGAATTTACGAAAGAAATATTGAATTAATTACCGATGAAATTTCCAAATACACTTGTTCACTTACTCATCCCGTTTCTTAGGATAACTTTTTTTTCTGTTGCACTGATCTTTACCATTTTTTTGTGTGGATTCAGGGGTTGAATTGACAATGTTTAACAAAATTTTACCAGCCTACTTCAATCGTCTACACTAACAAAATGCGATTTCATTTTGTTTCCAAAAACGTTCACGTGAGATAAAGATTATTATCATCATTATATCTTTATTAGCGACTCTGTTTAAAATGTTTTCGGCATGATAATTTGCGACATATATAGGAATAATAAGGCAGGCATTTTCTTCTTTTCGTCATAGTCTCGAACACCAAAGAGGCATTTTTTTGCCAAACTCATTCATTTCATTTATTTAGTTAACATCTAAACAGATAACACTGAATCAACAATTTGACCCCACAATACACGGTTTGAGGCCGCATCTCTCCATCCTCGGATACGCCCCGCGCTCGCCAAGTCGTTTTGCACCTGGTCTGCCCATCTCGCTCGCTGCGCTCCACGCCGTCTCGTACCTGCCGGATCGGAAGCGAACACCATCTTTGCAGGGTTGCTGTCCGGCATTCTTGCAACATGTCCTGCCCATCGTACCCTTCCGGCTTTAGCTACCTTCTGGATACTGGGTTCGCCGTAGAGTTGGGCGAGCTCATGGTTCATTCTTCGCCGTCACACACCGTCTTCTTGCACACCGCCAAAGATGGTCCTAAGCACCCGTCTCTCGAATACTCCGAGTGCTTGCAAGTCCTCCTCGAGCATTGTCCATTAGGGTGGTTCAAAAAATTGATTTTGCTCCACAGCGCTCATCTGATTCTTTATCATGTTCTGAGTGTCCTCTGAAAATTTGAACTCATTTGGATTAAAACTGATTTAGCACAAGCTGTTTCAAATTTGCATGCAAATTAGTATGGGGGAATTTATTTTTTCATTATACTGTTAATAACGCTTCCCCATTAAGCGCAGGTTAGTTTAAAACCTACATAGCTAAAAGGAATACTCAACAGCTTTCACTCAGTGAAAACCGCATCTTAATTTATCGTTCCAATAATTAGTAATCGAATTTAATCTATACTGTGGTTTTCTGGAGTTAATTGCATAACTCCTCAACAGGCAACATTGCTGCTCGTGGCGCGAAAGATAGCACACACAAATTCAGGCTACTATGTTGCACTGCACATTTCAGTGATGCCCTGAATGAAGTTTAACGATCATGTCTGAAGATTCGCAACCTGTATTAAAATCGATTACTAATTATTGGGGCGATTAATCTACATGCGGTTTTCGTTGGGTGAAAGCTGTTGAGTATTCTTTTCAGCTATGTAGGTTTTCTTTTAACCTGCGCCTCATGGGGAAGCGTTATTAACAGTATAATGAAAAAATAAATTTCCCCATACTAATTTGCATGCAAACTTGAAATCGCTTGTGCTAAATCAGTTTTATTCCAAATGAGCTCAAATTTTCAGAGGACACTCAGAACATGATAAAGAATCAGATGAGCACTGTGGAGCAAAATCGATTTTTTGAACCACCCTATTGTCCATGTTTCATGTCCGTAGAGGACAACCGGTCTTATAAGCGTCTTGTACATGACACATTTGGTGCGGTGGCGAATCTTTTTCGACCGCAGTTTCTTCTGGAGCCCGTAGTAGGCCCGACTTCCACAGATGATGCGCCTTCGTATTTCACGACTAACGTTGTTGTCAGCCGTTAGCAAGGATCAGAGGTAGACGAATTCCTCGACCACCTCGAAGGTATCCCCGTCTATCGTAACACTGCTTCCCAGGCGGGCCCTGTCGCGCTCGGTTCCGCCCACAAGCATGTACTTTGTCTTTGACGCATTCACCACCAGTCCAACTTTTGTTGCTTCACGTTTCAGGCGGGTGTACAGTTCTGCCACCTTTGCAAATGTTCGGCCGACAATGTCCATGTCATCCGCGAAGCAAATAAATTGACTGGATCTGTTGAAAATCGTACCCCGGCTGTTACACCCGGCTCTCCGCATGACACCTTCTAGCGCAATGTTGAACAACAGGCACGAAAGTCCATCACCTTGTCTTAGTCCCCGGCGCGATTCGAACGAACTGGAGTGTTCGCCCGAAATCTTCACACAGTTTTGCACACCATCCACCGTTGCTTTGATCAGTCTAGTAAGCTTCCCCGGGAAGCTGTTCTCGTCCATAATTTTCCATAGCTCTACGCGGTCTATACTGTCGTATGCCGCCTTGAAATCAACGAACAGATGGTGCGTTGGGACCTGGTATTCACGGCATTTTTGAAGGATTTGCCGTACAGTAAAGATCTGGTCCGTTGTCGAGCGGCCGTCAACGAAGCCGGCTTGATAACTTCCCACGAACTCGTTCACTAATGGTGACAGACGACGGAAGATGATTTGGGATATCACTTTGTAGGCGGCATTAAGGATGGTGATCGCTCGAAAGTTCTCACACTCCAGTTTGTCGCCTTTCTTGTAGATGGGGCATATAACCCCTTCCTTCCACTCCTCCGGTAGCTGTTCGGTTTCCCAGATTCTGACTATCAGTTTGTGCAGGCAAGTGGCCAGCTTTTCCGGGCCCATCTTGATGAGCTCAGCTCCGATACCATCCTTACCAGCTGCTTTATTGGTCTTTAGCTGTTGAATGGCATCCTTAACTTCCCTCAAGGTGGGGGCTGGTTGGCTTCCATCGTCCACTGAACTGACGTAATCATCTCCTCCGCTGCCTTGACTTTCACTGCCTGTACTCTTAGCGCCATTCAGATGTTCCTCGTAGTGCTGCTTCCACCTTTCGATCTCCACACGTTCGTCCGTCAAGATGCTCCCATCCTTATCCCGGCACATTTCGGCTCGCGGCACGAAGCCTTTGCGGGATGCGTTGAGCTTCTGGTAGAACTTGCGTGTTTCTTGAGAACGACACAGCTGTTCCATCTCCTCGCACTCCGCTTCTTCCAGGCGGCGTTTCTTCTCCTGAAAAGGCGGGTCTGCTGTCTCCGCTTCCGTCTATAACGTTCCACGTTCTGCCGGGTACCTTGCTGCAGCGCGACCGCCCGCGCTGCGTCCTTCTCCTCCAGAATCTGTCTGCACTCTTCGTCGAACCAATCGTTCCGTCGACTTCGACCCATATACCCGACGTTGTTCTCCGCTGCGTCGTTAATGGCTGCTTTGACTGTATTCCAGCAGTCCTCAAGAGGGGCCCCATCGAGCTCACCCTCTTCCGGCAACGCTGCCTCGAGATGCTGCGCGTATGCAGTGGCGACATCAGGTTGCTTCAGTCGCTCTAGGTCGTACCGCGGCGGTCGTCGGTACCGAACATTGTTGATGACGGATAGTTTTGGGCGCAGTTTAACCATCACCAGATAGTGGTCAGAGTCGATGTTAGCGCCACGATATGTCCTGACGTCGATAATGTCGGAGAAGCGCCGTCCATCAATCAGAACGTGGTCGATTTGTGATTCTGTCTGCAATGGTGATCTCCAGGTGTACCGATACGGGAGGCTGTGTTGGAAGTAGGTGCTGCGAATGGCCATATTCTTGGAGGCGGCGAAATCAATTAGTCGTAGGCCGTTTTCGTTCGTCAGCCGGTGAGCGCTGAACTTTCCAATAGTCGGTCTAAGCTCCTCCTCTTGGCTAACCTGAGCGTTCAAATCTCCTATGATGATTTTGACGTCGTGGCTGGGGCAGCTGTCGTACTCACGTTCATGCTGCGCGTAGAATGCGTCCTTATCATCATCAGTGCTTCCGGAGTGTGGGCTATGGACGTTGATTATGCTGAAGTTGAAGAACCGGCCTTTGATCCTCAACCTGCACATTCTTTCATTGATCGGCCACCACCCGATCACGCGACTTTGCATATCGCCCATCACTATGAAAGCTGTTCCCAGCTCGTGTGTGTTGCCGCAGCTCTGGTAGATGGTATGATTACCTCTAAACGTTCGCACCATTGATCCCTTCCAACAAACCTCCTGCAGCGCTACGATGCCGAATCCACGGTCCTTGAGCACATCGGCGAGTATGCGTGTGCTCCCGATGAAGTTGAGAGATTTGCAGTTCCACGAACCGAGTTTCCAATCGCTAGTCCCTTTTCGTCGCAGTGGTCTTCGCCGATGGTTCCGGTCCGTACTCTCTTGTTGATTGTTCGTTGCTTATGATTTTTTAAAGGCTGGCTTGCAGGGCCTGACACCAAACCCCCTAAATTTCCGGTGGACCATGGTGCACAGTTTCACTTAGAGTCCCTCGCTGGCACTCGGACGATGATCAGCCGCCCCTAACATGGAGAACAGACGCTGTTGTGAGCCGATCCTGACATGGAGAACAGACGCTCAATAGGATTTGCACCTCCGGAGAGGAGCAAACCCCCCCTTCCCTGTCAGCATACGACCATAGTTCCCACCGGGGTTGGTTACCCGATCTTCCCTAAGGTTGCTCGTATCCCGGCCAGCACCGCGGGGAGGTAGGGATAGGAGTTGCTGGGTAAGAGGCTAAGGACCGCGAGATGGGGTCTATTTTATTCCTTCAGGTACGCGAAGTACCAATGCACAGTGTTTTATTTCGTCATTTTCACGATCGAAATTCAAAAACTCGAAAAGTGTTGATTTTGGATATAGGGTTTGTTCACAGAAGTTTCAAGATATTTAGGAGCGCATCTTTCGATAAAAACAGTTTGATGATTAATCCCCCTAAAAGTGAGTTGAGAAAATTATTTTTCCACCAGAATGAGATAGATACGTAGTGTCCTTCGCAAAGTTGTAGTAAATGTTAATACGAGCAACTTTGCTGAACATCCCGAGCTTCTATCTCTTATATATAACAAACTTAAGTCGTTTTATGTAAAAACCCCATTAAAATCTTATTTTTTATTCTAACTCTTTCCAATGATTTTTCCCATTTTCCGTCTCTTCTACAAAGTTGTTAAACAAGCAAAATTACATGTTTTCGCTGAACATTGTAACATTCCATCTCACATACAACAAAGTTATCTCTAAATTATACATATTTTTAGATGTATGTATTTCCACTTGTAATGACTCCCTTAATTGCAAAAAGTCACAAATACCTTCACGATATGCTGGAAGTCGCTTATTTCATTTTCATACTGACATTGAAAACTTTTTGTCGACAAGAGTCTTCTCGAATGCTGTGTTAAAACTTGTAAACCCATGAAAAATCATAATATTTGAATAGCTTTTAACTGTTTTAACTGATTTTAATGGAGATGGAAATTCACAATGTTCAGTAAAAACATGTATTTTTGCTGGTTTGACAACTTTGTAGAAGAGACGGAAAATGTGAAAAATCATTAGAGTTAGTTTAAATTAAAAGAATGATTTTAAGGGGATTTCCTCATAAACCATGTTAAGTTTGTTGTATCAATAATTAGAAACTAAGCTTCATCGCCGCATTTGTTATAACGTGAAATGAAAAGTTTGTAATACCAAAGGAAAAGTTGTTTCCAAATTTAACAGGATTTGTATTCGTTGTTCTTTTTGTCATCGCTTTCACACTTTCAATAAAATAGTTTAGTATCTTCTGGAAGCACCTTCCTTCGACTTCTTGGCTTTTGATACAACGGGATCCAACGATATCAGTGATCAATGCGTCAGTTCCTCGTTTGTCCTAAAATATATATATTCATGAAAAATATAATTCAAAGAATTCAAATTTCTGTAAGTATTTGTGTGATGTCGAAAATACAATAAATGTACACAGCACACATGTCGAAGCTTTTCTATTTGATTAAACCAGCAGAAACATCTGCTGCAGGTAATTTTTAGGACAAACGAGGAACTGACGCATTGATCACTGATATCGTTGGATCCCGTTGTATCAAAAGCCAAGAAGTCGAAGGACGGTGCTTCCGGAAGATACTAAACTATTTTATTGAAAGTGTGAAAGCGATGACAAAGAGAACAACGAATACAAATCCTGTTGAATTTGGAAACAACTTTTCCTTTGGTATTACAAACTTTACATTTCACGTTATAACAAATGCGGCGATGAAGCTTAGTTTCTATATTATTGATACAACAAACTTAACATGGTTTATGAGGAAATCCCCTTAAAATCATTCTTTTAACTTAAACTAACTCTAATGATTTTTCACATTTCCGTCTCTTCTACAAAGTTGTCAAACCAGCAAAATTACATGTTTTTGCTGAACATTGTAACTTTCTATCTCTTATAAAACAAAAGTTATTCAAATATTATGATTTTTCATAGGTTTACAAGTTTTTAACACAGCATTCGAGAAGACTCTTGTCGACAAAAGATCTCAATGTCAGTATGAAAATGAAATAAGCGATTTTCAGCATATCGTGAAGGAATTTGCGACTTTTTGCAATTAAGGGAGTAATCACAATATGTATAATTTAGAGATAACTTTTGTTGTATGTGAGATGGAATATTACAATGTTCAGCAAAAACATGTAATTTTGCTTTTTTAACAACTTTGTAGAAGAAACGGAAAGTGGGAAAATCAATGGAAAGAGTTAGAATGAAAAATAAGATTTTAATGGGTTTTACATAAAACGACTTAAGTTTGTTATATATAAGAGATAGAAACTGGATGTTCAGCAAAGTTGCTCGTATTAACATTTACTCCAACTTTTGCGAAAGACACTACGTGTCTATCTTATTCTGGTGGAAAAATAATTTTCTCAACTCACTTTTAGGGGGATTAATCATCAAACTGTTTTTATCGAAAGATGCGCTCCTAAATATCTTGAAACTTCTGTGAACAAACCCTATATCCAAAATCAACACTTTTCGAGTTTTTGAATTTCGATCGTGAAAATGACGAAATAAAACACTGTGCAATGGTACGCTTTACCCAGCATTTGCCAAACTCATCCGTACCAAATCGTAAGCTTAGGAGAAACGTTCTGTTATAGTGTGGTTCAAGCAAATGTAAGTTGCGTTGGCATTACCCCCTACGATGATGGACGGAAATACGTGCCGTGTCTCTATGGCGATTGCTAAGGCGTAAACAACAGTCGTGGAGTTCAAGAAAGTGATCAAAATAGAATGAGAAAACATCAGTGCGTGAAGTGTCGAAAATCGTAATACTCGATGGCTAAACGAATGACAATTGTGTGTAAAACTGAACTGAGTAATGATTTGTTAAACATATAACTAATTTGTGGTGAAATAAGCTTGAAGAACTTCAGTATATCGAAGATTTACGATGAAAACTATTTCATGTTCAAGTGTCCGGTGTCCCTATTCATGTGGGCAGTGTTGTCTACACGCGCGCTGAAAATACACTGGAGTGTATTTTCAGTGTGCGCGCTCCTTTTGCTCTGGTGTGCATTTTTTCAATAGTTTGACATGACATTTAGAAAATTCAAATATCCCGTTATTAGTTGTACTTACTTAGTTAAGACTATAAAATCGTTTAGATAGAGTAAAATCAAAGAGCAGATTTCTTTTTGCACTGAGTGTAGGTCAACACTGCATGTGGGACACCTACTGTATAAAATACCTGTTTTTGAATAAATTAGCAAATAGAGTGAGTTGGCCAAGTTTTGTAGAATATTGTTTATAAAACTCCTGAATCTACATAAAAAAGGGGAATTTAGGTTCCACAGGATAAAGCTATCCTAAAAAGTGAGGTGTACATATTAATGTGGGACAGACTGTGCCGGCCCAACGTAGAAGTTCTCCATCCTAGAGGGTTGCTCGCTTCTACCATGCCCTGCGCCTGGGTTTGGATTTCTATCGACTTCCTCTACTTCCTTGTAGATGCTTCGTCACTACGAGCCCCTGAATCTTCTTTGTACTGCGAAGTGTTGTCGCTTACAGATTTCGTCTCCATACTTTCGTAATGTGTGGATGGCTCATCTCCATTTGCGCTTTAGAATTTTTGTTGATATCGCTTTTTAATGGCATCATCGGTATTCCGGATCCAGTTAAGAGATCACACACCACGTCTCACTGACTTACAAAAAGACAGACTTCACGTTTAATATTGGATATATATTAAAATTTTGATGCGCTAATGCTTTGATACGCCAAAACAACCCTGGCCTTTATGTATCTAGATCTTTGTGGTTTAAAAAATCCCAATGATGTGGCTGATTTGCGCCTAAATCATAGCTGATGATATGATAAAGGGGCTGATAATATAGGCAACAGTTTCTTTTATCTACAGTGATATACAATATACATATGTGTGCCATATCTACGCCAGCTTCTGGTGTGCTATCCTTGTTTAACGAAAAAGCGCATCCGCAAACCTCTTACCCAACTTTCACCTGTTTCTTCAAAACTCCTTTGTCGAATTAAATCTGACATACGTCTGACTGATTGCGATGTGGGTAACATCAGCTTCCATTCTATCAAACCCCACCCGATTGAACCAATTGAAATTTTCCGCCACACTCACTTCCATCATTTGGCGCTGCTGCTGTTCTTACTTTCCACGTCCTTCCGGTTCCAGTAAAAAGATCCCCATCACAAACAACACCGCCAACGACGACGACGTTTGATCCGTGCTCGTTGTGCCATATTTCACGGTAATGATGATCGACAGATACATGTCGCTCACGATTGACTTCGTACCGGTTCCAACGAAACAAGATTCTGCTGTTTTCTTTTTCCCTCCAATCAACCTGGTCTATTTTTCCCGGTTTCACTCTCGTGGATGTCGTGGTCGTCGCATCGGTCTATGACGCGCGCCCAGTGTTGCTTCCCATCAGGCATCATCGATGGTGTTCTATTCTTGCCTTCTGTCGTGACAACCGAAAGCTTTTCCGCTAGGCCCACCGAAAGCGGAAAAGATGCGATGTCCCATGTGCATTGGAGGTGGGCTGTTTTGCTTTTTTCGGAACAGTCAGTGCTTCGCAGATGTAAAATCTATCATTTGCAGTTGACTCGTGTTATTTATAGGGCTTTGTGTTTTGGGGGTCATGATGGAACGGTTTGTTGTGTCTTTGGGACAGCGTGCCATATACACGCAGGTAGTAAAATGTAGAACCGGCAGAAATGGAAGACAGTGTTGAAATTGTTGTTCAGCCAATGGTTAAACCATCAATTCGATATGTCTGATTTTCTCTGACCAGCAAATTTGCCCACTGTCTCGCTATCGAAAAACCACACAAGAAAACTTGCGCTCACGCTCGGGAGCCCTAAAACCGTCACAAACACCCGAGCAAACCACGTGCATGTCGGGTAGAATTTCCTTTGATTGAAAGCGAAACTCAAAGTTTCCGGGTCAACATGGATACGGCTCGGGCGGCGGTACACTGCGGAAGAAGAATTGCTGAAAATGCTCGCAAGGTTAGCCGATTTTTCGTTCTTTGTTGTGTGCCTGGAGTTCGCTCTATTTTTTGTTGTTTTTCGACTAGTGATACCCACAACCGGAAATTTGTGTTGTTTGCTCGTGATGTGGAGCAGCCGGTTTGGTTTTGGAGTCAAATTGGGCGTCCACGTAATCCCCGAGCTTGGGGAGCTTTATTGCCTCACGGAGAACGTGCGTGTCTCCGGTGCCACGGAGGCTTCCAACAACCGCCGCGTTTCCCTTCAGTAGGACAAGGAAATCGATTGAATTATTGTGCCAGGAACAATTTATCTAAATCCAATATCACGCGATGCACATTCGAAAGCGCCATTTTCCGGTTACGGGAAATTGGAGATAGTCCGACATCGGAAACGCCATTTATCTACCGCACTGACGGTAGTCGGAGGGGTTCGATTGAAAATGGAACTACAATGCGATGGTTTCGGGACCCGCAAAAAGCCGGGCAATTGTGTTATAGTTTGGGAATTTCCAAATTCGAGGGGATTTGATTTGGACATGATCAATGTTGTTCATTGTCGGTACATTTTTTCCCTTTCTCTTTGTTTCAGTGTTGCGTGAAGAGTTTCGATTGGAGCCACAAAACACCCGAGTGGCACAGGGAGAGACGGCCCTGCTGGAGTGTGGACCACCAAGAGGCTATCCGGAACCGGTGGTGTTTTGGCGAAAGAACGGCCAGACGCTGGATTTGAACAACTCGAAACGGTGAGTGTACCTCGTTTTCAGCAGCTTCTGGTTTTTAGGATTTTGATTTTGTAAAACATAGTATGTTGGATAATTTTGGTTATCATTACATTCACTCCCCGTTTTCATCGCAATTCATCGGACAGGAATTTGCGTTTCTTGAGATCAAACCGACTTGACAAGAAGAAGAAATCTTTCCAACTCCGAAAACCCTACATTTTCTTGATTATTATCCATTTGAAAGAATTTTGAGCCGATCCAGTAGATCTCCTAGAACTATTTCTCCACAAAATCCAGAAGACATGTACTAAGAAGACGCGTGCTTAAAACATATATTTACTTCTGCCTTTCCATGTAATGCATGCTGCAATCATACATTAGTTCTCCCATCGAAATACTATATTCATTCCATTACTCATCATCTGTGGAACTGCTGCGTCTGTCAAAATCTGTTTAACCAAAGTTGAATCTCCTTAACAAAATTAATACGATTCAGTCCAATATACAAGCATGATACTCCATAATTAATAACATCACTCACCAGCCGATATCGACACACCATCTGACCAAATCGCACTTGTTTCTCCCTCCACAGGATCCGCATTGTCGACGGTGGCAACTTGGCAATCCAGGACGCGCGCCAATCCGACGACGGCCGGTACCAGTGCGTTGCGAAAAACGTTGTCGGCGTCCGGGAGTCCACGGTTGCATTCCTGCGTGTTCACGGTATGTAGATGAGTGTTGCTAAATTCCAAAAACCGAACTCGCAAGTCCCCCAGACCCGCGTTCAGTCGTAGTGGCCGGGTTTATGCCTGATGCACTTATCAGCGTTTGGCGTCCGACAGCAACGGCTCGGTTATTGCTTCCCTATGAGGCGGCAGCCAGTGGGGATCGTTCGTTTGGCTTTCAACATGTCATAATAAATTGTTTTGTTCTATCCCACTCATGGACCACCCTCACCACCACGCAGTGAAACCGTTCCTGATGCGAGGGCCACAGAACCAGACGGCAGTGGTCGGGAGCTCGGTTGTGTTCCAGTGCCGCGTCGGTGGTGATCCAGTGCCGGACGTCCTGTGGAGACGCTCAGCATCCAGCGGCAACATGCCTCTAGGTGAGTAAGAATTCATTTCCACCTCCGCCCGCCCGCCGGGGTGGTTGGGGTTGTGTTTGGAACGGAAC
The DNA here is from genome assembly GCF_024139115.2 of Armigeres subalbatus. Taxonomy (NCBI): domain Eukaryota; kingdom Metazoa; phylum Arthropoda; class Insecta; order Diptera; family Culicidae; genus Armigeres; species Armigeres subalbatus. Next base: position 334,594,351 of record NC_085140.1, read on the forward strand.
TAACAAGGAAGTGTACCACAATAGACACCTAGCGCCACATGAAAGGCGGTAAATATGGGATTTGAGCAAAGTGTGGTTTTCATTATTAGTGTGCTATTAGTACTATCTTGTTTGGATAAAGGGTGATGCATTCCAAAGTGAACTAGAGGTACAAGCTGAGCTGTATCGTGCAACAATGAAGTAAAGATGACAATGGAAGATAGCCTTGTTAAACGAATAGGGTAACCGTACCTTTAGTGAAGGTAGCGCCAATAGTGGAGATAGTCTAGTTTAAGTTTAAACCGTAATCAATCCGATGATGACGATGATTTTATTCGAATCCGCACTAATACTAATAAAGTTTTGAACTAAATTCAATATTTTGGGGCTATTTGCCGACTTACCTCAATCATTGCATATTCATTACATTTTCATATTAATTTTTCACTTATCCAAACTAACAATTACTGAGGAATTGCTGGAAAAACGCTGAAAACTGCTTTTTTCCTAGACCGACATTCGCATTTTTATCTAACGCATACTAACTCCGAACGTTCGGAGCAAACACATACACACGCACTTGATTTTTCACTTGATCTTTTCCCACTGTTTCCTTGATTTAATCACTCCTAAAACATATTCACTAACTGAGTTTCACCTTTTTATTCAATCTTGACTACCGATTATATAACTTCACGTCCAAAAACTGTCGAAAACTGCTTCCCAAAAATCGAAGTGAGAGACAAATTTGACAAATTTGAAATTTTATTGTGAATGCAATAAAATGCGGAAGAATTAAATTCACTAGCGCAATGAGTGAAATGGTGAGAATAAAATCTACGCGATGCAACTTCATTCAATCTGAACAATACAACGTATACGCCAGCCACGTCCACGCCAACACGCAAACAAAGGTGTGCATACACAAAAAAATAATCATCTCTTCACCGTTGCCAGATTTATTTATTGGTAAAAAATCATTTCTGTTTGTCGGATTGAACAAATAAACCAAGAATAAATATTTAAACATGTTATGTAAGCTTCTGTTACATTCCAAGTGATGTATACAAAAATTTTAACCGATTATAACCCATATATTTGATACACCGTGAACATGTGTTATGATATAAAATAAACATTTCGTCAAGTCTGGCAACATTATGCATCAGCTGGCATAACACCCCATTTCCACCCACCACAGTTGTAAACACAATTTATTTATCGCTACTGTATTTGCACTATTACAAACAAGCGATACAGTCATAAATTTTAAAAACATTGTGATGGAGTCTTGAGTCTTAAAGGAGATTTTTCTTTTTTGGATCTACTAATACACCCACTATTGAAACCGTTACCATATACGGGCAGAAAGCACTTCGGAAATATATCCACTAATTTTTAATGTTATCTGTCTTATTGTTTTGACGCAGAGGCACGGTAACGTTCCGAGACGTGAGTAAAGCAAATCAAAAGATTCATAAAAGAACTTATAACTATAATTATCGGGGTCACAACGTTAGGGGCATAATGGACGTTAGGCATAAATTTGCCTTCGCTACACAAATTATTTCAAGTCGTCCAAGAATGTTTGAAGATTATCAGAACCCCTGAAAAAATGAAAGAAATATTCAGAGTTTTTTATGACTTTCTTAGAGAATTTCGTTAACTTTTATGAATCTTTTTCCAAGGATTACCTATAATCCTCATGAACTTCATGATCCCTATTGTAACAACAATCCTCAGAAACTTCAAGATCCCACATTGGAAATAGTATTTTGAGCGGTTATTCAATCAGGAATCATTGATATATGAGCTGTGGTTATCACAGAAAAGTTAATGTAGGAGGATTGTTTTGTGGTTGCCAATTGTAAATCACCGTACAGGAATAAGAAAAATAACATTTTCCGTCTTTCTAATGAAAATCGCAAGTTACGAGCCTCATTATCGGTTTTAGTTTTCTCAACCTCAATCCTGCACTACAAAACGTAAGCACCCTTCCAGAAGCCACAGTACAGTAAAATAATGGATTTTTTTTATCAAATTCTTGACTACTTTCACTGAAGATGAGTGATTAAGGAGTCTAATACGCCGTCCATAATCAGTCCTATTGTAGACGACGCAGATACTTCCAAATAAAGACCATAAGGAATCAATCTACATACATCCAAGACACCATCCAAACCAGTTTCAGTTAAACTACTTTCGTACAACAAATTTGTTCAAATTTCTTCTCCGAACAATTGCTGGATCCAAGGAATGATCCTAGATTCTCGAGGACTAAAACCAGTTTTATCTACAAGAATAACACCTTTGGAACTCATGCCTCACGATCAGGAACTAAATCCAACTGAGAATGAAAATATCACTCACTTATTATCTCTGTATACATTTACGATATATAACATATAACCGTAAGAGACTTTTTTTGCAAGCTGTCATGATAAAGAACTGTCCCGAGGGGCTGTAGGGGAGACTTGATGCCTCTTTCTCATTTCCGATGTACTTACTTGATACTTGATGGGCTACAGCTCTTCGATGAACCAACGCCGAGTAGAGTATCCTTCTCCACTGGACTCGATCCTTGGTCAATCGCTTCCAGACGCCCTGAACGTTAAGCACCATCAGGTCCTCTTCAACTGCAAAAAGCCATCGTGTACGCGGTCTTTCACAAAGTCTACGGCCTCTTCCGGGTTCTCTACTAAATATCATCTTCGCTTGACGTTCTTCCGACATACGAAATACGTGTCCAGCTTATATCGTAGTCTGCCTTGTTGTATAAGCTTAACAATATCCAGCCTTTTATACACCTAGTACAACTCGTAATTCATGCGACGGCACCAGATATCGTTCTCCTATTTACCGCCGAGTATTGTCCGCAACACCTCACGCTCAAACACTCCGAAAGCTCTCCAATCAGCCTCCTTTAACGTCCATGTTTCATGGCCGTATATATCCATCAGAAGAATCAGAGTAGTTTACAGCGCGAATTTTGTCTTCGTTTGCAGTCTACGGGACTTAAGCTGGTTAAGAAGTCCGTAATAAGCCCGATTTGCAGCTGCAAAACGCCTTTTCACCTCGCGGGTAACATCATTATCGCACGTCACTAATGTTCCAAGATACACAAATTCTTCCTCCACTTCAAATTTTCCACCATCCAGCACCATTTCGCTACCACCACCACTAATGAACCCACGTTGATTGCCAGCGACCATGTACTTCGTTTTGCTGGTATTGATCGTGAGTCCAATCCTCGCTGTCTCCCTCTTGAAAGGCACAAAAGCCTCTTCCACGGCACGGCGATCAATCCCGATAATATCGATATCGTCCGCAAATCCAAGGAGCATATGCGATCTTGTGATAATGGTACCGCTTCTTTGCACGCCAGCTCTCCTAATCGCTCCCTCGAGCGCTATATTGAACAGTAGATTCGAGAGTGCATCACCCTGCTTTAATCCATCTAAGGTAACAAATGACGTCGATATTTCATCCGCAATCCTTACACTTGATTTCGATCCGTCCAACGTTATACGAATCAGCCGTATCAGCTTCGCCGGAAAACCATGTTAAAGCATAATTTGCCATAATTCATTCCGTTTACCTGAATCGTACGCCACCTTGAAATCAATAAACGGATGATGTGTCTGCAAGTTGTACTACCGGAATTTATCAAAGATTTGTTTCAGGATAAACATTTGATCCGTCGTTGATCGGCCCTCACGAAAACCTGCCTGGTATTCGCCGATGAAGAACTCTTCAAGCGGTCTCAATCTGTTGAACAGAATGCGGGACATAATTTTGTACGCCGAATCGGATCCACAGCTTGTCCATAGTCGCTAATATTTATTCTGTTCACCGATGCATCGTCACTTCCACTATTCAACAAAGTCTCGAAGTGTTGCTCTCACCTGGCAGCCACTTCGGTTTTATCTGTCAGCAAATTTCCTTCTTGGTCGTTGCATATGACGGGAGATGGCGCTGTCTTTCTCCGAACGCCATTGACAGTCTCATAAAACCTCCGCATATCATTATCCATTCTTTTCTGCACTAATGAGGCACTAATAGCTTGTTCTTCGTACTCTTTTTTCTTCTTGCGGTGGGTTCGTTTTTCGGCTTCTCTTGCTTCCTTGTACCGATATCTATTCGATCGGGTACCTGACACCAACATCCGACTTCTGGCAATGTTCTTCTCGTCTGTCACTCTCTGATACTCCAAATCGAACCATCCCGTCCTGGGTCGCCTCTGTGCAGTGCCTCTCACTTCTCGTGCTGTTATGCTCACCACTCCCTGGATCGACTCCCATAGATCGTTTTTATCAAGACATTCATAAAACGTGTCCTTCACGTCGTCGGATTTATCGTTTGTCGGTGCGTAAACGTTGATTAGGCTGTCATTGAAGAATTTGCCCCGTATCCTCAATACACAGATTCGTTCGCTAATGAGTTTCTACCGCATTACTTGCTTCATCTGCTTGCACATCACTACGAAAAAAAAACTCCATGCTCTGTTTTTTCGCCGTCGCTGTGATAGATGTTATACTTGTATGCAGCTTGGTCGTGGGATCCACGGCTCGGAATTCACGTTCTCCGGATCTAGGCCATCGGGCTTCTTGAATAGCGGCCACATTCACTCCAACTTTCTGCAGTTCGCGAGCCAGAAGGCTCACTCATGCAGGTTCATTGAGGGTCCTCTCATTCCAGGTACCGAGTTTCCAATCATACTCCTTATTGCGTTGCCGGGTCGGTTGCCAAAAATAACGTTCTCTCTTTATTTGTCGTGGTATTTGAGAGGCTTCAGACTTCAGCTACCTTACTGGGGTCGCGTTACCTACATCGCGCTGGTGCGGCTGCCACCTTAGGTAAATTTGATGCGATACAGCATTTCGTTAACCAGCCGCTGGGTACCAGACAGACGCTGTTCGGGCCGCACCTCCTGGTCAACAGATGCTCCGTGCGTACCTTCTCACTCTAGCTGATGTCAGAAGGACAACAGTGCCCAGGATGCACTACCACCTCAGTACACAACCCTTAGCGGGCGGTATTTCGTCATCGGACGACCCGTGGAAGCGTGAGATAGGAACTTGTGGGGACCAGAGCTCTGTTGGGCGCTCCTTCCTTGATGTCAACCCACCATTTTGCAGCCCAACTATTATTATTTTATACTTTCGAATGATCGACTATTTATTGTTATTTTAACTTAAAACGGCTACGCAGTCTTTAAGGATTAAAACAAGATTTATATTAGTCCAACGTTTCGACACGGGGTTGGTGTCTTCATCAGGGGAAAAATATTAAGACACCAACCCCGTGTCGAAACTTTGGACAAATATAAATCTTGTTTTAATCCTTAAAGACTGCGTAGCCGTTTTAAGTTAAAATTATTATTTTATCAATCTGGCATCTAGGTCTCAATGTATTATGCTAAACAATTAAATTAATGTACGAGATGCACGTCAATGAATCAAAGTCAAAAAAGAATATGCTTTTTGGAATGATCTGTAAATTGAGTTTTTTTAGTAATCAGCAATTCGAGGCCCGAGGGTCATTCGCTACATAAATAGTGTTTGTAGTTGTTTAATAGCTAGTAAAGCACAACGGTGTTCATAAGGAGGTTCAGACCTTCATGCCATAGCACACTCCTCAAAGCATGTCAAACATTCACTTTGTTCCGCAAGTACCAAATTGAATCTGACCAAAGAACAGTACAGGGCACGCAAGCACATTGGATCGTTTAACTCCTTTACAATCTTCAAAATGAATCTCGTTTGACCATTTGACTACAAAAGAATAATGCAGTTAGTTGGTAATCCAACTACATTCCATTTTGGCCCGAACATTTTGGCAATCAAACAGCAACTCAAATACGTTCTCCGCGATTACCGAAGAGACCAGTCTAGGTTCTGAAACTGTAACGTATGCCAGGCAGATATAAGCAAAAAGAATACTTGCATGATGTAACTAGCGGGAAGACCCCTTTGCTGACCTTAACCAGAACGACCGTGGTGACCTGGAGCAGATTTATGCATTACTAGGTCGAGGGACTCTGAGGCTTTCGATAGATTATAACTGGTGATAAAATATCATTGGCGTTACTACAGGGAGGGTAGGGGGTCTATAATAGCACTTATCACTTATCATCTCTCTATACGATATGTAGGATACTATGAGAGAAGTTTTTCGCAAGCTGTTACGAATTACTGATGATCTGATTCGAGCGGCTATATTCCTTTGAAAAGCTCCAATTACGGGGGGCATCGGTTCTAATGATGAATTTCAACTTGTTTTACACCCTCGTTACTTCCTTTCCAATTGGAAGCATAGCAGAAGGAAGATCATTCGACTTATATCGTCACCAAAAATGCCTTTCGCTCGCTTTACTTCTTCACGCCTGCCGTATCCTAGAGGAAAAAATCCTATCGATACTGTCTAATCCATATCTTCGAAATGCGTTTACTTCCGCAGAAGCAAAAGTACTCACATTTTGTCCGTGCTAACATCTTTTATTAAATGGACTAAAGGATCTTATTTTAATTGGAAATCCTTGAAAAAAAAACGAAATTTTTAAAATATTATAACGAGTTCTTAGAAATCTCTTACGTTATTTTTAAATTTATCATTATCATCATCATGTGTCCTGAGCACCAATAGGGCCAACGCAAAAGATCTGCATCCTGGGAGGTTGCTCGCTATAGCCTTGAACTGGGCCCAAGTCAGATTCATGTAGACTTCTTTTATTTCTTTATTGATAATCGCCACGAGCCCCTGGATTTGCCTGTGCTTTGATATCTTGTCGGATACCAGCACAGCGTTAACTTGCAGATTTTCTTTGCGCTTACTCATAATGTGTGGCCGACCCACCTTCATTTACGCTCTTGTATTTCTGTTAATATCGGTTTTTGATGGCATCATCGATGGAGCTCAGTTTTCGAGATCCAGTTGTGAGGCCCCTAGACACGAATTATAAAAAGTACACATCGGTTGATGAATACCTGCAGTTTCGGCGTGATCTCTGCTGATACACACCAAGTCTCACTAGCGTATAAAAATACAGATGCCATGTTAGAGTTGAATATTCGAAATTTAGTTCGTTGACTAATCTGATTTGATCTCCATATATTTCGTAAACTTGTAAAGCAGTCCTAGCCTTCTTGATACGTTTTCATATGTCGATCCTGGTTCTGCCGTCCGACGCTATTTGCCAATCACAGCAAAAAAAATGTTAATATCCCATGACGTAACATTGGTCAATGTACTTAAAAAACCTATGTAATCGCCGATTTGATGTATTTTCAAGTCAATTCGATGTATTATTACATAACTGAATGTAAAATCTAACGGACAAAATATTTTTTCGGTTGCACGCAAAGTACGTAACATTACTTCGCTAAACCAGTAATTTCTTACACATAAAATGATGCACATCATGTCAGTTGGAAAAGAAGCGTAATATTACATACTTATGTTGTATATTATGTTAAATCAACGTGAAATTGCTGAACATTGCAGGAATCGCACTCAAACCCGCCACTCGAAACGAACTGTCAGTCAGAAGAAAAATTTGCTTGTTGCTGGTTGACGAACATGTCGGTGCGTGGAGAAAAACTTGTTGTGCGAAGCATGAAGCTTAAACAAAGTGCATTTTAAGTGTTCATATTGAATGAAGTTTAAATATAATTGCTGGAATCGAGTGTTTGTTAAGTTAAAGATTAATTAAATTAGGTTCAGGATGAAAGGTAAGTTTCCGATCGGCAGGAGGTTTATTGCAATGTTGAAATGTTATTGTTGCAGTCATTGCCGAATTTTACGCACAAGTGTCCAGCCAACGAGTATTCCGGAGTTCGTGTCACTGTTCAATTTTCGGTGTTTTCGGCCCTAAGCAAAACGGTGGAGAAGTGGTGCGACTGAACGGCTGCTAGCAGGAAATGGAAAACTCCAACGCTACCCGGTAAAACGACGAAAAAGTGATTATTCCTAATACAGACCCTATTCGATTTTGGCAACAATTTTTTTTATTATTTTTTATTTTTCAAACCACTTGTAAGCCGCGTAAGGTGCCTGCCAGAGAAGACGCGTCTACGCGACGCCGCGCGAAAACTGCACGCCAATGAGTAACAGTCAATAATAAGGAGCTGTCAAATCGTATGGACACTTCGCTTTGCACTTCGCGTCTTCGCAAAATGAGTTAAAGCCCTTAACCGACGTAAAAACAAAATCATGAAAAAAAATCTAATTTTTAATTTTTGATTTTTAATTTTGAAATTTTTAATTTTTAATTTTCAAGCTTTATATTAAAAATTTTAATTTTTGATTTTGAATTTTGAATTTTTCATTTTTTATTTCTTAATTTATAATTTTTAATTATAAATTTTTATTTTTTTATTTTTAATTATTTATTATTAATTTGGAATTTTTTATTTTTTTTTAATTTATAGTTTTTAGTTTTTAATTTTCAATTTATAATTTTTAATTTATAATGAAAAATTTATAATTTATAATTTCTAATTTCAAATTTCTAATTTTTCATTTCTAATTTCTAATTTTTAATTTCTAATTCCTAATTTCTAATTTTTAATTTCTAATTTCTAATTTCTAATTTTTAATTTCTAATTTATGATTTATAATTTCATATTTCTAATTTCTAATTTCTAATTTTCCATTTCTAATTTCTAATTTTTAATTTCTAATTTCTAATTTTTAATTTCTAATTTTTAATTTCTTATTTTTAATTTCTAATTTTTAATTTCTAATTCCTAATTGATTTTTAATTTTGAAATTTTTAATTCTTAATTTTCAAGCTTTATATTAAAAATTTTAATTTTTGATTTTGAATTTTGAATTTTTTATTTTTTATTTCTAAATTATTTATAATTTATTATTTATAATTTATAATTTATAATTTATAATTTATAATTTATAATTTATAATTTATAATTTATAATTTATAATTTATAATTTATAATTTATAATTTATAATTTATAATTTCTAATTTCTAATTTCTAATTTATAATTTATAATTTCTAATTTCTAATTTCTAATTTCTAATTTATAATTTATAATTTATAATTTATAATTTATAATTTATAATTTATAATTTATAATTTATAATTTATAATTTATAATTTATAATTTATAATTTATAATTTATAATTTATAATTTATAATTTATAATTTATAATTTATAATTTATAATTTATAATTTATAATTTATAATTTATAATTTATAATTTATAATTTATAATTTATAATTTATAATTTATAATTTATAATTTATAATTTATAATTTATAATTTATAATTTATAATTTATAATTTATAATTTATAATTTATAATTTATAATTTATAATTTATAATTTATAATTTATAATTTATAATTTATAATTTATAATTTATAATTTATAATTTATAATTTATAATTTATAATTTATAATTTATAATTTATAATTTATAATTTATAATTTATAATTTATAATTTATAATTAAACTTATAATTTATAATTTATAATTTATAATTTATAATTTATAATTTATAATTTATAATTTATAATTTATAATTTATAATTTATAATTTATAATTTATAATTTATAATTTATAATTTATAATTTATAATTTATAATTTATAATTTATAATTTATAATTTATAATTTATAATTTATAATTTATAATTTATAATTTATAATTTATAATTTATAATTTATAATTTATAATTTATAATTTATAATTTATAATTTATAATTTATAATTTATAATTTATAATTTATAATTTATAATTTATAATTTATAATTTATAATTTATAATTTATAATTTATAATTTATAATTTATAATTTATAATTTATAATTTATAATTTATAATTTATAATTTATAATTTATAATTTATAATTTATAATCTATAATTTATAATTTATAATTTATAATTTATAATTTATAATTTATAATTTATAATTTATAATTTCTAATTTCTAATTTCTAATTTCTAATTTCTAATTTCTAATTTCTAATTTCTAATTTCTAATTTCTAATTTCTAATTTCTAATTTCTAATTTCTAATTTCTAATTTATAATTTATAATTTATAATTTATAATTTATAATTTATAATTTATAATTTATAATTTATAATTTATAATTTATAATTTATAATTTATAATTTATAATTTATAATTTATAATTTATAATTTATAATTTATAATTTATAATTTATAATTTATAATTTATAATTTATAATTTATAATTTATAATTTATAATTTATAATTTATAATTTATAATTTATAATTTATAATTTATAATTTATAATTTATAATTTATAATTTATAATTTATAATTTAATTTATAATTTATAATTTATAATTTATAATTTATAATTTATAATTTATAATTTATAATTTAAAATTTATAATTTATAATTTATAATTTATAATTTATAATTTATAATTTATAATTTATAATTTATAATTTATAATTTATAATTTATAATTTATAATTTATAATTTATAATTTATAATTTATAATTTATAATTTATAATTTATAATTTATAATTTATAATTTATAATTTATAATTTATAATTTATAATTTATAATTTATAATTTATAATTTATAATTTATAATTTATAATTTATAATTTATAATTTATAATTTATAATTTATAATTTATAATTTATAATTTATAATTTATTATTTATAATTTATTATTTATAATTTATAATTTATAATTTATAATTTATAATTTATAATTTATAATTTATAATTTATAATTTATAATTTATAATTTATAATTTATAATTTATAATTTATAATTTATAATTTATAATTTATAATTTATAATTTATAATTTATAATTTATAATTTATAATTTATAATTTATAATTTATAATTTATTATTTATAATTTATAATTTATAATTTATAATTTATAATTTATAATTTTTAATTTTTAATTTTCAATTTTTCCATACAAATTCCAACGAGTTTAGCACCGCCCAAATTCGGCTGAAATTTTGTACAGAGCATCAGGGCATCAAATAGAACCGAATAAGAATGCAGCCCATCAAATAAATTGAAAAAGTGTTTTTTGAGCCACCCTAATAAATATGTATATATATATATATATATATATATATATTTACTAGTCGACCCGGCAGACGTTGTCCTGTAGAGTAGGCGAAAACGCGCGGTGAACGGCCCATGCGAAATTTCCATACGAATCTTAATTTTAGTTTTTCACGATTTGCTCAACTTTAATCGTAATTTTCGCATTAGGAAATATCATATAAACCCGTCGGAAACTATAACGAATGTTTCTGCTGAAGAAATGAAAAAAATCCATCCAGCCGTTTTCGTGTTATGCGGATACGAACACAGACCATTTCATTTTTATATATAAGATAAAATATATAATTTTTTGATTCTCCGTGAATTCCTCCAGAAGATAATTCAGGAATTTTCCCGGAAGTTCCGGAGGAATTCCTGGAGGAACTTCCAGAGGAATTCCTGGAGGAACTTCCGGAGGAATTTTCGGAAGAATTTCTGGAGGAACTTCCGGAGGAAATCCTAGTGGAACTTCTGGAGGAACTTCCGGAGGAACTTCCGGAGGAATTCCTGTTGGAATTTCCGGAGAAATTCCTGGTGGAACTTCCGGAAGAATTCCTGGATGAACTTTCGGAGGAATTCTTGGAGGAACTCACGTAGTAGCTATTGGAGGAATTCTTGGATGAATTTCCGAGGGAATTTTCGAAGGAAATTGTGCAAAAAAATTGCAGGAGGATTCTCCAGAGAAATTGGTGGAAGGGTTTCCAAAGAATATCTGGAGGAGTTTCCAGACGATCTTCTGGCGAAACTTCCTGAGGTATGCCTGGGAAATCTTCCGAAGATTTTTTTGGAAGAACTTACAAAGCTATTTCCGGAGGACTTCCTGAAAAAACTTCCAAACAAATTGCCCCGCCTCTATTGCCGATAACCAACCACGCTGCCACGTCACCACCGATTAAATTTAATAAATAAATAATAATTAAAAAAAATATATTGAATTATATAAATTGAATTACATATATATATACATACATAAAAATAAATAAAAATTTATCATAAAAATTGAAAATTAAAAATTAAAATTCAAAAACAAATAGTTAAATATTAAAAAATAAAAAATTATTTAAAAAAATCAACTGAAAATATTTAATTCAAAGATTCAAGTATTTGTAAATACCATAAAATACGTTTTAAATAAATAAAATTTGAAATTGTAGCATCTGAAATTATATTTTCGAAAATGAAAGAAAAAAATCCGAATACCCCCAACCCCGCTGCCGAAAGCGGGATTCTTCCTGACCTGGTTTTACGTTGTTTTTTTAGTTACATCAAAAATATTACGTGGAAAATGAATTACACTGCTTTAATTTGAAAATAAAATATCAAGTACGTCAACTTTTTGTTACGTCAATCAGATGTAATAAAACATTATATTTACGACGGCGATGATGTGCATCGAATCTTATGTGATATTACTTTTTATTTTTTACTGTGTAAGATATTAAAAGATTTCCTTCTCCTTCAGCTTAGCCGGCTACCATAAAGTTGGGGGGTTGGTCTTGTTGACGTTGATGGTGAGACCTGACCCGACTACATGAATGGGATCAGACAAAGCTCCGTTATGCTGCACTCTGCACGTAAAGGCTTCGTACTGCGCTTCGATGAAGCCGACGATTTGTCCGAAACTCCCATGTTTCTGATGGCGCCCCAAAGATTTTCGGAATTCTACTTGTTGCCATTGGAGAGTCGTGTCTATCTTCTCCTGTATCCGATCCTGAAAAAAATGTTCGAAAAATACCAACTTCCATATCAGCTTTTTTTGACGATTTAGAAGAAAATTTCAGGAAATTTGGCAATGGTTTAGAGGTGGGGTTTGCCTTAGCCAATAAAACTGTTAAATTATTTCAAAAGTAAAGAGTTAATCGCAGGTTTCGTTTATATAGATTCCAAAAACGGAGGTTGCAGTTGTCCATTTGAATTCATGACTAGGCTTTTGACATTTGATCAACTTCAACATTTTTTTCGTTTAAATGTAAATTGCCTTTGCGCCACCCCTAAACCACCTCCAAGTTGCTTGAAATGTTGCCAGGACTCAATCAAAAAGAAACTGATAGACATATGGGAGTCAGAATTTTCAAATATTTCTCAAATTCTACTACCCAATTGGGCACTCTCCGTAAGCCTTAGCAAGGCTCTCATCGAACGCATCTTCCACGGCTTATCGTTCGATGGGTCAAAGATGCTGATCTGACTGTATATAGTTGCTGAAGATGTCCTTCATTCTCAACACGCAAATGCGGTCGCTGGTCGACTTCCAGTGTTGTACCTACTACACAAAAAAAATCTGCACTTTGATTTTACACCATCGAACTAAACGAATATACCTATATTGTGTCTTGCAAACAAAATGACAACATCGTGATCATTTTCCAAGGCCCTCATAGATGTGAAAAATTTATGCGCAGTACAATTAGCACGTGCTATCAAAGCATTCATCGCCACAATCTACCATGTGGCGGCCAAATTTTCAAAAAATATCAAAGTAGTTTTTTTCTGGGGGTATATTTTTCTTAGGCGACAATTCTTAGTTTACAATGTTGTGAAAACTCATATGTGAATATGTACGTTATGTGGATGATATTGGTTTGGAAAATGTATTGGAGGTAACCACTTTCCCTTCGATGGAACTCGAACCCATGACCCTACAGTACGCTAGACTGGTGCTTTAACCAACTAAGCTACGAAGGACCTTCGTCGGTCTTCGCAACCTAGCGGCTCATAGCTTAGTTGGTTAAAGCACCAGTCTAGCGTACTGTAGGGTCATGGGTTCGAGTCCCATCGAAGGGAAAGTGGTTACCTCCAATACATTTTCCAAATCAATATCATCCACATAACGTACATATTCACATATGAGTTTTCACAACATTGTAAACTAATGTCCAAGTCGGGTGGTTTAATCCCCGGAAATAAGCAATTAACTTTAATTGAACCGACAATTCTTGTTGCGATTAACAATAAGCGGATGAGTAGATTTTTTTATGAGCGGTACAATACTTTTATTTCAATAAGCGCAACTAATAGAGGTATGTTTGAATTTTTTAAATGTCATGTCAAATAGTCAAATGAAATGCATAGCCACATAAAAGCGTTCATTGAAAATACTTTGGAGTTTTCTCTCTCTAGAGCATTTTCAGCGCGCGCGCTCTTATGGCTCCGGCGTGCAGTTCTACATGACATATTTGAAAATGCAAATATCTCCCTATCAGTTGCATCTACTGAGCTAAAATTATTTAGGTAGATGATATAAAATTAATGAGCAGAATTCTTTGACAAAGTGTCGAACAACACTGTCGGCTTCCGCCGGATAACTCGCCTCATGTTCTTCCTGATCACCATGAAGCCAACTTCACGTTCTACTCTGTTACCGCCGTTATAGTAGATGTGGTACTTGAAGGAAGAGCTTGCGATAAAATCCACCGTTCGCAATACGTTTTGAGTCATCTCCTGGATTGATGCCACGCTCACGCCGACCTTCTACAGCTCACGAGCCAAGTGTTTTAGCATTATACGCAATTTCTGCTTTGACACTGTCATTTGGACTGATGGCTATGCTGAGAAAGACACCTTGTCTGGGGAATGGAATACTCCTTTTAACAGAGTTCTACTTCGTTGTTTGGATGTTATTGCCATCTAAGCGAAAGTTATAACTATAACTAATTGAGCGAAAGGCTAAGATTGCCAACAATTAGTATTTTTCCTGTATTCAAATTGAAAAAAGAAAACTTTGTAGAGGAAAGATTTGCTACACATCGAAGTTATCAAATAATCTCGAATTTCTCGAATTTGCGTTACGTAATTTGTCTCGTTTCAGCAAATGCAACTTTTCTCCACTAATCTTTCCCTTTCCTGTCAACTCTCTTTTCTTTTAATGTATCCGAGACTTGTGGTACTGGTTAAGCCCAGCGCATGCTTGTGGTTGGGAACCGATGTACTATGTGGTCTAGCACATGTTAACGGTGAAGGCTTGGTAGGTCTTCACCTAACTTAAGTGTATATGGGAGGACGGTGTCGGCCAGAGTGAAGGCTGATACATTATAATTACAATTTGCGTTACGTTATTTGTGACAGCCCATTATAATTTATCTGGTTCGCGTCATACATTGCCATACTCTCTATGATTACACACCGAATATATGAATAAACTTTTTGTTTACTAGGGGGAATGGCGGCTTTGGCAGGTTTTGTTCTATTATTATCAGGGTTTTTATGACTGATTATGCTCAAATTTGGCCTAATCATTCTTTGCATATCAAAGAATATTGTGGCCAAATTTCATAAAATTCGGTCGACAAAAATCCTCCTGACAATAATAGATTCCGACTTTTTGGAATTTATTACTGCTAGTAAGATACTAGGAAACCATTAACATCTCTACATTGCACTTCCCTTCTACCAACAGAGCGAGTTCATGTGCTGGAGGACCGCAGTCTCCAGATCGACAGTATCACCATCGAGGACATGGGCGAGTACAGTTGCGAGGCGGACAATGCTGTCGGGTCAATTACCGCCTCCGGAAGTTTGATCGTTCACTGTGAGTATTGCAATCTTCTCTAACCATCGCCCAATTGTATTTCACCTTAAACTTCATGCCAAACAGCTCCACCGAGTTTCACCGTTCGACCAATGAACCAAATCGCTGAACTGGGCTCGGAAGCCCTCTTCGAATGTCAAGCAACGGGACACCCTGCACCCACGCTGTTTTGGTCTCTGGAGGGCAACCGTACTCTGCTGTTTCCGGGAACGCGCTACGGTGGAATTGAAGTGACGGAAAACGCCGACGGTACCAGCATACTGTCGGTGTCCAAAATCGATCGAATTGACAATGCGAAAGTGATTCTGTGTAGTGCCGTGAACACAGTTGGAAGCGTTAGTACGCGGGTGGTGCTCAGTGTGAATTTGCAGGACGATCGACCTCCGCCGTTGATTCTGCAAGGTCCCGTTAACCAGACACTGCCGGTCAAGTCCGTAGCCATCTTGCCCTGTAAGGCTGCTGGCGTTCCAACGCCGGTAATTTCGTGGTATAGGGACGGCATACCTGTATTGACTTCATCCAGGATCAACATCACCGATTCGGGAACGTTGACAATATCGGACTTGAGCAAAAATGATGACAGTGGACTGTACACTTGCGTGGCCAGCAGTAAATCCGGCAAATCGACGTGGAGTGCGTCGCTGAAGCTCGACGCTCCGACAAATCCCAACATCAAGTTCTTCCGGGCACCTGAAGCGTCAACATTTCCAGGACCACCTGGCAAACCACAAGTAACTGATGTTTCCGAAAGCTCGGTGACTATCTCGTGGGTTCCAAGTAACGCGTTGGGTGCCTCCAGTATGGTTGGGTTCACAGTGGAAATGTTCGGACGAAACGTTACTGATGGGTGGCAGGAAATGGCGAGCAAGATGAAAGACACAAGCTATACTCAAAAGGGACTAGTTCCGGGTGTCACTTACTACTTCGTGGTTCGTGCGGAAAATTGGCATGGGATTTCTCCACCTAGCCCGCTGTCCGAGCCGATACTCGTTGGAGTGGTGAGTTATTCATAAATAAAAATTTAGTTACTTGTATCGAACGAACCTTTTCATATTTCCAGAATGAGCAGAACTCTGGTTTGGACATGAGTGAAATACGAGCTACTTTGCTCTCCGGAGATGTTGTAGAGTTGGTAAACGCCACTTCAGTAGATTCAACGACTACGAAGCTTGTTTGGGAGGTAAGATGCTCTGTGATTTGTAGTGAAACGTGGAATTATATTCGAAACTTGAACTAATTTAGATCATCGACGGCAAATACGTCGACGGATTCTACATCTACGCTCGCAATTTGGAAGAGGACTCCGAGCGTTCCTACAAAGTGCTAACCGTTTTGAATGCTGGAAGTGTTTCTTCCTGCACGGTAACGGATTTACGCAAATTTACGGAGTACGAATTTTTCATCGTTCCTTTCTACAAAACGGTGGAAGGAAAACCATCCAACTCACGAATTTCGCGGACCATTGAAGATGGTAAATCAAACCATGCTCTGATTAATACGTCAATTCTAACAGAATTTTGTAATTCAACAGTTCCTTCGGCACCACCAACGGGTATGGAAGCTCTTTTGCTAAACTCATCGGCCGTCTACTTGAAGTGGAAAGCACCTCCTTTAGGATCCATTAACGGTGAGTGTTCATTGTTCAACCCCGAAATTGAATCAGCCTTTAACATCGTCACACTCACCAACAGGAAACCTTCAAACCTACCACGTTATCGTCCGCGGAGTTGACATCCGTTCCAATTACACCAAGATCCTCAGCAACGTAACGATCGATGCCACCTCACCGAACCTGCTGCTCGCGAACCTAACCGAAGGGGTGACCTACACTGTGAGCATCGCTGCCGCAACCGCAGCCGGAATGGGTCCATTTAGCAGTCCGGCCACGCTTCGTCTAGATCCGGTTACGAAGCAGCTGGATCAGACATCGCATCGCTATCCGATCAATCACGACAATGCCGATGACATACTGACGAAACCGTGGTTCATTGCCGTGCTGGGAACGATTCTGGCGCTTATGATGCTGTCGTTCGGTGCAATGGTTTTCGTTAAGCGGAAGCAGATGCTCATGAAGCAGTCAGCGCTGGTCGCTTTGAGAGGTAAGTGATACAGGATTAAGGATGAAATAATTCAAACCTTGATCTAAATTTATTCAACAAATCTCAAAAGAAACTTTACAATACTATTATCAGGTTCAAAGGATTATTATCTGGAAAGGATTTTCCGAAATCCTGGAAAGGATTTTCCGAAATCCTGGAAAAGATTTTCCGAAATCCTGGAAAAAAATTTCCGAAATCCTGGAAAGGATTTTCCGAAATCCTGGAAAGGATTTTCCGAAATCCTGGAAAGGATTTTCCGAAATCCTGGAAAGGATTTTCCGAAATCCTGGAAAGGATTTTCCGAAATCCTGGAAAGGATTTTCCGAAATCCTGGAAAGGATTTTCCGAAATCCTGGAAAGGATTTTCCGAAATCCTGGAAAGGATTTTCCGAAATCCTGGAAAGGATTTTCCGAAATCCTGGAAAGGATTTTCCGAAATCCTGGAAAGGATTTTCCGAAATCCTGGAAAGGATTTTCCGAAATCCTGGAAAGGATTTTCCGAAATCCTGGAAAGGATTTTTCCGAAATCCTGGAAAGGATTTTCCGAAATCCTGGAAAGGATTTTCCGAAATCCTGGAAAGGATTTTCCGAAATCCTGGAAAGGATTTTCCGAAATCCTGGAAAGGATTTTCCGAAATCCTGGAAAGGATTTTCCGAAATCCTGGAAAGGATTTTCCGAAATCCTGGAAAGGATTTTCCGAAATCCTGGAAAGGATTTTCCGAAATCCTGGAAAGGATTTTCCGAAATCCTGGAAAGGATTTTCCGAAATCCTGGAAAGGATTTTCCGAAATCCTGGAAAGGATTTTCCGAAATCCTGGAAAGGATTTTTCCGAAATTTCGAATAATTCTGCCCGAGCTCCCGAAAAAATTGCATCGGTTCTTGAGAAATGAATTAAAATTCCGAAAAAAAACTAACTCTTATTTCTCAATTTTTGGTTTCAGAGTTTTTATAGCTGGTTCAGGATTTCTGAAAAGTTTACTCATATTGAATTTGGACAAATTATTCCTTAAATGCAATTTCCTTTTGAAAAAGAGTTTTCCTTTCCTTTTTTCCTTTTTAATAGTAGATTTTTTTTTAAATAATGCACCAATATAAACAATCTTGTATGTTACCTCCATCCACAGGCCATCACGGAAACGGAGTCCTCAAGTTCCCTTCCCTCCCGCAAAACAATGACGGCTACTGGACCGACCCATCCGGCATCCTGTGGCGTCCACCCCGTCCGAAAGACCACATCCAAGATTACGCTCCGGTCTGCACGGCATCCACCCTTCCAGTGGATCAAAACACTCACAATCGGTATGTGGGAATCGATTACAGCGAATACCCAAGCGATTACGCCGAGGTGTCGTCGTTCCAACCGAGCGCGCAAAACAACAACACCTTGGGCGATAACGGCAGCAAAGCCCCGTCGGAGTACAGTGGAACTCGTTCGCCGGCTCCGTACGCGACGACCACTCTCATAGGCAACTCAAGATTTATTACAACCTCTGGCAGCGGGGCCAATACCTTGGACAATCTCCATCACCAGCAGTCCGGCTACGGGAGCATGTACTACAACACTGAGCCCTACCCAGTTAATGGGACGGGCAACGTTGGTCCAGGTTCGGTCGGCTACGGTCGCAACGTGTACTCGGAGTCATATTTCAATCCGGGCGAGAAAATCAATATCACCGAGAACAAGCTGGCATCGCTAAACGCCAATAACAGCAACAGCAACAACAACAATAGCAGTCCAGTGGCCGTTGGTAATGGAGGTTATCAATTGGTGCCGAACCACAGCGGAAGCAGTGCCAGCAGTAGTAGCAGCAGCGGCATCGGCAGTGGAAGATCCGAAACGACGAAAATCTTCCACCCGAGTCACTCCGTGCCGCACACTCCCTTCGGGACGATAAGGAAAAATCGCCTCAAATTAGCTCGACCTCCAATCAATAATCTGAGGATAAGCTTTGGCACCAACAATAGCAACGGGGGGCTGGATGCTGGAAATGAATATGGTAATCAACAGCACCAGCCGTCGTCGCATCAGCAGCAGCAGCAGAATCACAAGAAGAAAATGTCCTCGCTCAATAATTTAGGAGCGAAAGAGCAGTTGTACATAAAGATAGGCGAAACGAATCCGAACAGCAGCGGCAGTTGGAATGGTCATCTGGCCAATATCTACCAGAATGCGGCGACGGGCCCGGAGCCCTCGGCGGGGAAGTCACAGTCGTTGTCGTCGTCGGCAGGAACCGGGGAAGGTGAGGCCGTTTACCATCCGACCGGCAACCGCAGCGTCATTAGCTATCGGTCCGCCTCGGAGTACGGTGATGGCGTTTGAGTACGCCGGCCAGGTTCGCCGGGCTTTGGGTTGACTATTTATAATAACTTATTCTGACGACGCCAGCACGGACGTGAAAGAAGCGACAGCCACGCAGAATGGACGTTGAGCAACAAGACTGAGTGTGATATATGCTAAATCGTTGGTGTTTGCTTTGTGTTCCTCCCCTTACGATAGGACGTTTCGCCCATATGACTGCGAGATGGTTGAGCATCGATCTGTGGGCAGTGAGTGGCCGCCCGCAGGCAGGTGTTGTAAATGTGTAATGAGTAGATAGGTAAGGTTCAATAGCAGGAAAGGCAGCTGAGCACAGTGGAGTGCTTGTGTGTTTGAGTGTTCAACAAATACAAACGGTAAAATGTAAACGGCTCACAGTTAAATCTAATGAGTTTACTCGCATTTTGACCACCTCATTATAAATCACCCCACTGTGTAACTGCTGATGTTGTGTTGTTTTCTTTGACTTTTCCACCTGTAAATAATGGATGCCATTTGGCTGTTCGACTTTTTCCGGCTCTGATTTGGAGCGAGTCATTGATGTGTGTGCGCGTGTGTGTGGTCGAATGCATGCCCAACTTCGACTGGACAAAGTGATAAGTTTGTCCGCAACGGGCTGGAAATTCGAAAATAAACTCGACATGGGTTGACGGTTGACGATAAATCAAGACTGATCAGTGTGAAGGACTACCGATTGGGATGATTACATATGCGGCATTGTTTGGTTCGGTAGAAAATGGAAGCTTTACGGATATTTTAAGTAGTGGCCTAAGGTTGAGGATGTAATTTGATTGAAGCAACATTTTTATGTTTATGAATACAATTGATTCAGTTCTAATAAGATAACTTTGAAACAAATTGTCATTGATGTAGCAAACAACTTTATGTTTAAGAACATACATAATTTTGATTTCTTCAATAACGATCGTTTACAATTGGGGTTTGAAGCCATATATCTCTTTTGAAATCTTGTTTTAATAGCTACAAAGTCTATGTTCTCACCCGACCACCCAGCTTCCTATAAATAAATCATATCAAACGTATTTAATCAGTCCATTATAAAATTGCATATGTTCGAAAAGTATCAGCCCTGCAAGAATAATTGTTATGATGAACAAACGCATAATTGAAACCATAAAATTGCTTATTGAAAAACCAAACTATTGCCAAAACAATCAACTACCAACAATTGAATGAATCTCATGTTCAGCTATCCTACTTTTGTACGTATGTAACGCGCTTAAACTATGATAAGTGAAAAAAAACTGGTCTGAATTTCGGTTTCGAGCCAACAGAAGATTGTAATTAAAATATAGTTAAACAAAATTATTGACTAGCATTTGTTAAAACGTAGCAAAGAAAACGGAATGATGGAAGTGAGCGATTTGTCTATTTTGTTTTAATTTTACGCAAAGGTTAACAATAAAACTACATATTTGAAAAGCGGTGAAACAGAACCTACTCTGGAATGCTACGTTGTAACTGAATAAAAGTGGAAACCTACTTAAATGTAGTTAGTTATAAATAAAATAAAAGTCATCTGGCTGCTTGCACTGTTGATAGCTTTACGGCAAACCCTGACCTACTGACAGAACCCGTGTAAATGTATGATTACCGTCCGTAAGTTAAAACTAAAGTGGTAATAAGTCAGTGTATTGTTGCAGAACGAAATACCGAAATCAGTTACTCAACAGCTTGTGCCGCATTGTATATATTAATTCGTAAAGCGAGCTGCAAAACCCTGAATTAGACTCCTCGACGACGAACGCCTATCTAGGTTGTAGGTTACGTTCCAAATAAGCTGTATCATAGATGGGTGAATAAAAACTGTAAACTGGAAAATCAAAAGTACGTCAATATTGCATCATTCATTTTTGTCCGAACTACTCCCTCACGCGGAATCCAATTACAGCGAAGAATTAATGTGCGGTTTTTGTTCCGATTACCGCAGTCCGGTTCCAGTGTTCCATTAGTACCCTCCCTAAAACCGGAAAGGATCCTTCTGACCATGTCAAATGTGGTTTTTTGGCGTGCCTTCTCGTTAGTTACCTCTCGGCTCGGTCGGGTTTGGTAGGAGCGGAAGTCGGTGATCAATTTTAATTTAACACTCCATTTATCGGTTCATTGGACAACAAATCACCATTATTTAATACATTCGAGTTGCATTCAGTGGAGTGAGGGTGTCGCGGGGAAAGTGTCGTTGGCAAACCGAAATGAGAGAAAGTTTTAATTAGCGGTGGTTTATGGACTCCCATTTTAAGTATTTAAAATGCTTTAATTGACGTAATGTGACAAATCACTTCACGGAAGTTATGAAATCATCAGTTCGACTTGTAGCGATGATTATGAACTTGCCGTTCCGCGAAATATAGTGTTGCTGATACTGACTGCACTGCCTTTATCACATGTCGGTTACCAAAATTGGTAATTATTAAATGGCATTCAAATGCGTTAGAGTCAGTCAAAATTGTAGCAGCAATCGAAGCACATTAAAATTTTTGATTGTAAATCAAATCGGTAATCTTCTATATAATAAAAATGAGTTGTGATTTCCTTCCTGACGATTTAACTCGCGAACGGGTTGACCGATTTTTCCCCTAATTGATTCGTTTTGAGAACCGCTTGTATATACAAGTTTGTATATACAAAAATTTAATGAATTTAACGGGGAAATGTAAAAAATCATTAGAATACTATTTTGGGTCAGCTGTTGAGAAAAAAAACAAACGCACGTAAATTGATCTAGAGTGCGGTGCTGCAAATAGTTCATTATGACATTTTCACCACCCGGGCAAAGCTGGGTTTCTTTCGCTAGTTGTTGAATAAAATTGATAACTTTGGACACCTTAACGTAAGTAATTATATCTCTATATATAAAAATGAAATGGTCTGTGTTCGTATCCGCATAACTCGAAAACGGCTGGATGGATTTTCTTTATTCCTTCAGCAGATATGTTCGTTGTAGTTTCCGACGGGTTTATACGATATTTCCTAATGTGAAAATCACGAGCAGGGTTGAGTAAATCGCGAAAAACTAGAATAAAGATTCGTATGGAAATTTCGCTAGGGCAGTCGACTAGTGAATTATAAAATGCTATCACTAATAAATAACAAATATACTTTTCACAGCTTGAAAAGGGTAGTATCCTTCTCTCGAGAAGGACCCGAAACGAGGGTAATTCAACACATAGTTTCAGGATATATTTTTTTTAATACGGTCCCTAAAAACACTTGAGCGAATGAAACATTAAATTTCATGAACTATTTTATCGTAGTGAACAAAGCCAACAGAAGTAAAAACAAATTGATCAACCTTTTCTTGAGAGCCAACCCTTTCGAAATTCCGAGCCTCTTGAAAGGAGGCTTCCGAGCTAAAGTTTCCATCTCGGTAGATCCCGGGATTTTGGTTAATTCGAAATTTCCCGTTTCCCGGGAAATTATTTTTTAATTATCGAAAATCCTGGGATACCCGGGCCATGAAACTCTTTTCACTACAAGTATACTTACAATGTGCTTTCTTTGCTCACACAAATTTTATTTGTTTTGGGAAGTTAGGCATAGCTTCATTTTCGTACCTTGCATCAGTAATGAAAATATTGAAAAAAAATAGAGTTCTAGAGTTCCCTTTACTCTTTCTCGAACCTTTAGATTCTAGTTTTAGGTTCAGAAGAATATTAATCAACATTTTGGCTCGATCAGGTAGAAGTAGAATACATTGAACACGACGTTCTGTCCTTTTGATCTTCTATCCCACAGTCTTTCACACACTGTACTGGTTGGGGTGAACTGGATTCAAAAGTCTTTGATTTACTGATCGCCATATTTGGCCAATAAGTATTAGAATAAAAAAAAAATCAAAACTTCATCAATATGTTTTTTTTATTTGTAATGCATCCGCTATTACGCATTTTTTCCGAGGTACCCCCTGGCAGTGCTGTAGTTGTGAACTAAAAGCTAGTTAGTCGGCGTTACCACACATAGGCAATAGAGGGGGCGCACACTAAAAAATAACTCCAATACGGGAAAAATTGAAAATGGTTTTCGGACTCCGCAGAAAGTGAGAACGTCATAAAGCGCCTTCCATGACCAAAATGAAATCTACAACCACAAATCATAAATAAAGACCCAGGTACTGAAAGATTGAGCAACACATCAGATGGTGGGTTGGAGATGTTTTGTAGTTGCCATACTCCTAGGTGCAGGGGCCCATGGAGTGTCAATTGGCACATATCAGGATCAATACCAGTGAAGTCCTGATTATGGCATTCTGGCCGCGTGTTAACGACAAGATAGCGCAATAATAGTAATTGGATTTTGTAATATTGTGAAAGCGAAGGCTGGCAGTCGGACATTCTACTCTTTTAGTAGAGCCAGGTGACCCTGACTTGAATCGGCGAGTGGGCTAATGACTAGCCTGTCTTCCGCCCGTCCGTGGCGAGCCTTGTAGCACGCTGTCTAATCCTGGCACCAAGCTTTTGCTGCTGGGTGGGAGTAGGCTCAGATGCCGTTTCCTGACTTGCGCTGATCTGGCTCTGAACATGTAGGTGTAAACCAGGGCTGCCCAACGTACGGCCCGCGGGCCGGATGCGGCCCTTGGCTCCATTTTTTTGTGGCCCGCGGCGTGTAAGAAAAAATACTTCATATGCGGCCCGAAAGCCTTTCTATCTGACTCGAAAAGCTCCTTCTGAAGGTTATTACTAATTATAAGAATTAAATCTGGGCCAGTTTTGCTGTTAATGAGATTTTAACAAAACTGATGAGAGATTTCCAAGACAGAGAATCATCTTTAGATTACAAAGGAATCAGCAGTTTTGATCTTAATAAAGGTAACAACTACTTCAGGTATATACCTGAGGAAAGCTGTTAAAACCCGTATGAAGGAGCTTCAACTTCTCTTGGGAAACTTAAGGCCTAAACACATATGAGGCACCGGCGCGGCGATGACGGGAAAGAACACAAGCGTTGTGACACTTGAAAATTAAAGCAATTTGTATTTTGTTATACGATTGTTAATAAGAAACAAAAGTTATTCTATGATAAATCTTTGCACATTGCATTTTTTTACCAAAAAATGTATATGTGCAAAAACTATTAATATTCGTGATGCAGCGACGCTAGTTATTAGAAAAATCAACTTTACCTATGCGAGGAAACTTAACCACCACTAATTCCAAATTATGTTGAGGGAAATGGAAGTGATTTGCTGTGTTATTGTGAAGTTCGTTGGCTATCCCGTGGTACCTTGCTTGAGAGATTTTATTCTCTTCGAAAGGAAATTACACCATTTTTACAAGATAAAGCAAATCCAATGCCCAAGCTGCATGATCCTGAATGAATGAATTACTGAGATTTATAGTAGATGTCACCAATCATCTCAATAACATGAACATAAAGCTGCAAATCAAGGATCAACACATCGAACCTTTATTATCCAACATGCAAACTATTGAAATAAAATTGAAACAATTTGGCACAATTGATTGTCGAAAACGGATACATTTCTCAAATTCCGGTAGAAAACAGTCGAAACCTACGAACAGAAATTTTCAAACCTATTCGCTTATTTTTGAGAACACAGTTCCTCAACACCGTTCACTGGTTTGAATAACGTACTTAGAATGTTTCAAATGGAAATAATTGACCTCCAATGCAGCAACGTGCTCAAATCTAAATTTCAGAAAGACATATCTTTCGTAAGATATTTTCTCTCTCCAGAAATCATATCTGTGTGAACAACTCTTATCAAGAATGAAAGCAGTAAAAAGTAATTGTTGATCTTCATTATCTCGCTTGCGAAAATCGATCACCGATTGCGAAATCAATATGCGTCGAGCATTGGAAAGAAGCCAACAATTCCATGAGCATGAGCATGAGCATTATGACCGCACAATTCGTAGTTGCTACTCCGTGATTGATTGAACTTGCGAAATTGTACAGAGAACACAATGAATGGGGCTTGGGATTAGCTACCCATTCTCAATGTACACGTTTCGGGAGCTCAAATATTTAAAATCAATAACGACGCCGGCCACGTCCTTACGGTCTTATAGGAATGGAAGGATTGTTAGTCAGACTATCGTTGCTACTAGAGACCGAGTATACCTCTGCATATCCACGATTGTCTTGGGATAGGATATCGTCTTAGTTACAAAGGATAATTTATCTTGATTCACTTTGGTAAGCAATGCGATCTATGGGATGCAGAGGAGCGACATCCAATTTTTTTACTATGGATTTTGACAGGTTTGCCTGTTCGTTCTTTTTTGGGTGATAAATTTATCCCCCAGTGTCAAATTACCCCAATACTGATTTATTTTGCAATAGTATGTGCGCGAATTTTGAATGTTTTCGTTTTTACAGGAGAATATGATGCAAAACGCCCATGCCACTTAATAATGCAACATGATACAATCATGATTTAATAGGGGAAAAAGGAACAAACTATAAATCAAAACTATTTTACACTCGATTCCTTGCTTTAAACTTAAGAATGTTCAACTTATTTGCTCATTTCTTCAGAATGCTACTTTCACAAGGCACTGTCTATGCTTTTGTTCGTTTTATATCATGTTCACCCTCGTAATTGTTTATGTTGCATTCGCAGTGTATTGGTGACTTAGAAAAGATGTGACAAAGATGGCGTAGCTTGTCATCCCCGTGATGGGATGGGAAATGACACTAATACGATTTAAAAGTTAAAAAACATGCACGCCCGGTGGCATATGAAAGCTAAGGAGATTCGCGTTTGGGACGACCGCACGGAAGCGCAGCAATCTGTACTCACTTGTTCGATGGCTACAGCAAACTATTGAAGAACTCGCTTTTTTCGACCGCGCGCGACATGCGCATGAGCCACCGAACACAAGATAGATACTTTATTTCTTTCCCGACGACTAAAACACGCACTGCACTTACTTGTTCGATAGCTACGCTTATTACCGGCCGCGCAATGCAGAACAAATATTTCGGCCGATCGCGCGATCGTTCTTCAGTCCGAAACAAGAGAAATCACGCACTGAACTGATTTTTATTACCGGCCGCGCAATGTAGACCAAATATTTCGGCCGATCGCGCGATCGTTCTGCAGTCCGAAACAAGAGAAATCACGCACTGAACTCTGGAAAGAAGCCAACAATTCCATATAAAAAGAGAAAGAAAAGAAGCACACATAAAAAAATTTTCAAACAGGATTTAATTCATGC
This sequence comes from Armigeres subalbatus, assembly GCF_024139115.2. Lineage (NCBI taxonomy): Eukaryota > Metazoa > Arthropoda > Insecta > Diptera > Culicidae > Armigeres > Armigeres subalbatus. The sequence goes on from NC_085140.1 coordinate 334,621,565, forward strand.
TTAGTTTTTCTTTTAAACAATTTTAACCATTCTGTAAAACTAAATGCCATTCGGGAAAAAATATATTTTATTTTGGTTATTTTGAAAATGTATAAAAAATGTACCGAATATTGTCTGGCCCGCACGCAAGTGGCCATTTTGAAAATTGGCCCGTTGCTTGAAAAGGTTGGGCAGGCCTGGTGTAAACCAATGCATGAACACCTTGCATACCGATAGGCATGCAAAGATAATTATGGGATCTTTGAGGGCGACTACTCCAGTAGGATTCGACGACAGCCACATGGGGGGCCTAACAATAATGAGTGATTCAAAAATTAATTCTACCTAACGATAATGAGTGATTCAAAAATTAATAATTAATTAATACCCCCAGAGTTTCCCCAGTAGTGATGGGGTGTAGCCTTAAAAACACGCTCGGCAAGTGACTATTGGATGTGGGTGGAGGCCGAGCATCTCGATAATATCATCGAGAACAGCTAAGGCAGCAATCCGGCGAAGGCGCTCAGAGCAAAGCCAAACGACGTGCGACCATAAAGGGTAAACGTTGTCTGGAAGAACAGATTGGGATTTTTTTTATTGGGATTTTAACCACTGCGACCATTAAGTTGATCTATTGTTGTAAACAGATTGGGATACATAGGGCGTCGACCCAAAAAGGCGACTTCTCGGCCCAAAAAGGCGAAAGGGGCCTACCAGACGCAAGTCGCCGGGCCAGAAGAGGGTACCAGCCGGCCGGTGCCATGGGCACATGGGACCGAAAATCCATGGCAGCTGGTCAGTAGGGCAAAGCGGAAGTCGAGCGTATCTCGACCTGCAATGAAAGCAAAGGATAAAGACGACCGTTTGGAAATGGCCATATTTCTGCGTATACCTTACGGATTTTCGATCAGCCAGCATTGGTCAGCATACTAGTTCTAGTTTCTGAGGAACGGATAAAACATGATGGAAGTATTCATTTATTTAGTCTACATCTATACAGATAACACTGAATCAACAATTTGACGCCACAATACACGGTTCGAGGCCGCATCTCTCCATCCTCGAATACGCCCCACGCTCGCCAAGTCGTTCTGCACCTGGTCTGCCCATCTCGCTCGCTGCGCTCCACGTCGTCTCGTACCTGCCGGATCGGAAGCGAACACCATCTTTGCAGGGTTGCTGTCCGGCATTCTTGCAACATGCCCTGCCCATCGTACCCTTCCGGCTTTAGCTACCTTCTGGATACTGGGTTCGCCGTAGAGCTGGGCGAGCTCGTGGTTCATTCTTCGCCACCACATACCGTCTCCTTGAACACCGCCAAAGATGATCCTAAGCACCCGTCTCTCGAATACTCCGAGTGCTTGCAAGTCCTCCTCGAGCATTGTCCATGTTTCATGTCCGTAGAGGCCAACCGGTCTTATTATCGTCTTGTACATGACACATTTGGTGCGGTGGCGAATCTTTTTTGACCGCAGTTTCTTCTGGAGCCCGTAGTAGGCCCGACTTCCACAGATGATGCGCCTTCGTATTTCACGACTAACGTTGTTGTCAGCCGTTAGCAAGGATCCGAGGTAGACGAATTCCTCGACCACCTCGAAGGTATCCCCGTCTATCGTAACACTGCTTCCCAGGCGGACCCTGTCGTGCTCGGTTCCGCCCACAAGCATGTACTTTGTCTTTGACGCATTCACCACCAGTCCAACTTTTGTTGCTTCACGTTTCAGGCGGGTGTACAGTTCTGCCACCTTTGCAAATGTTCGGCCGACAATGTCCATGTCATCCGCGAAGCAAATAAATTTACTGGATCTATTGAAAATCGTACCCCGGCTGTTACACCCGGCTCTCCGCATGACACCTTCTAGCGCAATGTTGAACAACAGGCACGAAAGTCCATTACCTTGTCTTAGTCCCCGGCGCGATTCGAACGAACTGGAGTGTTCGCCCGAAATCTTCACACAGTTTTGCACACCATCCACCGTTGCTTTGATCAGTCTGGTAAGCTTCCCAGGGAAGCTGTTCTCGTCCATAATTTTCCATAGCTCTACGCGGTCTATACTGTCGTATGCCGCCTTGAAATCAACGAACAGATGGTGCGTTGGGACCTGGTATTCACGGCATTTTTGAAGGATTTGCCGTACAGTAAAGATCTGGTCCGTTGTCGAGCGGCCGTCAACGAAGCCGGCTTGATAACTTCCCACGAACTCGTTCACAACGACAGACAGACGACGGAAGATGATCTGGGATATCACTTTGTAGGCGGCATTAAGGATGGTGATCGCTCGAAAGTTCTCACACTCCAGTTTGTCGCCTTTCTTGTAGATGGGGCATATAACCCCTTCCTTCCACTCCTCCGGTAGCTGTTCGTTTTCCCAGATTCTGACTATCAGTTTGTGCAGGCAAGTGGCCAGCTTTTCCGGGCCCATCTTGATGAGCTCAGCTCCGATACCATCCTTACCAGCTGCTTTATTGGTCTTTAGCTGTTGAATGGCATCCTTAACTTCCCTCAAGGTGGGGGCTGGTTGGCTTCCATCGTCCGCTGAACTGACGTAGTCATCTCCTCCGCTGCCTTGACTTTCATTGCCTGTACTCTCAGCGCCATTCAGATGTTCCTCGTAGTGCTGCTTCCACCTTTCGATCACCACACGTTCGTCCGTCAAGATGCTCCCATCCTTATCCCGGCACATTTCGGCTCGCGGCACGAAGCCTTTGCGGGATGCGTTGAGCTTCTGATAGAACTTGCGTGTATCTTGAGAACGGCACAGCTGTTCCATCTCCTCGCACTCCGCTTCTTCCAGGCGGCGTTTCTTCTCCTGAAAAAGGCGGGTCTGCTGTCTCCGCTTCCGTCTATAACGTTCCACGTTCTGCCGGGTACCTTGCTGCAGCGCGACCGCCCGCGCTGCGTCCTTCTCCTCCAGAATCTGTCTGCACTCTTTGTCGAACCAATCGTTCCGTCGACTTCGACCCATATACCCGACGTTGTTCTCCGCTGCGTCGTTAATGGCTGCTTTGACTGTATTCCAGCAGTCCTCAAGAGGGGCCCCATCGAGCTCACCCTCTTCCGACAACGCTGCCTCGAGATGCTGCGCGTATGCAGTGGCGACATCAGGTTGCTTCAGTCGCTCTAGGTCGTACCGCGGCGGTCGTCGGTACCGAACATTGTTGATGACGGATAGTTTTGGGCGCAGTTTAACCATCACCAGATAGTGGTCAGAGTCGATGTTAGCGCCACGATATGTCCTGACGTCGATAATGTCGGAGAAGTGCCGTCCATCAATCAGAACGTGGTCGATTTGTGATTCTGTCTGCAGTGGCGATCTCCAGGTGTACCGATACGGGAGGCTGTGTTGGAAGTAGGTGCTGCGAATGGCCATATTCTTGGAGGCGGCGAAATCAATTAGTCGTAGGCCGTTTTCGTTCGTCAGCCGGTGAGCGCTGAACTTTCCAATAGTCGGTCTAAACTCCTCCTCTTGGCCAACCTGAGCGTTCAAATCTCCTATGATGATTTTGACGTCGTGGCTTGGGCAGCTGTCGTACTCACGTTCCAGCTGCGCGTAGAATGCGTCCTTATCATCATCAGTGCTTCCGGAGTGTGGGCTATGGACGTTGATTATGCTGAAGTTGAAGAACCGGCCTTTGATCCTCAACCTGCACATTCTGTCATTGATCGGCCACCACCCGATCACACGCCTTTGCATATCGCCCATCACTATGAAAGCTGTTCCCAGCTCGTGTGTGTTGCCGCAGCTCTGGTAGATGGTATGATTACCTCTAAACGTTCGCACCATTGATCCCTTCCAACAAACCTCCTGGAGCGCTACGATGCCGAATCCACGGTCCTTGAGCACATCGGCGAGTATGCGTGTGCTCCCGATGAAGTTGAGAGATTTGCAGTTCCACGAACCGAGTTTCCAATCGCTATTCCCTTTTCGTCGCAGTGGTCTTCGCCGATGGTTCCGGTCCGTACTCTCTTGTTGATTGTTCGTTGCTTATGATTTTTTAAAGGCTGGCTTGCAGGGCCTGACACCAAACCCCCTAAATTTCCGGAGGACCATGGTGCACAGTTGCCCTCGCTGGTACTCGGACGATGATCAGCCGCCCCTAACATGGGGAACAGACGCTGTTGTGAGCCGATCCTGACATGGAGAACAGACGCTCAATAAGATTTGCACCTCCGGAGAGGAGCAAACTCCCCTTCCCTGTCAGCATACGACCATAGTTCCCACCGGGGTTGGTTACCCGATCTTCCCTAAGGTTGCTCGTATCCCGGCCAGCACCGCGGGGAGGTAGAGATAGGAGTTGCTGGGTAAGAGGCTAAGGACCGCGAGATGGGGTCTATTTTATTCCTTCAGGTACGCGAAGTACCAATGGTACGCTTTACCCAGCATTTGCCGTGCCGTGATGGAAGTATACGTCACTTAAAATGACAAGCAGAAGAAAAAATGCATTAACATACCCTCGAAAAACCCGGAACATCTCCGGTGGCCAAGGACCAATCTGAGGTTTTGAATGGGGGCAGAATACTAGAAAAGTTCACTTTTCATAAGACGAGTTAATACAATCTCATTGAATTCCACCACTTAATTGTATCTTGACAGATACGTATTTCGAGCTCAAATGTAAGGCCGTCTTCAGTGTCTCGTACTTGACTCGACTCTTGACTACGAGACACTGAAGACGGCCTTACATTTGAGGTCGAAATACGTATCTATCAAGATACAATTAAGTGGTTGAATTCAATGGGATTGTATTAACTCGTCTTATGACAAGTGAAGACATTCCACTAAAAAGCTCAAAATAATTTTCTTACTAGAAAAGTTTCCAATCCGCCAGTGTGTTGATCGCGTATGCTGCCACAAGAATTGAATCCCCGTAGACTTCTAAGGTCATAGGCGAAGCCGACGATCTTGACATCAGAAGGGAACTTTAGATTCAGAAGTCCGTCGTACATAATATTCCATAATACCGGGTCCAATAATGAGCCTTGCGGTACTGCTGCATTAATTGGAACACTTCTCTGACTGGCATCGGTCTCGTATAATAGTATACGGTTCTGGAAATAGCTAAGAATATATGTATAGAATACCTCGCCTTTTACATTGGAACGCTATCTCAGTTTTCTGTCTTTACCACGCTGTCAACGTCAAACGTGGACTTATCCTTACGGAACCTGAGCTGATTGCTTGCGAGGCCGCCCGTACCCTCTGATCCTCTCCAGCAACTTGCCCGTCATGTTAATTGGACGGTTTCCCGGCTTTCGGTAACAGAACCAACCAATCTGCCTTTTCCCATCTATCGGGAAAACTACTACAGTCATGGAGACATCTCTGCATAGATGTTCGCAATGATTGATGCCTTGAGAATGGTGTTCGGAACTCCATAAGGCCCTGGAGCTACCATTTTGGCCTACACGCACCCGAATACTAGAATAGAACGACTAACTCATGTCAAAGACTTGGGCGTAATTTTGGATTTCCAACTAACGTACAAGATGCACATCTCGTACGTTGTGGGCAAGGCTTCCAAAACCCTGGGCTTTATCTTTCTTTGGTCAAAGAATTTTCTGACATTTACTGTCTGCAGTATCTGTTTTGCTCACTGGTGCGGTCTATACTGGAGTATTGCTGCGCCCCGTTCGGAATCCCAATGAACGGTGCAGAACAAAATGAGTCCATGCAACGACGTTTCCTACGATTTTCTCTGCGTAGACTACCGTGGAGAGGTCCATTACGCCAGTCAAGTTATAATATCTGCTATCGGCTTATCGATCTGGAGCTGCTAAGGAATCGCCGTGACATTGCTTGGGCCGTACTGGTTACAGTTGTTTCGCAAGGCCGAATAGTTGTAGCGATATTTTGGAACAAAATATATCAACGTACAGCCGAGGGCACTTCCAAATAACGCTATGCTAAGAACTACAGTATGAACGGTAGTATTGAAGGATTACAGCGGTTATTTGTTACGGTATCAACAATCTTCTTCTTCAACTTGCCTTATCAGACGCTGCGTCGGAGATTCAAAGAATTTTTCTCATCGCGTCAGGTCATGTTTGAACTCAAATTTTTACTGCAGGCGCCTCCATGCTGGTCACGTTTGAACTCCAATTTGCACTTCAGACGCATCAATGCTGTTTGATATATACTTGATCCAATATGAACGCCTCGACAGGTTACGTTTGGACTCATATTTTCACTGCAGGTGCCTTCGTGCTGATTGATAAATACTTGTATAAACGCCTCGACAGGTTATGTTCGAGCTCAAATGTACACTATGAAAGCTTTTTTGATGCGCAGATTGGTATTCAAATATGATTTTTTCATAAAATTCTGTATGTAAACAATTCGTTCATTTGGAATCATCTATAATTTCAATATTCCTCTTTGTGGATCACATCATATCCGGAAACGGAAAGTGCTTCACATCGTCTTGCATAAATTAAGTAAGCTAATGTTACAATATAAATGTTACACTGCTCTAGCATTTTATGAAAATTTAAATTATAATTTTGAAAATAAAAATTAACTCGAAGCAAAATATAAAGCTTGTTAGTCGCCGACTAACCCCGACCCCCGCAACTACAGCACTGGGCCCCTGGTACCCCAGATTGAGAACCGCTGCTTTAAGCATTCAGATATGCCTTCGATATTGTCTTTTGCGCATTCTTTCGGGAATCTCTTCAGAAAATCCTTTAGATTTTTTTTAGGAATCCTTCGTAAATTTCATTTAGAAATTATGTTGGGAATTTTCACGAAAATTCTTTAGACATTCCATACGAAATTTCTTCAGGAAATTTTCCTTTAGGATTTTTTGTTCGCATTTTCCATAATTTTCCGGTTGATTTTTTTTCAACCGAATTTCCAGAATAATTCTTGCATGAATTTTGGAAGGAATCTTACATTCTGGGGAAATTTACAAACGCCTTTCTAGAGGTTTAACTAAATAATCCCTGGAGGAATATCCAAATGAGCTACTGGAAGAATTTTTTTAAATTATTCTTGGAAGCATTCCAGAAATAATTTCTAAAGGATTTACTGGAGAATTTAAAGAAAGACTTTCCAATGGAATTCCAAACAAATTCCTATTGGAATTTCATATTCTTTTAGATTTCTACAATAAATTGTCCAGCAACATCTGAAGGAACTTTTTCGAGAATTCCGCCACGAATTGTTTGAAACTAGATTTAGGATTTGCCAAACAAAACCAAAAATATCGGGATTGCTGTCGATCCATCACCATACTTCTTCGGATGTTCTCAAGAAATCCTTAGGAATTTACTTTAGGAGTTGCTTCCGAAATTTCTTCAGTAATCATTCAGGTGATATTACATGATTTATTAAAAAGTTCGTTCGGAAAACCCTCCCTTAAGAATTAATTCGTTTACTCATCCAGAAATTCTTCAGGCGTACCTTCGGAAATTTCTTGAGGAATTTTATCGTGATTTTTTTTTTCTCTCTCCTAAGAGAAATTTTTCAAAAATCCTCCGCAAATAAATAAAGAAATACTTTCAAAAACTGCCTATCCCTAAGGAATTCTTCGAAAATTGTCTAAGAGTTCTTTTAGCAACCCTTACAGATTTTTTTCTGGAATTCCTTTACCAATACTTTTGAAAATTCTTCCAGGTATTCCTTCGAAAATTCCATACCATCGGATCCCGTAATTGGAATTTCTTCCAGGAGTTTCCGAACGAATTCCTAAAAAAAAAATTCCGAAGGAACTTCTGGATGAATTTCAGAAATTCTTGAATTTCTCTGTGAATGCATCTAAGAATTTCTTCAGAATTTTTCTTTCGGTAAATTCTCAGCAAACTACCCGGTGGATAAATTCAGAAATTCTCTTGCAAATACATCAAGATATTCCTTCAGAAAATCCTTTAGGAATACTTGCGTCTTGAGAATATCTTCAGAAATTCCTTCCGAGATTTCTTCGAAAATTCGTCAACGAATTATTTTGAAAATTTCTTCGGAATATCCTTTGTATTCCATTGGAAATTGCTTCGATAATTTGGTCGAAATTCCTACGAAAAATCCTTCGGAAATACCTGCGGAAATTCATCCGAAATTCCCTTAGGAAAATTCCTTCGGAAATTTCTTCATGATTTCTGTCAGAAATGGCTTTATAAGTGTCTGCTGAAATTGATTTAGGAGTTCTTTCGAACTTTTTTTCGAAAATGCTCCAGCAAATATTTCAGGATTTCCTTAAATAAATTATTCCAGTATTTCTTAAAAAAAAAACCCTTAGGAAACTCTTGGAAAAAAGTATTGAAGTTCTAACGAAATTTCTTCAGAACTTCATTCAGGAATTCTATTGAATTCCTTTTTTAAATTCCATCAGACATTCCTCCTAAAATTAAATTAGAAATAGCCTTGAGATCTTCGGATATTCCGTTAAGATTTTTTTCGGGTATCACTTCTGAAATTCATTCAGAAATTCTTTTAGGATTATTGGAAAATTACTTATTTGATCTCAAAATTCCTTCGAAATTTCCTTTAGAAAATCTTCCAAAAGTAGGGATTTTGAATTTCATTCTTTAGTAAATTCTCGGGATAATTCTTCCAACAAAACTTGGGGAATAGTTCCCACAGGAATTAACGACAAAATTCTAAATTAATCTCTGAAAAAAATCTTAAAGAATTTGTAAAGGAATTCCCAAAGAAATTTTCGAAATTTTCTTAGAATTGCTTCTTTGAATTTTTAAAAGATTGTCTTGGGGAATCTACAAAGAAATGTCTGAAAGTTGAAAGTTTTTTAAAAAACATTCCAAAGAATTTTTAGAGACCTTTTCAAAAAACTAAACGATTTCATTGCATTTTATACACGATAAAATGCAATACAAAACTTGTTATATTTTAAATTGTCTGACATTTTTTAAATTGATTTATCGTTTGACTGATTAACGCTCCCAATTGTCATTCTTATTACTGACGCCAAATAATAAATGAATCAATTGAGCCAAAAAAATGCGGGAGCCCTGGCATTACCAGAGCCATGGCGCCGCCAGTGCACCTTTTCTTCTGGTGGATGATCACTCACCACTGGCAAGTGGGTTTACAGTTGTGGTGTCTATTTCCATTCACTAACAGCGACAAAACCAAACTCTGTCTCTTGAGTCCTGCTGATGCCGAACAGATCCAGTCGATGATTTACCGTCAAACAGTTGAATATGCTGCTTAAGCGAATGCAGACGGCCATCACTGAGCCCGCTACAGACGCCATAGATTATAATCTTCATTCACCATGCGGTAATGTTTTGTACTTGTGTGGCAAGTACAATGGATACACTATGCCCAAGGAGTCGAGAATGTATCCAACCCGAAAACATCCTAGACTGGACCGGTAATCGGACTAGCCATCCCCGAATTGACAAATCTACGCCTTTGCACGCAAGGCTAATTGGAGTCTTTATATGAAATTTTGGTCCTGATGTCCGTGTTGAAACAACGTGAATGGGATAGGTTGATTCTGAAATGTTCACTGGGTTCGACAAGAACTGACATTTCAATAAAAATGGCAAATTGATCGGGAGTTTCTGAATTGATTGACATAGGTATATTTTTTTTTAAAAACCAACGAAAGACGAACCAGCCAGTACCTATAGATAAAACGTTGTCCAACGTCAAAAAATATCGCTTGTATCTGGCCAGTTTCTCACTTATTAAGCTTGATAAAACACATTATCAACACCAGGATATGGTTGTATGACATTCGCCAGAAAGTCATTTGCCAGAAGACCTTTTGCCAGAATCAATATGCCAGAATGGACTATTCCCCAGAAAGTCGTATGCCAGAATGCACCATTCCCCAGAAAGCCATTCGCCAGAATGTACCATTCCCCAGAATTGGTCATCATCTATTTGCCATGCACGCGTTTGCCCAGTATGCGCAATAATTCTTAACGCCATAAACTTTTGGCATAACTATGAACAGCGTTAAAATAGAGGGTCATTTGGCATAAGGGACATTTTTTATAATTTTTCTTTGTTGATGTCGATAATAGAATTGAAAATACCTAATCTGTATATAAGACATATGCATACATAAGCCGAGTATAGCAGCTTGCCTGGATTAAGGTGTGGAAATTGCTTGCCTGGAAATCGGTGTTTGCCCGGATTAAGGCAATGGTGGATGTGACTCCTTCTTTTAAAATTGGCGCTTGCCCGGATTAACGCAATGGTTGATGTAATTCCTTCTTTAAAAGTAGGCGCTTGCCCGGATTAAGACAATGGTGGATGTGATCCCTTTTTTAAAAGCAGGCGCTTGCTAGGATTAAGGCAACGGTGGATGTGAACCCTTCTTTAAAAATAGGCGATTGTCAGGATTAAAACAATGATGGATATGATCCCTTCTTCAAAAGAAGGCGCTTGTCCGAATAAAGGCAATGGTGAATGTGATAACTTCTTTGAAATTAGGCGCTTGCCCGGATTAAGGCAATGGTTGATGTGAACCCTTCTTTAAAAATAAGCGTTTGCTAGGATTAAAACAATGGTGCATATGATACCTTCTTTGAAAGTAGGTGCTTGCCCGGATTAAGGCAATGGTGGATGTGAACCCTTCTTTAAAAATAGGTGTTTGCCAAGATTAAGGCAATGGTCGATATGATACCTTCTTCAAAAGAAGGCGCTTTTCCGGATAAGGGTAATTGTGCATCTAATTCATTCTTTAAAAGAAGGCGCTTGCTCGGACTAAGGCAATGGTGGATGTGGTCGCTTCTTTAAAAGTAGGCGTTTGCCACAAATGAAGTAATGGTGGATGTGATTCCTTCTTTAAAAGTAGGCGCTTGTCCGAATTAAAGCAAGGGTGGATGAGATCCCTTCTTTGCAAATATTGCAAAAAATTGCGTTTGTCTGAAATAGGGCTTCCATTTTTCCCGGGAATCAACTTCCCGGGAAACGGGAAATGAAATAATAATTTCCCGGGATTTCCCGGGATCCCGGGAAATAAAAAAAAATTCTCGAAACTAATTCAAAATCGTAGTTTAAATTTTGTCGTAAAACATGATTTTGAAAATATACGTTCGACATCAGGGATGCTTACTATTTTGTCCTCAAATGATGAAAGAGTTGTTGAAAGCCTGAGAAAGTTTTTGTTCAGTTCGAAAAGCGTTGACTCCTTCTACAAAACGCTCGCCAAGTATTAGCATCTGCTCTGGCTCGAATGCAAGATCTGCAGTGTCTTGATGAGCTCCGCTATGTGCTACTTTTCCATATATTTTTTAAAAACTTTTTCAGGTTGTATCCGCATTTTTTTTCAGTTTTTGGACAACGACGGCTTCGAGAGACTTATACTCGACGACTTTTTTTGTGCATATAATCTTCAGGTCAACTTTGAAGGATAAACCATTTTTATTCATGTACGTCCATTTGAACACATTTTGTATTTAAAGCATATGAATGAAATATTTGAAATGACAATTCTTCCATTCGAAATAAAAAAGAGCTTTCAGGCGAGTGCTTGATTGTCGTACTTTAATGATCCTGACTTTAACATTTTTTTTCAGTCAAACTATGCTTGAAATGCCGAACAGCACCTAAAAATGAAATGAAATGTTTCAGAAATATCTCAAAATACAAACGAGTCTTCGGAATACGAGTCTGTTCGGGAATTGAATCCAAAAGGACTGAAGGTCTTAAAAAATCCTTTGACAATAATTGGATTAACCTGCCAAAGCAGTCACTGCTATTGCCTGAATATCTGCGAACATTGGAAGCTCTGCTGTTTCACCACAGACACTCAATTTTTAATTCGACTTCACAACGCTTACCGAGGTTTGAACCTACTGAATAAACGAACGATGGATACAAACTGGTTCTTTGTCTCGCCTCTCTTCAACACGTGTTGGAATGCACCGTATGATTCTGTAGCATTTTCCGTTATAACTTAAATTCTTAAACTTCAAAAGTGAAATAAATAGTACGATGATGCTTGTAAAAAAATTCATTTCCCGGGAAATTCGGGAAACTGATACATAAATACCGGGAATCGGGAATCCCGGGAAATATGATTTCCCGGGAAATCGTTTCCGGGAATGGAAGCCCTAGTCTGAAATGAAGCAATGGTGATTGACTAAGACGATATCCTATCCCAAGACAATCGTGGAGATGCAGAGGTATACTCGGTCTCTAGTAGCAACGAGAGTCGGACTAACAATCCTTCCATTCCTGTATGACCGTAAGGACGTGGCCGGCGCCGTTATTGACTTTAAATATTTGAGCTCCCGTAACGTGTACATTGAGGATGGGTAACTAATCCCAAGTCCCATTCATTGTGTTCTCTGTAAAATTTCGCAAGTTCAGTCAATCACGGAGTAGCAACTACGAATTGTGCGGTCATAATGCTCATGCTCATGCTCATGCTCAATGAAGCAATGGTGATTGGTGGATATGATACATTTCTTAAAGAAAAGGTGCTTGCTCCGATTAAGGCAAGGATTGATGTTATCCCGGTGTCCTCCTTAGCCTAGCGATAAGATGCGCGGCTATAAAGCAAGACCATGCTGAGGGTGACTGGGTTCGATTCCCGGTGCCGGTCTAGGCAATTTTCGGTTTGGAAATTGTCTTGACTTCCCCGAGGCATAATAGTATCATCGTGTTAGCCTCATGATGTACGAATGCAACAATGGTAACTTGACTTAGAAACCTCACGGTTCATAACTGTGGAAGTTCAGAATGAACACTAAGCAGCGAGGCGGCTATGTCCCAGTGGGGATGTAATGCCAATGAAAAAGAAGAAGATGTTATCCCTTCTTTAAACGTAGGTGGTTGCCCATGTCCGTTGTTGAATATGTCAATTGTGGATATGATTTCTTTTTTTAGACATTTTGCTTAGACTTGTAGATATAACTTCTTCAATGAAATTAAATGGCGTCTTGTATGACTTAAAATGATATTATCCAATTGTAGATATGATTTAATTTTTGAAATGAAGTCTGCGTCTGGAATGAGACGAAGAAATATGATATCCATTCGATATCAGTTTGTTTGTGTTAGACAAATATGTTTTTTTTGATAAATAGTATCCACCTTTCTGAAAATTGTTCAATATGTTGAATAATCCCTTTTATGAAAATTAATTATACCGCAAATCCCTTTATTAATAAATAATGCCAAATCCACGTTATGCAAAATTGCCTTCTTTATATAATTTGTTTCTATTCTTTAGCCAACAATAACAATTGGAATTTCCAGTTTTACTATTTCTGGGGAATGGTGCATTCTGCATTCTGCCAGAATGTAATGGCAAATGGTCTATTCTGGGGAATGGCTTTCTGGCATATGGTCCATTCTGGCAAATGGGTTTCTGGCAAAAACCATTCTGGCAAATTGATTCTGGCAAATGGTTTTCTGGCAAATGTCATACAATCCCGGGATATGCATATGCCAATCTAAACCGATTCAGCACATTTAGAAAGGCCTAGTTAAGAATTTAAAATATAATCGAATCTATGAATCGTAGCCCAAAATTAAATTAAATCTATATCTCCTCCATCATTCATCATCATCAAATTAATGTTTTCAATTCAATCGGATATCTGCTTGATTTGTGACTATTGCTGTCATTTCCTCCATCAGCAGACCATATTTTCCAGTCTTAACAGCCGGTCATAAATTTGAATTTAATTAAAATCTCAACCCCAACAACATTCAAGGCCAGAGCAAAGTTCAGAGCTGTAACATTTCATTGCAATGCAATGATCATACATCGCTTTGCGAACGTATGTTCGGTTGACATCCTTTTGGCAGTACCGCCGCTATAATAACATACGGAAAGATGTCTTCCACATTGTTGCGAATTGAGTTCGATCCAGCAACATTTGAAAGCCTAAAATTGAGCCACAATTCATGTTGATGGCCAGCCAACTTGTCGCTTCAATTATCGCAGTGGCGACCATTCGAAGCCATTGCCAGTATCCACTGCGAAGTAAGGATTCTGGCCGGCTGGCCGATGGCTCATTCTCCATTGGGCTAAGCGAAATGGGATGGACTGGTCGGTCATGATGAACAATAAATTTTAGCGCTCCCCATTTTGGAAAAGCCCTTCCAATGTTTCCATGCAGAACTGGTGGTGATGATGATGCCAAAAATGTTCAGAACCCTACTGTCTGATATGTCGGGTGGGCAATCCGACATTGGCGACAAATGAATAATAATGAATGAATGAATAAGTATGGATGTGGTGTTTATTGACAACGGTGGTGTGGCAGGGGCGCGGTAGTCAAGCATGGCTGGATGTCGGAATTGGACTTCATTGAAACTCAAACCAGTGGGCGTGTGACAACTAAACTTGATTACTTTAATTTATGTCATTGTGAGTGAGCTACACATTCTCTAAAAGTTTAACGTAAATGTGGTTTAAAAAAATGATAATGAAGATCATGTATTTATTGCTCAAGTGATTCCACTGGAGGATGTATACATAGTGCTGCATGGTTGCAAATACAAAGATCTAACATTTTCTTATAAAGTTTCACATCAGCAAACGTTATATTTGAAAGCACAATATATTACATGTGAACGATTGAGGACCATTATGGAAATGAAAATTACCTACCAACAAACAATTAAAGCTGAATATGCTATAGAAGACTCTTTTTTAATGAGTGCTCTATCAGCTTCCAATGTTTGTTTGGCTATACATCTCTAAAATCTCAGTTGTTTAAATCGATTTCAAAAAGTTAGCGTTCCATTGTGATTGATTCTCATTCATTAGCGCCCAGTTTTCATCCCATTTAATAAATGCCAGCTCAATGTGCCAAAATATTATCCTGAACAATACATCACCCGAGAACCCTTAGGCACACAACACCTGATATGGAGATGCATTTATATCAATAAACTAGGAACAGGCCATTTTTTTTTTCAACCGCAACCCATGCAAGGTATGTACAATGCATCGCAAAACAAAATCCATCCCCCCTTTTGTGCATTGATGGCATTGAGAATTGCCGCCACCGTTATTTGGTGGGGATGAAGGGTTGAAGTGGGGGCAGGCAAACATATTGAATTATTGTAAGGCACACCGCAGTGTTTATTTCGGGGCTTAATTAGTGCTAGACTAATGGAGCGTGGGTAAAATGTATCACTGACCGTCGAGTCGTCGGTGCAGTGAAGCAGTAGCGGTATGAGGAAGTGGTCCACGTATTTGAGCGAACCGAAGCCACCCTACGTGGAAACCAAGCAAGGGATGATGGTCTTGCGTGGGTGGTTATTCGATAGCAGCGGTATCGGTTCCCACCGGCTCGGCGATCAAACCAGATGAAGTGAAAGAGTGCGTTCTATAGGGTGCTGCTGATTTGATTGATTAGACAAATTGATGACAAGAGTATGTTACTCATTTATAAAGTAGGTACCTACTGTCTATATAATATAGTAATACTAGAAGTTCAGATATGCCTAAAGATTCTACTTCGTTTTTAAGGGAGCCGAAGATCAGAGGCCTAAGATTTATATAATTAGGGATCGTACACTAATTACGTAAGCACTTATGAGGGGAGGGGGGCCTGTCATTTTCTTACGCTCCATATAAATAAAAATAATAATGTGTATGGGAAAAATCTTACATGGTGGGAGGTTGAAGAGCCCTGAAAAAAAGCTTACGTAATTAGTGTACGGCCCCTTACATAGCAGTACAGAATATATGGGGACGCATGATACATCAACTTCGCACAGTTACAAGTAGTGAAAACGCTTATTCTTACAAAAATAACGTTTTACACAAATTTACGGAATAAAAATTGGTACAAGCAGATACAAGACACCGTACTCGATATTGAACTAGGGAAGTAACGATATAGGGAACACATTTTCTCCAAAGTTTTAGAAGTTTTTCATATTAAGCATTGTTGTACAAACGTGAGGGAAGGGGATAGGCATCATAGGCCCTCCCTAGAAATTTGAAAGTGGTTTGAAAAAAAAAAAATAATGAAGTACAAACCGTTTTAAGGCAACACATAACTCTTTCATAATTGAAACAGATTTTACGACCGTGATTGTGGTGAATGATTTGTTTGTCGGCCTAGCGAATGGCTTTCAATCTAATGATTTTCAATTATCTTTCGATTATCTACTCCCTCATACTTTGAGTAGAAATGACCGATAAAGCCGATAAACAAATCATTCATAACTCTTTCAGGATGAAAACTGGTGGACCAAGGGTGTTTCAGGTTCAAGAAACAACTCCGGCCTGTCTCGATTCAACAAATGGTTGCCGACAGATCTCGGCTCGGTTCTAGGTTGGACTGCTTCTCGATCCTCTGCTCTCATTGGTCGTTGTGAAAAAAAAACTGATCCATGATGTTGTTTTCAACGTTTGGATTGCATTTTTGTTTGTTCAATGGGTGTCCGACATCAAATAGCATCACGAAAAAAAAAACGCTGTATAAAATAACCTATTACGTAGTTTAGAGTGATTGTTTATACTGTATTTTTTGCTGTCAAGATTTTTAAAATTTGGAAAAAAAATGTGTCGCGTCGCTGATATACGATTTTAAGATTTTGATGATTTTGCGCAAGCGCCTGATGGAGAATCCACCACTCTCTCTCTAATCTGGACATCGGGATACAACTCGGAATCATGCAGCCAATGTTGAGTCGTGTGATTAATTGATGTTCTATTAGTGATCACAATCACAAGCGTGTTGCGTCGTGAAAGCGTTTAAGCGGAAACCCAATGCTTCGGTTAGGGGTGTGGCCAAAAAGTTCGATCTGTCCAAGTGTTTCGTTCAGAAAGCCAAGGATCGGAAAGTACTTCAACCGAAAGACTCGCTATTCAATTGATTTAAGGAAATACTATAATGTACTAGAAACGGAAGGGAATTTATGGTACTTAAGTAATTACGATGCTGTTGTACCCGTAACGCTGGGTAGATACCTCTTCGTGGTGTGTTACGGGGTAAGTTCTACCATGGTCACATTGCCAGCTACAGGCGCATCCTGACCCAACGAATACCTTCCCAATATCCAACTCCGTAGTACTTATTCCTTCTCTCTCTAGTGACGGTACAGATAAGCGTGGCCAGGAATAGTTATTCTAATGCTTTTGTCATTTTTGTCATAGATTGAAATTAAGGACTACACCCACCTTGATTTCTGATAGCAATCTGGACAGAGATTTCAAAGGAAACATGAGTATCACTAGTTTCCAGTCCACGAAATAATTTATAGTAATTTATTTATTTTCCATATTTCATTATACTTATTTTTCATATTTCACTCTATTTATTTTTCATATTTTTACATTTTAATTTTTTAAGTTTCCATATTTTTATAATTTTATATTTTTACATTGTATATTTTTTTAGTTACGTATTTTAAACTTTCCAAATCTTACACTTTTATGTATATTATTTTTCTGTCTTAAAATTTTTATTTTATTTTGTTTTTATATTATCATATTTCTTTAAATTTAACATTACACCTTCTAATTTGATATTTAATGTTTTAATATTTTTAAACTTTTATATTTTGTATTTTCGTATTGTCATATTTTTATAATTTTATGTTATTAAACTTTCATATTTTAATATTTTTATGGTTTCCATATTCTTATATTTTTCCTATTTTTATACTTTTATATGCTCACATTATGATGCTTTTATATTTTTATATTTTCATGCCTCAAATTTGTTATTCTTGTATATGATCATATTTTTATACTTTTATGTTTTTAAATTTCAAATTCCGTATTTTAATCTTTTGTATTTTCATATATTTCATATCTTTTTGTACTCATATTTTTGGTCTTCATTTTTTAATTTCATGTTTTCATATTTTTATATTTTCATATAGCAATTTTTATTCTCTTATTACATTATATTTTTATGTTTCTTATTTTCATATTATAAAATTTTCATATTTTCATGCTTTTATATATTTATATTATTGTATTATGTACCTTCATATTTTCATGATTTAACATTTTCATAGTACACTACAAAACATCCCAGGAATGAAAGCTTCACAACCTACCATGTAACCTTTATGCAGACGACGTCCTGGCACATGACCTGCTATCTGATACTCATAGCATTTTAAATAATAATTAAATTCTTTACAATTTCCAGCTTCTTCTACAAGAGATGTACATCCCGAGTTAACTTTGGCTCCTAGTTGATGTTATATTCTACAAATATATATAAAATTTGATATAATTTCTTATTATAATGTTATTCATTTCACTACATATTTATATACAACTACCAAAATAAGAACTTAAAAAGAACGCGGTGCGTATGGTACGGTATGTCCACGCATCCTTCAACCCCTGTAGATTCGTGATATGTATCATGTTGAAGTGACTACTTGAACACGATACATCTCGAAGAATAATCTCTGCGGCAAACATAACGCAGTGGGCCTGGCCGCTTTGAAGTTTATGTCATACCACTGGTATGCTGTACGCCTCAATATTGACAAGAAAAATTATTGGACGTCATCTAACTCAATGATTTTCCAGGATGCTTTCTTTGTACTGGCTGCGTTTGTGTTCGATTAGATTAGATTAGATTAGATTAAGTAATTACGATGCTGTTGTTTACAAAACTGTCATTCTTAGCGATGTTTCACATTTCTCATCTCATATTCATTTTTTTACCATGGATGCTTCGACACCTGCGAGCGAAATGAATGTTTCCTGACAGACTAATGTAAAAAGTAGAAGGTTGTATCCGAGACACGACCGCCAATTGGACGTAGGATTACGTGAAGTGTAGAAGATTTAATTTTGAAACTCTGAATATGTTTCTTGGTGCTGATTTTTGAAGATGGGGCTGTATATTCAATAAGGGTTGGAATATCCTCGGCATGTCGTATATCCTGGAAATAAATGGGCGAAAACCCGATTGTCACTATAAACTTATTTCGGTTTATAACTATAAGCAGAGTATTAAAAAAACAGAAGATCGGTAAACAACAGCCTTAACAACAACTTCCTCCATGAATATTTGGTGGCCCTGAAAAGGGCCGTTTGTTTATGTTGGCTTGAAGCCTTTTGAAGTGATGTACGCCGTGGTCCCGATGAATGTTAAAGGATGTATCAATCCACTGTTGGGCTGAATCTATAGAAAACGAAGAAAAGAACAAAATGGAAAGAATGTTTCATATTAAATACATTATATTCTAAATATAAATTTAGTTACCAAATACTCAAGTTTATACTGCAAACCGAAGCAGAATCTAGAGAAAAGTTCTATTCATTGCTACTGACCCCAATGTCAGCCACTCGATAAGCTACCGCTAAAACGCGATAGACACCATCATGCGAATCAATTTTCGCAGCATCCCCCTCCGAAGAGCGCTTGCGCTGCTGCCAACGCCAAGCGATAATAATTTGCACATTGAAGAAGTAAAAGAAGAAGAAGAAGAAGAAGAACCCCTGGTTATGTACGAATGCATTGGCACCGAACGAAAGAAAGGCGGAGCAAGCAAGCCGATGCCAATGATACGGCTCTCAAAGGGGCGGGGCCTCGAACTCCATGCAAACGTATTCTGACCAGCCGAAGTCTGATTTTCTCGGAAAATCGGCAGGACAATTACATCGCAGCGCCAACCAGAAATCACCCGCGGTGAAAAGACTGAGGCGAAACATTATCAAGGGCGTCTCATCGAAGGCGTCGAGTATTATAAACAGCCTCATAAACGACATCTTCGTGCGTGTCGAGCTGGCCAAGCCCGCCGTTTCGGAGGGTTCCAAAGTCGTCACCAAGTAAGTCAGCTCCTAATGAATGAACGATGAAGTAGCTTCACTTAAAACGGCCCTTTCAGGGCCACAGTCTCACTCAAAGAGGAGAGGAATTTTCGTACCGTGCACGCCGGAAATCAACATTTTGAAATGAATTTCCACTACTGATGCCACTGTCAGCCAATTTAGGATTTGCCGCTGGAACACGATAGACATCATCCATTCTAATACATTGCTTTGCAATGTCTCCATGCAAGGAGCGCATCGGCTGCTACAGACAAAGAATTTTGCCCGTCACCAAGCGATTATGATTTGCATTTTTTGCAGATTTTTGTCTCGGCTCAACCTTCTCTCGTGTAAAAAGATGATTTTGTTTCCAATGACGCGCCTTTCCAATAATAAACAGCAAGTACACCGAAATCAGAGTCTTGGGAAAATCTCATTTGACGCATCTCAATGATGTGAGACGTCATCATTGTTTACTTCCCGCAGTTTTAATAGATAGCAGATTCCAACTTTCTACCGTCGCCAAGCGGTTATGATGTGCACTTTGAAGAAAATATTTCGGCTCTACCTCTCAATAGTACATTTGACAAGAATCGATTTTGATCCACAATGCGCCTTTCTAATCATTCATAGCAAACAAACGATAGTCCGTATCTTGCGTAAAAATTTCACTTTTCTGCTAAATAGTCACTATTAAGAAAACATTTTCAGTGACGCCACTGGTATCCGGGGACCGTAATCGCTGCCATTTTTGCAATCAACTCTTTCTTCTCATAAAATTTTGGTCCTGAGAAGAACCGATTTTCTTTCCAAAATGCGCCACTAACAGTAACTAAACGATAGTCCGAAGATTGTTGCTTTTGGCGATGGCCTCTCGATGTTCCACTTTCTGCTGAGACTGCTGCTACGGGCGTCATCGTTGTGCCCGCTCTCCGAGAAAATTTAGTTGAACTGAGGATTGGAGTCGAGCCCGTAGGTTGCACGATTTTGATGTCTGTGCTTGCGATGCACCTATGCGATTGGTTGGTTTACCGATTTTCAGTGCCTAGTAAAATTCAATTTTTCAATAGTTCAGCACTTTGAATGCATTTTTTCGATAGTTGAGCAAAATCTTAAAGAGTTCGTCGATCGATTAACACCAAAATCTTTAAAATCGGTTGAAAGGCGGCTGAGTTATTAGCCCATACTTCCTGACCACTTTTCGTGACGGTCTCAAATTTGAAACTGCAGAATGACCCCCCAATGTTCCGGAAAGACGTAATCGTACGTCAAAAAAATCTATGAAGGTGATTTTCCAATCGTAAATATCAACTTCCAGAGCGTTGATCTTAGCCAAAGAGTTCGCTTTCTCATTTCCCAGGATCGAGCAATGAGAAAGGACCCAAGTAATGGTGATTGTGAATGACCGTTTTGATAGAACACTCAAAGATTTCCGTATCCACTCCATCTACTAAGCACTTCTGCAGCACCATCCTGAACAGGTCCGGAAACGCCAAAATCGCGGATTTTAGAGCCACATTTGGAATTCTATCCGGACCCGGAGCTTTCTTCATCATCAAACCTTTCGCCACTGATAATAGCTCGTCATTGGAGACTTGCATACCTGCAGCGGTTACTCGGTCTTCATCTTCGTACGGCGTACGCGGCCACGTCGTAGAACCATGCTGCGGGAAAAGGCCGTCTACGATGATCTTCAGCTTGTCCGGATCCATTCGTCACAGGACCCCTGATCTTCTTTGTCACGACTCGATAAGCGTTACCCCAAGAATCAGTGTCAGCTTCCCGACACAACTCCTTGAAGCAGTTGAACTTGCTGATTTGGATCGCCCGTTTGAAAGCCGCTCTAGCTTCACGGAAAACTATCTTTCGCTCCTCTCTGACCATTTCAGACCGTGCCCTCTGAACGTGTCTCCTTGTTCTGAGACAGCCAACGCAAAGGTTGGCAAGATTTTTGTTCCACCAGTAACTTGGCCGCCGGCTGTTCGTTGGCTCCAATTTCCTCGGCATCGTCGCATCGCAAGCCCTCGCATAGCATTTCCGTCAGCTGGTCTGCGTCAAGGTTTGTAGCGTCGCTGTCGAGGTGCTTGAATAAAAAGATTCTTATCGAAGTCCTTCGTCTTCCATCTTCGCAGACTAGACCTTATCTCCCGTCGTACCATCGGCGTTCGTGTTCTAACACTATACCGGAACGCCTGGTGATTGCTATGAGGATAGTCTTCACAAACTCTCCAGTTCATGTTCCTCGCCATCGACGGACTGCAGAACGTGACATCGATGATGGACTCACTGCCATATCTGCGAAATATACTAACGTTTCGTTTCCTAATCTGACTTCCAACTTTGCCAGCGCCTCCAGCAAACTGTAACCTCTGGCGTTAGTTAGTCTGCTTCCCCAATCCACTGCCCAAGCATTGAAATCGCCTCCGATTATCACTGATTTTCGGCCGATCAGCTTTTTCGTGAGTGAGTTCAGCATCCGGTTATACTGCTCCAAAGTCTACCTTGGGGGTGAGTAACAGCCACACACAAAGATCCCGTTAATATTGGTGATTACGAAACCCTCGCTTGAACTGTCTACCACCTCTTGGATATGGAATCTGCCCATCACATCCCCGTAGCATCCGCCACCCAGTTTCCGTTATCAGAAGGGATCCGGTACGGTTCAGCAATAATTGTCACGTCGCACATTGCTGTGTGGTGTCGTAATGATTGAGATTTAACTGGATGAACTCCATTAATCTCGACCCGCCATCGCCTTCTTGTAGGCAGGGCATTGGAAGCCGTAGAGTAGAGTGGGGCAAGAGTGCGCGTGGGGTAAGAGTACGTTTTTGATTTTTTGAAGTAATAAAAAAAGATAAACTAGCAGCACTGCATCAGTTTGACAGGTATTCTGGCCAACTATTATCATGTGTAATTGTAAACGATTTGAATAAACAACAAGGGAGATATGGAGTTAGATAATTTTTTGGTCATTTTGCTAAAAATAATTGGATTTCCGCAACTAGTATTTCATTACCATATATACGTTCAATCAGCTGAACATTATACCATTTCGATAACCTATTGTATAGAGTACCTTATGGTGCAGAACACCAATCCGATTGGTTTTCCAAGAAGTCAAAACCATTACTTGAATAATTTTTGGGACTGTGGGGTAAAAGTACGCAGGAACCGGTGGGGCAAGAGTACGCATATGAATCTTCAATTTATGATGTCAAACCCGTATCTCCGACCGAAATAAGACTTCTTCCAGAGCGTTAAGATTCACATTTAAGAAAAAAGGGATAAAATTCGAAATTATCACAAGTTTTTAGGATAAGTTGAAGTAATTCGGTGTTAGAAAGGACTTAGCGAACAAAGCACTGAAGCGAAATAATGAAATTGTATTAGGACTTGTTGTACACCTAAACATAGTACGAAAACACAATTTCATCTAAATGATAATTTCATTTAATCAAAAGAAACATTCATAAATTACGCAACATTTAGCTGGGAGAGGTTGCGAGATGTGTAACGATCCATATAATTTTCAGATGATTAATACAAATAGTGTAAGATAGGGGGAGAGTTGATGAAATAGCTAAAGTTTACGTTACGTGATTGGTGGATTTTCTTTAAGGAAAATGCCTTTGTATACGTTTTTGTAAATATAAAAACAATGGTTTTTAGTATGAAAGTCCACAGTTTTAGGACCCCCTCCCCCTTTAAGAGTTACGTAATCTTTAAACATTCCCTAATACATGCTCATTAAACATCAATCAAATGTTATTAACTCTTATTTGTGTTATTATATAGTTAAAGCACATGATTAGATAAATGCGTACTCTTACCCCACCCGATGCGCACTTTTACCCCACCGGTGGGGTAAGAGTGCGTTTTTCACTTGTCTTGCAATAAGGGTTCTACTAAAACGAATCTCAATAATTTCAATATTTTCTCCACTGGGTAACATAAAGGAAGAGTATATGAATCATCGACACAGAATTGACATGCAGAAGCTTGCTTCATAGGGGCCACATGATCGATTGTAAACTAAGTGCGTACTCTTGCCCCACTCTACTCTAATGATCGTTTCCGTCCTCCGGTTTGCAGAGCAGGCATCTTGGTTGCTTCGTGCAGTCCCTAGCATCGTGTCCTTCTCCACCACATTTCCTACATAGGCCGAATCTGTCCGGGCCATTGCTGTTCCACGCCTGGGGTGGCATTGTGCATCTCGATTCGAACGTAATTCTATCGAGTCGAACATGTTTGGCATTACGGCTTTCGATTCGATCTCGAAAACGACTCATCGTTCGAGTATGCTCGAGGAGGTACAAGAATAACGAGGTGTTTTGGCATTATGGAGACTCGATAGCACACTGAAAAACGACTCAAGTCGAATGAAAATCACTCGTCACCTTCATAGCTTTCGAATGTTGTTCGAGAGTCATTTCTTGCTGAAAGTTTTTCATTATATTTGTTATTATTTCTCTACGGGAAGAGAATAAATGTTTCATTATTGTATCTTGAAGGAAAGAATGTCATTAGTATACCTTTTTTTATAGTTTCCAGACAATATGCAATCTCAAATTATCCCGAAATCCTCGTAAAAACGACTTCAACCTAAATCGGTTTTTTGCAGTTTTCACGTATTTCTTGACAATTTCGATAAACCGCGTGAAAAATCTATGGAGAAAATCTACGTAAAAATAGTTGAGTTAAATAAGAAAACGCGCAAGAGATGACCCAAGTGCATTTAACTGAAACACGTGGAAACATCGAAGTAATTTATTATCGAATCCTTCTTTAGCTTTAAATTATTTAGTTCAAAATTGGATCTGTGTTATAAACTCGAATAAATATAATAAATGCTAAAGCATTTGATGAGTTTGATTGCTGAACGCATGCGGTCGCGTGTACTCAGACGACTAATGACGGTGGAAGACCGACACTTGATTACAATAAGAGCAATCAAAGTAATCAAATGCTTTAGCCAAGCAAGCCTTTTGCACAAATTCACCCAGCCCGTTGGGGGCATAGAGTGTGATCCTCTCGATTTATAAACAATGTGCACTCGCTTGACTGTGGATATACAACAGTAAAGCACATGTGAAGATTGGACAAATCAAACATCCGAAAGATATTCAATTTGCAAAAAAGAGCTAACCGTGGTTGAGGTTGGTACTCGGATTCTGATGGCTTTTCCGCAAACGTGACCTTTAAGTGGTCTTGTTGTGTAGGGGTTATCACGCCTATCTAGAGATTAGGAGGTTGAGGGTTCGAGTCCCTCCAAGACACGTGGATACTTTTTCGCATATTTCATATTAATTTGTCCATTTAGAAACATATGCTGTGCATATGCACAGCCAAGACATTTAACAAAAAAAATGGTTTTCGTACGGTCGAGTTGCCAAATAATATGCAATTGATAATAAAACTTATAATTTGTGTCGTAACTATATATCAATTTATAAAACATGTCGTATAGGCATAATGTTTTAATCGGTTTCAACTGCTCAATAAATAATATTGCTTTTATAGTCATTGAGCCCGATTTGTTTGTTTATAAATTAACTGCCAATTCATGCCCTGAAGGATGCCTTTCCAACAGGCAACATGCTACATGCAGATGAAATTACTCTTATTCTCTTTGTTTACTCACATTCGCAATGCGCTGAAGGTTGTCTCTCGGCATAATAAACACGGAGACAGTTATCTCTTATTCTCTCTGTTTACATTTTGTTTGACATTTTTCACATTCACTCATTAAAAACAACTAAAAACATGATAAAATAATGAATTAAATCAACTACTTCTGACTCGAAATCCTATATGCTATAGGATTTAAATAAAAATTGACCTTTGATATGTGGCCAATAGGTCAACAGTATATTGCAACACGATGAACTGAGCTGATGTCTGTATGTGTGTGTGCAATTCAACATCGCGCAGATTAATCACCCATCATGTTTGCACTACCTGCACTCGCGAGAAAGATGGGATTGACTGCCTGCGAATGTGTATACTCACGATGACAAACAGGATCTGTTGTTTGACACATGCTTGCTAGGCCTGTTTATGATAATAGGCCTGTCCAATGCCACACATCTCCCCTTTTCTAAAAAAAGTGCTATCACCCTTTTCTTCTGCATGGAAAAAAATAACACCCACGACATATTATGTATCATTCGGTTCCTCTCTCATCATGGCACGAAAGCATCTTCCAGCAAACAACCATTCCCGGCACACCATTGTATTGCCAGCATCTCCATTTCATAATCGAAGAACACAAATAGTGGCATACCTAAATATGGAAAGCACTCTCAATGAGCTCCCGTGCAGTGGGAGTCTCGACTCGCAATTGTACTCGCAACTCGTGAAGTAATATTTCACTTGTACTTCAAATCACTACCACTACTTCTACTCTTTTCGAATACACGTCCAATCCACTGTGCAGTCAAACAACCAGCAACAAAAACCATACCGCAAGTAAAAAAAACAGCTCCAAATCATGGCCGAATATCAATTGAATCAAACCTTCCGTGTACGGTGTACCTGTGACCTTTCGGATTCGTAACACCAAACTACTTGTAGGCCATCGACCATCGCTCTTGAGGCGCTTGGATAAACTGTGATCACTCCAATCCAAAAAAAAAACACCGTTTCTCTTGCGGGCGTCCCACCAACGCAGAGGAAGAAACACTAGAATGCGGGCGTCCCACCACGCAGAATTGTGATCATTCCGATCCACAATAACACCGTTCTTCTTGCGGGCGTCCCACCAACGCAGAGGAAGAAACACTTGAATGCGGGCGTCCCACCACGCAGAATTGTGATCCCTCTGATCCACAATAACACCGTTCTTCTTGCGGGCGTCCCACCAACGCAGAGGAAGAAACACTAGAATGCGGGCGTCCCACCACGCAGAATTGTGATCATTCCGATCCACAATAACACCGTTCTTCTTGCGGGCGTCCCACCAACGCAGAGGAAGAAACACTTGAATGCGGGCGTCCCACCACGCAGAATTGTGATCATTCCGATCCACAATAACACCGTTCTTCTTGCGGGCGTCCCACCAACGCAGAGGAAGAAACACTTGAACGCGAACATTCACCACGCATAATACGATAATACGGACAACTTCATGGGGATGACAAGCTACGCCATCCATGTCATATCCTAACAAACAATTTAGGTTGAACTAGCTAGTTTTTTTTAGCTGAAGAAGGCTATTTTTGGTTGAATAAGCGCTCTATCCTCTTCCAATGTTTGTTGGGGTCTTATCTGAGTCACCAATATGCGAATGCAACGTATACAATTCTGATGGTGAAAATGATGCAAAACGTGCAAATGTGTAAACAGTGCATCTGTAAGTTGCATTCTGATTAATTAGGCAAATTAGTTGGATTTTCTTTTAAGTTTTAAACATGATATAAGGCGCAAAATCGTTTTAATTGTATCATGTTGCATTATTCAGTGGTGGGGGTGTTTTGCATCATTTTCTCCTGTAACATTCAAAATTTGAGCACACACTTTCACAAAAGAAATCAGTGTTGAGGTAATTAGACACTGGGGGATGAATTTATCCTGAAAATAAGAGCGAGGAGAACAAAACTGTAAAAACCATTGTGAAAAAACGGTGTTGGGTTCGCGGACAACACACTAAAAGTAGAATCCCTCTCATTCACAAAGATACACTTATCGTCACTCTACCGGTGCAAAAAATCTCCGCTGCTTTATTTTTTTTCATCTACGTCCGAAATTGTTTTCTTTCACTCACTTCTATAAACATGATGGGTGATTTCATGCGAAATATGTTTATACACTCCTGGCAGGATCGCCAAATGTGCAATTCAACATCGCGCAGATTAACACTAGGATTGATTCGCTAAAAAAACTTACGCGGATACATTCGTGCAGAAAATCGTTGTAACTAAATTTTCAAATGGCTATATCTCAGTGAGTTTTCAACCGATTTTCCCAATTTTTTCACCAACCTCTTAGCCATCTCTTCTAGTTTCTGGACATTGCAAAATATTGTATCTAGGGGTGTTCAATTTTTCACTAGAGCTGTGGGAGTAAAGCAACGAATTTAGAAAAATGCGATTTTGGAGATATACTTATATTTTATTACCAAAATGATATCTATTCATATAGTGATGATGGAAATGATAAAATAACAAATAAAAGACATCACCTGAAACATAAGAACACATTTTGAGCATCCCTACTATGCATACGATGATAATTCGGTACCTTTGGGAACCACTTTATACTACAGAATGTATGAGACCTCAGAAAATGTTTTCAAGCATGTTGTCTACTGCGAACTTATTAAAATAGATGTAAACTATATACGAAACATGTGTGATAATAAATTATGATGTTCTAGGATCTCCGAACTGTACTGGAATTTGAATCAAATGGTCTACCGAATCAACCAAGGCTACCATAATGCCCCTAGCCACAGCATCAACCCAATTATGTCCTCCGAGTATTTATCTTTCACTTGCGTCTCAAATCCAGGCATTTGAGATGTTGTAAGATCTCCAAATTGTTCTGAAGTTTGAGTAAAATGGTCTATCGAATCAACCAAGGCTTCCATGATGTCCTCAGCCGCGGTGTAAACCCATTCATGTCCTCCAAGTATTTATCTTTCACTTGCGTCTCAAATCCAGGCATTTGAGTTGTTGTAGGATCTCCAAATTGTCCTGGAGTTTGAGTAAAATGGTCTATCGAATCAACGAAGGCATCCATGATGTCCTCAGCCGCGGTATCAACCCAATTATGTCCTCCGAGTATTTGTATTTCACTTGCGTCTCAAATCCAGGCATTTGAGTTGGTCTAAGATCTCCAAATTGTCCTGGAGTTTGAATCAAATGGTCTACCGAATCAACCAAGGCTTATATGATGTCCCATATCGCGGTATCAACCCAATTATGCCCTCCGAGTATTTATTTTTCACTTTCGTCTCAAATCCAGGCATTTTAGTTGTTGTAAGATCTCCAAATTGTCCTGGAGTTTGAGTAAAATGGTCTACCAAATCAACCAAGGCTTCCATGATGTCCCATACCGCGGTATCAACCCAATTATGTCCTCCGAGTATTTATCTTTCACTTGCGTCTCAAATCCAGGCATTTGAGATGTTGTAAGATCTCCAAATTGTTTTGAAGTTTGAGTAAAATGGTCTATCGAATCAACCAAGGCTTCCATGATGTCCTCAGCCGCGGTGTGAACCCATTCATGTCCTCCGAGCATTTATCTTTCACTTGCGTCTCAAATCCAGGCATTTGAGTTGTTGTAGGATCTCCAAATTGTCCTGGAGTTTGAGTAAAATGGTCTATCGAATCAACGAAGGCATCCATGATGTCCTCAGCCGCGGTATCAACCCAATTATGTCCTCCGAGTATTTGTATTTCACTTGCGTCTCAAATCCAGGCATTTGAGTTGTTCTAAGATCTCCAAATTGTCCTGGAGTTTGAATCAAATGGTCTACCGAATCAACCAAGGCTTCTATGATGCCCCATACCGCGGTATCAACCCAATTATGCCCTCCGAGTATTTATTTTTCACTTTCGTCTCAAATCCAGGCATTTTAGTTGTTGTAAGATCTCGAAATTGTCCTGGAGTTTGAGTAAAATGGTCTACCAAATCAACCAAGGCATCCATGATGTCTTCAGCCGCGGTGTCAACCCAAGCATGTCCTCCGAGAATTTGTCTTTCACTTGCGTCTCAAATCTAGCCATTTGAGTTGTTGTAAGATCTCCAAATTGTCCTGGAGTTTGAGTAAAATGGTCTATCGAATCAACCAAGGCTTCCATGATGTCCTCTGCCGCGGGATCACCCCAATTATGTACTCCAAGTATTTGTCTTTCACTTGTCTCAAATCCAGACATTTGAGATGTTGTAAGATCTCCAACTTATCTTGCAGTTTGAATCAAATGGTCTAACGAATCAACCAAGGCTTCCAAGATGTCCCCAGCCGCAATATCAACTCTTTTATGCCCTTCGAGTATTTGCATTTCACTTGCGCCTCATATCCAGGCATATGAGATGTTGTAAGATTTTCAAATTGTCCTGGATTTTGAGTAAAATGGTCTATCGAATCAACCAAGGCCTCCATGATGTTCTCAGTCGCAGTATAAACCCTATCACCCCTAATAATTGTCTTCCACCTGCGTCTCGAACCCAGGCATAGGGGATGTTGTAAGATCTCCAAATGGTCCTAGAGTATGAGCGAAATGGTCTATTGGATCAACCAAGGCTTCCATGATGTCCTCAGCCGCGATATCAACTCTTTTATGTCCTCCGAGTATTTGCATTTCATTTGCGCCTCAAATCAAGGCATTTGAGATGTTGTAAGATCTCCAAATTATGCTGGAGTTTGAGTGAAATGGTCTATCGAATCAACCAAGGCTTCCATAAAGTCACTAGCTTCTCTTTCACTTGCGTCTTAAATGCAGGCAAATGAGATGTTGTAATATCTCCTAAATGTCCTGGAGTTTGTATCAAATAGTCTAGCAAATCATCCAAGGCTTCCAAGCTGTTTCCAGCAGCGGTATCAACTCAATAATGTTCTCCGAGTCTTCAAGTTCCACTTACGTCATAAATCCAGGCATATGAGATGTTGTAAAATCTCCAAATTGTCCTGGAGTTTGAATCAAATGGCCTACCGAATCAACCAAGGCTGCAATGATGTCTTCAGCCACGATATCAACGCAATTTAGTGGACATAATTGTTTTTAAATAACTTTCCAAATGAATCACGACTTACAAATCAACCCTACCTTGAAATATGTCTCAAGCAGATGTTTTTATCTAATCTTCCGAGTCCATGCACATGTTTGGTATATAAAAATCCGATGTTATTAGTCCCCAAATCGCCCTGGATGTAGATCAAGTAGTCTGTCAACTAAATCAACCTCGCCTGGAACTATGTCTCCAGCGAAGGTATGTATCTAATCATGACTTCCGAGCTCATGCAACACATTTAGTCGAGTCAAGTACGAGAAACTAAAGAAGGCCTCACGTATCTGAAAAGTTACAATTACAAATTGTCTTATGACAAGTCATTACCCAAATCATGCAGCTAGGGATGACAGTGTACCGAAGTGCTGCTGCCGTGACTGTTCCTACGTAGTACTTAACGTACTCCTCCCAAAACAACACGCTTTACGATGTCTCTCTGAAATGTTTTCGATTCTCTCATTTTCTCGATTTAAAGAGAAAAAACCGAAAAACCAGGTAGTAGGTGATCTCTCCTTTCTTCCGTTTAACCAAGACACCAACCTTTTTGGATTGCTTCACCATTCTCTTCATAACTTTTGAAAGCAATGACCGTCGACTAGAGTGTGCCAATTACAGAGGGATCACCCTTCTGAACTCGACGTACACAATTCTTTCGCGTATTCTGTTTAACAGACTGACACCGCTAGAAGAGTCCTTCGTCAGCGAATACCAGGCAGGTTTTCGTGAGGGTCGATTAACGACGGATCAGATGTTCAGCCTGCGGATGATCATTGATGAATTCCGGGAGTAAAACTTGCAGACTTACCAAAGTTCTTGTTGGTGTATCGGGTAACCACCCCTTTTTTGGCGATAATGGACATAAATATGCTTGACTATACGTTCCATTCTAGTGTCATTTTACGTTTACCTTGAGGACACCATTACTAGGGCCTGATTGTACCAATTTGATCAATGATGATCGGATTTAACGAGACGTGCCCGAAATTAGACTTCGGCTGAAAAAGTGATGTTCTTAAAATTGAGGTTTTTAGAGTAAAGATTCATTTAGACAACCATACACTGTCGGATGATTATTATAATAATAATAAACAATAAACATCATAAGTAAAGTACAACATCTCATATGCCTGGATTTGTAATGCAAGTAAAAGACAAATACTCGGAGGTCATAATTGGGTTGGTAGCGCAGCTGGGGACATCATGAAAGCTTTGGTCGATTCGATAGACCATTTGATTCAAAATCATGGACAATTTGGAGATCTTACAATATCTCAATTGCCTAAAACTGCGACGCAAGTGAAATACAAATATTCAGAGGACATTATTGAGTTGATTCCGCGGCTGAGGACTTCATGGAAGCTTTGGTTGATTCGGTAGACCATTTGATTCAAACTCAAGGACAATTTGGAGATCTTACAACATTTCAATTGCCTGAAACTGCGACGCAAGTGAAAGACAAATATTCAGAGGACATAATTGGGTTGATGCCGCAGCTGGGGACTTCATGCAAGCCTTGGTGGATTCGTTAGACCATTTGATTCAAACTTCAAGACAATTTGGAGATTTTACAACATCTCATATGCCTAGATTTAAGGCGCAAGTAAAAGACAAATACCCGGAGTACATAATACCGCGGCAGAGGACATCATGGAAGCCTTGGTTGATTCAATAGACCATTTTGCTCAAACTCCAGGGCAATTTGGAGAGCTTACAACAACTCAAATGCCTGGATTTGAGACGCAAGTGAAATACAAATACTCGGAGGACATAGTAGGGTTTATACTACGGCAGAGGACATCATGGAAGCCTTAGTTGATTCGATAGACCATTTTACTCAAACTCCAGGACAATTTGGAGATCCTACAACATCTCAAATGCCTGGATTTGAGACGCAAGTGAAAGATAAATACTCGGAGGACATGATTGGGTTGACACCGCGGCTGGGGACATCATGGATGCCTTCGTTGATTCGATAGACCAATTTACTCAAACTCCAGGACAATTTGGAGATCTTACAACAACTCAAATGCCTGGATTTTAGACGCAAGTGAAAGATAAATACTCGGAGGACATAATTGGGTTGATACCGCGGCTGGGGACATCATGGATGCCTTCGTTGATCCGATAGACCATTTTACTCAAACTCCAGGACAATTTGGAGATCTTACAACATCTCAAATGCCTGGATTTGAGATGCATGTGACAGACAAATACTCGGAGGTCATCATAGGGTTCATACTACGACAGAGGACATCATAGAAGCCTTGGTTGATTCGGTAGACCATTTGATTCAAATTCCAGTACAGTTCGGAGATCCTAGAACATCATAATTTATTATCACACATGTTTCGTATATAGTTCACATTTATTTTAACAAGTTCACAGTAGACAACATGCTAGAAAACATTTCCTGAAGCTTCATACATTCTGTAGTATAAAGTGGTTCCTAAAGGTACCGAATTATCATCGTATGCATAGTAGGGATGCTCAAAATGTGTTCTTATGTTCCAGGTGATGTCTTTTATTTGTTATTTTATCATTTCCATCATCACTATATGAATAGATATCATTTTTGGTAATAAAATATAAGTATATCTCCAAAATCGCATTTTTCTAAATCCGTTGCTTTACTCCCACAGCTCTAGTGAAAAATTGAACACCCCTAGATACAATATTTTGAAATGTCCAGAAACTAGAAGAGATGGCTAAGAGGTTGGTGAAAAAACTGAGAAAATCGGTTGAAAAACCACTGAGATATAGCCATTTGAAAATTTAGTTACAACGATTTTCTGAACGAATGAATCCTAGTGTTAATCACCCGTCATGTTTGCACTACCTGCACTCGCGAGGAAGATGGGATTGACTGCCTGCGAATGTGTATACTCACGATGACAAACAGGATCTGTTGTTTGACATATGCTTGCTAGGCCTGTTTATGATAATAGGCCTGTCCAATGCCACACAGTGTGTATATTCGTGTGTATGTGACTATGTATAAACATTTTATAGACCCATTTTTTTGGAATTTAGCAATTAAAATTTTTTCACAGAAAACTGCTTGGGTAGTTTGAGTCTATTATGACAGTGTGAGTCTATTGTAACAGTGTGTCTATAAAATGACTACACACACACATTTACACACGAATATACACACATACAGACATCAGCTCAATTCATAGTGTTGCAATATACTATGGGCCAATTGGCCACCTATCGATAGTGCAACCGGTGGTACTTTTCTGCCGTAGAGAAGCAGTAGATCAACAAAATGAATGATGAAGTTTTCGTCAATACCGTGCAGTTCCGTTTTCCAGTACGCTGCTCTCGCTCATCTTGAGTTGAAATAGCCAGATTTTTAAACAGCTTCTTCTTCTTCTTATTGGCATTACACCCCCACACTGGGACAAAGCCGCCTCATAGCTTAGTGTTCATTAAGCACTTCCACAGTTATTAACTACGAGGTTTTTGCATTCGTATATCATGAGGCTAACACGATGATACTTTTATGCCTAGGGAAGTCGAGACAATTTCTAATCCGAAAATTGTCCAGACCGGCACCGGGAATCGAACCCAGCCACCCTCAGCATGGTCTTCCTTTGTAGCCGCGCGTCCTACCGCACGGTTAAGGAGGGCCCCAATAATACCCCAAGAAGCCCCAAGCAGCTGGATACTGATTTATTGATGATGGATATAGTGTACAAAACGGCTCATGACCGTTTACTGTACATTAAATTCGTCCCCCGCGATGCAATGGAAGAATCGATGAAGAAGAATACAGTACCGAGGAAGTTTGTTTATACATGCGGAACGTCTGTTAACGTGCAAATGGAAGACGCAGGTTCTAATGTGCGTTTCGTCCGTGTGTTTGATCTGCCGCCGGAGGTGAGCGATGAAAGTTTATGGCTGGTGCTCGGATTGCTTGGAAAAGTTATGCGGGAAAAAAATCCTGCGGAATTGTCACTAGAACATCTGTACACTGAAGTATTCCTCCATAGATAGATGAAGCCGGAATAAAGGGAAGGTTTTCTACGACAGACCTCGAGATACCTGCTTTTCGTGTCAAGCAGTTGGTCATCGGAGAGACTTCTGTTCTCAAGCACGGAAGAAGGCCGAAAAGCAAGTACAGTGTACTACGTATGGTGACGTTGTATCTTGGAACGAAGGAGATCGGAAACGTCGGATGAGGACTTCATCAAAGTTCCTGAAGAAAATCCAAAAGCAGGAAACCAGGAGCAGTCGGTAGTTTATGATAACGCACATCCGGAGAAAAAGGTTTGTCGTAAAAAAATATGAGGTGACACTGGAAGAGGTAGCTATTGCGATAAAGGAAGCAATGTCTCATCCACCGGCGAGTCAGCGACGGGCTCAACTTTCCGGTTCGGCTTCGGATCAAGTTCCGCTGCTGTAACACACCCGAAGATCGTGGCCGGAGATCGTATTAATAATTGTATACTATATATAAAAGCCCTGTTTGTCTGTCCGTTGACTAGCCAACCAGACGCAGCACGCGGGGAAATTCAAAAAATAAAATATTTGACACTTCAATTCTTTTTTACTATCAGATGTAGAAAACAAAGCCAGTGACAACCTTAGACAACCAGACACAGCATTTGATGAAAAAATCACAGGCGACATACGTTGAAAATTTTGATTTTTTAATGCATGAATTAATGAACCGTTTATATTTAAAAAAAAACACGCGCCACGGGCGCTACTGCGTCCACATATAAACTAGTTTTATATAATATTATATGTAGTTATTTGCTCTTGGCTCCGTGGAGTTTTTAATGAACAACTGAGCCTAATAAATAAAAAAAAACTGAAGAAAAAATTATGGAAAATTTGTGTTTTTTTTAATGGAACATTTTGATTTCTTTATGGAAAATTTTTCTTTCATATTTGCAATTTTTGCTTTTAAAAGTGCTAATTTATTTCTGTTTTGTGGAATTATAATTCTTAATTGTTTATGGAAATATTAAAATAAAAGCGAAGAAAACCAGCTTTCCCCGGGTGTTACGAATGTCACAATGAACTGTTTGCAGCACCGCACTCTAGATCAATTTCCGTGCGTTTGTTGTGTTTTCCTCAACAGCTGACCCAAAACTGTATTTTAATGTTTTTTTTACATTTCCCCGTTAAATAAATCTTTTTTTTTGTAAATACAAACCTTGCGGATCCCAAAACAAATCGATTAGGGAAGATATCTTGCAAATCGGTCACCCCGTTCGCGAGTTAAATCGTCAGGAAGGAAATCTCAACTCATTTTTATTATATAGAAGATATCTAGTTTCTGAAAAAAAAGTTCTGAGAAAATTATACAAATGAATTCCATGACATTTTAAAACGCTGCTCAAAAACAAAAATAAATTGCTCTTGTTCTTCCATAAATTGCAAATAGCAATACCCAAAAATCAACATTACCTCCGAAATATTTTTTAGATGTCGCCGAATGTCATTGAAAACCGTTAATAAATGGAATTATAATGTTTAATTAATTTTAGTTATTCTTTTCGATTACACACCCTAACGGGCTGGTGCAGGTGCACGAGCAGGATCAACCAACCAACCACAATATCATTACGATAGATGAAGCCGCCACATCAGCCAGTCAGAGCGTATGCTCGCTTTACTAACCGGTAACAGGAACGGCAAATTATGTTGCATAAACAAAATAATTACAGAATTGAGCCCATTATTCAAAGGTGAACTATTTGCACAGGATCATGGTGAAGCGAGTGAGTGGGAAACAGCGGAAGTGTTCGGTTGCAATCAATTATTACAGTTTGAGGATTTTTTATAAAGTTCCCAAGTGAACACCACACCTCCATCGCCCGCAGGTGTATCTTGTTCAACATAAAACAATAGCCACGTTTTCATTTTGATATAATTATTATTGTCGGAATACACAATGGATTGACCAACGAACATTTCAACCATTTTCTTCCGTTCGCTTCATGTGAGTACGTGACCACCGTTGTAATTATTCTATGTTGTAAAAATTATAATATGTTGTGAATTTCAACACACTTTCGGAATATGTATATTGTTTTCAGAGCATTATTTTAAACTATTCGTTCGAGACCATTGCTTGCTATTTCAATGCAGGTCGTCACGCATCAAAATATCTCAAAAAGCTAAATGCCGTTAAATACTTAATTCGCTTTTCTCGAGACTGTTTCTTTTGTGGAAATGTTCTGATCCCACGCCAATATCAGTCGTTCTCCCGTATTTTGATAGACAACTAAAAGCCTTCGTCCTAAAGCAATAACTGGGTAGCATACTTCAAAAATCAGCCATGAGTCGTCCATCGTTCGTCAGTGGCATGGAAAAATGGGAGCTTTCCAGTGCCTCTTTTATGCGGTGCGATGCCGAGGGCTAACAGCAGCGGAACCATTTTCTAGGACGGTTAAACGACTAAATAGCTTCATTTGCGCTGGCAAAGGTCAGATAGCTGCCTCCTTTAGTTTCTATTTACGTACCTACCTCGCTGAATGTGGTAATGGATCAAGTGTGATTTTGGAAACGACGACGCTGCAACGGCGTATTTTGATATTGAATGTTGGGATGTCAAAGTAATTCATTTGAATAAATTCTAAGCTTATAAAAAATATTTTCTATCACGAATCATAGCCTTATCCACAAAGTACGTAAACAATAGTCGGACTCGGTTTGAAATTGGATGTCGTTGGCGTTGATGATAAAACTTACGCTAAAAACTAACTACTCAAAATTGAATCAAATCCGGCTCATTTTCATCAAAAACGTGCTCAATGAAAAGTGATCAGGAAGGTCGTTGAGCTTACTCTGCATATCAGAGCACCATTACAGCGTAAGCTCGAAGATTTTCCCATATATTTCTGTGATAACGACGTCTTTAGTTGATTTATAGTGAATGAAATAAACAAAGTTTGGAACATCTCGATCCAAACAGCTCTCAGTCAAAACCATCGACAGTGCTGCGGTCATTGAGCTCGCACATTTATTTCGGCTGCTACCACGTTCGGAGTCTATTCATCACTTTCAAACAACTACCAATCTGGGATCCTTCCACTTACAATGCGCCGCCCGCTCGCGATGGAAAAGCTCTTTCAGCATATACCACCATTTGAAATAAATTTTCCACCCAGAGCTGAAGCAGCGAGACCTAAATAGTGCACTTACTTCCGTTGGCTTCGAAATTTCGCTCTTTCTTTGTAATCTCCAACGGAGCGCGGTAAGCGCTTGCTTTCCAACCCATCATGTATGGGCTTTCGGCAGGAAAGGTGAGTCAAAAATCGCATTTTCAAAAGCAGCATATTCGAATAGAATAAGCAAATTGCGGCAATGGTATTCATACATATCTGGCACCTTTTGTGTCTGCCCTCGTCTAGCTGGGGTCCGGTTGGTTCGGTTTTCGGCTTCTTCATCCTCCTGTGGGGGGAACTTTCCTTTGTTGAGTGAACCACAGTGCAGCGAAGACTTCCCAAAGGATCCCATACGGGACTGCCCAACTCTCACACATGATACTGACCGTCATGGAATGATTTCGAGGAGTCTTTGTAGTATCGCTCACTGTAGGGGCAGGGGTAGAACTTATTAATTAACTTTTCAGCTCTGGTAGTCTCTACAGGTACGTAATCGGGCAACTGTTGCTTCTCAAATATAATCTTTTTGCCTTCAGCAATGGCGCGCCCTACGCGGCTTTGTAATGAATCTATTCACCTATTCAAGGTTAAAATCAATTCTACTCACTTGAACTGAATTAATGTTATGTAGAAATTAGAGACCGACCGGCCCTGCTCTAAAATTGCATTTTTGTTATTGTAATTTTACTATAGCTTAGCGGATAATGTGAGGAAATTGAAAAGAACCACGATTTATGGAAATTAACTAGGAATAACGCCAAATAGTGGATAAGAAAATGAATAAGTTGCGAAATGATTTACGTCACAAAAGTAAAGTGACTTCAACGAACAAGGAATAATAAATAAAATTCTAAATCACTGCAACAAAAAAAAAATGCTATTTATGTGTTTACGGCCTTCTTGGACTTGCCGTGATAGTGATATTTTGTTCTGTATCCGCCAATCTATAGTGAAGTGACTACAAATGTCACTCGCCAGCATCATACGAAGAATCACATAGCTTCAATCAAAGTGCCATTGCCATGATGCATAACGAAACGAAACGAGAGGTTCCCATTTTCACACTGGGAAGCGAAGCAAAAATATGAATAGATCAGCAGCGCACGGGTTTATTCGAAGAACGCATCCATTCCAGCCGGCAACAAACGAGAGGATGGAAGCAATATTTTACTGCTGGGTGTCTTTGTACCATCCGCCATCAATGGAACCTCGATGCAGTTGTTCTGTATGAAATTTAAATTAAAATTCTAATTTTGAGCTTTGGCATCGTGCTCCGTATGAGATGTGGCTGTTGTGACCGGGGAGGTGCGGAAATGGACCTCATTGAAATCACTGAATGATGTGGAACAAGATGGAAAATGGATGCCATGCAAAAGCTGTGGAACAATCGGCTTCACTCGATGGACACCACACAAAGCTGCGCCCGATTGTTATGCTTCCGGGGATGCTCGGTAAAATGCCACGTAAAAGCTTATTATTTCTTCTACATCATGCGATGATGAGACGCCGGTTATCTTTATAAAATCAGTTGATTGTTCTTACACTGTGGTAATTTGAATAAAGGATCTTCAATGTATTCATGGAATTCCCGTTCTTGGTATGAATACAAATGTTTCATTTGAAAGTATTTTCAGAATATAATAAAATATAACATGAAGCCCCATCATTGTGTTTGGAGACCACATGTCAAATAGACAGAATCTAACATTTCAGTAGCACAATTAAATGAATGGATTCCACTTAGGTATTAATCAACACACAATTAAATTACGATCAAGATGTAGCGTAAAGTTGCGTGACGAAGATAACGATGAAGATTCAAAGCAGAAATTTTAGGTAGAGCTGGCGGGCCATAATTGTCGAGCAGTTAGTTGGATCTGTGGTGCTTATCAGGGAAGAACGAGAGTGAAACAATTTATCTAGACTATTACGGAAATCTGTGCGTAATAGTGAGATAAGTGAAGAGATATTGTCATTGTTAAATTTTGAGTGTTCGATTAAAGTACTGAAAGAAGTCAGGATGAACTTTGGTCCAGGTAAGTGGCAACATTCTCTGACATTTTATAAACTGATGATATATGATAAATAGTAGAGCGGGTAACCAGAGTGCCTACCAAATAAAGAAAAAAAAATCGAAAATCCTATTTGGAAATACATTGGAGTGCATTTAGTAAACGTCAATGCTCCGTGGACAGCAAATGTAACATTGAGCTTTTGCCTATGATAACAACATTGTCCTCTCTTGTAAATGTCTGAAAAAACACAACTAGTAACAAGTGATGGTCACCAAATGCAACTGAATAGGACAATGATTATTGGCCACCAATCAACAGAAGTAGCCGGTTTTGATGTACTTTTAATAAACTGCTCCGTTCTTCATCTTGCTGAACATATATTCACCTCTTCGCAGAACAAGCACCAATCTCGTCGCTTCTTTTTGCTCACTGCAAAACCACAAAAGTAAGAAACAAATTTGATTTCGTTTCATTGCTTTTTTTGATAGGATAAACATGGGAGCTATCAAATGAAGTGCCGAATAGTTCCCCTATATTAGTTATCAACATTTGGATTTGGCATTTTATATGCACAAATTATCGCAGTTTGAAATTTCCCCTACAAACATCTCATCATAATCATATTTGTCCTTTGCAGATAAGGACACAAACATTATCGCTAATCTCTATTATAGCATTTTTCAGCAACAATTAGAGGCGAACGGTAGAAAATACATTCATAAAGCAAAACAGGGAACATAGGGGAACTGTTCGTCATTTCGTCTCATAGCTCCCATGATCATCCCATCAAAAACCAAGCAATGAAAAGGAGTTTGATTTGTTTCTTATTTTTGTGATTTTTTGAGCAGTGAGCACGCATGTTAGCAAAAAGAAGCGACTAGATTATTTCATTGTTTTGCTATGAGATGAATATATATATTCAGTGTGATGGAAAACGGAGCAGTTCACCTATATCATTGGTTATCAACCTGGGGTACATGTACCCCTGGGGGTACCTTTGCTGGTCTCTGAGGGTACTTGAGACAAAAATGCGTAATGGCGGATGTCGTATTATATAATAGCAAAACATACTCGCTTTAGGATTGATCTTGAAATATCAAACGACTTTAATTTTTTTATTAAGTTTATTTCGTTCATATAACGTTACTACCAGAGAGAACAGATTTTTTTGTCAGATTTGTTGTCCTATGAAGTTAGGGATTTGGTGAAATTTTACAATAGCTGTCCAACGTTAAAATCTATTACGCCCGTTCAGAAAAAGTTCATCGATTGATATAGTAAAAATTGATTTTCAAACACAACATAACATGTTGAATAAATAATAATTTCTATTTCGTAATTGGTCAAAGCTAGTTCTTTGAAGGTTGGGACAGATTCTATAACATGTATCACGTCCTTATAGGCAAAAAGAAACGGAACTACCGACGGAGTTTCTTGTGACAAACTTGGCGTTCATTTTGACATACTATTAGAAAGACTGAAACATCGACAAATTTGGCAGTTTTCAACAAGTCCATAGGGCAGCAGAGACTATGTCCAAGGGCTACAGGATAATCTACGATGAATTACGTCCCCGCAACTTCGATGTCGTAGCGCTGCAGGAAATCTGCTGGACAGGACAGAAAGTGTGGAAATGCGGGCATCGAGCGGCTACCTTCTACCAAAGCTGTGGCACCACCATCGAGCTGGGAACCGGCTTCATAGTGCTGGGAAAGATGCGCCAACGCGTGATTGGGTGGCAACCAATCAACGCAAGGATGTGCAAGCTGAGGATAAAAGGCTGTTTCTTCAACATCATCAA
The DNA here is from genome assembly GCF_024139115.2 of Armigeres subalbatus. Classification (NCBI taxonomy): domain Eukaryota; kingdom Metazoa; phylum Arthropoda; class Insecta; order Diptera; family Culicidae; genus Armigeres; species Armigeres subalbatus. The sequence goes on from NC_085140.1 coordinate 334,662,889, forward strand.
CGTGCACTGCCCACACGAAGGGAGATCTGACGACGAGAAAGAAGCGTTCTATGCGCAGCTGGAGCAGACATTCGATGGATGCCCACTGCGGGACGTCAAAATCGTCATCGGTGACATGAATGCTCAGGTAGGAAGGGAGGAAATGTATAGACCGGTCATCGGACCGGACAGTCTGCATACCGTATCGAACGACAACGGCCAACGATGCATAAACTTTGCAGCCTCCCGCGGAATGGTAGTCCGAAGCACCTTCTTCCCCCGCAAGAATATCCACAAGGCCACATGGAAATCACCTAACCAAGTAACGGAAAACCAAATCGACCACGTTCTAATCAACGGTAAATTCTTCTCCGACATCACGAACGTACGCACTTACCGCAGTGCGAATATTGAATCCGACCACTACCTCGTTGCAGTATGCCTGCGCTCAAAACTCTCGACGGTGATCAACACACGTCGGAGTCGTCCGCCGCGGCTAAACATTGGGCGGCTGCAAGACGGTAGACTAGCCCAAGACTACGCGCAGCAGCTGGAAGTGGCACTCCCAACGGAAGAGCAGCTAGGCACAGCATCTCTTGAAGATGGCTGGAGAGATATTCGATCCGCCATTGGAAGCACCACAACCGCTGCACTAGGCACGGTGGCTCCGGATCAGAGAAACGACTGGTATGACGGCGAATGTGAGCAGTTAGTTGAGGAGAAGAATGCAGCATGGGCGAGATTGCTGCAACACCGCACGAGGGCGAACGAGGCACGATACAAACGGGCGCGGAACAGACAAAACTCGATTTTCCGGAGGAAAAGCGCCAGCAGGAAGATCGAGACCGTGAAGAGACGGAGGAACTGTACCGCGCTAATAACGCACGAAAGTTCTATGAGAAGTTGAACCGTTCACGTAAGGGCCACGTGCTACAGCCCGATATGTGCAAGGACATAAACGGGAACCTTCTTACAAACGAGCGTGAGGTGATCCAAAGGTGGCGGCAGCACTACGAAGAGCACCTGAATGGCGATATGGCAGACAACGGTGGCGGTATGGTAATGAACCTAGGAGCACGCGCGCAGGACATGCGACTTCCGGCTCCGAATCTTCAGGAAATCCAGGAGGAGATCGGCCGGCTGAAAAACAACAAAGCCCCTGGAGTTGACCAACTACAAGGAGAGCTGTTTAAACACGGTGGTGAAGCACTGGCTAGAGCGCTACACTGGGTGATTATCAAGGTTTGGGAGGATGAGGTTCTGCCGCAGGAGTGGATGCAAGGTGTCGTGTGTCCCAGCTAATGCACGAAAACGGATTTCCGGATAAACTGATACGGTTGATCAAGGCGACGATGGATCGAGTCACTTCGAAACGCGTAGAGGGTTACGGCAAGGTGATGGTCTTTCGTGTCTGCTATTCAACATCGCTTTGGAGGGAGTAATACGAAGGGCAGGGATTGACACAAGTGGTACGATTTTCACGAAGTCCGTCCAGTTATTTGGTTTCGCCTACGACATTGATATCATGGCACGTAACTTTGAGAGGATGGAGGAAGCCTACATCAGACTGAAAAGCGAAGCTAAATGGATTGGACTAGTCATCAACACGTCGAAGACGAAGTACATGATAGGAAGAGGTTCAAGAGAGGTCAATGTAAGCCACCCACCACGAGTTTCTATCGGTGGTGACGAAATCGAGGTGGTTGAAGAATTCGTGTACTTGGGCTCACTGGTGACCGCCGATAACGATACCAGCAGACCCGAGCAGCACAATTCAGACCAAAATGGTTGCAGCAACTTGATTGTGACTAAATCTGGTCACATATGAGTTGTAGTAACCTATGTGGAACATGTGTGCTGCTTGGGGAGAAATTCGGAGGCACATAGTGGCTGGAAATCGTACGTACTTTGGACTCCGCAAGACGCTTCGATCGAATAGAGTTCGCCGCCGTACCAAACTGACTATCTACAAAACGCTTATAAGACTGGTAGTTCTTTACCAGTCTTCCCAAACGAACATCAAACACGCTGAGTACAGCTGTCCGTATACTCCACCTGTACCCTTGCTTCGTGTTTATACGTATACGCACGAAACGTATACTTGTACCCGAACTTGCGTTCGAGTTTCATTTTGTACCGATGTACTGTACATCTGTACAGTACACATGTACACTCTGGCTGTAAAATTTGCTGTTGAATAGCGTTCCAGAAGCTTTTCAAACAAAGCAAATGTAGACAGTGAACAAATCCATAGATGTGCGGATATAAGCAAATTTATTATATATCAATATTTTCATGAGGTTTTGTACTTTAGAAGGCTCAGTAAAATGGCCACCAAAAGTGTTCACGCAAAAATGAAGTTTATATCTTTCAAGTGTTATGCCCCTATTTTGTTGCAAAGTCAAAGTCAATCGCTTGTTGCGTGTTTAGTTAATTCTGAGGACCATTCTGAGAGGACAATGTTGTTGTCATTCGGAATGGTTCAGTTCTACATTCCTAGGTTATAGTCTGTACAGATTACGAGTATAGTCATATAGTATAGCCTCAAGGGTTACGATTCAGACAAAAGAATTAAATTGTCAATACATAATGTGCTCCAGAGAAGAGGACTGGATTCGCCCAATTTTATGTTACGTAATTTGTGAGCGGTCCCATAGTGCAACACGAAATGCTCTCTCCCGATGGAGCTTTTCTAAACCGTGACAATACACAATTTAGTTTTATTTATCAGGAAGACATTAACAGAGAGTCGAAAAATTGTTCCACTGATCTATGAGTATACATAGTATTTATAATTATGCGCTTTCTATTCCTTCCCTGATGAATATACACGCTCAACAAAAGTTATATAGCGGTATGTGAATCGAAGTCAAATTTATCAACATCTTCTGTAAACTTAATTATTGTTTACGTGATGTTGGAAGCCCATGTCAGTTGATTACCAACGTCGTGAAAAAGTTTTGCAACATTAGAAAATTATTCGAAAAAAAAGTCTTCCAGATCCACCCATCACTGTGCATCTTCATTTCAGCGTGCACAGTTTTCGAATTCCATTTTGTTCATTCTCTTTGCCTCTTGCCGGTCGACTCTCGGACCTGAAAGCAAGTTTGTACATGTGTTTTGTACTTAAGTACAAGTTCGTTTAGGTAGGTACTGGGTATCCCTTTGTACTCGAGTACGTCAATAATCCATGTTCAGTGTTCAACACGAGTTGATGAAAATGTACTTGTGTTGAACATCACACATGTTCGTGGGAAGACTGCTCTACAGACACGAGACCTGGACGATGCTCGTGGAGGACCAACGCGCACTGGGAGTTTTTGAAAGGAAAGTGTTGCGTACCATCTATGGTGGAGTGCAGATGGCGGACGGTACGTGGAGGAGGCGAATGAACCACGAGTTACATCAGCTGTTGGGAGAACCATCCATCGTTCACACCGCTAAAATCGGAAGACTGCGGTGTGCCGGGCACGTAGCCAGAATGTCGGACAGTAATCCGGTGAAAATGGTTCTCGACAATGATCCGACGGGAACAAGAAGGCGAGGTGCACAGCGAGCAAGGTGGATCGATCAGGTGGAGGACGATTTGCGGACCCTCCGCAGACTGCGTGGTTGACGAAGTGCAGCCATGGACCGAGCTGAATGGAGAAGACTTTTATGTGCAGCACAGTCTGATAATAAAAAAACAAGTCCATAGTAGCTCCAGAGTTCATAGAGGCCGTAAACTAATTACGGGAGAATTTTCATAATTATTACTTGCTGGAGTGCCAGAAAATATTCGGAACATATTTTTTTTAAAAATTTTTAAAATAAATATTGTTTTCTTTTCTTCATTTCTCCATAACTAAAAATTCTTTGGAAAAAAAACAAATATATTTTTAAGGCGTACATCATATTAGAAATTTAGAGACAGTACTCGTCGATAGAAAACCCTTCCGCACGCGATTGCATATGAGCAAATCAGACAACCTTCCTTTTGCCAGTGGAGATATATCAGCTTCCACACTGATATTATTCCTTCCCCTTCATACGGGAGTTTGGCAGAAGGAAGGTCGTGCGATATATGCCATCACAAATATTGCCCTCCGCTCGCTTTCAAATCGACTTCTAAAAAATCATTCTTCGTGCTTGCCATATCCTAACGGTACTAACAATTCTATACTTTCGCCTCTAATTCTATCATGAACATGTACGTCCAAGTTTGGAAGATGATATTAGCATTTCCATATCATCATTCATATTTTTTGTTTAATTTCGTTTTCTTTCTACTCAGTAGGTCTTCTGGTAGAAAATTGAATGGGAAACATGGAATTGTTCGCTACTCTCCAATACCCGACGCATATTGATTTCCAGAATTCTAAGTTTTTTAATGCTTTTATTCTTCAGAAGAACTGTTCACGTGCTTCTGAAGAAAGAAAATCTTAAGAGAAATGGTACTTTCTAAAGTTGATATTTAAGCTCGTTATTATATTAGAGGTTAATAATCTACATTTGAAATATTTCAGGTGCATTGTACATAACAGTAAACGGTGTTGAAAAAATTGTAGTTTTGTTACTTTGTTCTAAAACATCATCGAATAGGCTTGAAAACTCCAGTAAACTGTTTTCAGCATGAACTGTTTTCAACAAAATGAGGGATTTTCAGTAACCTACTGTGCCAAAATATTAATTTTGTTTTAAAAGCTTTAATGTGGGAAAATAAAAGTTCGACGTGTAGATCCTTGCCTGGCAGCATTATATTCAAGTAATCAAGATATTTGGTGATATCTACTAGAAAAGCTATTCATTCACCTATTCAGGATCATTCCACTCATCGGAATCAAAGCCTCTGTGATTTGAAGACGATCTCCAATTCCCATTGAGAAGATAGCTATCTGTGCCATATTTTTCACATCAGTATTTTGATCGATTACGGGAATATATAATCTGAGGCAGGCGTCTTTTTCACATAACGAAGTTTTAAAATATTCTGCGAGAACTTTCAATCTTCAACGTGTTCCGCGATAAACTAAAGCTACTGGAGGAGGATTTTCCTTAGGGAAGACGATGTCAAGAATAGCCGAAATGCAAGCCTTAACAAGTTCTCCATTCTTGAAGGTGGAATGGTTTCAACTGTTTTGACAAAATTTCACCAACAGCAAAACTGACACGTGCTGCATTTTCAAACTTGGTGTTTGCACGAGTAAAGAGAGCTTCAATAATTCAATCTTCCACAAATAATTTTAATCAATATTGTAAATTTATACTAAATGAGCATCTTACATTTCCAGTTTTCATCAGGCTTCCATATTTTAAAGATATTTTCCTTACCTAGTAGAAAGTTCAAAATCCTTGCAGAGTTTTTAAAAGTTCTATCATTAACTGCGATGCTTCAGAACTATATTGTTATCGAACCCACTTCATCATGGTCTTGCATCAACAGACTAAAAGTTCATCTTATTATTTTTTCCCCTTTCAGTGGAAGTATCACTAAATTTCCGTATCGTATCCGTGTTGTAATTTAAGTTAAGGTTAACTCACTTTAACACAACGAATACCGTGATAAAATTACTAACGCGGACTACCGTGATCAGACGTCTCTCAGCCGTCTTTTGACCGATTTTCACAATTCTTTTACTACGTCTAGTTTCGTCATACTGGTGAGTTATGTTTCTAGGGATGCTCATTTTTTCCCTAGAGGGGCGTGAGTTAGGATGGTTTTTCCAAAATATAGTAAAATTTACTTTACATGGCATATTTCAGTGTGAACAACACTTACAGATTCCAAAAATGTTTCATAGTACTATTCTAGCATTGACTACCTCCTCCAGGAATTCCTCCGGAAGTTCATCCAGGAATTCCTCCGGAAGTTCATCCAGAAGGTGGTTGAATTTCAACTGTAAATATTGTAGTTCAATTTTCGGAGTGGCTCTCAGTCGTAAATAGTAGCGTTAACAATTTTATTTCATCGCCGACGTTTCGATCCGGGGGATGGGTGATTACATGCTCTAGCTGCAAAATACCCTCTATAGTGTGTGACAAAATTAGTGTCGAAAAGTGTTCGAAGTGAGCTATATTTTGTCCAATGAGGCCAGAAACAATTTCCACTTATCAAGTGACAAAACTCCGTACGAATATAGCGGTAATTAACAAATTGACTGCCATCGAGCCGTGAAGAAGATCCCATCCCCGGATCGAAATTCTTATTCCTTAGGAATTTCCAGAGGAATTCTAGGAGGATCTTCCATAGGAAGTTCGAGAAGGATTCTCGGAAAAACTTCCGGAGGAATTCCTGGAAGAATTTGCGACCAATTGATCCAAACTTCAGAACATTTGAAAAACCTAGAACATTTGGTTCGGGTATTACTGAGATTCAAATCATACACGTGTGCTTCCAGGATTTGTATGTGTATGATTGGTTGCTGTCAGTTTCGCATCGCGCGCAGTTGACCTGGTAGACCAATTGATTCAAAGTCCACAATAGTTTTGAGAACCGAGAATATCTGGTTTGAGAGAAACTGAGTGGAATTTCAAACGCATGGGCTCTACGGACTTGTATGACCATGACTGGTTGATCTCAGGCTGCTATCGAGTGCAGTTGACCTGGTAAACCAATTGATCCAAACTCCAGAACAGATTGTAAAGAATAGAACATCTGGTTTGCGTATATCTGACCGGCAAATCATATGCCTGGGCTCTACGGACTAGTATGGACATGACTGGTCGATTTCGGATAGCTATCGAGCGTAGTTGACATGGTAGACCAATTGATCCAAACTCCAGAACAGTTTGGAAAACATAGAACACCTGGTTGGGATATAACTGAGTCGCATATCAAACGCGTAGGCTTTACGGACTTGTATGGACATGACTAGTCGATTTCAGATACTTATCCAGTGCAGTTGACATGATAGACCATTTGATCCAAACTCCAGAACACATTCGAAAGCCTAGAACATCTGGTTTGGATAAATCTATGTTGCAAATCATACGCGTGGACTCTACGGACGTGTACGGACATGACTATAGACATTTACGTGTATGTGTACGGACGTGACCGTGTACGGACATGACTATAGACGATAGACATTTGCATATCATCTTTCATCAGTTATAGAGGTCGTTCTGGAGTCGCTAGAGATGTCCAGAAGAAACATATTGTTCGCACTTAGTATAGTAAATGCTAGAATAGTATTATGAAACATTTTTGGAACCTGTAAGTGTTGTTCACACTGAAATATGTCCTGTAAAGTAAATTTAACTATATTTTGGAAAAACATTCTTACTCATGCCTCTCTAGGGAAAAATGAGCATCCCTAAAAACATAACTCACCAGTATGGTGAAACTAGATGAGATGAGTAGGACATCCGTGAAAGAATTGGGAAAATCGTTCAAAAGACGGCTGAGAGCCAGCTGTTTGAAAATTTAGTTCTCGGCGTGTTTATATGACAATTATGATTGTTAGCTAGGTTAAAAATTGATAAGTCGATGTACGTAAATTCGTCAGAAGCTCAAAATTATGTTTTTGAAAATTCAAACAAATTGAATGTTTGAGTTTGATAAAATCCCAGTGAAAATTGGGTTATCAATCTTCCACATTTGAGCTTACCGGTAAATAAAAAAAATAAGGGTACCTCAAGCTGTGCCAAGGTCTGAAGGGGTACTACTCAAGAAAAAGGTGGAGAACCGTTGCCCTATTTAATCATTCGTAAAATCGTTTATGCTATATTTTTGAATGAATATTTCCATTAAAATTCAATATACGCTATTCATTATCAAACTGCAATGAAAAGATAAAAAAGTCCCAAAATTTTTGATGGAATTTATCGATTTGCAATTCTTTAAGTTGGAAGTCAAATTGGCAACCAACAACCACGAGTTTCAAGTAAGTGTTTGTGCTGCCGCGCGGCACTACCACAGTTATACACTCAAAATAATTTTCACTTAAGAGTTACATGAAAACATATGCGGATATTTTCCATCTAGTTTCGTTTGTAGAAGTTAAATGATTTGTTAGTGATGGTACTCACTGCTCTCAATTCACTAAAAAAGTGAATTAAATTTAAGTGAATTGAAATTTCAACAAACACATAGATTTTAAGTGAATTGGAATAATAGTTTGCCAATACCCGTGTGAGTGATAATAATTCCCGTCCACTAGAGACGGACGGGACCAAAAACGGAGTTATGAAATAATTATTTCATACTCAAGATTAATTTTTGTAAATTGCTCTCATGATGTTTCTGCACAATTTTGCATTAGCGATTGATGCAAAACATAGACTTTGGTCTGAGTACCCCACTCATATATTTTTCATACATTCGTGACAAGTAGTATTCACTAGAAAAGAATATAGATATCGTTTTCTACGTTTTCATTTAAATTTCACTACATTTCTTTTTGGAATGCATATGACATGTGAGTAAGTTTTATTTGACACGAGTAAGGTCGTCATAAATGTAGCCTACCTGATTTTTATAGTGGAAATTAAGTGACAATTATTTTGAGTGTAATTTTGCGGCAGACGAAAACAGACAAATGACACACACTCAAAATAATTTTCACTTAGAAGCTACTTGAAAACATATGCAGATATTTTCCATGTAGTTTCGGGTGTAAAAGTTAAATGATTCATTAGTGATGGCACTCATTATTCTTAATTCACTAGAAAATAAAATAAAATTTATATGAATTTTCGTTTGAACATGTACTTAAATTTTAAGTGAAAGTTCTATAAAAAAATTTCTATAGTATCGCTATAGTTGATATCCAGTCCACTAAAAGCGAACGAGGGAAAAATTAGGAGTAGAAAATTAATTCACAATCAAACATATTTTTTGCAAATCGTGCTCATAATGCTTCTGCAAAATGTTTCATTGGCGATTGTTAATAAACATACATTTCGCTCTGAGCACCCCACTCATATATTTTCTATACATTCATTTTGAGTAGAATTCACTAGAAGAGTATATAGATATTATTTTCTATGTCTTCTAATGAATTCCACTACATTTCTTATTAAGATGCACTTGTGATTTAAATAAGTTTTATTTGATTCCAGTAAGGCCGATGAAAGTTTCGATTTTTAAGGTCTACATGACTTTTTATAGTGGAATTAAAGTGACAATTATTTTGAGTGCACTGCCGATGGTGGTTCGATCGGAAAACTGTTTTTTATTTCCATTTTGACGTAGAACTACGCCTGTCTTTTCTATATTGGTACACTTTAAGATTGCAAAAATTGAAAATCGTCACGAAAATATGATAGACTTTGATCGTTAATATCTCAGCCGTTTCTGGATGGATTTTCAATTTTCTTGGACCATTCGATCAAGGAAGATTCAACGCTCCATACCCGATGTACACTGAAGTCGTTTGTTACGCGGTTATTTTTACAGGAATCGTTTTTTATGCAATTTTTTATTCACGCGAGTTTCTGGATTTCCGCGGTTCCTTCAGACATACTCTGGGATTTACGCGTTTTTTTACGTTGTTTTAATTTACGCGGTCCATATCTTCCGCGTAAAAACCGACTCTAGTGTGTTACAATATCTATGTATGATAATATTTACTATTAAAAACTTGCTAACAGTTTAGCTCTTGGTTTCGGTCAATCAGTCAATCTCGTAAGTGCATCGCAAGCTTCTTCTTCCATAGCACTACATTCCAACTAGAACTTGGCCTGCTTTTCAACTTAGTAATTTATCAGCATTTCTTGAGTTATTCATTGAAAGTTTTTTTATGTCCGCCATTGTAGGGCTTTTATTTGGTGCAGTTCGTTTATGCTAACTTAAACGTGCGTTTTCCTTGGAAAGCTTGGGGTAGTAAAATTCTTCTTTATTTAATCATTTTCTGTTCTACAATTATTCTTTTTCTACATGTACAGTGCTCGGCCGGCTTGGCCCTCCAACTTCAATTTTAAATTTTTATGTTTACATTGTTATTTAAGTGTTAATATGATATATCATGATGGCCTTTAGGAGGCGCTGGTGTGTTTTTTATTTACAATATTTTAATTTTAATTTACAATATTTACAATAAAAATTTGATAACCTAGATTGGAACTAGCGCCCTAATTGGAACCTGATCCGAATGCAAGCAACGGACCCTAAATTTTATCTTTACACTCACGAAAGCGTTCATGTAAGGTTTTTATTACGGCCAGACGGTGGACCTCGGATGTTCTTGTCCTCAGGAATTTGTTTTGGACCCGTCGAAGTTTGAGGTGGTGGGTTTTAGCGCAGCTCTCCCAGACCGGCATGCCATATTCGATCACAGGGAGGATGATTTGCTTGTAGACAGCAAGCTCAGGGACAATGACGACCGACGGTTGATCAAAGGGTACAGCAATTTTAACAAAACGATACTCTTCGTCATCGTCTTGTCAGTCTGTTGCTTGAAAATAAGCTTGCTGTCGAGGGTCAGGCCAAGATAGTCGGCCTCATTGGCCCATTCTACGGTCGTGCCATTGAGGATGATTTTGAAGTCCCCAGGCTGTACAAGTTTAGGGGATTTAGAGAGAGGGAAAATGATGACCTGGGACTTCGCCACGTTGATACAGATCTTCCATCTGGTGAGGTGCTCTGTCAGGGCATCCAGGCCTCATTGGAGTTTTCCCCATTAGCGCTCAGGTCACTCTACCATTGTAGTCATCTGCGAACAGAGACAGAATGCCGCCTTCTGGAAGTTCTAGCATGTCGAAGGTAAACACGTTGAAAAGCAGGGGCCCGAGGTTACTCCCCTGGGGGACGCCTGCGACGACGTTGCGCATTGGAATTCGCTCCGCTGATTGAGACCCGGAATGTCCTTGCCGACAGGTAATTGTTGATGATTTTCACCAGGTAGCTGGGGAGATTGTAGCGTTGTAGTTTGTACACCAGGCCATCATGCCATACATTGTCAAATGCCTTCTCGACATCGAGTAAGGCCATGGCGGATGTTTTCGAGACAAACTTGTTCCGTCTGAGGACGTTGGTAACTCGGGTCAGTTGGTGTACAGTTGACCGACCCCGTCGGAAACCAAACTGTTCCTCGAGCAAGATGTTGAGATTTTCGGCAGACTCAAGTAACCGATGATGAGTAGCTTTTTCGAATAGCTTGGATAACCCTGAGAGAAGGCTGATGGGTCGATAACTTTTGGGGGAGGGAGGATCCTTCCCAGGCTTCCGGATGGGGATGACTTTCGCTGACTTCCAGGACGATGGGAAGTAGCTAAGCCGGAGACACTGATTAAAGATCAGCGAGAGGTGCTCAAAGAACGGAGCACTCATGTGTTTGAGCTCGAGATTCAGGATGCTGTCGAAGCCTGGGGCCTTCATGTTCTTCGACGATTTGATATAGGCCGTCAATTCGTCAGCTGAGATCTCCAACTCCTCCGAGAAGTCGTTGGGAATCAAATGGATGTTGTTAGCATGCTCGTTGACGGCTGCTTCGTGTGGACTGACGATGTTCTGCCCAAGATTGTGTGGAGCTGACGAATTGACGACCTATTTCAGCGACCTTCTCTGCAGGAGTTATCAAGCGATCCTTAGAGCCATTATTGTCTAGTGGGATCAAAGGTGGAATGGGCCGAGGCTTGGATTTTAGAATTTTGGTCATTTTCCAGAACGGCTTAGCATAATCTGGGAGAGTGCGGATCTTATTCGAGAAGTCGTTAAATTTGAGGTCCACCATTCTGGCCTTGATAATTTTTGTGATTCGATTTCAGCGTGCCTTAAGCTCAGGCAGTCCAGTACGCTGAAACTGCCTGCGAGTGACATTCCGCAATCGAATCAAATCTTTGGTGAGTGTATCGATGTTTAAGGAGTTGCTTACCTGCCGAGCCGTCGGTACGTGTTGCTCTCGGGCCGCCGTGATCGCCTCCTCGATAGCGCACAGCTGGCGGTCGATACTTTCCGGCGTCTCCGGACGCACCTCGTAGTCGACGGTGTTATCGACGCACTGCTGGAAACGCTGCCAGTTCACTCGGTGGTAGTTCCGCCGTAACTGCTGGTGCCGATTGACCGAGGAGCCCAGTTCCACCACCACCGGATAGTGATCCGAACTGAGCTCCTGGTATACAACCGGCTGCGAGACGTGGTCACTCAGGTTTGTTACGTAGAGATCGAGCGTTGCGTGGGCACCGGACCGACTCAGCCGAGTGGGGAATCCGGGCTCAGGATCGTGTAGTGGCCTTCCTCCATGTCGTTGCTCCAGATGGTGCCGTTTCGATTGCCGCGACTGTTGCCCCAGGCTTGATGTTTGGCATTCAAGTCGCCGGCAATGATATACTGGCCTTGCCTCCGCGTCAGCTTGACGATGTCCCTCCGAAGGGCAGCCGATGATCCATCGCCGGCTTTGGCTTGCGTTGGACAGTACGCCGCGATGAGCGCGATTGTGCCGACCGAAGTGGTGATTTCGACACCGATGGCCTCGATGACACTGAGCTGGAAGCTTGGAAGCAGACGACAGTTGATGTTGTAGCGAAGAGCGATGGCCACACCACCTCCCCTGGTCGGCCGGTCGAGTCGCACGATGCGGAAGTCCGGGATGTTGATGTTCACCTCCGGTTTTAGGTGCGTTTCGGTGATGAACGCCACGTCTATTTCCTTCTCCTCAAGGAAATCCTTCAGCTCGATTGTTTTGCTCTTTAGCGAGCAAGCGTTCCAGTTGACCAGGCCCACCCTAGCAGCCATTTTCAATGATGAACATGCCAAGTGTGAAGACCTGGTCGAATCGGGTTTTGCAGTCGCGCAGTCGAGTGGCGAGCTGCGCGAAGATCGGCATCAGTTGCTCCGGATTGTACAGCGGGGCAGATTCTTCCGGTGGGACGGCTTCGTTCTCCGACTGCCGACGGAACCCAGGAGGAGGAAGCGGGGGCCATTCGCTGGTGGATGGTGCCGACGATGCTGGAGCTTGGACCGATGCAGCTGCCGCCGCCAGTCGCTTGTGCGGCTGTAGCGGTGGGAGTATTGGAATCACACGACGGGGAGCCGGGATAGCTGGAAAGTTCACCTCGTTGATTACAGGAACACGGTTCTTCTTCGGAATGGTCCTGGTGGAAGCCTTCTTCCGGATTTCCAGGAACTCGGCTCGCTTTGGGCAGCCCTTTGTGGTGGCCCGATGTTTGTCGCCACAGCTGGCGCACTTGGGATCGGCCACATCCATTTTGTCGCACTCGTCAGTCGGATGGGGTTCGCCACATTTGTTGCAGCGCGGCTTCATGCGGCAGTTCCTGGTGCCGTGCCCGAAATTGAAGCAGTTGGTGCATTGCGTGACATCGCGGTGCACTGGCCGATATCGCTCCCAGTCAACGACGGTGTAATTTATAACGCCAACCAGCTTCAGGTCCTTCCAGGTAGTGGAGCCGTGCTCCAGATGGATCAGGTAAAGCTGGTCGCGATATTTCCTCGCCTTGTCGTGACGAGCGATCTTGTGGACGGCTACTGGCTTCAGTCCGAAACCTTCAAGCTCTGCTTGGAGCTCTTCCTCCTTCATGTCGTGAAGTCCTCGCAGCAAAGCCTTGAGCGGCTTCGTGCCGGGGTGGTCATGAGTGTAGTACTCATACTTGTGGACCTCGAGGAACTCCACGACGGATTGATGATGGTCCCTGTTGGCCGGCATCACTTTCACGCCCTCGCTGCAGAGCCGAAAAGTACATTTCAGCCCCTTAGCGATCAGCTGGCGAATTTTTGGGCGTAAATCCGGTGGATCGCCCTTCACAAACACTGGCGGGCACTTCTCCTTCCGCTCCGGTTGCACCTGCGGCAGCTGCGATTGCTGCTTCTTCCTCTTTTCCGCGGATTGCCGGCGTCATCAAGCGGCAACGGCGAGAACACGTTGCTCTGCAAAGCTGCTTGGAGGGTTACCCGCGCCTCCAAGAGCAGTGCGCTTAGGCACTTTTCCAGCGACCGAATCGGCCACCGAGTCTCCCATGACGGGTCCGGGAGAAAATAACGCCAACGCGACAAGCGAAAACGTAAACAGCGAAAGAACGAGAAAAACACTACGAAAAATGCGCGAGCAAAAACACGTCCGAACGTGTTGCTGTCTCGAACTGGAATGACCCGCCCCTTCATTAATCGTTATGAGTGCACATTATATTTACACCCATATCAGCTCACAAAGGAGCGGGGCTAACGGGCTTGATTTATTGAATACAAGAAAGCTGCTGTTCGGCGCGCGCGAGCCGTTTTGATCGGGATTCGGTTCGACATTCGATGCAGCGGAGCGGACACAGCAGCACGAAGGCGGTCGGACAATTTCAACGTAAGGTACTGTCAAGCGTTTGGATGCAGTTAGTTGATGGAAAGACGCATTGGGAAAAGAAAATTAGTTCTTCTCAGAACCAATATTTTAGGAAAAGAAAGAGTTAATTGCGAAAATGGATTGTTTCGGCGGCATCGGGTTTTGCGTGGTAGCTTGGTTGCTGTTAGTGTTTCCACCCGTTCAAATTAATTGCATCATCTCCTCCGCCGCGCTATCAAATTTGCTAGTTACGATTGAGTTTTGCACTTTAAAGAAAGTTCATATCGGATTGTCGGATCAACCTTCTTTTGTATACATAAAGACCTTTTGGAGGACACCATCCTCAAAATGGCCGAAATAAAGGAGTAATAAGCAGAATCAGAAGTGGCGTGAAACCAAACACAAATATATGTATATGCAACGTTTGAGCTTCGCCCGCGATGTAAGCGTTCGTGGCAAAGTAAGGATTGTGATGTCCCAGAATGAAAGCAAGTCGAGTGGCTTCAGCGGCCAATGAGTCATGGTAATTCCACGGTTAGAGACTCAAAGTCCATCCAACTGGGAACAACTATTCGACTTCTTGATTCAGTTGGCCTCCGAGCAGTTTGCTCAATATTAATAAAACGACACAAATTATTATGGCAAATACTATCAATTTCGAATAGCTACGTAGTCCTACGTCACCTTTGCGTACAACCCGATTGGGCTGCACCTTTGAGTTTTGTTGGGATAAACATGGGAGCTATGAAATGAAGTGCCGGTTCCCATATATATTAGATATCAACATTTGGAAAAAAAACACAGCCATCTATTGGCAAGATCTCAGATTTGACAATAGATTTGAAATACACAAATTATCGCAGTTTGAAACGTTCGCAACAAACATCTCATCAAACATCTCAGGATACATACATTATCGCTTGTCTCTTTTAATGCATTTTTCAGCAACAATTAGAAGAGAATGGTGCAAAATACATTCAATAGCAAAAAAGGTTCAACATAGGTGAACTGTTCGTCATGTCGACTGATAGCTCCCAAAATCATTCCATCAAAATCCAAGCAATGAAAAGGAGTTTGATTTGTTTCTTATTTTTGTGACAACAACCACGTGTTTCAAGTGAGTGCTTGTGCTGTCGCTCGGCACTACCACAGTTATAATTTTGCGGCAGACGAAAACAGACAAACGACACACTGCCGTTGATGGTTCGATCGGAAACCTCTTTCTATTGCTCATTTTTTTCTCATTCGCATCCGTGACTTTTTCGTTCAATCCGTCAAGATAAACAAACAACCATGCGTTCACCACTGACTTTCCATGCAGTTGAGTAATTTTGCACCACCTTTCAGGCGTTTTGTCTCTGGTTTGTTCTCAAGTAGGGGAAGGGGGGACAATATGCCCTAGCTAAGCAAGTACTGCTTTATTGTCTTATTTGAAACGCTATTCATGGGTATTTTTACATTATGCAACAGTTAAACAAGATAGCTAGTTGATGCCATTCAAAAATTGTCAAAAAATCTCAATCATATTATAAATATTCACATTTAAAATAAGTGGTGATATTCTGTTGCCGGAAAACTCATGAGGCAAAACGCATTTTAGCTGGCAGCTCCTAGGGAACAAAGCACCACGCGTCGGCGAATCAGCATTCTGGTATGGATAGTTCGTGGAGACGCAAGTACATTGTAGGTTAGTGCCACTAGGGCGTTTTGCCTCGCCAAAATGTTAGATGTTTCTTCAAAATGTGGAAATTTTCGGTTTTTTCTGACCTTCTCATACACTATTCTGAAACTGTTTTCACCTAACCTACATAATTTTAGATCCAGTTTTGGTAGGGCCATCTTAATGACGGTAAATATCAGGGAAACCACAAAAGGCGTTTTGGCTCGGGGGGCGTTTTGGGACCTATTCCCCTAACAAATGTATTGCCGCTTGGTTTTATGTAAAATTTATTAAAGTTTTATTCTGACAATAATTTAAGCCTATTGTTTTATTAAGATCATATACAATGGCAACGAAAAAAAGGTTTTATAACACTCTAAACTTCACTTGTCATAAGACGAGTTTATACAATCGATGACTCGACTTCGAGTCAAGTACCGGACACTGAAGACGGACTTACTGTTGAGGTCGAAATACGTATCTGTCAAGATACAATTAAGTGGTGGAATTCAATGACAATGACAATGACAACAACAATTCTTATGACAAGTGAAGACATTCCACTAAAAAGCTCAACATAATTTTCTTATCACTTTAAACTTGTTTATAAATCCTCTATGAACCTTGTTTTAAAACTGAGCTTTTGTTAGCTTATATGTTTCATTAATAGTTTTTTTATTGCTTTCTAGTGCACCATAAAACTAATTTGAAGCACTGTTTTAAAATACCTAGTCGCTGTAAAATTTGATGCGTGAATCATGCATTAAGAAGCATAGTGGTGAAGACATATTTTTAACGACATGATATGCTGCGTTTCTGATGTACTTATTTCTCGATTTAAAATCAAGTTAATGCTGAAGATGACAGTTCAAAAATCGAAAATTCCAATTTATAAAAATCTATATAATAAAAATGAGTTGAGATTTCCTTTCTGACGATTTAGCTCGCAAACGGGTCGACCGATTTGCAAGATTTCTTCCCTAATCGATTCGTTTTGGGATCTGCAAGGTTTGTATATATACAAAGAGTTTATAAATGTAACGGGGAAATGTAAAAAACTATTAGAATACAATTTTTGGTCAACTGTGAAGAAAAACAAAACAAACGCACGGAAATTGATCTAGAGTGCGGTGCTGCACTATGACATTTGTAACACCCGGGCAACGCTGGGTTTCTTTCGCTAGTAATAAATAATCTTCAATAGGGCACTGCACAGAAAAATCTCTTTCTCTTTCGTTCTTAATAAATTTTGACGTTTACTGGCCTTGTTGTTTTCTAATTTCTTGCAGCAAAAAAGAGACAAAGAAATTACATTTATGATAGGGTGACCATATGGTATCCTAAAGGAGGACATGTCCTCCTTTTCCGTTCAAAATCGGATGTCCTCCTTTTGGGCTGAAATGTCCTCCTTTTGTACATTTTGAGGATACAATTAACCATGATAGACATTAATTTTTGGAGTGTTTTTTCTTGTTATCGCTGAAGAAAATATTATAATAAAGATCCATTCGCAAGTAAAAATACGTTTGTAAATATACACTTGCGTTTGCTTCCTTTCCTACTTGGAACCCTTTCCAAATCAATGTTAATATACCAAACATTAGATGCGTGTATTAGAAGATGTTTTGAAATGTTTTGAAATAACAGTTTGATAATTTCACGAAATTGCGAATAATGGGCCATGAATAAAATGATTCAAATGCTTCTCAAGGTGTGCTGCGAGAAAGCATACATTGAGTGATTAAATCTTATTTCGATTGAAACACATGGTACGTGTCTTCAAAATAAGTCGAAATAAATCTAAAAATGGTCACCTGTCATAAGTCGAGTTAAATACTATTCCATTTAATTCCACCGCAACGGTCCCATAACAGGTAAAGACATTCCACTAAAAGAGCTTGATAAAATGTGTTGGAGGAAACATGGGACTCAAACTTATGACCCCATTGCAAAGATGGATGCAAAAATATATTCCATAGTCAACGATGTTCTGTAATCAAACATAAAGTTCCAAAATTTATTTATAATACCCCGCAAATCTTCAAAATCGCCATGAAAATCTCCGTAGTTGTATCCAGCCTGAAAACATTTTTGAATTTCTACGAACAACTATTGAAAGCATCGTGGTCATGGTGTACGCTGTGCATCAGGTGCATTCGCATGCCATGAACTTGTTGGTATTCAAGGAAAAGGAATAATCACCGCTGGTCTCTTGGGTGTCTTAAGTAATATACAATCAGTTGTTTATTGCTCAACGTTGCGATGTATGCGATGGTTAAGTCATTCGGAAAATAATATTTCAGATTTTCTTGCTAAAATTCTGTGCATTGCTGCCAAAAATAAATGCCCAGCATATTGATACACCAAACATTTGTGTACCATTATTCAGATAGGTTGAAGCTTGTTTAATAGAATCTCACTATAAAGATGGTGAGTTCGTTCTTCCTTTTTTAAAATAAATTTGTATGTCGTATTTCACTTGAACTAAAAAATCAGTAAATTTAATATCAAATATAGGAAATTTTTGGTTTGGTAATTTCTTTCACATGTCCTCCTTTTTCAATCAAATGTCCTCCTTTTTGGCACGATTTAAAGGAATTGTCCTCCTTTGGAAAATTTTCATATGGTCACCCTAATTTATGACGACCTTACTTGTGTCTAATAAAACTTACTCACATGTCATATGCCTACCGAAAAGAAATGTAGTGAAATTTAAATGTAAACGTGGAAAACAATATCTATATTATTTTCTAGTGAATACTACTTGACACGAATGTATGAAAAATATATGAGTGGGGTACTCAGACCGAAGTCTATGTTTTGCATCAATCGCTAATGAAAAATTGTGCAGAAACATCATGAGAGCAATTTACAAAAATAGGTCTTGAGTATGAAATAATTATTTCATAACTCTATTTTTGGTCCCGTCCGCCTCTAGTGGACGGGAACTATTATAACTCACACGAGTATTGCGCAAACTATTATTCCAATTCACTTAATATCTATATGTTTGTTGAAATTTCAATTCACTTAAATTTAACTACATTTTTTAGTGGATTGAGAGCAGTGAGTACCATTAGAGATGTCGTAAAATCCCGATTAATCGATTAGTTACTAATCGATTACTCTTGATTCTTGTCGATTATTGAATCGATTTTTCATTGTATAGTAATCGATTCAAAATTAATCGATTATCACAACGATGAAACGATTAATCGAAATAATCAATTAATTTTCGACATCCTTATGATGTCGTAAAATTCTGATTAATCGATTAGTATCGATTATTGAATCGATTAATCGTTGGGTAATAATCGATTCAAAATTAATCGATTATCACAACGATGAATCGATTAATCGAAGTAATCGATTAATTTGCGACATCTCTAAGTACCATCACTAACAAATCATTTAACTTCTACAAACGAAACTAGATGGAAAATATCCGCATATGTTTTCATGTAACTCTTAAGTGAAAATTATTTTGAGTGAACGTCAAAATTTATGATGAACAAAAGAGAAAAAGATTTTTCCGTGCAGTGCCCTATAAGACCAATAAAACATTTCATAAAAAAATAATTTGATGCCTGTCTGTCCGAATGTCAGATTTTATTTTGATTTTATTTTGGCAAATGAGACGCGTCCAGAAGATAGATATGAAAGCTGTTAAATAAATTACTTCATTTGTTTGCGGATTTTCATAAAAATGTTTTGAAGATATGTGATATCAAATCTGGAAAATATAATAATTCACGAGTATTTATTGGTAATATACAACATGACGTATGAATTGGCTGCACGTTTTATAGAACATGCGATTCAAATATGTGTATTTTATATGCATATATTTTTGCTGTGTGATGGGCATGGCAAGAGTCTTTGAAAATCAAACACAACGTAAAGTATTATGTGGTGTATAATAAACTTCATTTTATGTCGTTGCAGCCCTTGTATAAATTTAAATTCATACTAAGTCTCGCTAATAAAGAAAAAAAAATCATACTCATTAAAATTGATCATGTTGTTCTAAATTTGTTTTTGCGTTCATTTTCTTGTTCTTAATATTTATTTATTTATTTATTTATTTATTTATTATCAGACTAAGGTCGGAGTGGCCTGGCAGTGCATAGAAGTCTTCGGGGCAAGCCAGAGTAAACGCGACGAGCGATGCGACGCGACGCGACTCACGTAAAAGAATAACAATCATTATCAACAGGCTGTCAAATTGCACTATCGCGTCGCGTCGCATCGCATATCGCGTTTACTCTGACTTGCCCTTCTCCATTCAACTCGGTCCATGGCTACACGTCGCCAACCACGCGGACTGCCGAGGGTCCATTTTCACCGGATTACTATCCGTGCTACGTGCCCGGCCCACCGCAGTCATCCGATTTTCGCGGTGTGAACGATGGATGGTTCTCCCAACAGCTGATGCAATTCGTGGTTCATTCGCCTCCTCCACGTACCGTCCGCCATCTGCACCCCACCATAGATGGTACGCAGCACTTTCCTTTCGAAAACTCCAAGTGCGCGTTGGTCCTCCACGAGCATCGTCCAGGTCTCGTGTCCGTAGAGGACTACCGGTCTAATTAGCGTTTTGTAGATTGTCAGTTTGGTACGGCGGCGAACTCTATTCGATCAGACCGTTCAGCGGAGTCCAAAGTACGTACGATTTGCTGCCATGATCCGTCTCCGAATTTCTCCGCTGGTATCGTTATCGGAGGTCACCAGTGAGACCAAGTACACGAATTCTTCAACCACCTCGATTTCGTCGCTCTGGTGGGTGGCTTACTTTGTCCTCTCTTGAACCTCTTCATATCGTATACTTCATCTTCGACGTGTTGTTGTGAGTGACTGATTGTCGGGTTTGAACCTTTTTTTTTTGGGAGATAATTGTCCTGTAATATGACCAAGTTTTCTGATAGGTTCTTCACACTAATAACGACACTGTTTTGTTGAAACACAATTTATTCTTCTACAAATTACTCTATTGAACTTAACTTGAATAACGGAGATTTGATCAAACTACGATTACGATTGAACTACCGACACGAGGGTATTTAACTAGGTGACGATCTGACTGAGTTGCTTGGACTGCGTGTCGCAAGGACTGCAAACGGACCCTAGTCTATTATCTATCTGCTTGCCGGTTTTATAGGCTTCATAATGGCGAACATTTTTAGCTGAACATTACAGCAGCGCAGAACAAAAAAGAACTTATGCGAATAAATTCACAAGGATACATATTCACATTCGACTACAAATGTTGGAACATTATGACGGCAATTGTTATGAGGCTGTCCGTACCATTCGTGTCAATCGCTGACCTTCGTGTTACTCCATCCAAAGCAATTCATTGTCGTCATGATCAACCGTATCAGATCCCGATAGATTGTATCATATACGGCTTTGAAGTCGATAAATAGATGATGTGTTGGCACATTGTATTCGCGGCACTTTTGCAATACCTGACGTACGGCGAACACCTGATCTGTGGTCGAGCGTTCACCCATAAATTCCGCCTAGTACTGCCCTCGAGCTATCTTGCAATTGGTGTTAGTCGGCGGCATAAAATTTGCGAGAATACCTTGAAGGCGGCGCGGCGTTCAGCAATGTGATTGCTACAATCCAGCTTATCGCCCTTTTTGTAGATGGGACACACGACACCTTCCATCCACTCCTGCGGCAGAACCTCATCCTCCCAAACTTTGGTAATTACCCAGTGCCTCACAACCGTGTTTATGTTGTATTTTTTAGCAGGCCGATCTCATCCTGGATTTCTTGGAGATTCGGAGCCGGAAGTCGCATGTCCTGCGCGCGTGCTCCTAGGTTCATTACCATACCACCGCTGTTGTCTACCACATTGCCATTCAGGTGCTCTTCGTAGTGCTGCTGCCACCTTTGGATCACCTCACGCTCGTTCGTAAGAAGGTTGTTGTTCATGTCCTTACACATATCGGGCTGTGGCACGTGGCCCTTATGTGAACGGTTTAACTTCTCGTACAACTTTCGTGCGTTATTAGCGCGGTAAAGTTGTTCCGTCTCTTCACGGTCTCGATCTTTCTGCTGGCGCTTTTTCGTCCAAAAATCGTGTTTTATCTGTTCCGCGCCCGTTTATATCGAGCCTCGTTCGCCCTCGTGCGGTTTTGCAGCAATCTCGCCCATGCTGCATTCTTCTCTTCATTAACTGTTCACATTCGCCGTCATACCTGTCGTTTCTATGATCCGGGGGTACCGTCCCTAGTGCAGCGGTTGCGGTGCTTCCAATGGCGGAACGAATATCTCTTTCCAGTCATCTTCAAGAGACGCTACGCCTAGCTGCTCTTCCGTTGGGAGTGCCACTTCCAGCTCCCAGCGTAGTCTTGAGCTAGTCTACCGTCTTGTAGCCGCCCAGTGTTTAGCTGTGACGGACGACTCTGATGCGTGTTGTACACCGTCGAGACTTTTGAGCGCAGACATACTGCAACGAGGTAGTGATCGGATTCATAATTCGCTCTGCGGTTAGTGCGTACGTTCGTGTTGTCGACATTCATCCCACGAAAAACAAAGCAATGAAAAGGTAGTTGCCAAAAAAGAAATCAGCGTATGAGCAAAAAATAAATATAAAATTAATTTACACAAATAATACAAAATTTCCATGAACAACTTAGAGTTTTCCCCAAAACAAAAATAAATTCGCCCTTCTAAAAGCAAAAATTACAATTATAAAAGCAGAACTTTACATAAAGAAATCAAAACGTTCAACGGAAAAAATACAAAATATCCATAAATAAATCAATATTAGCAATAAACATTCCCAAAATTTCCCATAAAGAAATGCAAAAAGCAATAAAACTGAACATTTTTCCATAGATTACCCCTTCTTTAAAAGCGTTTAAAATTCATGGAAAATTTTATCAATTTTATTGATTTTTGTGTTTTTTTACGGATTTAAAAAAATGTATTGCTCTTTAAAGATTATTTTGCGGGAAATTTTGGTGGAAAATTTGGTAATTGTGTATTGCTTATCTTGATTTATTTATGAATTTTTTGAATTTTTTCGTGGAACATTTTGTTTTATGGAAAACTGCAATTTTTGCTTTCAAAAGTGCTAATTTATTTTTGTTTTGTGAAAACTCTTAATTGTTTATGGACATTTTGCGTTATTTGTAGAAATTTTATATTTATTTATTGCTTACCCTGATTTCTTTATTGGCAATTTCTTATTGTGTATGAAAAATGTCTAATTCTTCATGGATATTTTATTTTGCTACCGAGTTTGAATAGTTTCTCATTTTTGTGATTTTTCATTTCAACAATGACTAGTGTTCACTGATTCAAATTTTGACTTCTTCGTTTCCCTGTGCTTAAATACTTGACATGGCATGAAAAAAATGGCATTTGCTGTTTCAGTAATCCTCCTAAATTTTAACCTAATTTCGATGTAATTTGACTGAGCATGGAAATTATGAAAATCGTTACTTATATGAAAAACCGTTCCGTATAATGGCTCATAAACAATTTGAATATAATCAGCCCATTCAGCTTTCAGAATATGTCCTAAGCTAGAAGGCAATTGTTGTTGCGAAGCGATCTGACTTTTGAGGGAAAAATTATAAAGAAAACAAAATTGCTCATTATTTATATTGATGCATGCAAGTATTGATGTTATTTTTTTACGTGTTAAATTGAATTTATCAAGATTCAGAAAAAAACATGTCACACCAATTTACGGGGCTCACCGCTAAAATAGACATTTTAATCAGATTTATTCTCCTCTCTGCATTTCAATACAGTCGACTCTCTACAACTCGATGTTCTATATCTCGATATCTCTTCCTATGTCGATGGTTTCCTCGGTCCCTTCAATCTACAGGGGATGGACAAAATAATTAGGATAGGCAAATTTTGAATAAATTTAGATGTGTTGCAACTATCTTAGTTATTTTGACAATTAATGCAGTTTGACGGTATGTCCATGGAACCGAATATGGCCACCGGATTCCGGAGATATTCCGGGGTTTTCGAAGGTAGGTTAAAACCGTAAATTTGAGGTGGATATTAGGAGAAGTTGTGGTTGAAAATTGAATAATATTAGTAACTACAAATGAAGTAGGTCTTTTGCTGATTGGAACCAGATATTGAGATTTGGAATCGGACCAGTATCCAGTGAGATATGGCCATTTCTTTATAATCGGTTTCGATCGATACTTATCAAAGGAGTCAGGCCACAACTTCATTTGAATCTCGCTTTTTGATAGATCGTCCACTATGATTTTATTCCAGAAGGCTTCTAATGTGTCAAGAATGAAAAACCAATTGAATAAACGGATCCTGGAGTCGCTGGGATGTCCCCGGGGAACCTGTGAATGGGGACATTTAAGTTTTAGCACCAAAATCAGTCATTCGACGGCTCTTTTTTCATGGTTTTCGATCAGGAAGCGAAGTATGAATATAAAATGGTCCATTGACGGCTCTGACCACTTCCAGGATCTACGGATTGGCCCCGGGGAACCTGTGGAAGGGGACATTTTAGTTTTACCCACCAAAAACAACCATCCGACGTCTCTTTTTTCATGGTTCTCGATCAAGAAGCGATGTTTGAATATAAGATGGTCAATTGACGGTTTTGACCGCTTCCAGGACCTACGGATTGGCCTCAGGGAATCTGTGGAAGGGGACATTTAAGCTTTAGCACCAAAATCAGTTATTAGACGGCTCTTTTTCATGATTCTCGATCAAGAAGCGTAGAAGTGTATGAATATAAAATGGTCCATTGACGGCACTGACCGCTTCCAGGACCCACGGATTTCCCCGAGGAACCTGTGGAAGGGAACATATAAGATTTAGCACCAATATCAGTCATTCAACGGCTCTTTTTATAGGTTTTCGATCAGGAAGCAAAGTATAAACATAAGAGGACCATTGACAGCTTTGACCGCTTCCAGGACCTTCTGGTTGCCCCTGAGGAACCTGTGGAAGGGACAATTCAGTTTTTACACCAAAATCAATAATTGGACGACTTTTTTAATGTGTTTCAATCAGAATGTAAAGTATTGGATCATATTGGAAGTGAATGAACCATTGACGACTCTGACCGCTTTCTGGACCTACGGATAGCTCACGGGGAACCTGTGGAAGGAAACATTTTAATTTTAGCATCAAAACCATTCAATGGGCCATTTTATATTCATACTTCGCTTCTTTATCGAAAACCATAAAAAAGAGCCGTCGAATGGCTGGTTTTGGTGGTAAAACTAAAATGTCCCCTTCCACAGGTTCTAAAGGGCCAATTCGTAGGTCTTGAAATCGTTCAGAGCCGACAATCGATTATTTCATATTCATACTTCGCTTCTTGATCGAGAACCATGCAAAAAGAGCCGTCGAATGACTGATTTTGGTGCTAAAACTAAAATGTCCCCTTCCACAGGTTTCCCGGGGCCAATCCGTAGGTCCTGGAAGCGGTCAGAACCGTCAATTGACCATTTTATATTCATACTTCGCTTCTTGATCGAGAACCATGAAAAAAGAGCCGTCGAATGACTGGTTTTGGTGCTAAAACTAAAATGTCCCCTTTCACAGGTTCCCCGGGGCCAATCCGTAGGTCTTGAAAGCGGTCAGAGCCGTCAATGGATTATTTTATATTCATGCTTAGCTTCCTGATCGAAAACCATGAAAAAGAGCCTTCGAATGACTGGTTTTGGTGCTAAAACTAAAATGTCCCCTTCCACCGGTTCCCCGGGGCCCGGGCACAGGTTAGAAACCTTCTGGAATAAAATCATAGAGGACGATCTATCATAAAGCGAGATTCAAATGAAGTTGTGGCTTGACCCTTTGATAAGTATCGATCGAAACCGATTATAAAAATTTGGCCATATCTTACTTGATTCTGGTCCGATTCCAAATCTCAATATATGGTTACAATCAGCAAGAGCCCTTCTTCATTTGTGGTTACTAATATTATTCAATTTTCAACCACAACTTCTCCTAATATCCACCTCAATCTTACGGTTTTGAACCTACCTCCGAAAAACCCGGAATATCTCCGAAGTCCGGTGGCCATAGTCGGTTCCATGAACATTACCGTCAAACTGCATTCATTTTCTAGTTCGGGCATGTCTGAATTGTCAAAATCGGATGTTAACTAAGGTAGTTGCAACATATCTAATTTTACCCATAATTTGCCTATCCAAATTATTTTGTTCATCCCCTGTACATACATTTGGGCATTCTAATATTTTTTTCAAATATTGCTGCAATGCGTTCAAATGACCGCAAATAGATATGAATGGATGAAAACAGTGGCGTAGCCACGGGGGTGGTTTTGGGTATAAAACCCCCCCCCAAAGACACAGTTTTTGGAAGAAAATTTTTTTTTCGAAAAAAAAAATGTTCAGAAAACCCCCCCCCAGACCAATTTTCTGGCTACGCCACTGGATGAAAAAAGTGCTATTTCGACCTCTCGTTATTCTTATATTTTCAATGCGCAAGAAAGGCACCATTAACGCTAGGTGGATTGATCTGTTTTTTTTTTGTTGTCGTTTTTCATGGCAACGAGTTTTTTTGGATCTAGTACCCATTTTAATTTTGATGGTCGATGGTCCCTTCGATATTGAGATGTGGAGAAGCGACTGTAGTTGTGTTCGATGTAGTGGATTCGTTCATCTTCCTACATACGTGGATTATGTTATCGTTTACTTCCAAAATTAAAAAAACTTATCGTAGGCGGCAAATCGCCTACTGTTCTCAAATGAAAAAATGTCAATCAAAATTGGAATATTCAACGTCTCAGAATTACCGGTTCAAGTGTTCAGCCTATTGATTACAATAAATAAAAACTGTCTACTTCCAGGTGGAACTTTAAACAGACCTGACAAAATGGTTCCCCTACGAGTCAAGAGGTTGGCGTAGACCCAATTGGCCAGAAGACCAAAACGCTAAACGCTGTTTTTTAGAAGATATTAAACAATTCTCGCTTAACTTTTCAAAAGGACCTAAGTAACATTTTTCATGAATTAATTTGAGTAGTGCAATCAAAAGCAATCAAAACTTGTAGTGGGGCCCTCCTTAGCCGTGCGGTAAGACGCGTGGCTACAAAGCAAGACCATGCTGAGGGTGGCTGGGTTCGATTCCGGTGCCGGTCTAGCCAATTTTCGGATTGGGAATAGTCTCGACTTCCCTGGGCATACAAGTATCATCGTGTTAGCCTCATGATATACGAATGCAAAAATGGTAACCTGGCTTAGAAACCTCGCAGTTAATAACTGTGGAAGTGCTTAATGAACACTAAGCTGCGAGGCGGCTCTGTCCCAGTGTGGGGATATAATGCCAATAAAAAGAAAAAAAAAAGAAAATCAAAAGCTTTCATATTGGTCTGTTGATTGCGCTACTCAAATTGACTCATGAAAAATGTTATTTAGGACCTTTTGAAAAGTTAAGCGAGAATTCACTTCGCCAAAGTAGATGGGCAGATGTTTTTAAAATAACTTACCGTAGGTATATTCCGTAGATGTATATTTCACATAACACAAAAAACAATGAT
Source organism: Armigeres subalbatus (assembly GCF_024139115.2). Taxonomy (NCBI): domain Eukaryota; kingdom Metazoa; phylum Arthropoda; class Insecta; order Diptera; family Culicidae; genus Armigeres; species Armigeres subalbatus. The sequence goes on from NC_085140.1 coordinate 334,690,256, forward strand.
GGATCTTCTGTTCCAGAAATTAATTGGTTAATTATGTGTTCCTCCATATCGGTAGTCAATTTGCTCTTTTATTTTTCACAATTTTCAACAATTAAATAAAATCCATTCAGTGAGTGCAACTTATAGATGGGTGAAGGTAGTTCGAGGTAGTCAATTGGGCTGGCTGTGAAAATTAATCTTCCTTATGAACATAAGTCAATGTAATGCACGCGACGCAATCTTCTCACCACATCGCGGAGCAAATTTATCTCCACAAGTACGTGTCGTAATTTGGATGAGAGTGCTCACAAAGCAAAGAGCTTGTTTGAGTATCTGCAATGTATGCAACTTTTGGAGTACCTAGTTATATTTAGAAATATATTTATTTAAAATCCTTGATAATGTAGGGGGAGATCTGTTTGGGCTTTTTCAGTTATCCACTTCTATCTATATCGGTTGCTATCCAAGCGGGTTACTTACTGCAATGCGATTGGATAATGAAGGTCGAGGACGGAAAACGGTTATAGAAAACAGTGCTCAAGAAGATCTTCTTCCTGTTCGTTAGAAAACGATAACGTTTATGTGATATTTGACGAGACTAAACTTCTGATGTTCCCTTCAGTCACTCATTATTTCAAGACTGTACTCTGGACCATATGACGATGCATAATAAAAGCCTTATCTTCGTATCTCTCAGCAGCTTCGTAAAACAAATTTGTTCAGTCTTAAATCGGTGTATGTCCCCAGCAGCGAAAATATTTTGGAAATGAAATTCTCGTGAATTTGCCAAGTGTTATCACAATAACTTCACTACTGCAATAATCCATCTTACTAAACCAAACAATCTCCGCGTGATCCCACATTGTTTTATTGAACCTAATCAACATTGATCCGGGAAAATCCACCACACTGCTATCCTAACCGCCACATATGTAGACTTCGCAACGTGAAAATCTAAATCTGTGGACGTGATATTTTATCTGAGCTTTTCCAGCAACAACAACGCTAACCTATTTCGCAAAACCGCTTAGAACCAGACAGTCGATGCAATTTTTCTATCGCTATCAGTTATTTACCCACCGGAGGGCACCACACTGATAAAGATCGCCTGTCTCGGTAAAGATTTACAATCTCGCTCCATTCCGTTCTGCAATCGCAGAAAGGCATTTGCAAGATAGCTTTCGAGAAGTGCGGTTGCTCTTCCCATCCCCACACGCGACCACTCACTCTCGTCTGCACTGCCATCTCGGCCGCATAAGCGTGCACCTATCCGTTGGGGTTGTTATCTCGCAGTCTGTGCATCATCAGTTCATATTGCGATTTATTGCAGATACCCATCATGCACTCACCGTCGCGCTCGCTGGTGGTATGAAAGCTCCTTCAGTTGGAAGAGTTAGTCAATCCATTATTGCATGTAATGTTTGGCATCGGAAGTAGGTACCATAGCTCATGCACATCAATTCAACGGAGACACGTAATTTCCTTGTTGCGCAAAACAGAGGAACTTCGGAAGATGTGTCTGAGTAAATGGTGAACTATTTGCGTCGTGATTACTCAGATAAACTGAACAAATTAACCTAGAAAAATGTCGCTTTATCTTATCTAGTATGTAGTATAAGATGAAGTAATTTTGCAGGTCGCAGTTTTCTTCAAAGTATTCTTTAATACATACACTGAATGATATCGTACAAAGGAGCATTGTTGATAGTTTTTCAATGTACCGATAAACATGTACGAAAGATTTCTTTTAATATTAGAAACTTTAATTTTATCTTAGTTCCATGTATCATGCTTCAGGATGAAAACCCTTTTATTCTTAATTCAATTATCATGTCTTATCCATATGGTGGAAACAACGTTACTTGACCCGCTACGACAAATCTTTTTATCAGTCACACAACTCTGATTACAAGTGAGCCAATCGACTATTATGCCAACTGGGTACAATCGATAAAATGCATAGTCGTGCAATCTCTAACGACATCTTTTTTTACATCGACTTGGGCAACATATATTTTAGAATATTTGGAGGTTCAATCAGTTCAATCAAAGTTAATTGTCTATTTCCGGGGATTAAACCACCCGACTTGGACATTAATTTACAATGTTGCGAAAACTCATATGTGAATATGTACATTATGTGGAACAAATTGATTTGAAAAATGTATTAGAGGTAACCACTTTAACTTCAATGGGACTCAAACCCACGAACCTCAGTACGCTAGACTGGTGTTTTAACCAACTAAGCTAAGAAGGACCTCCATCGGCCTTCGCAACCTAGCGGCTACTGAATGAGCTCGAAATTCCCAAATTGGACGCATAGTCAAATCACTTTGTACCATCAGATCAGCAGAATATTTTGGAAGTAGAGGTGTGCGCCGGTCCGAAAATCGACTGCGGCGGCGTTTGTCAGAATTTTGGTTGGCGGCGGCGGCGGCGGCGTGATTCGGCATGGTGATTTTTTTATAACGTTCTCGAAGTTTTTTTTCATTTTTCCAGGATATTTTCAAGACATCAACGGGAGCATCTCTTCCAGAATTTTTTTTTCTAAAATATTCATTATTGGAAATTATTTTCGAATTTTCCACAAGAACTGCTTTGCAGCTCTTTGTAATTCCCAAGGAAAATTGTTTGGAATTTCAGGGGAAAAAAATTCAAAATTTGCAGACATTTTTCAGAATATTCATGATAAATTGTTCTAATTTTGTACTCCAGAATACTCAACAAAATATTTTGTCAAATTTACACTGTATATTTTTCAGAACGTGGTCAGTCTCCCGTGGGACTCTAAGGCGTTTTTACGGGAAACTCGCTAAAGTTTTTCGAGAAATTTTACGCGAGAAAAAAAAATCGATTTCAATGGAAATTGTTAGGAGTTTTCTTAAGAAATTTATTCTAATCGCCATGAGTTTTTTTTAATTACCATGGAAAGTTCTTCGGAATTTTCCAGAATTTCCACAGAGTGACTACTATCTGGAAAACCTGGAAAAATGCTGGAATTATCAGAGAATTTCTGACATAATCAGAGAACTTTCAAACATGAAAAATAATAACAAATTCAAGAATTGAACACGTATGGATCGTTTATCCAGCTTCGAAGGAATTTCTAAATAATTCCCGAAGGAATACCTAAGGAGAGCTTGAGCTTTGAGCTTGAGCTTGATTGACTGCTCGTAGTTGCTACTCCATTATGACCAGATCAACTGTTCTTGCACAGAGAACCAACAGATGTTTGCTTGGGACTAGCACACATCTTCAATGTACAAGTTCTGGTGATCTCATTTGTTAGGGTCATACTGGCGCCTGCCACGTCAGAATGCAAGTCAATATAGGGAAGGGGAGGAAATGATGATGCAATCACTCGCCCACTGCAAGCCGAATATACCTCTGCACTTGCCACGAGTTCATGCGGAATTTGTTGGAATTTCTGGGTTAGGTTGGAGATGCAGAGGTCCGTCTTGGTTAGCGAGCTGCCAATGTGATAGATAGGAGAAGGTAATTGATGGAATTTCTAATTGGATGTAGGAAACGAGCTCTATAGTTCATTTCCAATTCTATCAGATTACTGATAGAATACTCAAGTTGAAGGTATATGAATAGTAATGGAAACGGTATGGAAGTGTCCATTTCCAGTTCTAGCGATTGCTAGAACATGAGAAATAAAGAGAAAGATACAAAGTAGGAGAATGGAACGGACCTGGGATTGAACCCACGACCTCCTGCGTATGAGGCAGAAGCAGTAGCCATATGACTACCAAGCCCGCTAAAGCCCCCTAAGGAGAGCTATATATTTATTTGGGAAATCAATAAGGTTTTGCTTGTAAAATCTTCTGAGCATTTGCTCGTATATTCTTCATGAATGTATAAAAAACATATATAATAATTAAGGATTTCAAGGCAGTTCCTGGAAGAACTATCAAAGAAATATCTGGATCAATTTTCAAAAGAATTTTCGGATGGTTTTACAAAGGAATAATAATAAGCGTAATATTCTAAATTATATCTGGGGAATTTCAAGGAGAGTCCCCACAATTTCGAAATAAATTTCTATGGAAATTTTAAGATAATTTCCGAATGTTCAAAGGAATTTGTAGAAGAGAACTCTCTAGAAATGACCGAAAAAAATTCCGGAGAAGTTACTCGGGAAATTCCTCAAAACAAATACCGAAAATAATCTCCTCTAGGACTTCTAGAAATAATTTTCTTCTATTCTATTTTTTGTATTCTAATTTACAAAGGAATCGTCAAATGATTTTCTGAAGGAATATCCGTACGAAGTTCTGAAGGAATTCCCGAAGAAAGTCCCAAACAAGTTCTTCTAAAAAAATACTAATTAAAATCGATCGAATTTTTGAAGAAATTACAAAAGAATATCTGCAAAAAATTCCAAAGTGTTTTACGAAGGATACCCTTAGGGATTTTTTATGGAATTCTGGAGGAAGTTTCGAAGGAATTCCTGAGAAAAAAAAAAATTCGAAGCGCTTCTTAGAATGTTTTTTTTAAAGGAATTTCCAATTTCATTTCCTGGAGGAATTTTCGAAGGAATTCCTGAAGGAAATTTTGATTGAATGATTGAAGCAATTTCTGGATGAACTAATTTACGAGTCAGGGCCATAAAGCAAAACCATGCAGAAGGTGGCTGGATTCGATTCCCGATCAGGTCTAGGAAATTTTCGGGTTGAAATTTTTTACCTCCTTGGGCATATAAATGTCTCATCGTGTTGGCCTCACGATATATGAATGAAAAATGGTAACCCGGCTAGATAAACCGCGCATTTAATAACAGTGGAAGTGCTTGATTAACACCAAACTGCGAGACTGCAATGTGCTTGTGGGATATGCAACCTCTGCCAATAAGAAGAAAAAGATGACGAGAAAAAATGTTGTGAGGTCACCAATAATTTCGTTTTGGGAAACGTGTTTCGTTTGACTTGTTTGAATTGATTATCTTGCTGCAAAAATTTGTATATGGCACGTTTGTTTTTACTTCAAAATTAATGCAGACCACCTGAAAAAAGTGGAAAAATTAGGGAATTTTGTTTTTACAGTTGAGTAGACTTGTTTCACTAAAATTCATGATTTCTAAGTGAAATTTTCGAATTTTCACGGAAAATGTTCAGTATTTCAACGGAAATTTTTCCGGAAGGATTTTTGATTTCTACGGGAGGTTCTTTGTATTGTCCAAAAGAAACTCTTCAAAAGTTACATTGGAAAACATTAAAAACAAGAAAGGGTCGTCGACCAAATAACTTTAGGCTAGATGGACTTCGGTCAAATGATGTGCTTGGTCAAACTCCATATTCGGCCTAACAACTTTCGGCCTTGTGGCTTTCGGCCAAATTACTTTCTGCCAAACGACAAAAATTCTATTTCAGCGAGAAATTCTTCGGAATTTCCACTTACAGTTTTTCGGTTTTACGGAGAGTTTACGGAGAGGTTTTTGGAATTTCAACGGTAATTCTCAAGTAAATCATTGGTATTTTCACGAAACATTCTCTGGGGTTCCAACGTGATGATGTGGGAATCATTGGGGAAATTCTACGGAAATTCGACTGAATCTTCGAAATTTCCACGGAAAATTCCGCGGACCTCTTCAAATTTGAATCGGCGTGGAAAAATATAGATCAGCGAAGTGACAAAATTTTAAACGGCGGCGCGCCGATGCAAAAATGCCGGCGGTGGCGGCGCGCCAAAAATTGCCGGCAAGGTGGCGTGGTGCGGCGGCGCGCACCTCTATTTGGAAGCAATTTATTTTTACTACTACAGAATCGACGCATAGTTAGAAGTATGAGTCGGATCGAAAGTTTTCAGTTTCACGCAAAAACACTTTAGCCGGGAGCGGCCCAGGGTTACGAGAAAGTTTCCAACCCTAAAAACATCCTAGACCGGACCGAGAATCGAACTCGCCATCTCCGGATTGGCAATCCTACGGCTAAGGCTAACTGGATATCCAATGTGTTTAAGTGTTCGTTGTATGAGTTGAAACGGTATCTCTTACAAGCAAACAATTGCATACAGAGTTGACCCGATTGTATCACTCCCCGATTCTGTCTACCCTTGATTTTGTCTACCCCGATTTTATCACGTTTTCGACCCGATTTTATCACGTCACGGAAATATTCTGTAAGCGATTTCGACAAGAAATAACGGGTACCGTTCACGCATTTGGCCTTTCCAAGGCATAAAATGATTCATATTTGTGGAATGAATTAAAAAACCCAGATTAATCCACCTAGCGGTGATGATGCCTTTCTCGTTCGTTCAAAAGGTTTGGAAAAATCTAAAATAACACTAATATGTGGATTGGTCTTATTTTTCATATTTGTTTATAGGCATACAAAAAATTCACGCCAAACGCAATTTGTTGCAAACAAATCGGATGAGCATAAGAGCAAAAATGGCATTTTATTTTGTAGTTTTAAAATTAGTATTTTCGCCATAACTTTTGACCCAATAGTACGATACGGACAAGTTTCTATAGGAAACAATGGGACAAGATTCTGTGTCGAATGCAATCTGATGCGAGAGACCTGAGAAGCACACATATTGCACATCAATCACAGTAACTTATATATAACCGGATTCAGTCATAATATGGTTACTGCAACCAGATTTATTGAACTTGTGTTGCTTGGGAAATAGATGAAGTCTAAGTGCTAAAAAGTGAGCTAGACTTTTTGAACTCTTTTCACAATAAATAGTAATTTTACCATCCCTAGCAGCACACATGTTTCACATGGGTTACTGCAACTCATATGCGTCCAGAGTAAGTCACAATCAAGTTGCTGCAACCATGTTTGTCTGAATTGTGCTGCTCAGGATAACTCCTTAGCCCATAGTCCGATCTGGCCAATTTTCAATAAGAAAATATGAGACATTCTGCGTCGAATGCAATTTAATGCGAGCAAATCGGTTGAGGAAAAGTGCCTGAAAAATGAGTGACATTTTTTACGCGATTTTTTCGTATGAATTTGTATTTTGGCCATAACTTCTGATCCCATAGTTCGATCTGGCCAATTTCAAATAGGAAACAATGGGACAGGATTCTGCGTCGAATGCAACTTGTTGCGAGCAAATCAGTTGAGGATAAGTGCCCGAAAAATGAGTGACATTTTTTACGCGATTTTTTCGTATGAATTTGTATTTTGGCCATAACTTTCGATCCCATAGTCCGATCTGGCCAATTTCAAATAGGAAACAATGGGACAGGATTGAGGATCGGTTGAGGCTAAGTGCCCGAAAATTGAGTGACATTTTTTGAGTAGTTTTGCGCACACACACACATACACACACACACACACACACACACACACACACACACACACACACACACACACACACACACACACACACACACACACACACACACACACACACACACACACACACACACACACACACAGACATCACCTCAATTCGTCGAACTGAGTCGATTGGTATATAACACTATGGGTCTCCGGGCCTTCTATAAAAAGTTTGTTTTTGGAGCGATCATATAGCCTTTACCGTATACTTAGTATACGAGAAAGGCAAAAATGGAAATATTTTTTTCCAATTTTGTCACATACCCTGTTTTATCACCCCAAAATTCACCAGGGGGTGACAAAATCGGGATATTACTGTATCACATTTTGTTATTCAGTTCATGGCTTCTGTCTGGATGTATGCATTACTTTTGCAGTAAATTAAAACCAATTGTCCACATTTTCCCTGAAAAATATTCTTCGAATGTGTAGCATTACTACGGAGTATGTTTTGTACGCGTTTAAGAACAAGGTTATAGGTAGAAGTAGAAAGGAGATAAGCGCTGTATAAAAAAAATCTAAAAATAAAAGTCGTTGTTTGTTCAATCGTGCATTGAATAGCTTCTAAAGCTTCTGCATAACAAACGTGACCGAAAAAACCCTTGTTTTGTTTTCTGTATGTAAACAAGATTCATTTCAACATCGTGCAAGATGTTGCCTTATAGTATGAAGTGTCTAATTCTATACTACTAAACGACATTAAGATAAATGGGGCCAACATGATGTAACTCAGCGAATGCTTTTAAAATCTTTCAATTATAATGGTTTTTAGCGGTAACACAGATGTGGCGGTAATTTTTCTCAAGCGACAGTTTATGAATATAGTTAGCTAATGCCATCTAAAAATACAAAGCATCTCAATACCGTCGACGGGGGTGACAATGGGTTAAATGGGGGTGAGAAAAGGTCACTGTTTCAAGTACTTAGAATGCTTATAGAATAGATTGAATGTATCTGAGGGCAAGAAGACTAAAATATAAGAGACCTTTTTGAACGATTTTGCTATCCGACCTCCAGGCTGCCGGTGAGAACGATGACCCATTCTCACCCCTCAGGCCCATTGTCACCCCCGATGGCGGTACTATAAAACCTTTTTCTACACTCCCTCCGTTTGTGCTATCTTTTATTGCGTCCCTCTTTTAACGCTCAAAATTCCAAATAACGCTCCAAATTCAAAATAAGGCTCCCTCTTTCTAAGCCCTATAAGAGCGTAAAAAAAGTTTCAAGCATTTATATGAGGCAATTTTGGATTAGTTTCGGAGGTTGTTTTTGGATGATCCAAGTACTGCGGATGTTGTAGGAACAGAATTTAAGCTTGCATGCGAAGTGGTATTACCTGTTGTCATGATCTACGAACTCCATACAGTCAAGGTCTGTTGATCAACCTCCGTAATGGAGACAGTTATTGAAGAATAAATAAGTTGGGAGACCCCTTCTAGATATATGCTTGTATTTCATGTAGTTCTTGTTGTGTCCGTGAGTTCCAGGTAGTCTACGAACTCCATAGTGTCAAATAGTACGGATCAACTTTCGTAATGAAGACAGTTATCAAAGAAAAAACAAGTTGTGTGACCTCTTCTTGGTATATGTTTGCATGTTTGCATTCTACAAACTCCAAGAGTCAAGGTCTGTAGATCAACCTCCATAATGGAGACAGATATCGAAGAGTGCACAAGTTGTGTGACCCCTTCTTGGTATATGTTTATATTCCAAGTAGTTCTTGTTTTTGTCATTGGTGCCAGGTAGTCTACGAACTCCATAGAGCCAAGGCCTGTGGATCAACCTCCGTAATGGTGGCAGTTATTGAAAAATAAACAAGCTGTGTGATCCCTTATTGGTATATGTTTGTAGTTCAAGTAGTTTTTGTTGTTGTCGTGAGTTCCGGGTAGTCTACGAACTCCATAGAGTCAAGGTCGGTGAATCAACCTCCGTAATGGAGACAGATATCGAAGAGTGCACAAGTTGTGTGACCCCTTCTTGGTATATGTTTATATTCCAAGTAGTTCTTGTTTTTGTCATTGGTGCCAGGTAGTCTACGAACTCCATAGAGCCAAGGCCTGTGGATCAACCTCCGTAATGGTGGCAGTTATTGAAAAATAAACAAGCTGTGTGATCCCTTATTGGTATATGTTTGTATTTCAAGTAGTTTTTGTTGTTGTCGTGAGTTCCAGATAGTCTACGAACTCCATAGAGTTAAGGTCGGTGGATCAACCTCCGTAATGGAGCCAGTTTTATGAAAATAAACAAGTTGTGTGGCCTCTTCTTGATATATGTTTTTCTTTGAAGTATTTTTTGTTTGTTGTCGTGGGCTCCGTAGTGGACGCAGTTATTGAGCATTAAACACTTTTTTTTTATTAGTTTCACAAATATGAATCAGTTTATGCCTTGGAAAGGCAAATTACGTAACCGGAACCCGGAATTTCTTGTCGAAGAGGAAATGATTAATAAAAAAAACACAGGCGGTGAAAGCTGTTTCATGAAAGTCATTATTGTTTGCGTTGTTATTTGAAAATAATAGAAACGTCAAAACTTTTCAAAAAGTGTTGTGGTAAGAAAATCGGGTCGAAAACGTGATAAAATCGGGGTCGATAAAATCAGGGTAGACAAAATCGGAGAGTGACAAAATCGGGTCAATACTGTATATGTTCGCATTCCATGTAGTGCTTGTTATTGTCATGGGTTCGAAGTAATCTACGAACTCCGTAGAGCCAAGACCTCCGTGATGGAGACATTAATTGAAAAAAATAACAAGTTGCGCAACCACATCTGAGTGGATGTATGCATTCCATGTAGTTTTAGTTGTTTCCATGGTACTAGGAACTATGAACTCGATACAGTAATGATCTGCATGTCCACCCCCGAACGAGAGGCTATTGGTATATGTTTGCATTCCAAGCAGTTCAAGTTGTTGTCATTAGCTCTAGACAGTTAGGCCGTTACAAATATTTAATTTAAATTATGTCCTACTGGTCTCCGAAAGGTAAAGGGAGATAATAAAAAATAAATAATAAAATGAAAAAAATCAATGAAACTCCTCGGATTTGTTAAAGAATGTTTAGAAAATTTTCAAAATCATCTAAATTTTTTGTAGTAGCCCCCTCAAAATATAATTTTTGGGCAAAAAAAATCCGAGGGGGGGGGAGACATAATTCTTTTTAAATATTTGTATCGGCCTTATTGAAGAATAAACAAGTTGTGTAACCCCATCTTTGTATATTTGCATTCCAAGTAGTTCTGGTTGTCATGGGTTCCAGGTCGTACACAAACTTCATTCATATCATGTACGAAACTGTTTATTCTTCCAGTGTTGGTAAAACTCAATATCTCAAAACTCATGGATGATTGAAATCAAGCGTGAGTTGAAACGTACCAACTCAGCAACCAAAAACTCATGGATGAGCTGAATCATCCATTTTAATCATCGTAGGTTTTCTCTTGTTCTCCTTTGTTAAAAACACTAAATTGACGTTTGTCGCATAAAATATTAGACATTCTTCCATGGATAAGCAATAAATTGCCCCCAAATTGATTTCAAATGCGTTTTTTAACCAAAATGATTTTTTGCCAAATGAGTGAAATGATGCGTCTAAGCCTAGAAGTCTTACTTCATAAATTTCTAGGATGGCCATTAGCATATGCCATGAACGTATTTTATTCTATGGACCACAAAAGTCAAGTACCAAATTTAAAACAGGCTGATATATCTCTGGTTAAGCATGTAGATCCTAACGCCTCACTTCCGGGTTTTCTTGGATGACCATGAACCTATGCAACCGACGCATTCTATTCTACGTACCACAAGAGGCTTGTACCACTTTTGAAACAAGTCGAAAGAGCTCTGGTTTTCTTGGATGACCATGAACCTATGCAATGGACGCATTATATTCGATTTACCACAAAGGGCTTGTACCACTTTTGAAACAAGGCGAAAGATTTTTGGTTACGCGTGTAGATCTTAAGGCCTTTTCCAAGGTTTTCTTGGATGACCATGAACATATGCAATGGACGCATTCCATTCTATGTACCACAAAGGGGTTGTACCACTTTTGAAACAAGGCGAAAGATTTCTGGTTTCGCGTGTAGATCTTAAGGCCGATTCCAGAATTTTCTTGGATGACCATGAACCTATGCAATGGACGCATTCTACTCTATGTACCACGTTTGATACAAGATGAAAGATTTCTGGTTACGTGTGTAGATCTTAAGGCCTATTCCAGGGTTTTCTTGGATGACCGTGAACATATGCAATGAACGCATTCTATCCAATGTACCACAAAACACAGGTCCAAGCTCCAGGAGGTTCTCGAAAAACTTTAAACACTTGAAAATGATGATGAACGTCTTACTGTGCGTCATCAAGGATCTGCAGCACTTATGACTTCTTTATTTCTTGGCGTACTTACCAAGAACATCTTAAGACCTCAGCACTCAAACAATTGGACGACCATGATAACGAAAACAATTTAGACGACCCTAATACCGAAATTGGTAAAAGACACATCTCAAGACTAAAAGTGAGTAAAATATCAAACTTTGCTTACCTTAGAATGCAAACTTTTTTTACGCTCAAAATTCCAAATAACGCTCCCTCTTTTTACGCCCTAAATTCGAAATAACGCTCCCTATTTTACGCTCTGATTCAATTTACGCTCCCCAGTTTTGGGCGCAAAAAGAGGTTTTGCAGTAATGGTTAAAACGTTAAAACAGTCTTTAAAAACCGTGATTAATCCACCTAGCGGTGTTGGTGCCTTTCTCGTGCAAAAAAAAATATATGAGTGTATGTTTTTTAGCGTGTTTTGCGCATAGAAAACAGTATTTTGACCATAACTTCTGATTCCATAGTCCAATCTGGCCAATTTTCAGTAGCAAACAATGGGGCAGGATTCTCAATCGAATGTTGCGAGTAATTCGGCCAATGCTAAGATCCAAAAAGTGGGTCTACAAAATTGTGTACACATACACACATAAACACACACACACACATACATACAAACAGACATCGGACTGCGAAATGGTGAGTTGACATCTGGGAAGGAGCGACCTACACAGCTCTGGTCCTCACAAGTTCCAATCTCACGCTTCCACGGTTCTTCCGATGACAATCGACCGCCAGCTAAGGGTTTTGTACTTAGCTGGTAGTGCAGCCTGGGCACTGTTGTCCTTCTGACATCAGCTAGAGTGAGTGGGTGCGACCAAGGGGACCATCGTCCCTAACCCCTAATTCCAAGGCGTTAAGCGACCCGTGCCGAGGGGAAGCATGGCCAGGGGGGTGTAATAATGAGCTAGGCCTCTAACGGAGCCTGTGGGGTACCTGAGCACCCTCCCCTTCGCAAGAGGTGGGTTGTTCAGGTTTCCACCTAGGAGGCCAGAGGCAATAGTCAGCAGCTCAGTGCACAGCGCCAGCGTGGGTCACTTAACATTCTCCTCGGCTACGCCGGTAGAGGTGATGGACGGCCCATGGCTTGTGGGGGCGATGAACCGCAAACGCGATGAGCTTTCGGCCTTCGGTATGGCGACGGAACAGCTGGACGCCATCATCGACTTTGCGTCATCGAAGCATAATATCAGTAAGGACCTTAAGGGGAGCTTGCTGAAACTTCGAAAGTCGATGTTGGATGCCAAGCTGGAGAGGGTGGTCGGTACGGCCAAGTGTAAACCCGTAAAATCCGTGGAGTCGAGGTCTACCCAGACTGAGGCCCAAGTATTCGCGGACTCGGGCAAGGTCGAATCGACCGAGGGCGTGCCAGCGAAGACGGTGGTGCCAAAGTCTACCCAGGCTGAGGCTCAAGTATTTGCGGGCACGTCGGGGGTGACTGCTCCAACGGAGCTGGGGGCCACTCCAAAACGCGGAGGGTTACTACCCCGAACAAGGGTAGTGGGCATTGGCGTAAATAAAGGGGGGCCAGGGGGCCTGGCCCCCTCCAGACCTACTTGTGCCCCCCCCAAAAAATTTTTGAAAAGTTATTCCAACTTAGTCAGTTTTTATTTCATTTACATATTTCCTACATATTTCTTAATTTTGATTATGAATTCTATAATAATATTTTTTGCGCGTTGAATTATATCACATCTATGACCATTTGTTCAGCGAAGCATCGAAATATTTAAGTTGGACCCCAGGGAACATTTTCTCGATTTTAAGCTAAAATCAATGCCGCTAGTTGCTAGCTTAAAATAATAAATTTGTTCTGCATTTGTTTGACTAGTATCCTGGTCGCAGAAACATAAAAACATAATTGTATTAAGATATAAATATTTCTGTTCTATTAAACTACCATCCGCTTCAAAAAGACTGAAGCAACTACATCAAAATGAGCACATGTACACAAATCCGGTCAATGAAATTTCGAACAACCATTCTTTCGAAAATCTTCGAGGTAATCGCAAGGTATGCCGCAAAACAGTTGATCAAATTCCTATGGAGCTTTTTGCTTTCGCTATATAATTCTGGCACAGAAATATAGAAAATTATAAAATTTAAGAATCTTTGTTACAATGACAGAAAAATCAACAACGCATTCCATTGAAAGTATTAGGACAAAACTTAGGCAACCTTCGCACTCACAACAGAGATTGCATTAAAGAAATATTTTATAATCCTCAAAAGATCTTGTTCCATTTAATTTTTTGGCGATTTCATAAGGAGAATCGGAAAACTCTTTTGTGCCTGCTTTAGTTAGAATTTGTTTTTTAGGATAAAAAAATAGATTTAGAAACCCAGAAAACATTTCTTTTGCAGCACAATTCAGATCGATTTGGTTGCTTCTCAAGTCTCTTTGATTTTTGCAGAGAAATCTATCACCTATTCAGAAAACCATAATAAAGCCTCTTCTTAACGTCAGTAACTACAAAACCCTATGTTATTCTGGAATTTGATTTATGACTCATAATATTATGACTCATGGAATTTATGACTCATAAAAAACACTATAAGATTCCAAATTTGTGTTCATCTATTTCAGCACATAGCATACATTTTGGAATTGCATGAATAAACCGTCTAAGACGAATTAAGTACTGTCCATTTAATTCCACCAGTTAACCATTAACTGGTGGAATTAAATGGACAATACTAATTAAATCTTAGACGGTTTAATACATTCCACTAAACGAGCTTAATATATTTTTTCTGATTGCATGAATACTTATATTGATTATGACAAAATTTCGTGGAATTTATTCCACATCTAAAGAGTTTCAAAAATTTTCTTTATGCATTAAGTAATCATGGAAATGCTTGAAAACTTTCAGAAATATACTCATATCGAATTTTATTTATAGATAATTCGAAGAAGATTCTTGAATCTTAGATTACACACTTATCCACATTTAGCAACATGGAGAAGACAAGTTGACACAGACTCAGCGTTTTGAAGCAATCACAGCATCATTGGAAGTAAATTGTATTATTTGCGATTTTTTTATGTTAGTCCTAGGACGAATGAGCGATAAACTTAGTCAAACACTTTCTATTGCAATCCATGCGCACAGTGCTTTAAATTGCCTTTGAAAATTACATCCCACCAGCTGGTGCCATGGCCCGCCCTAGACCGAGACTCTAGTTACGCCTATGGTAGTGGGGCTGGGAAGCTGAACCCCGGCCAGGTACCTCCAAAACCGGGGGAGGAAGGACCTTGAAAGGAAAGATGGTGGTAACGGGTTACGGCAGGCTGAGAGCTCTCAGCCGCCCCAGACCAGGGAAATAGAGGGGGATGGCGCCTCCTGGACCCTGGTCAAGAACAAGAGGAAACCGAAGACGTCAAGGGCCGAAAAGAAGGCCCAGGCGAATGAGGGTAGCAAGAAGTCTAGGGTAGGCGCCAATCGCTCCAGAGGCGATGCCCTAGTCATCAAGACGGACGAGGCTAAGTACTCGGACGTCTTGAAGGCGATGAGGAGTGACGTCAAGCTCGGTGAACTCGGCGCCGACGTACGTCGAATAAGACGTACCCGGATGGGCGAGATGATCCTCGAGCTGAAGCGGGGCGTCTCGCAAAAGGGCGTCGCCTACAATAAATTGGCGGAGGAAGTCCTAGGCGAGACGGTCAAGGTGAGGGCACTCACGACGGAGGTGAATCTAAGGGTTAAAGACCTGGACGAGATCACCGAAGTCGAAGAGCTCGTCACGGCACTGCGGCGACAGTGTGAAGTGGAGACGCCCACCGCAGCCGTTCGGCTACGGAAAGGTCCGGCAGGGACGCAGGTAGCATTGGTTCGGCTATCTGTAGCGGACGCCTCCAAGGTAGTCAAGTTAGGGAGCGTCAATGTGGGATGGTCGGTATGCCCTGTGGGCATATACGAGCAACCCGAAGTTTGCTTCAAGTGCCTGTAACCGGGGCACAAGCAATGGGACTGCAAAGGCCCTGACAGAAGCAATCTCTGCCGACGCTGCGGATTGGAGGGACATAAGGCACAATGCTGCACGAACCCTCCCAATTGTTTGATTTGTTCCAGCAAAGCTGTGAGCAGCAAGCACCCCATGGGGGGTTCGATGTGCCCGGCGTTTAAACGTGCTGCAAAATCACAGTGCAGGAAACTCAGCTGGCTTGGTCGGCCTCGCCCGAGTGTTTGGTGTGCGCAGGTTCAGAGGAAACGACGGAACACGTGTTGTTCGTGTGCCCGCGTTTTTGCGCAATGCGTGACCATATGCTTGCCACATGTGGTCTGGACACTACCCCGGACAACCTAGTTCGGAGGATGTGTAAAGATGAAGTTGGCTGGAACGCCGTTTTATCGGCTATCGTCCAAATCGTCTCGGAGCTACACAGAAGGTGGCGCGTGGACTCAAGGATCTCTAGTTCAGGCGCAAACAAGAGGTGGTCCAAGGGATCGGAGTCGGCTTCATGGGTCATACCGGTGGTCACTGGTCATGCCCTGTGGTCGAACTCGATCCTTTTATCGAACAAGTTGCCGCGCGAAGAACAACATGGTATCGTCGCTTTCGCGGCGTCGGTCAACCGGGCGGGTTCCGAGCCCGAGGACGGAAAGGGGTCCTCGTCAAGGCTGTTGCAGTAGGCACCGCGTCGGCAAGTCCCTCTGTGTGTTGGCGAATAGACCCTATCGCAGAGAGGTCAATTTGGGGAGCACGCGGCATCATCATTCTTGATACCAGTCGTGCAGAGGGAAGCAGGCGCGAAGTCGACCCTTCCCACCTTCCGAGGACATAGGGCGTGGTAAGGCCACCTGGAAAGCTGGCAATGTGCTGGCACGATACCATGGTGTTCTTCTAAAAAAGCGAGTCACGATGTTCGATGCTGCAAGGACACGCAGCTAACCTCGAGGGTGCGTTGTGCACTGGCCCCCCTTTGAAGCATTATTTTCTGGTTGTACCGAAGGGACGATGGGCTTGGCGGCAATGGAAACGGTTTAGCGGGTCGGGGATGTAGTCCTGCCTCCCTCTTTTGCTGTTGGAGGTGGTCCCTAACCCCGCACTTCCTGGACAACCCAGGATGTATGTTGAGCAGATTCCCCCTCCATTGCTTAGGAAGAAAGAAAAAAAAATAACACAAACAGACATCACCTCAATTCGTCGAGCTGAGTCGAATGGTATATAACACCATGGGTTTCCGAGCCTTCTATCAAAAAGTTGGTTTTGGAGTGATCCTATAGCCTTTAACGTATACTTTGTATACGAGAAAGGCAAAAAAAGAGACAATGTTCTGCTGTCGGAAAACTCTAGGAAGCTAAACATCTTTGAGTTGGTAGCATCGCACCATGCGTCCGCTTATTTCATTCTGCTATGTCCAGTGCCTGGCGCCTACGTTCACCTTATCTGCATATTTTAAGGACTAGTTTTGTTATGTTTGTCCTTACGCCGATAAATATGAATACGGAAAACGTTCTTTGCCCGGGGGTTTGTGGCCTTTATGAGACCTCTTCCCCTATTCGATTGCTTTCATTATCAAATGAAATATCTATTTCTATTTCTACTTTTTATCTATAATATTATAAATGATTCAATGGTGGAATACTGTAAAATCTAATGATTAGGGAAGGAGGGGCAATATGCCCTAGCTAAGCATAGACTGCTTTTATGCTTTAGCTTTAACGGTTTTCATGGCTGTTTCTACCTCACGCAACAGTTTAACAATATAGTTAGCTGATGCCATATTAAAATTAGAAAAAATCTCAATCATATCGATAATATTCACATTTCAAAAAAGTGATGATATTTCGTTGCCGGAAAACTCACGAGGCAAAACGCCTTATAGCTGGCTGCTCTTAGGGAACAACGTGCCATGCGTCTGCGCATCAGCATTCTGGTATGGACAGTGCGTGGAGACGGGAGTACATTTTAGAATAGTTCCATTAGGGCGTTTTGCCTCGCCGAAATGTTAGATGTTTCAATAAAATGTGGACAATTTCAGTTTTTCCAACATTCCTGACTATTATTTTGACACTTTTTTCGGTTAACCTTCATAATTTCACGTCTATTTTTTTAAGGCTATCTCAAACATGGTAATATAAGTGAATACCTGAAAGTCGTTTTGCCCGTGGGCGTTTTGGGGCCTCTTCCCTATTCCAAGTTTGAGAAAAAAAAGAACTCTGAAATGTGTCATTCATTGCTGAGGGTGATCGCGTGGGCATCCTCTCACATGAATAGCGCGCGGTACTATTTTCCGCGTGACCAAACGAATTAAGAAAATTCATATAAATAGGTACAAACTGGAGCGAAACAAGTTGAAACCGAATTTAAATTGAATCGAACCGAAAGGGGAATGGTTTTTCTCCCGACCCAACCAACCCGAGGAAAACGCCGCCGGCTCTCCCGCCTAATATTTTCCCAGAAGAGTCGGATGCAGCAGAGCGCAACCAGAGCCACTTGAGACATTATCGCTTTTTATAATCGTTACGGCTTTGCTCGAGTTCGGATGCGATCCGTTTTCGTCGACGGCGGTTGTTTGTTTCGTTTGAGAAAAAGGTCATTATTTTTTGCGTGAATTGTTTGTTGTTTTGATGAAAATGCATTGCGTTGTTGTGCGGTGCGGGGCTGTGCATTGACATTGATTTGCATCAGTTTTGGGTGTAGAATGGTGATTGACTTGAAGCAGATATCGAGGATCGAAGTTTTCGCAGTTTTTGATTATCACTATTCGGAAGTCACCAGCTTGCGGTGACCTTGAAGTGTTTGGCGAATTAGAAATCTATTTGAATCGAAGAGTAAACTTTCAACGAGCATCGTCCCAAACGAGCAAAACATCATGGATAATATGAGTGAGTATACTCAGTATACTGGTTTCCAACTGTGTGGTAAGGGTCAGTCGCAAATTACGTACAGAATTTCCAGTGATTCTCATTTCTCTTCTTCAGTCTTCTAAGCATAGTTTCTGAAACATCAGTATTACTGTATTCGATGTATTATAAGTAATAATTAGTTCATTGCACAATTAGGTTTATTTGGAGATTTTAGTATAATTTCGGCACAAAAGCGATGAAAGCATAAGAAAATGCTAGACTGTTCCTTCTCCCATGTGCTCATACATAATTTCTAAATGATTCCTTGGTATGCAAAGAAAAATAAAATATAATAATCTGAAGCGATAATGCCCGGCGTAAACGAATAATAAAAAGAACGTAAACAAACTGGCAAATTTGACTGTCGACGCTTAACTATTTAGCACATCTGCGCTACAAATTCCTACGCCTGTGAAGTGAGGTGGTGATGCCATTTGAGATGGACTCGAATAATAAGCATGAGAGGGGAGCAATCAGCAACAGCGCACATACCCAACTAGACAAGAAAGTGAGAGACGATGGTCTTATACGCGGTTTTAAAGTTACAAAACATTACAAGTTTCAAAAGAAAGAAAACTATGATTCTGTGAGTTGGACATGGTACGTGCTTGTTCGCTGTATTGGTGAATCCTTTTCTACATTAACATTTGTCCCATTGTTAACCGTTTTTCATCTATTGCGTTTATTTGACAGACTCAGGCATGTATAACACTTAACGGAGCCAAGACTTTATGATATTTACAATCGATATCATCTTATTATCAACAGTTAGTACGAGACAAGAGGTATAGACCAAGATACTCGTGGCGACTCAAGGTTAGATTGCGTAATTTCAGGACGGACGAGGCTAGGATTTAGGTTTGAGGTATTACAACTGCTCAATGAGCAGTGCTCATCCGGGTATTTGACGTCATTAACGGTATGGCGTAGCGTCGTGCTCGAGTTGTGGTTCGTCAGGGAGCATTTTCCGGATGGCCATAACTTTGTTTTACACGGAACAATAAGACAAAGTTTGTTAATAGTTGTTTGAGTTACCTAGAACGTTTGTATCTATTCAGTCGTGTTGTCCATCGATTATTCCAAGCTCTGTTCTTTCTTTATTTCAAGAGTTTTCATTCTATCGATTAATTTTTTCACCTATTCAAGGTCAACTTTTCTGAGGAATGCTATCTTCAAGCGTTCAACTATTTAAAAAAAATTAAAACATTAAATCATAAAAAAGTTTGGCAATTTAATTTTAGCCATACATCCACCCAATTTAGGACCGACATCAGACAAATTCTTTAGCCCTGTTTGTACTGCATCACTTTTTTTCATTTTTTGTTTCCGATGTGTTTAAATAGCTTGAAGGAAAATTGCTCTAATTTTGAAGAGATATTACACTATTCAAGCGATTTTTTTCTCCACTGTGGTATATTAACCCATTTGCTCCTCCCGCGATACTCTGCATGTCTTCCTCTGTCAAAGTAAACTCACAAATGCAGCGCACACCGATTCAAGGTTGCGCTGGGACAGAACGGTATGCCGGTAGAGTGATGTCATTGAATAATTAGAGCTTTTTTTGGAGCTCTTCATGATCGTAGAACGTCAGTCAAAAATATTTGCGCCCAAAACCAGTTGGCTGCGGATCAAGTCGACATACTATTTGTAGCATTTTGCAAAGCAGAAGATAATTAGTCATGCACAACGCGTATAGCAGTCTAATACATGGACTAGTTTTATTTTATTTTGTATTGTTAAGTGATTGACTGAGATAGATTTGTAGTCAAATGAGATTCTGTAAGAAGGAGTTCTCAAGATTTTTTATTCTTCAGGAAATGGAATTACGTCCGAAGATGTATCTCTGCATCTAACGAGTAGCATGGCATTCCGCTCTAATTTGAATTGTTTGATTAGTTTGAATAGTTTGATGACCATGCAAAGCTGAACTCATAAAATAACTTCCTGAAAATCATGTTAAGACAACACCTGTGTCAGGTAGAAATTTGTAATACCATGGCACTTATTGATCAGGATACATTTGGAAGCAGTCTGTGGGTCCACTTATCCTTCACTGCAATGTCCTACCAATGAGCTACCATATGAATAGCGACTGCACTGGATTGATACGCCACAACCGCTGACCTGTTCGACTTCATTCGCGATAATGACCGTATCGTCAGTGGTGCCAGATTGCATACCTAATCTACGTGGCTCGTAAAGCTGGGTTATCGTCAGAGATTTCGCTCAGGTGCTTAAGCCACAACTAATGTTGAATTTGTACCACCTCACAATAGGAGAAAAGGAGGTATTTTTGGCCAAAATTATGAATCCTGCAATAAATGGTGGTATTCATCCTAAAAACATAGATAGAAAAGAAAAATATTTTTTCTGAGCCTTCAATAGGGTATGGGACCAATTTTCGGCATAGTATCGATTTTTGTCGTATTATACAAAACCAACGGAATCAAATTAAGATTTCTTTCATAAATATAAAAACGTATTGTGACAAGAAGTTATTTAATACACTACTTATCCACCACGTTATGACACGTTATGGTTAAATCTATAATTCGCTTCTATAATGTAGTAATGTCAAAATCGTAAATTTTGAACCCCTTTACTTCTCACTGTGTGACGCTTTCTATATAGGGTAACCGGCGGTAATGTTGGCCCTGGATGTAACATTGGCTCATCACGCAAATAATTCAATATTTCAGCGATAATACGTCGATTTGTAGGGAGATATTAACCACTGCTTCTTTAGAAAAGTGTATCAAACATATATCTGCTTCATAACTCTAGATTTATACACTTCTTAAACTATTAACAGCAATTATCTTGCGTGAAAAATCACTTCGACTCGGTTTTTTAGCAGCCATGTTTCGTTGACTTATGCAGGCTGGCTGTGCTAGAGTTTTTCTTTTGCCCAATAAAAGAGTTTTCTGAATGAACATACCTGCTTTCGCACATCAGATGAATGGATAACAACCACGCTATGACAGCTATCATTTTTATTTCACAATTTCCATTAGTAAAGCGACATAATTAACCAAAACTTTTTTGGACAATACTGGGGGCACCCGTAGCCAAATGGTGGCATGCGCTTTCGATTTGTAGCACCACGTTAGTATAGGTGAAACTCTAAAATCAAAACATTCTCACCAATAACCCGTACTGGAGAAAATAACCGAAAGCTGCAGATAAAATATCCGATGCTTGCGATTAGGTTGCTAAGAATTTTTGTAAAAACAGGTTAATCCACTCAGCGGTCAAGTTTCATTCGCAAATTACATAACGCTAAACTCAACCCACACCAAGCCTCTGGTAATGCTTCATGTATGGTAGGGTTCTGAAATTTATAAAGTCCTTAACGCTCAGACAAGTACCTTCCTGTAGTAGATAAATTGAACGAATTTCTGGGCCATTCTGTTAGCTATTTTAGAGGCAGTAGCACGTCTCAGTTTTTTCGTGCGGATGGATAATCGTTTGATTTCCATCCGAAGTGGTAAGTTTAATAAAAAGTTACGACACTTCCCACAACCAAAAACGTCATGTAGTTTGTAAATGGGCCCTCATGATGCTTTTCTCGAATCACGATATAATCGCTTTCATTCGCAGAACATACCAAAAATAATTGCCTAACTTACGGCTTCCAAACACGATTCAAGCAAAAGCGATTCAAACATCAACCTTTCGTGGTTCGATGCACCATTTTCTTCAAAATTTTGCAAATAAATGATTCAATTAGTGTAAGAATATTTAGTTTTATCATCTTTCGCACGAATCCTACAAGAATTTTCTCATTTGATAATGGAAAGATACAATGGATTGTATGTTTCATTAAATAAACTTTCAACGTCATTTCATGTGCATAATTTCAAGTCAAATTACTGGACTAATACCTTCATCATAATGTAGATTTATTATTGATTGCAAAAAGTATTTTGATCTGGTAAATGATACCGAAAAGTATTCTTTCAACTCAGGAAGTTGAAACACGGGAGAGCTTTGAGCGGATCCACAACAGCTGGTCGAGATAAAGAGGAATGGAATCAAACGCACGTACCAATCATGAAACTTCAATGCAGACAGAGTTAAAAACAAGCATCCAATAATTGTATTTATGAATAATTGTGTAATAATATCAGGTAGTTGGCACAGTTATAACTGTTTATGCACAGTACAAAGCAAAGAATTGCCTTGAATAAGTTTTACAATTGGCTTTCTTCAGTAGTGCGTTATGCATCATCCCCACCTAAAGCATTGTTGACGTTTTGGAAAAAAGTTTCTTTGAGAGTATCGCGAAAGCGAGAGCGTGTTGCTTGTGTTAACTGCACTAGCAGTAAATCTCAAAATTATGCGGCAGCCAATAATTAACGTATGCAATTTGTTTGAAGGTACAACATGAGGGCTAGAACATGTAGCCTTTTTGCAATTGCAGTTTTTAATACAGTTTTCTTTTTTCTAAACTTCTTCACTTGCAAATATGGTAAATATTTGGGAAAAAATGATTCATATAATAGTATTTTCGTTAGCATGTCCTTGGTAAGCGTGCTATTAGGGGAATCTGAAACGCACTCTCACAATCAGTGTGATAGTATTTTACATGCAACCAATTAGAATTCACGCTCAATAAGATGATTTGATTTTCTCTATTTGTTTGCATGCTGCCTTTATTCAACGCAAGCAAAATAACTGGCACTATAAACAGCAACCCGTCTTTATCTCTCGTATGTTCGAAATCAACAATCACTCGTCCCAAGTGGGCTGAAAAATTATCCACCTGATAGGGACAAGGATGCCGACGTTTTGTCCAATTCTCCCGAGACTTTCGATGGTTTTAATGAGATATTGCGGACATTCATCGTCGTTTTTTGCTATTTGGCGTCAAAACCAAATGTAAGCAAGCCGGCTGGTGGAATAATTCTGGTTGGAAATGCAATATATGAAGATTTATAACGATAAATGTGCTCAACCGTAGCATAATGGGCCAAGGTTTGAGCCGTTACCCCTAATAGGTTGATTTTTTCTTGAATTAGACGCAGTGTTAAAACATAACCCTCCCCCTTAAAATGTTATGTAAAT
Source organism: Armigeres subalbatus (assembly GCF_024139115.2). Classification (NCBI taxonomy): domain Eukaryota; kingdom Metazoa; phylum Arthropoda; class Insecta; order Diptera; family Culicidae; genus Armigeres; species Armigeres subalbatus. The sequence goes on from NC_085140.1 coordinate 334,713,838, forward strand.
CGTGTTCGTCACCAATTTCAATTAAAGTGGCATTATTGAGTAACTCAGATGAAAATTGAAAAAGAAGAAGTTTACCAAAACACCTGATTAATCTCCCTAGTGGAAATGTTACCTTTCTCGTACATTATAAGAAAATGTACTTTGGCCATAACTTTTGAGCCCATAGTCCGATCCAGCCTATTTTTAATAGGGAGCAATGGAACAACTGACGAATGAAAGATAATTTTTGCTCACACACATACAGACATTTACACACACGTACACACAGACATCACCTCAATTCGTTGAACTAAGTCGATCGGTATACAACACTATGAGTGTTTGGGCTTTCTTCTAAATGCTTTTGGAACGATCATATAACTTCTACGTATACTTAGTACACGAGAAAGGCCAAAATAGGCATTTTTTTAAATTCATGTATCTTACAAAATGGTGAATTTTGGCAGAATTTTATTCATGGTCCTCAAAGTTTAAGAGTTCAATAATGTAGTGCATGATGTTTTACAGCGGGGTATTGCGGGGTACCAAACTGTTTTTGCCTTTCTCGTATACTAAGTATACGGTAAAGGCTATATGATCGCTCCAAAAACAAACTTTTTATAGAAGGCCCGGGGACCCCTAGTGGTATATACCAATCGACTCAGTTTGACGAAACGAGGTGATGTCTGTGTGTGTGTGTGTGTGTGTGTGTGTGTGTGTGTGTGTGTGTGTATGTGTGTGTGTATGGGTGTGTATGTGTGTGTGTGCTCAAAACTACTCAAAAAATTTCACTCATTTTTCGGTCACTTATCCTCAACCGATTTGCTCGCAATAAAATGCATTCGACTCAGAATCCTGTCCCATTGTTTCCTATTTGAAATTGGCCAGATCGAACTATGGGATCAGAAGTTATGGCCAAAATACAAATTCATACGAAAAAATCGCGTAAAAAATGTCACTCATTTTTCGGGCACTTATCCTCAACCAATTTGCTCGCAACAAGTTGCATTCGATGCAGAATCCTGTCCCATTGTTTCCTATTTGAAATTGGCCAGATCGAACTATGGGATCAGAAGTTATGGCCAAAATACAAATTCATACGAAAAAATCGCGTAAAAAATGTCACTCATTTTTCGGGCACTTATCCTCAACCGATTTGCTCGCAAAAATTGCATTCGACGCAGAATCCTGTCCCATTGTTCCCTATTTGAAATTGGCCAGATCGAACTATGGGATCAGAAGTTATGGCCAAAATACAAATTCATACGAAAAAATCGCGTAAAAAATGTCACTCATTTTCCGGGCACTTATCCTCAACCGATTTGCTCGCAACAAGTTGCATTCGATGCAGAATTCTGTCTCATTGTTTCCTATTTGAAATTGGACAGATCGAACTATGGGATCAGAAGTTATGGCCAAAATACAAATTCATACGAAAAAATCGCGTAAAAAATGTCACTCATTTTTCGGGAAATTATTCTCAACCGATTTGCTCGCAACAAGTTGCCTTCGATTCGAAATCCTGTCTTATTGTTTCCTATTTGAAATTGGCCAGATCGAACTATGGGATCAGAAGTTATGGCCAAAATACAAATTCATACGAAAAAATCGCGTAAAAAATGTCACTCATTTTTCGGGAAATTATTCTCAACCGATTTGCTCGCAACAAGTTGCCTTCGATGCGAAATCCTGTCTTATTGTTTCCTATTTGAAATTGGTCAGATCGAACTATGGGATCAGAAGTTATGGCCAAAATACAAATTCATACATAAAAACCGCGTAAAAATGTCACTCGTTTTCCGGGCACTTATCCTCAATCGATTTGCTCACAACAAGTTGCATTCGACGCAGAATCCTGTCCCATTGTTTCCTATTTGAAATTGTCCAGATCGGACTATGGGATCGAAAGTTATGGCCAAAATACAAATTCATACGAAAAAATCGCGTAAAAAATGTCACTCATTTTTCGGGAAATTATTCTCAACCGATTTGCTCGCAACAAGTTGCCTTCGATGCGAAATCCTGTCTTATTGTTTCCTATTTGAAATTGGTCAGATCGAACTATGGGATCAGAAGTTATGGCTAAAATACAAATTCATACATAAAAACCGCCTAAAATGTCACTCGTTTTCCGGGCACTTATCCTCAATCGATTTGCTCACAACAAGTTGCATTCGACGCAGAATCCTGTCCCATTGTTTCCTATTTGAAATTGTCCAGATCGGACTATGGGATCGAAAGTTATGGCCAAAATACAAATTCATACGAAAAAATCGCGTAAAAAATGTCACTCATTTTCCGGGCACTTATTCTCAATCGATTTGCTCACAACAAGTTGCATTCGACGTAAAATCCTGTCCCGTTGTTTCTTATTGTTAATTAGCCAGATCGGACTATGGGCTTAGATGTTATGGTTCAAAAGAGTTCAAAAGAGTTCAAAAAAGTCTAGCTCACTTTCTTAGCACTTAGACTTCATCTATTCGTGCTCGCAACAGATTGCATTCAACGCAGAATCTTGTCCCATTGTTTCTAATAGAAACTTGGCCGGATCGTACAATTGGGTCAAAAGTTATGGCGAAAATACAAACTTTAAAACTACTAAATAAAATGCCATTTTTTGCTCTTATGCTCATCCGATTTGTTTGCAACAAATTGCGTTTGGCGAGAATTTTTTTATGCATATAAACAAATATGAAAAATAAGACCAATCCACATATTGGTGTTATTTGAGATTTTTCAAACCATTTGAACGAACGAGAAAGGCACCATCACCGCTAGGTGGATTAATCTGGTTTTTTAGTTAAATGCTGCGAAAAATATGGTTTTACAAAACTACTGAAAACTAAATTCTGGACGGAGCTATTATTAAATTATCAAGCCTATTGCATAGATCTGTTTAAGAGCTTTGTAACAATATATAACTTTTGAGACGAAAATATGGCACAGCTGCCAAAAAAACGTAAAAATATCATTTCTAGGAGGAGCTAGTTTGAACGCCCCCCATCCCCCTAGTAACATTTTGGTATTATACTGGTTTTATAACACTCTTGAAGAGTAAATTATGGTCTTCAAGACCGTTACAAAACTTAAAATGTTACTTGAGCCCTCCCTAAAAAAATCTAAAAAATAAAAACCGTCCTGATTATAAACATAGGTTATAAGCTGTGTATTCATCACATTTTACTCGCTCAAATCGAAAATTGGCCTCTTGGTAGTTTTGGCCACTCCTTTATATGGGGCTGTCATATTGTGCCTCTGTTAGTTAGGGGATATCGGAGCTGATTGACCGGATGGGCAGATTATCTGAGTGATTTTGGTGGAGTATTACACTGCCCAAGTCTATGTTAGGGTGGTTCAAAAAATTGATTTTGCTCCACAGTGCTCATCTGATTCTTTACCATGCTCTGAGTGTCCTCTGAAAATTTGAGCTCATTTGAATTAAAACTGATTTAGCACAAGCCGTTTCAAGTTTGCATGCAAATTAGTACGGGAAATTTATTTGAAAAAGGATCGAAGTGTGCCTCGATTGTGACCGGCCGCAATTTTTCACTGTCAAGTATTTTTGCGTATATTTTACATTCGGCTGAAATAGATATTTCAATACATTGGTCGGTTCGCGTTGATTGGCTCCCCGGATGTACGAGTGCATCCACAAGACAGATTTCACTCACCTGTATACGTAAGCGCAGCCGCAGAGGGAGAAAGCATCGAACAAGGGCGCAAAACCGGATATCTGGACATAATGCCATACATTTTGAACAGCGTGGACATTCTTGAAAGTCCAGGACAAAGATTCATCGCTATCATTGGACACATAGTTTTTTTCCTAGAAACGGACAAACGGACGTTGAACGCTGTACACTTGAAACGCACGGTTTGGGATGTTTTTGCTGCACGTAGTATGGATGGATAGCTAGAGCGGACGTTACCGTGCTTAGACATAGGCACTTGCCCAACAGGATTGAAGCCGTTGAATCTTTTGGTAAATTTGTACTGAACATACTCTTAAGCACGTTAAACGTAATGCAATTGGTAAGTATCCCTACGTTTTGCTGCTGGTTTCAAATTGGTAAGTAGTTTTTACTTATATAGTATGACAGTAAAACAAAGCATTAAATATTTGATATAGGAAGGTACTTTTTACAATGTTCAAATAATCTCTTTTTTACAGAATTGATTTCAAATATGTATTGATTTTAGTCGTGTTATATTGTTTTAACGCTTGGGCTCAGCAGCTTAGGTGTACAATGAATCATATTAAAACCGTCCAATGAAATTATTATCCATGAGTTTTTTTTTATACAAGACCTGTGCGCCAATCAAAAATTAGCAGAGGTGGCGTTTTGGTTTATTTTTGTCGATGGCGCGACGGCGTCATGCCGTTTTAGAGTTGATTTATACATTTCAATCAAAATTCGAAATAACAAATATGCGATTATTGGCGCGTAGTTTACTATATTCAATTTAATGAACTATAAATCCATTGAAAACTTATTTTTCACATTTTACGAGCTACACATCCGTTTCAAATCACTCGGAGGCTGAGAGAAATTTTATTGCCGTATCTTTTTTTCCCACGGATGGGTTACTCAATTTTCGTAAAAAGTGGAACTACTCAAAATTTGAGTAGTTCCACTTTTTACGAAGGATGAGTAAGATTTCCGTGAGAAAAAAAGAAAGAGACGGCAGTGCAGTTTCGCTCGGTCTCTGAGTGTTTTGAAACGGGCGTGTGGGCACTGACTGATTTTCAAAGTTAATTAGTTATACGTTTGTACTATTTGCCTAATATTATGTACACTGGAATCTTATTTGCGACACAGAGACGGCTGGCCAAGAAATTTCCAGAGGAGACTTTAAGAACGAATCCATGTTTAACCGCGAACTCTATAGGTCAGTGGGTTGGGATGTTTGAAACTATTTGTGTTCATCGTAAATGAAATCCTTACTTAACATAATCCAATTGACAATTCGTCGCTCAACATCAACTGAAAAAATGTGTTTTTCCCGGATGAGTTAAAAAAAAAACGTTTTCATAACATTGCCTTGAATCGGCTTTCTTGATGATTTTTTCTTCCGTTTCTTCATTTTCACTACTCATTCACTTTCCGCGAAAATTTGTGGTAAGCAATTTTAATAAATTGTGTTTTGACGGGAAAAATAAAAAAAACGCTTCCAAGCACGGAAAATATGGAGATGTTGTAAGTAAACATTTGGTATAATTTTATCGTCTTGAGTTTTCGTTTGGTTTTCATCGCTTTTGTTTCTTTTTCTTTCGTTCCAGAGAGCGAGTAATGGCGCTTAAACCTAGGCCTATATGTACACTGATGTACATAAGTATTCGTCATACTTTCATAGTAATCTATCTGAATTTATGCGAATACTTATGCCCATCAGTGTATAAGCCAGGGCACTAGACTAAAAACTGTGTCCCATCCCAAGACGTCGACGACCCATGGAGTGTACATTAATCTTCTTAGCAAAGTCACTCCCAACGATTCGTCAATCATCTTTCCCCCTGAATGTGAAACGGTTGGTACGGCTGTCCCCGTTTCTTCCTTTCGTAGATTCAAAACTCTTCGTTGATCATGTTATTTAGTACTAAATAATCTGATTGCCGGGGAGTTCTGGATTTTCTCCCAAATTCAAGCCTGCACGGTGGGCCTGGCCGTTTTAATATTTGTGTCATATTTATGATATGCTGCAAATATTAATGCTGACAAGAAAATGCTCGGGAATACAACCGACATTTCCAGGATGCTTTTCAATACTGGCTGTGCATGTGCTAAGACAAAACAAATTAGTACGGGAAATTTATTTTTCATTATACTGTTAATGACGCTTCCCCATCAAGCGCATGTTAAAGAAAACCTACATAGCTAAAAGGAATACTCAGCAGCTTTCACTCATAGAAAACCGCATCTCAATTAATCGTTCCAATAATTAGTAATCGAATTTAATCTATACCGTGGTTTTCTGGAGCTAATTGCATAACTCATCAACAGGCAACATTGCTGCTCGTGGCGCGAAAGATAGCACACACAAATTCAGGTTACTATGTTGCACTGCACATTTCAGTGATGCCCTCAAAGAAGTTTAACGATCATGACTAAAGATTCGCAACCTGTCTTAAAATCGATTACTAATTATTGGGAGGATTAATCAACATGCGGTTTTCGTTGGGTGAAAGCTGTTGAGTATCCCTTTTAGCTATGTTGGTTTTCTTTTAACCTGCGCTTAATGGGGAAACGTCATTAACAGTATAATAAAAAAATAAATTTCCCCATACTAGTTTGCATGCAAACTTGAAACGGCTTGTGCTAAATCAGTTTTAATCCAAATGAGCTCAAATTTTTAGAGGACACTCAGTACATGGTAAAGAATCAGATGAGCACTGTGGAGCAAAATCGATTTTTTGAACCACCCTAATACCTACCTGGATACCTGGTTGATTACAGCGTCGATACACCTATGCCTGGCTTATGTACCGACGTATTTTTATGTGTTTTGTTTAACAGTTTGCACAGAAGTACGTTTCTTTAAATTTTCGGCGCTGGTGAGTAAATTTATGATATTATATAGGGAAGATCCATTAATTACGTAACGCAAAAATTGGACTTTTTCAACCCCCTTCCCCCTAAGTCACACTTTTTGTGTAAAGCTTCTGAAAAATTTGTAAGGATCGCCACACTTCACTCAATCCCCCTCAACCCTTTAAACGTTACGTTATTTGTGGACGTTCCCTAGTAGTATTTTTACCATAAATTTTCATCCGATTTCCAAAAATAAAACCCTACAAAATGCTGTAACTGTTTCGAGAGTAACTTTACTTTTTTGTTAGTAAATCGTTAAAAACAACTTTTGGGGTAGGTGTGTGTGTCCATTCTATCTCCTACTATCCGGCATTGCTTTTATGGAAGAGACATGGCTTTATCTATTTGTGATATTTTTTTATATCCATAGATGAAAAATTTTTTAGCCCTGTGCATCTAAAGACCTTATAACAAGAAGCTACAGACCACATCTTGAGGAAATTTTCCGCACAGCAAGCCCCACGCAAATACACTGAGATATCAAATGGATATATGTAATGTATTTACACTTCTGGGATTAAAAATATATGTCAATGATTAACATCAAAAATATATCTTCAATCCTAGCACGTATTTGATGAAATCAGTTTATATAATATATCAATGGAACGAACTCACCATACATGCAGATTTAACGATAGTTCATTCTACAATTTCGAAGTTTAGTTGTTTGGGCCTGAAACTAAATGCCGTCTAGAACAACTGCTTCGTATAACATCCTCTATGATACAGCTGCACTCCAGCTGCGTTCCAATCCTCCACGTGCACGTGCCTGCAATCAGATCCAACCGCATTTCTCTGCAATCTTTGGAAAAGCGTCCTCCAAAATCTTGAAATCCCTCGAATCTCTAACGTATCCTTGACACTTTTCCGGAAATCTTGGCACAATTACATAATTCAGTTTTCTGTGAAAATTTTTGGAGCGATACATAAAATATTCGACAATATATAGAAAATTTGTTATGTTATTAAACATTGTTATGAATAAAAATAACAGCAACAAATTCATCTCTAATTTCATTTTTACGGTCAAGCATTTGATGACCTGAAAAAAAAAATCTTGAAGAAACCCTAATTGGAATGTGGAACAAAAATCTAAAAATTAAGCATATCGCGGTATTTCGAAAAAAATCGTTTTAGGGCATTCGAAACAAAATTCCGCGGAATTTTAGTATGGCGAAGGCTGATGTTCTGATTTCGTTTCGTATCGTTTAATTTCAAAAATTTCGACGGAAAAATTATGCTTTTAACGAAATTAAACGGAATTTCGCGTAATTTCGGAATAAATTTTTAATATTTCAAATTTTCAAATTGTAAAAAAATTTGGCTGCGCCGCTGAATAAAGCCATTCAAACTCTATTCAAAATTTTATACATGTAAATTCTTTCACTAAATCTCACCACGTTACACAATCCTGTATCTTCAACAGAAACACATTTAGCTTAAAAAAATTTTAACTTAAAAATTTCTTCAATGTTTTGTTGAAAGTATAAAACGTGATGCATAGCTGTTGATTTAAATACTATTGTTTAGTGACGTAAACATTATTTGTACATCTCATCGTTTTTTAAAATTAAGCTAGATTCTCCCTATGGAATTTGGGTAATAATATTTTACTTTAACAATATTAAACAAAATTAATTTTTCTTTTATTCGTATTCTTTTTTTATTAGTTTTTTTTTTCATTATGTATACAATGCAAACGGGGGTCCTCCTTAGCCGTGCGGTAAGACGCGGCTAAGGAGCAAGACCATGCTGAGGGTGGCTGGGTTCGATTCCCGGTGCCGGTCTAGACAATTTTCGGATTCGGAGTGTGGGGATGTAATGTCAATAAGAAGAAGAAGAAGATACAATGCAAACAAAAACTATTCAATAAAAATTCCGCGGAATTTTTTTAAAATTTTGTTTCGTTTTGTAAAAATTCGAATCAAACGGACCTCAATTTTGTTTCGTTTCGAAATATCGGAAGTTAATCTGTATTTCGTTTCGTTTCGAACCAACAATATCAATTCAAATTTCGTTGCGTTTCGTTTCGTCAGGAAAAAATGTGTTATCGCATACCCTTACTAAAAATATCTCGTTGAAATAAAAAAAGATTTGTAGTTGAAATTCGTAAATATTTCCCTTTAAAAAAATCCAAGAAAATGTGAAACAATTTCTCGTGGAAAGGCGGATGAATTTCTTGTGATGATGTGATAAAGATTTTGATTTAAAAATTCAAAAGAAGTTCTTTTGAAAATTCGAAAGAAAATCCGCCGTAATACGAATGTATTTGGTATCATTTTCCGTGGAATTTGGTAACAAACTCGCATGAATTAGGCTGAATTCCTCGTGAAAATAATATGAAAATTCATTCAAATTTGCTTTGGAGTTATATTGAAATTTGGAAGGATCCTATTAACACCAGACGGGGTTGCGGTAAATGAGGCGGCTTTGCGGCAGATTGCCGCCAGCACATGATGGTAGATAGGAAAGATGCCTGCTTCGACGACACAGGCAGACTCGGCTTGCGTGGATGGCAGTAACCCAGAAACGGCTCTAATGTACTGATTGAAGTCTACAGAGTATCTATGAGGTTACCGTGGGATAAGTAGGTGAGTTCCAATCTATAGAGCAGGCGACTATCGATGACAGCTTGACCAATCCGTAGCTGGAGTGCTCTGTTGTTGGTTCTGTGTGGTTGCGACAAGGTTCTAATTTTATTAACTTTAGTTCTGCTGTTAACCTTGACTTCACGGAAATGCGGTAGGAAGGTGAGCCCCCGATCGATGGAGACTACTTTAGTATTTTCAGCTTGGGTATGGGGTGTTCCCCTAATTTTATGCTCGGACCGGATAGCTGATGGGTCTCTCTGCAAACGTGCCCTAGTACGCACTTACTGGTGGTCATGGAAAACCCCCCACAATGGATTGGGCTTTATCTACTTGCATGCTGGAGTGTCAGCGATGAAAACCAACAGCCAAGACAGACCTTTAGGTTACGCCAGTTTTCTCCTCGTAGGTCCTCGAAGCCTGGTTTCCAATGAGCACCTAGAAGGAGCCAGGATGTTGCCATCTTCCATCTGTTTCGATTTTTTCCCATATCCGTCAGTTCACCAACCTCTCCACGACTTTGGATATGCAGCAGGTCAGCAAGATTGGCCGAAATTTCATTTTGAGTTCACTTGCCACTGCTAAGTTGAGACCAAATGCACCATTTTAGCTATTTATCCCTGTCAATAAAACCGTTAAATCAACTCCAAACTAACTAACTAATGACTTAACCGCATGTTTCATTTATATAGATTCCAATAGTGGAGATTGGGGTTGTGCATTTGAATTTATAACTGTTTGACATGTGTAGGATACTTTGAACAAATTTTAAATTTTTCCCATATAAACATGCAATTTTGTCAGGACTCCTAAATCACCAAAAAGAAGCTGATAGACATATGGAAGTTGGACTTTTCGAACATTTTTGAAATTTGAACCGCCCCGTACAGCTGTGAAACGCGGAAGTGCCAGTGATAAGGATCTGGCGACGATGGTCCTCTGGTGGATATTCGCTTACCGAAACGAGGGTTCCGAAATATTCCCCGAGTGCGTTTGCCACCTCAGAGGAGTCGGAGATGGTACGATCTTGTACATCAAGATGATGGTTGGTTTTCGAATCTTGTTAAGATCATTTCTATATATTAAATTCTGCATTCTTGCTTCTTTTTTCTTCCTTCTTCTCTTCCCTCATACGTCTTCCTTTTTTCTATATTCTTCTTTCATTTTTCTTTCTTCTTTCTTCTTCCTTCTTACTTCTACCTTTTTCCTTCTTCCTTCTTTATTTTTTTAATTTTTTCCTTTTTCATTCCAGCCTAATAGATTATCCTTCTTCCTTCTTCTTTATTCCTTATTTTATCTTCATTGATCCTTCTTTCTTCTTTTTCTTTCTGCTTGCTTTCCCTTCCTTTTTCTGTTTTTGTTCTTTTTTCTTCCATTCTACTTCTTACTTGGTATGTTGTTTCTTCTTCCATCTATCCTTTTCCTTGCTCCATCTTCTTTTTCCTTGTTCCTTTCTCTTTCTTCCTTATTCGATTTTCTTTGTTACTTCTTTCTTGTTCTACCTTCTTCTCCATTCTTATTCCTTTTTCATTCTTCTTTCTTTATTTTTTCTTCTTTCTTCTTGTTTCGTTACTCTTCTTTATTTCTTTTTTTCTATCTACCTTCTTCCTTTTCCTTTTTTCCTTCTTCATTCTATTTTCTCTCTTACTTCTTTCGTCTTCCTTCTACTTTCTTCCTTCTTCCATCTTTTTTCTTGCTTATGCTTTCTTTCTTTTATTTCTTCCTTTTTCTATCTGCCTTCTTCCTTCGTTTTTCCTTCTAAGTGTATAAAAAGTGTACCGAAATGCTATATGTTCGCTTTTATAACAGGCCCATAGACTCATAGTGTTGTATACCAATCGACTCAGCTCGACGAACCGAGGTGATTTCTGACTGTGTGTGTATGTGCGTGTGTATGTATGTGCGCAAAAAATCTTTTTTAGGTACTTATCATTGACCGATTTGCTCGCAACAAGTTGCATTCGACGTGGAATCCGGTCCCATTGTTTTCTATTGAAAATGGGCCAGTGCGTTCCGGAGTTATTTCCAAAATACTGTTTTCCCCCCTTGGAAAAAAAAAAATAAAATCGAAAAAAACAGCAGCAAATAGGAGCAAAAATGTTTAGCAATGATTGCAAACAAATGGGAATTGTTGAAAATTATTGGATCTATTGTCCTAAAGTGTTATTTTTACCTATCTTATGTACTTTTCTCAATACATTTTATAATGCACGAGAAAGGCACAATCGCCACAAGGGGATTTATATGGGTGTTTCTTCCTTCTTTTTTCTCCACTCTTTATTCTTTATTCCTTTTTTATTCTTCAGTACCGCCATCGGGGGTGACAATGGGTCTGGGGGGTGAGAATGGGTCATCGCTCTCACCGGCACCCTGGAGGTCGGATAGCAAAATCGTTCAAAAAGGTCTCTTATATTTCAGTCTTCTTGCCCTCAGATACATTCAATCTAATCTACAAGCATTCTAAGTAGTTGAAACAGTGACCCATTCTCACCCCCATTTGACCCATTGTCACCCCCGACGACGGTATCGAGTTTTTTTACCAGGATATAATTTTTTATTAATGTTCTTATACAGAATTTATAGGAAAAATGGCTTCTGTTACTTGAGGGTACTATTCGTTAGATAGAAGGTTATATGTGTAAGCAGAGGGTTCAAATACAATTCTAGTCCAACATTTGAAAAGCGCGTAAGAGCCGAAATTTATTCCTTCTTCGTCTACATTTCATTGACCTATTCATATTCAAAACCTTTGAATAAAATACAATATTATGCTAATAAAAGGGATCGAGAAACCATTGGCATAGAGATCTCGAGATGTACATAAATTATCGATATAGATATGGTCGATTGTATTTGCATTATTGATAGGTCATTGAACGAATATCACTTAATGAATTGAATATATTGAATATTTACAACGTTAAAGTATTCGAGGAGAAAATTCTCATTGAATTAATAATCTCAATCTCAATGCAACAACTTCAAAACTTTCATCACCCTCAATAGTTGCAGGTAGTGTGTTTTTTGTTTACTTCCATAAGATTGTATCTATGCTATTTACGCTGTTGTCATAATCGGCATGCCAGTGGCTTTAATCTACACAGGTACTGGGTGTTCCGCATCTCTAAACGGCAGGTGACTCCCAACTGATTGAGCGATTTAAATTTCATTCATCAGAGATGAAGCGAACAACAACACTTATCGGATGAATATTCATATGAATCTCCAACCTTTTTTATGGGAGAAAAACAACACAACAGTCAATAACAAACTCGGAGTGACTTAAACAGTTCGTCGATAAATATTTTCTTCCCTTCAAGCTAGTGAATCGAATTAATAAGATTCTTCGTAAATCCACACGAATTGACAAACAAGTAAATCACCAATGCTGCCCCACAGCAGTGTGCCTCTCTTTCTCTGAAGGCAATCCGATCCGTCCTCGTTTCCATTATGGAAGCTGCATCGCTTATGCAGCTCACGTTCGCTGTTCTGACGTCACGATAGTAGGCTTGGTTAGGCATTCGTGCCATTTCTGAATGTCGTTCGATAGCTCTGCAAACTTGGTGATTCCAATTGAAATTCATCGGAAACTGCCACATCGCAATCGCAAAGCTGCAATTAGCCAATCACCTCTCCATCTGGCTATGCGCGTTTAGCGCCAATGGGACCTCACCTCCACCGGATAAGACTGATGGACCGGCCGGAAACCGACGAGTGGTCAGTAGCAACAGGCAGTGGATGTAATAAATATTCATTACCAGTGGTTAATGCTAATAACCAAGTTTGATTTGTTGATTGAAATTCTCGCACACCCTTTTACATAAGAAAGGAAGCGAAATGTGTTTTTAATCGTGAAGCGAAAAGAAAGTCTATGTAAGCATTTATTGGAGGCAGAATATCCGGTTTAAAAACTTAAAATGAAAATATTATCGCCCACTTTGGTTGTTTTGATTCTTATCAGTGATTGAAAACAATCAAATTAAGAATTCTTGAATAGACTCAGTCGTTACACAATGACGTCAACACTCTGTTCATCTCAATATAATTTACATATTCTATGTCTGTGGTTTAACGACTAATGTGTCGCCACTTTTATTTTACTGATCACTTTAATGTTGTGTTTCAGTTGATATTGATCTCAAGCCATCTTTCAGGTGACATTCCAATTGTTCATTTTGTTCTTAATGAATTTTAATCGGATGCTTCACGGATAACTTATACACAATTATTGAGTATGTCCCGATCTTCCGCGGGTTCTACAAAAGGAGTTATAAACAACAGAGACAGATTGCCGTTCCTTTCGTTCTTTTTCCCAAACGTGATGAGTACGTGACTCATCCATAATTTACCAGCAAAGATCAAAGTTGGGTTTGAATTTAGTTTGGCCTATTACCTTCCATTTGCAAACGTCTCCTGTGTGCTTGTTGAACTGTATGTAGAAGACGAGTCAGCCCTATTCAATTTAATTTTAATTTTGACCTCAGCTGTAAAGTTGAAATGTCGTTGTCTAAATAAAACTAAGGGGTGTTGTCAGAATATAATTAATCTGTTGAAATGAAATTGAATAGTGCTAAGTAGACTTCTTTGTGGTCCCCTGCTTTTGTTCAGAATCTCTACAATCGAAAAACAGCTATCTATGCTAGACGCCAAGTTTTCATTTTAACTTTTATGATTCCATAAAAGCAAAATAGCTTCTGGTTGAATGATTCGTATCCGAAATCCGTTCTTTGTGGTGATATTTAATGGTAAAACAAAGACACCCACTTGGTTTTTTGTCAAAAAGCGCATGAACGCTACACGCAAATCAATGGCCATAACCTGTGCCACTTATCGGACTAATGCACTGTTATCAGCAAAATTTTATCAAACGATATGTCGCCAGCTTTCCCAACCAAACAATTACAATTCAGGCATGATCTACCGCACTCTGAAACAGCTTAACCGACTAATTCTACAAGCCGGGCCAATAATAATCAAAGGCCGTTCCTCCGCTCCTTGAGCCGGAGCAGATGCGCTCGCATACACAACCACAACAGTCTGCCACCCGCTGCTGCCGGGCAAACATGCTTCGTCAACGAGGTTGCCTTCTGGTCTGGTGGCTACTGCACTGCCGTCCACCGACGTAATGGCTACGAGCGGGGCACCTACCTGCGTAAGCAGCAATCGGAGGCCGCAAGATTTATTTATACAAGCTAATTAAATTAACCGACCCTTACCCTGACGTTATAAATTCCGCGCAAACCACTAGAGGGGGGCGAGGGGGACAAAAACCCTCAAGCATCGTTGATTTCTTCGCTTATTGACCTTCCGATCTTTGGTTGCTGCTGCGCTCGCTGGCGCTGCCACTGCAGGTGCTGACTTTTAGAGTTGAGTGCCGGTCCAAAAATCTTCGATGGCGGCGATTGGCATAATTTTGCTAGGTGGCGGTGTTATTGGAGTGTCAGTGGCAACGGTTCTAGTCCTTAGAAGTATTTTCTTGTGTTTGTTTCACGAGATTTTATCTCGGAATATTTTTTTGGATTTTTGTTTTAAATTCTCCGAGAAATTCTTCCAATTTTCACGAAAATTTCGTTCGTAAAAATTGGAAACAATTTCGAGTGGAAATTTGAATGAATTTATCGAGGAATATCGGATGAATTTCCCCTGGAAATTCGGATGAATTTCCCCTGGAAATTCGGATGAATTTCGGATGAATTTCCCCTGGAAATTCGGATGAATTTCTGAAATGAATTTCCTGGAAATTCGAATGAATTCCTGGAAATTCGAATGAATTTCCTGGAAATTCGAATGAATTTCCTGGAAATTCGAATGAATTTCCTGGAAATTCGAATGAATTTCCCTGGAAATTGAATGAATTTCCTGGAAATTCGAATGAATTTCCTGAATTCGAATGAATTTCCCTTGGAAATTCAGATGAATTTCCCTGGAAATTCGAATGAATTTCCCTGGAAATTCAGATGAATTTCCCTGGAATTCGAATGAATTTCCTGGAAATTCGAATGAATTTCCCTGAATTCAGATGAATTTCCTGGAATTCGAATGAATTTCCTGGAAATTCGAATGAATTTCCCTGGAAATCGAATGAATTTCCTGGAAATTCGAATGAATTTCCCTGGAAATCGAATGAATTTCCTGAATCGGATGAATTTCCCTGGAAATCGGATGAATTTCCCTGGAAATCGGATGAATTTCCTGGAAATTGGATGAATTTCCTGGAAATCGGATGAATTTCCCTGGAAATCGGATGAATTTCCTGGAAATCGGATGAATTTCCCTGGAAATCGGATGAATTTCCCCTGGAAATTCGGATGAATTTCCTGGAAATCGGATGAATTTCCCTGGAAGTCGGATGAATTTCCTGGAAATCGGATGAATTTCCTGGAAATTCGGATGAATTTCCTGGAAATTCGGATGAATTTCCCTGGAAGTCGGATGAATTTCCCTGGAAAGTCGGATGAATTTCCTGGAAATTCGGATGAATTTCCCTGGAAGTCGGATGAATTTCCTGGAAATCGGATGAATTTCCTGGAATCGGATGAATTTCCTGAAATCGGATGAATTTCCTGGAAATCGGATGAATTTCCCTGGAAATTCGGATGAATTTCCCTGGAAATCGGATGAATTTCCTGGAATTCGGATGAATTTCCCTGAATCGGATGAATTTCCCTGGAAATCGGATGAATTTCCCTGGAAATTCGGATGAATTTCCCTGGAAATCGGATGAATTTCCTGGAAATCGGATGAATTTCCTGGAAATCGGATGAATTTCCCTGGAAATCGAATGAATTTCCTGGAAATTCGAATGAATTTCCTGGAAATCGAATAAATTTCCCTGGAAATTCGAATGAATTTCCTGGAAATTCGAATGAATTTCCCCTGGAAATTCGAATGAATTTCCCTGGAAATTGAATGAATTTCCTGGAAATCGAATGAATTTCCCTGGAAATTCGAATGAATTTCCCTGAAATCGAATGAATTTCCTGAAATCGAATGAATTTCCCTGGAAATTCGAATAATTTCCTGGAAATTCGAATGAATTTCCTGGAAATTCGAATGAATTTCCCTGGAAATTCGAATGAATTTCCCTGGAAATTCGAATGAATTTCCTGGAAATTCGAATGAATTTCCTGAAATTCAGATGAATTTCCTGGAAATTCAGATGAATTTCCCAGGAAATTCAGATGAATTTCCCAGGAAATTCAGATGAATTTCCCCAGGAAATTCGAATGAATTTCCCCAGGAAGTTCGAATGAATTTGCCCAGGAAGTGCGAATGAATTTCCCCAGGGAGTGCGAATGAATTTCCCAGGAATTCGAATGAATTTCCCAGGAAAGTCTAATGAATTTCCCCAGGAAATTCGAATGAATTTCCCCAGGAAATTCGAATGAATTTCCCCAGGAAATTCGAATGAATTTCTCAGGAAATTCGAATGAATTTCCCAGGAAATTCGAATGGATTTCCCAGGATATTCAAATGAATTTCCCAGGAAATTCGAATGAATTTCCCAGGAAATTCGAATGAATTTCCCTGGAAGTCGAATGAATTTCCCTGGAATTCGAATGAATTTCCCTGGAAATCGAATGAATTTCCTGGAAATCGAATGAATTTCCCTGGAAATCAGATGATTTTCCCCAGGAAATTCGGATGAACTTCCCCCGGAAATTCGAATGAATTTCCCCAGGAAATTCGAATGAATTTCCCCAGGAAATTCGAATAAATTTCCCCAGGAAATTCGAATGAATCTCACCAGGAAATTCGGGTTGATTTTCCGAGGACTTTCGAATGAATTTCCCGAGGAATTTCTTCAGTTGAAATTGGATGAATTTTACGACGATATTCGGATGAATTTCCCGATGAAATTCAGATGAATTTCCCGATGGAAGGAAATTTGAATGAATTTTACAACGAATTGTTGATGAATTCGGATTAATTTCCGCAAAATATTGGGATGAATTTCTCCAGATATTTAGAATCAATTTCTCGGCGAATTTTGGATGAATTTTCCGCCAAAATTCGGATAAATTTTACGTGCCTGCTATTTGCATGAAATTGTTTGACAAACTGGATCTTTATTCATGACAAGGGAGTTGAGAGGTTCTCTGTTGAAAACATTCTAGATCGGGCCAAGAATCAAATCACCTTCTTTGGATTGGCGTAGAAAAAAACGTAGGTTTGTTTTTACTCGCAAGACTAACTTGATGTTCTAGAACAGCCTTCTAAGGATTTTTTTTCTAAAAAAAAACTAGAAAACGAAAAAAATCTGAGATTTTTGTTCAACTTTGAAGAACGTACTTTAGTTAATTCAGGATTTTTTTTGTAATTCCGTTCAGATCATATTTCAATTTTATTGTTATTCCTTTAATTAAGATCAAAAGTTTAGATTTAATGAATGTACTAGTTTTTGAAGTTATCTAAATCGGACATTTCAACCATTACTATGTTTTCACAGCCTGTGTTTCCTCGATACCAACAAAGAGCGTTTTCCACCTTAAGTCCATTTCTCTTAACAGATTGCCTTTTTTGCACAGAATTTCGAGTAGTCGATTATCCATCGTTCAGAAAGCACTCCTTCAGCAGTGATAATATTTTTTTTTAATTTAAAAAGTTGCGATGCTGGAAGCCCTTGCCGAGAAAAGGGAATCATTTTTGGGAACCCTTGTTGAAAATCCATAGTGATCTTCAAAAGTTTCAAAAATGTGTAGCTACGGACAATTAAATCAAATTCAAATTTTCCTATGAGTCTATGATCTCGAAGCTTCACGCTTAAGTCACACTGTGAGGCACTTTATTGATACCAGAACAAAAGGACCTCTACTCATCCAATTGCACTTGCCTAATCGAAGCGTTCTGGCCGAATTTTTGGCGAGACCCTCGTAATAAGGCAGAGATAGAGATTATGTGGATGCTCAAGTTCAGACACAAAGTGTGTAAATAAGAATTCAGAGTATTAAAGAAAACTTGGAACGATATACATGAAAAAAGAAGCAAACATTTCTCACAATTGCTATTTACTAGCCATTAAAACATTTGTTTCGCAACCTGATCCAAATTAGATCTAAACTGAATAGGAGAAGCGTTTATCCCTGAGGACAATAGTTTTCTTTTCGCACATATGAGCGAAACAAGATAAAATGCAATATCAGCACAGGTGCCACTGTAATTGGAGCTTTTTCTTAAAAGAATTGATCATGGAAACTGTTTATTCTTTTTTCTCACGTTATGCTACTTATCGTTATTGTTAAAACTTTACTAAAAACAAATGATAGGTGCGAGATTTTTTGTTTCTTCCACATAAAATACTGTTAACATTTTGTTAGTGGAAGTGCTAAAAAAAGACTCCAATTGAACTAATCAACTGTTTTCTTTAATCGAAACAATCTCGGGATAGAGCTGTCCTCTTGCGTCCAGTTTCAAACCTTGGAAACCCCTGGGAAGCTTAGGGTTTTTTTTTCGGATTAGGAATAGTCGCCCTGTTTATGTTTCGAACAATCCCCACAGGGCAGTTGATTGGTTTATTGCCCTGTGAGGATCTTGTAGCCCTAAGCTCACTCATCTATAATTTTTAATACGATTCCTGCAAGCTTCAATATAAATTTTAAATTCGTGAAAATAGTGTGGTAATATTGTAATATTGTACTACATATTCAAACCGGCATAAGAAAAAACATAGATGAGCGGCTACCATATTTTAGCAGCGGCGCGCGGATGTAGAAAAGCCGGCGGCTGCAGCATGGCACAGTGGCTCACACCTCTATTTACATTATGCTTCCGTCGGACATTGACGCATTATATCCTCATCAATATCGTCGTATCGAATATTTACACTGTTTTACAAAAATAAAACCCTAAATTAATGATTTCGTGTGTGTTACTTCTACGTGAAGTTAAACGATTTACAATGATATGGAAATGCTAATATCATCTTCCAAACTTGGACGTAGATGTTCATGATAGAATTAGAGGCGAAAGTATAGAATTGATAGTTCCGTTAGGATATGGCAGGCATGAAGAATGTTTTTATAGAAGTCGATTTGAAAGCGATATTCTTCCCTCCCCCTTCATACGGGAGCTTGGCAGAAGGAAGGTCGTGTGATATGTGCCATCACAAATATTGCCCTCCGCTCGCTTTCAAATCGACTTCTATAAAAACATTCTTCATGCCTGCCGTATCCTAACGGAACTATCAATTCTATACTTTCGCCTCTAATGCTATCATGAACATGTATCCAAGTTTGAAGATGATATTAGCATTCCATATCATCATAAAAAACCCTATCCGTCATTAATAATTTCCATAAAAACTACTTCTGTCCTTTAGAAGTAACTACTCCATATTTGTCCATAACATTAAATGTACAAATTTTCTTCCGCTGATCTCTTATATATCTGCTCCATAAGATAAGCGTGATAGACCGACAGAAGCAAATTTCTAAATCGTTTACTAAACTTCTAATACATCGAAAATTCCTCCAGGTTTTTTTTTAATAAGCCTCCACCAGGTTTCGCAAGCTTCTATGGTGAACAATTATGTTGACCAAACTGTAATTGAACAAAATACTATTGACAAACTGTTGCATAGAAAAATGAGTTAGCTTTGAAACTAAAACAAACGTATTAACGAAGAAAATAAAATAGATTCATTGGACGCCACATGACTAACTTTTAAAGACATGAATACATATGTTTGTCTTTCATTCGTACTTGAATTTTCCATAGACAGCAATAGAAAGTATAAATGGGTCTAACCAATTTCATCTACACCATGGTTGATTACCCCAAGCTCGAGTAATGCAAGTAAAAAGGTGTCATTACTTCAAAAGTCGTATAAAACCGTGTAACCGTTCAATGAAATCGAACCATCTTCCTCATTGCCCGAAAGCACTCTTGCAAACGAATAACGCGAACGGTTGAATGGCCATTTAATCCGGAACTGATCACACTCAATTTGGCGTGGCGAAGGAACGTTTACGCCGATTCGCTGCTGATGCGTGGCATTTACCTAAATTGATCGGAAAAGACCTTATCTGGCGCTGTGTCACATATGGTCGGTCGACCGGTTGAGAGCGGAGGCAAAGACTGATGCTAAGGAATTGGAGGAGATTAAAAAAATATTCATATGTAATGGAAAACCTGTTGATGAGCTGGTCTCATCTGTCTTCAACATTATTTAGGTAGTAGCGAATAAGTCACCTGGAAGGTTTTCATCTAATAATATTTAGTTTTAGTTTTCTAGTCAAACAAATCTCACTATTATTGTATAAAATCTTGCCATATACACCCAGGTTTTTTTTTACACGGTTGGAATTCATTAATTTCTCAGTTAACCTCAACTTCCATAGCTTTTAAATACCCCTGAATTTTCTTTGATTTTTGTGAATTTTTCGTGGGGTTAACTCATTGTTTCATTGACGCTGAAGGTCTTAAACGACTAGAACCAAACCGTGTAAAAAAAACCTGGGTGTACTTGGATTAAATACAAAAAAAAAGCTTTTCATACAGATACTGTATCATAATAGTACAAAATTGTGAGATTTCATTGTGATGGTTGTATTAAAATCTTCCAAAATTGTATATGCAAAGTTGTGTACAATTTCTACAAGATTCTGCCGTTCTGCCTGCGATAAAAATCTGTCGTTCACTGGTTGGTTTGAGAGACAAAAAATGTTCTGCAAGCAAACTTTATTATTTCACAAAAGTTCAGTTGAAAAATCCTGACAGTAAAATCTAGTTGGTCACAACGCAACTCAGTTTGCTTTATATTTTTAACTGATTAAATTCTCCAAAAAGTGTTCTTGAAGTCCCACCATACCACTGAAAATGATGTGATATTGATACTTTTCAATTAGGCACAGATTCATAATTCAGAAAACAAATACACATACCCTAGCTGAGACACCAAACTTCACTCTCTGGCGACGACAACACAAACCAATTTGGCGGCGCTCGGTGGGGAGTAGATATCAAAATTTATCGGCTATCACCCACATGTCGCTTTAGCCGGAACTGGTTGTTAAATATTATGTTTTTTGTTTATTCTCCATTCGTCGCCTACTTTGTTTTACCTATTTTGGTGGTTTGTTTGCCGTTTGGATTCCATTCTTTCGATTCGATGTCTATCGTGGCATCTTGGCAACGACCTTAAAGGTCGTCCCGGTTTTACAACCAGCCATTTACTAAGCTGGTGACAAATGGGTTGAACATGGAATCAGAACTCGTCTGCGGCTAGTAATCCCAATTTAAATAGACACACAAATGAACCCATCATGTGTGTTTCACATCAGGTTTCACACATATCTGCGACATGCGGAAGCAAAAGAATGTTAGCCTTGGTCTTGATCGAAACAAAACCCACAGGTGCCATTAGTTTTAGTTTAGTCGTTGTCAATGGTACATAATCAGGAAAAAGAGCCTTTCAAACAAAGCTGATTTGCTCTGTTGTAATTAGATGTAATTTGAAGGACATTGTGAACCTTCTTAGATATCTCTACTTTTTTTTAAATCCAGAAAAAGACACCTTATTCATAAGGCATAACACGAGTTATTACGAATTATGTATTATTTACGCAATACACAACGATAAAATATAAATATAAAATATATACACTTTAAATCTAATCAAATAAATTTTTGAAAAACTTGAAATAATGGACTTTTTTTTAATTTGATACGTTACAACACGTGTACATAATAAAGTTTCATCAGCTACAATCTGTCTTCACTATATTTACATGTTGTTACGTATCGAATGTAAAAGAAGGTCAGGTACATATATCAAGATCTAATAATCATTTCGAATGGGTCATCTGATTATTGCAACCCTGTAAACGATTTTTTTTTCAAGTTCATTTATTTGGTAGGCTCAGGCGTGTATAACACTTTACGGAGCCACGGTTCTTTTTGATCGTTATTATTTTATTATTAAATTGGTAAAAGAGGGATATTAGCCAACGTACTCGTGGTGACTCGAGGTTAGGTTTATTTATGATAATATTTTCACCGAAGAGTATGTTTACTATAGATAATAATGAAGTGCATTGGGTCCGACGCTTTTAGCTTCCGTGTCTTTTCTTTCGTCGTGATGAATAAAAAATAATGATTCGGAACCTCCAGAATTGTGCACCGACTGGCATGGAAGGAATCTTAGGTATCTGATATATTCCCATGAGCTCTAAGAAAGCACAGAAATAATTGTTAAGGTCGTATCCAGGGTTGGAGGATGCGTTGCTCCTACCAAAATTGAATAGGTCTCTTCAAATAAGATTCACAGATTCTTTTCAGGATAATGCCATTTCGTCTGGTATCTTTTTGGCGTAGGGCTACGTCTGTCTTTTCTATATTGGGGTACACTTTACGATTGCGAAAATCGGGGACCGTCACGAAAATATTTAAACTTTAATATCTCAGCCGTTTCTTGATGGATTTTCATTTTTTTTTTTTTTTTGGACCATTCGATCAAGGATGAGTCAACGCTTATTTGTATTTATATGAAAATACTGATTTTTAATTATTTATTATCGATAATTGATAAAAAGTTTAAAAATAGATTAATCAACCAATCACGTACATGCATCACTATCACAGACATCAAAAATCAATCACTTGCGGGTTTGGATCTTATCCTCAGTTTGAACAAGATTTCACGCAGAGCGGACGCATCAAAGCGATCGCAACGGAGCGGACACAGCATCACGGAGGCGCTAATAACATTTTCAACGGAAATCCATCGCATTGGTGGTGGTCCTCGGTGTGTTGCTGCAGATCATTCAACCTCAACGAACCAGCATTTCATATGAAGAAAGGGTTGACTATAAAAATAGCACTGTTGCGATCCCGCGCCGCCAGTGGCGATGCTGAAAATTTATTACAAATTGTGGTGTCAGTTAGTTGTTGGAAAGGCGCATTGGGGAAAGAAAATTGGTTCTTCTCAGGACCAGCATTTTCTGAACAGAAAGGTTTAATTGCGAAAATGGACTGCTTCGGTGGCATCGGTGTTT
Source organism: Armigeres subalbatus (assembly GCF_024139115.2). Classification (NCBI taxonomy): domain Eukaryota; kingdom Metazoa; phylum Arthropoda; class Insecta; order Diptera; family Culicidae; genus Armigeres; species Armigeres subalbatus. Next base: position 334,736,992 of record NC_085140.1, read on the forward strand.
GGCATGGAAGCTTGGTTTTGTTAGTGATTCCATCCATTCAAAGGCTTTGTCTTTTTTATATATTTGGTTTTTGGATTTTTGACGAAATTGCTTGGGAAAAAAGTGCAAAACAAAAAAAACACTTAAAATGCGTTTTCCAACTAGGACTCTTCGCTAAAAAATGTAACGTGTCTTATTTTGATTTGTATAACATAAAACCTGTTATTTTTTATCTTTTACTTATTTTTGTTGTTGCCTTTTCTCTCGCTTGCAAGGCAGTGGCAAATTATATTCTCCGAACGACTCGCGCACGCCGGAAAGCAGCTTTCTTATGTCTAATGAAATAATTCCATTAGCCCCGCCCCTTCATTAAACGTTGTGAGTGTACATTATATTTACACCCATATCAGATCACGAAGGGGCGGGGCCAACGAGCTTAGTTTATTGAGTACAAGAAAGCTGCTTTCAGGCGCGCGCAAGCCATTTTGATCGGGATTCCGTAAAAAGCGTTTGAATGCAGTTAGTTATTGGAAAGGCGCATTGAGAAAAGAAAATTGGTTCTTCTCAGGACCAGCATTTTATGGAAAGAAAGAGTTAATTGCGAGAATGGTTGCTGTTAGTGATCCCATCCATTCAAATTTATTGCATCATCTCCATCCGACGCGCTATCAAATTCGATAGTTACGATTAAGCTTTGCACTTTGAAGAAAGTTTATTTCGGATAGTCGGATCAACCTTCTTTTGTATAAAATGGTGGCTTTTGTATAAAATCGATGAAGACGCCAGCTCAATGGATCTATAGCAGCCACCCACCGTCGAACGTCGCTCGGACACACAGGCGCCAAGAGATAATGTTTTGTAATATAAAGAAACTTCGTCTTGAGTATAATTTCTGTTGTTATTCTTGGCAACAATACGCATCTTAGATAACCAACAGCTCATAACCAAATTCAGAATCAGAAATAACCGGAATTCACAGATTCCCATCGAAAACTTAAACAAACGGCTCTTAACAGGGCCACCAATCTTCGATGAGGAAGAAAGAGCTCATACTCAGATTTTCGGAAGAGCGAAATATAAATGTTGATAAAGAGACACAAACTATGATGACAAATACCATCAATTTCGTATAGCTACGTACTCCTACGTCACTTTTGCGTACAACCCGATTGGGCTGCACCTTTGAGTTTTTTTTATAAGATTTTTATTACCTAAAAATTTTCAAGTTCCATATTTCTCTGTGTTTCAGAAATCAGATTTCTTGATTCGCGTTTAAATATTCATGAGCTTTTTTTACGGAGCTTTGTATGGAATCATCCGTCCTTTAATTTTAAGCAGAATTCCAGGTTCATTAATTTTTTTTCCCAACTATTGAAAAACAAATTTTATTCTCTAAAGTATACTCGATGACGAGTACAAAGTCTCCTGGCTCCAACGGTTTCACTGGCTCGAACCATTTAGTGCGTCTAGTTATAGTGGGCAGGTATTCGCGAAGCCATCGACGCCAGAACTGGTCTACCAAATATTGAGCAAGCCCCCAACTGTCCCTCGAATTGCTCCCGGAGGAATTTCGCACGGATGCGGGTTTAACAACGCCTTGAGTTCCAAACAGCAGAAAAAAATGGTTTGGTGTTGAAGCCTCTTGCTCGCAAATTTTAGAGGAATGTAAGTTAACGGTTGCGAATTTATTACAGACTCCGCTTCGGTGATCACAGTCTGCAATACTTCGTCATTTAGATGATACGGGTGATCCGCAATCGCTGCTATGCGCTCCCAAGACCCGCCCATATGAGGCGCTGATGGCGGAAGGAACTCCCAGTTGGTTGAAGAGCTAGTAAAGGTTACTGCACAGTGTTCATGAATATCTCGGATTTGCTTTGCAAGCAAGTTGCTGGTTCCCAGCAGGTTTGTCCCGTTATCGCTGTGGAAGGACTTCGGTCAGCCACGACGAACCCAAATCATCTTTTTGTCAATATACAGGACTGGGTTGACGGCGGTTGCACCAACTCCACATGTACAGCGCGTATCGCCAAACACGTAAATAGGGCCACCCACCTTTTCACCAAACTACCGACCGGAGTGCGTACTTGAAGGGACGGACAAGTTCGGTAACTCGTACTTCGGGTATGTGTGCCATCATTGGTGGTTGCGGAATGGTCTACTTCACATGGCAGATTACGCACTGTTTCGACACCTATCGTATTACTGTTCTCAATCCAGGTCTACAAAATCGCTGACGCATCTTGTTGCAAACTGTCTCCTCGTAACCATGAAGAAACCTCCGACGAAGTCACGGTAAATTGCAACGTGCTGTCTCTTCAATATGATCGGATATTTCAAATCAATCGTAATGGATTTCGCTGCAGTCAACACAAGATCGTATATGATGCCATATAAAATGCTAAAGTGGAGGCGATTTAGGTACGTATATTGCCTCCACCTAAGCATCTTATGTTGCATCATATACGGTTTTGTATTGACTGGGTGCTATTTATACGGATAACACCAATCAGTCTCATCAACGAAAGGTGACATCCGATTTAGTGTACGGGATTTTGGGATCGGAACTGGATTTTAAGGATTTTCTGGATAGCTATTAGCTATTCTGGATACATTTTAGTTTGTATCTGCCTCCACGTTTTTTTGCCGCTACAAGCGTTAATTAAGGGAGACCATTGTCATCTAATTGGAGGTATGAAACCGCCGCATAGGCCCCTTCACTTGCATCGAAGAACAGATGAGTTTCTAATTTTTTACCACCCTCTTGAAGAAGCAGCGTGGCATTGATACCTCTGCTAGTCACTGCATGTACTGACACCAATATCTCCACTTCTCCTGAAGATCATCTGAGATAAGCTCACCCCAGAGCTGTCAATCAGTACGTTAATTTCATCCTAGCGGTTGCTAAGATTCAAAGTGAAGACGTCTTTATTTGGTTTCTATATCAGGCCTACAGCAGGGACTATTTCCAGCAGGGGCAGCAGGGACTATGTCCAAGGGCTTGACGATCCCTCCCCAGGCCATCTGCGAGTTGTGGCGCCTGCATAGGGTGTAGTGGGGTTTGACAGTGGGCCCTGTTAAACTTCTATAAAAAGCTGCATGAATCCGCAAGTAGGCTCCGCCAAAGCGACCGTGTGCCGCTCAAAGCGCACAAGCCCAAGTCCTGGTGTTAGGTGGGACACTAAACAGCCCTGACACGACGGCCCTCCGACGAGACAAAAGGTTTGCGCAGGTGCAATAAGCCGTCTTTAAACACAACTATTACGAACGACATAGAAGATAATACGACTCGATACAATCGGCAACGACCTAGGCGCCGAATAAAGGATCACGATTGGAAGCTTGGAACTGCAAGTCGCTAGGCTTGTCGCAGGTTGCGACAGGATAATTTACGATGAATTACGTCCCCGCAACTTCGATGTCGTAGCGCTGCAGGAAATCTGCTGGACATCACAGAAAGTGTGGAAAAGCGGGCATCGAGCGGCTACCTTCTACCAAAGCTGTGGCACCACCATCGAGCTGGGAACCGGCTTCATAGTGCTGGGAAAGATGCGCCAACGCGTGATTGGGTGGCAGCCAATCAACGCAAGGATGTGCAAGCTGAGGATAAAAGGCCGTTTCTTCAACTATAGCATCATCAACGTGCACTGCCCACACGAAGGGAGATCCGACGACGAGAAAGAAGCGTTCTACGCACAGCTGAAGCAGACATACGATGGATGCCCACTGTGTGGCGTCAAAATCGTCATTGGTGACATGAACGTACAGGTAGGAAGGCAAGAAATGTATAGACCGGTCATCGGACCGGATAGTCTGCACACCGTATCGAATGACAACGGCCAACGATGCATAAAATTTGCAGCCTCCCGTGGAATGGTAGTCCGAAGCTCCTTCTTTCCCCGCAGAAATATCCACAAGGCCACATGGAAATCACCTAACCAAGAAACGGAAAACCAAATCGACCACGTTATAATTGACATTGACGGTAAATTCTTCTCCGACATCATGAACATCCGCACTTACCGCAGTGCGAATATTGAATCCGACCACTACCTCGTTGCAGCATGCCTGCGCTCAAAACTACAATACGCGTCGAAGTCGGACGCCGGCTTAACATTGGGCGGCTACAAGACGGTAGACTAGCCCAAGAATACGCGCAGCAGCTGGAAGTGGCAGTCCCAACGGAAGAGCAGCTAGGCGTAGCGACTCTTGAAGATGGCTGGAGAGATATTCGATAAGCCATTGCTAGCACCGCAACCGCTGCACTTGGCACGGTGCCCCCGGATCAGAGAAACGACTGGTTTGACGGTGAATGTGAGCAGTTAGTAGAAGAGAAGAATGCAGCATGGGCGAGATTGCTGCAACACCGCACGAGGGCGAACGAGGCACAATATATACAGGCGCGGAACAGACAAAGCTCGATTTTCCGGAGGAAAAAGCGTCAGCAGGAAGATCGAGATCGTGAACAGACGGAGCAACTGTACCGCGCTAATAACACACGAAAGTTCTATGAGAAGTTAAGCTGTTCACGTAAGGGCCACGTGCCACAGCCTGATATGTGTAAGGACATAACGGGAACCTTCTTACAAACGAGCGTGAGGTGATCCAAAGGTGGCGGCAGCACTACAAAGAGCACCTGAATGGCGATATGGCAGACAACGGTGGCGGTATGGTATTGAACCTAGGAGCACGTGCCGAACATGCGACTTCCGGCTCCGAATCTCCAGGAAATCCAGGAGGAGATCGGCCGGCTGAAAAACAACAAAGCCCCTGGAGTTGACCAACTACCAGGAGAGATGTTTAAACACGGTGGTGAGGCACTGGCTAGAGCGCTGCACTGGGTGATTACCAAGGTTTGGAAGGATGAGGTTCTGCCGCAGGAGTGGATGGAAGGTGTCGTGTGTCCCATCTACAAAAAGGGCGATAAGCTGGATTGTAGCAACTACCGCGCAATCACATTGCTGAAGGTACTCTCCCAAATTTTATACCGTCGACTAACACCAATTGCAAGAGAGTTCGTGGGGCAGTACCAGACGGGATTTATGGGTGAACGCTCTACCACAGACCAGGTGTTCGCCATACGTCAGGTATTGCAGAAATGCCGCGAATACAACGTGCCCACACTACATCTATTTATCGACTTCAAAGCCGCATATGATACAATCGATCGGGACTAGCTATGGCAGTTAATGTACGGAAACGGATTTCCGGATAAACTGATACGGTTGACCAAAGCAACGATGGATCGTAGTTCGATGTGCGTAGTTCGAGTTACAGGGGCATTTCCGAGTCCCTTCGAAACACACAGAGGGTTACAACAAGATGATGGTCTTTCGTGTCTGCTATTCATCATCGCTTTGGAAGGGGTAATACGAAGGGCAGGGATTGACACGAGTGGTACGATTTTCACGAAGTCCGTCCAGTTATTTGGTTTCGCCGACGACATTGATATCATGGCACGTAACTTTGAGAGGATGGAGGAAGCCTACATCAGACTGAAAAGTGAAGCTAAACGAATTGGACTAGTCATCAACACGTCGAAGACGAAGTACATAATAGGAAGAGGGTCAAGAGAGGTCAATGTAAGCCACCCACCACGAATTTCTATTGGAGTTGACGAAATCGAGGTGGTTGAAGAATTCGTGTACTTGGGCTCACTGGTGATCGCCGATAACGATACCAGCAGAGAAATTCGAAGACGCATAGTGGCTGGAAATCGTACGTACTTTGGACTCCGCAGAACGGAGCGATCGAAGAGAGTTCGCCGCCGTATCAAACTGGCTATCTACAAATGCTTATTAGACCGGTAGTTCTCTACGGACATGAGACCTGGACAATGCTCGTGGATGACCAACGCGCACTGGGGGTTTTCGAAAGGAAAGTGTTGCGTACCATCTATGGTGGGGTGCAGATGGCGGACGGTACGTGGAGGAGGCGAATGAACCACGAGTTGCATCAGCTGTTGGGAGAACCATCCATCGTTCACACCGCGAAAATCGGAAGACTTCGGTGGGCCGGGCACGTAGCAAGAATGTCGAACAGTAATCCGAAAATGGTTCTCGACAACGATCCGACGGGAACAAGAAGGCGAGGTGCACAGCGGGCAAGGAGGATCGATCAGGTGGAGGACGATTTGCGGACCCTCCGCAGACTGCGTGGTTGACATAGTGCAGCCATGGACCGAGCTGAATGGAGAAAACTTTTATGTGCAGCACAGGCCACTCCGGCCTTAGTCTGATAATAAATAAAACTAATTGAAGAATTGACTTGGTTTTCCATTTTGGTCCAACGAGTTGCTCGGGAAAAGAAGTCCACCACGATAGAGCCCAGCATGATGCGGTAAGGGACAATTACTGTGGAGGGTGCCCAGGTACCCCACAGGCTCCGTTAAAGGCCTAGCTTATTATTTCACCCCTGGCCATGCATCCCTTCGGCACGGGTCGCTTAACGCCTGGGATTAGGGGTTAGGGACGATGGTCCCGTTGGTCGCATCCCCTCACTTTAGCTGATGTCAGAAGGGGGGAAGACCCGTGGAAGCGTGAGATTGCAACTTGTGAGGACCAGAGCTGTGTAGGTCGCTCCTTCCCAGATGTCAACTCACCATTTTGCAGCCCACAGGTGTGTGTATATGTGTGTGCGCGCAAAAACTTACTTACTTACTTACTTATTACTTACTTACTTATTACACACCTCCGGTGGTGCAAAGGGCCGACTTGAAAGATCTCCATCCTGAGCGTTGCCCGGCTATCGCTTTAACCTGTTGCCAGGTTAGATTTCGGTCGACTTCTTTTATTTCTTTATTAAGGCTTCGCCGCCATGAGCCTCTGGGTCTACCTCTGCTGCGATGTCCCGCTGGGTTCCAGTCTAATGCTTGTTAACAAATTTCGTTTCCGCCCCTACGTAGAGTGGGGCCGACCCAGCCCCACTTCCGATCCCGAATTTCTGTTGCTATCGGCCTCTGGTGACAACGACGATGGAGCTCGTTGTTTGAGATCCAGTTGTGAGGCCACCAGGCCCGAATTATATACCGCAGGCATCTGTTAATGAACACCTGCAGCCGTTGAGAGTTCTCCACTGATACACACCATGTTTCGCTAGCGTATAACAGCACAGATCTCACGTTAGAGTTGAAAATTCGTATTTTGGTGCGTTCACTTATCTGCCTGTTTTTCCAGATATTTCTTAAACTCGCACAAAAAGTCTAGCTCATTTTTTGTACTTACCCTTAACCTTACTCCTTGCATTGCATTCGACGCAGAATCCTGTCCAATTGCTTCCTATTGAAAATTGGCCCGATCGGACTATGGGCTTAGAGGTTATGGTCAAAATATTTTTTATGAACTTTGACGCGGAATCCTGTCTCATTGTTTCGTATTGAAAATTGGCCTAATCAGACTATGGGCTTCGGGGTTATGGCCAAAATATATTTGTTTACGAGAAAAATTCTCACTCCCTTTTTAGGCACTATCCTTAACCGATTTGCTCACAAGAAGTTTCATTCGACGCAGAATCTTGTCCCATTGTTTCGTATTGAAAAATGGCTGGATCGGACTAAGGGCTCAGAACTTATGGCCAAAATGCTTCTTTTCATATCAAAAATGCGTAGAAATTACTCACTCGAAAGAAACGAGAAAGGCACCATCACCGCTAGGTGGATTAATCTGGGTTTTTATTTAAAAAATTAATTTTAGCCTATGATTTTATTGCTGCATACGAGGTAAGCGCTTATTGTTTAATGTGTTCAGGTTTAGACACACGCATAGTGCAACGCGAGTTTACATACATGAGTAAGCATAATAGGTCAATCATATTGTACGCAATTTTATTCTGCTATCATGTAAATTAAATTGGAACCTATATTAATACAATTTTAAGTTGAATAAGCTTCATTTTCACTCGATTGAATAGTTTTAAATTGTTTTATATAAAATATTTTAGTTTATTTTAATGTCCCAAATGTGTGCATCAGAATAAAAGTAGATGGGTAATTTCTAATAAGAATGTAATATCATGAGCATGGAATGATGTGGATTTGAAAAACTCAAAGGTGCAGCCCAATCGGGTTGTACGCAAAGGTGACGTTGAACTACGCCTAGCTGTATGTAATGTACAGGTTTTCGACTTTTCTGTTCGATGAGATCAAAGCAAGCGTGTTTCAAGCCCAGGGTGAATCTGTTTTCGCTGTTTATCCTGCTCTCCTGAGATTGAGTGAGATTTTAGACTAACATTTAAAAGGATGATAAAATATATTTTTCAAATAAACGAGGATGAATAACACTCTCAAGCGATCACATATCCAAAATAATCAATTAATAAAACTCGCTAGAGAGTACGAATCGTTCGATAATTGTATCTTGATTCGAAGCATTATTGGTGAATGCTACTTTTGAACTTTTTCCCTACATAACACCAAAATACAATGCCAAACATTCGATTAAGCTTCATTGTTTACATTAAATTGGTATTAGATTTGTTTGGTTTACATTAAAATAATAATTTTGTGTTGCAAGATTTGAAAAGTTATTGCCAATAACAACTCGCCTACTTTTCACACCTGCGAAGTTATTAAATGATAATTCCAAAAATCTGGCTGATAGTGTACCGCTGCGCTGCCTTGGCCGCTGCTTGACAGTTTGAGAGTTTATTGATAATAATTATCATTCCTTCACGTGAGGAGTCGGACTTTGCATTTACTCCAGCAGACACCAAGAGCCGAAGAAAGATTACCAGAACGCATTTACTGCAGCAGCGAAAAAGATTCCGAGCCTCTCTACTGGCATCAATAGACGTAAGCGAGCAGCTGTCGTCAAACGTCCCCATAAGTTAGCAGAAACGAGTTAAAAATCCTGTAAGTTGCATTAATTTGACGTCTATGCTGGCTTGAGGTTCCCAGTTAGCCTTGCGAATAAAGGCGCAGAATGATGGCAGGAGATGGCGAGATCGATTCTCGATCCGATCTAGGATGTTTTAGGGTGGGAAATATTCTCGACACCCTTGGCATAGTATATCCAATCCATTGTATTTTCCACACAAGATACATACTAATGCAAGGCAAGGGCAAGGAAAGCTTTTAATCAACAACTAAAGAAATACTAATATTACTAAGTTGAAAAGCAGGCCAAGTTCCAGTTGGAATGTAGTGCTATGGAAGAAGAAGCTTGCAATGCACTTATGAGATTGACTGATTCTTTGAAACCGATTACTAAACTATTAGCAAGTTTCAATACTAAATATTATCATACGTAAATATTGTAATACACTGGAGTCACTTTTTACGCGGAGGATATGTGCCGCGTGAATTAACAACGAGAAAAACCGCGTAAATTCCAAAATATGTCTGAATAAACTGCAGAAATCCCAAAATTCGAGTGAAAAAAAATCGCATAAAAAGCGATTCGTGTAAAAAACCGCGTGAAAAACGACTTCAGTGTACATTGGAAATGAAGCGTTGACTCTTCCTTGATCGAATGGTCCAAGAAAATGGAAAATCCATCGAGAAACGGCTGAGATATTAACGATCAAAGTCTATCATATTTTCGTGACGTTTTTCGATTTTTTGCAATTTTAAAGTGTACCCCAATATAGAAAAGACAGACGTAGTTCTACGTCAAAAAAAAAAGCGTGCATATAATACATTTTCTTCTTAAATGTAGCTCCCGGTGATAATTGAACGAACAATTCCAATTCGTTTCCAACGCCCATATTTGAGCTAATCATAGACACAATCCCATCCACAATCCCCCCGGTTCCGATAAACCTGAACCGACGCGCAGCGAATGAACGCAAACCATTTTCGCGGTCATGATCATCACGTATGCATGCCCGCCTGCGCTGCCGTCCCGTGCACCTGTCGATCTCCAACCCAACTCCATATAATAGCCTAATGCCAAACGGCCGGTCGATGCTGCGCTGCACTTTGCTGTGTGCCAATAAAAACTGTAAACACCGGCAGAGGTGAAGCTAAACGAAGCTAAACAAAACCAAACAGTCCGGCACCACACTACTGCCTACCTCGGCGCGCGATGACCAGCGGCAACGAGGTGACCGAATGGCACCGCCAAGCGAAGAAGTGAGCACGCTCGCAGCTCGCAGCTCGCTGCCTCCCAAGGCATTGTGATCGTGTCCGACTTCGGACCGACAAACTGCTTATACTAACTGCTCAAATACGTCTTGCAAATATGCGTAAAATGTTTTTCAAATTTTGTAGCGCTGGTTAAGTTTGTTTCTATTTGCGAATAAGCTGGCCGTTAATCAAATTCACCCGCGGCGAACATCGCTCGCTATTCGCACTTTACATTTAGTCGCACGCTTAAAATGCTCTATATTGAAGCTTGTTTGCTTCACAACTTTAGTGAATCCTAGATAAACCCTGTAAGGTTTCTCGTATGAATGTTGAGTTAAATCCATGACCATGCACAAGAAGTCTACCCCTCTTTATAGGATTAGTCCACGCCCACGGATTCTCAAACAAATTCCATAAATTTGGTTTAATGATTTTCTTGTCTAAATAAAGGAATATATTAAATATTGCATGTTCAAAAGAATACTAAAACTTGTAAGCCATTTGAGCCACCTCATCAATCGTATTTAAAATTCGTTCTTTACTCATGGACTTTATAACAACGTCTAAGTTTTAAAATTTGACTGTCTACAAAAAAACAAAACCTAATACGTATTTACAAAACTCTAATTGATGAAAATTTTCAGTACTAGTACACTTCAAAACACAATGCGCATTCCTCAACTTTTAATGTGACTCAATCCAACCGTGCTGTTTACTCTCGCGCATGTTTCGATTAACGCCTCTCGCATGCGCTCGATACAAGAGCGCAGGCAGCCAGCGGCGCAGCGATTCGATGCTTTAGAGGCGTCTGAACGCCACCCTCACCGCCTACCATCCACAACGCAACCGACGACCTGTTCTGTGTGTTCATCGGACCGGAGTAGATCGAAAGAATCGACACCTTCCGTATGACGACGACGACGACGACGGTCGTGACGCCGCCGGTTTGGTTTGGTGGTCAATGCGAATTCGGTGGCAGACACACGCGAGCATTGCCAATCAGTTGATCGTAGATCGCGAACGCGTTTCGTGCTTCTGGGCCGCGCGGAAATGTCCTAAGCTTCTCACGATTAGTGAACCGTTTTTGGTGGGTGTGATTTTGTTTTTTGTGTTCCTTCAGAGTTGTAAATTGTGTTTATTTTGAATCACCAAGGTTTTGTGACGAATTTTCTTCGAGTAGAAACATCGAATTGAGTATTGCGTTGCCGATAGTGGGAACTGTGGAAAATTAGCAAACAAAGTGGAAAGTGGAAACATTTAAGCCAGTGCAGGCAGTGGTGGTGTGGTAAAAGTGCCAGCCGCGGCTGCTGTGGGTGACACCGATTTCGGTATTAATGCGATTAAGCGGTACAGCGACTGCTAATGCCAATTGAGTGGATTAAGAAAACGGGCAATGTGAGCAGCTGTGCGGAAAAATCATCTGGTGTCTACCCTACCTACCTGTTTCAGGGACAAATCCAAGAAGGAGAAAGTGTAAATATCGCGCATTGGCATTTGAGTGCACGTTTTGGAACCACAAATAAACGACATTTGGAATCTGAATCGGAGAAAACCGAGCGAAACCCGTAAAGTGAGTAGTGTTTAATTTGTTTATTTCAGCTGTGGGGGTAATTCGGTATGGTCTTGTGCTAAAAATAAGTTGCATTTATTTCAATGGCTTTACGCTGATTGTTTTGGCAGAGAATTTGAGTGACGTTTTGGATGAATGGTTGGCATCTAACATATCATGATGTGCTGCATTTCATGTACTATAAAGATCAACCATCATTTGCAATTATTTCGGAACACGTTTTATATTCAAATATAGTTTATATAGCTCATATGTCATACTAAGCCATGGGTCTTTTGTAAATAGCTCTCGCGTTACCAATTTGAGTTCAGTTTAGTTCAATTCCTTCTATTTGACCATCTGTTTGTTGTTTACTAGTTGAAATAATTCATCGGTGCTTATTTTGTTTTTTGTTTAATGTTTAATTAAAATCGATCCAGTTCGATTTGATAAACAGACTACATGAACAGCTCAAAGTCAGAGACAAGTGAAAAGATAATTTAATCTGTCATGTTCTTAAATTTTCCTGTTCATCCATTTCGCTAACCCGTTTTGCTGCAGTTTGTAGTCCACAGAAGTCTCGTACCGGAGGTCGTGAAGGTCGGGCTGCAATCTATTTGGTTTAAGACCTATAAACCGAAAGTTTTTTGACCTAACAAACCATTAGGCCGAATAGGTCATTTGGCCTAAAATGACGTTTGGCCGAAATGGTCGTTTTACAGAAAGAGCCATTTGGCCTAAAATATCGTTTACCAGAACAGGTCATAAGACCGTAAATTTTGTTTGGCCGAAAAAATCGTTTGACCGAAATTGTTGTTTGGCAAACAGAGCCATTTGGCCGAAAATATCGTTTAGCCGTTCTGTTCCACCGAAAATGTCATTTGGCCGTAAAAGTCGTCTGGCGCAATATGTCATTGGGCGAAAATGTCGTTTGGCCAGAAAGGTAGTTTGACAGAAAAATCCATTTGACAGAATGGGTCATATGGCCAAGAAGGGTCCATCCCAAAAGCCAGTATCTCGATAATGCCATTACCCCGATGGCCACTCACTGCTCGAAAGGAATTACCCCGAAATTGCCGGACACTACCCCGAAATCCATATCACAGAAAGGCCATAACCCCGCAAACGTTTAGAAACAGGTACCGATGAATCGAAAAATGATAATATTTGCAAAGAATAAAACATATACTATACTTAGTGCTACTAAGAAAAACGCAATAATGATTCTATTTAACAAACATTTTTCGATTTTCTGGTGATTAACTTGGGTTGCCATTCTTCGTCATTATGATCTGGGAAAGTGATATTCTACGAAATAATGTAAATCAAATATTTTTCAAACTTTTCTTTCGTTTTCCACTATTTTAAGTTATGCCAAATAACTTTAGTTCTAGAAATTTTCCTTCTGTGAAAAAGTTGTGGAAAGGAAACGGTTTAATGAGTGCGTTTGTCCAGTATAAGATAATGCCTTCTTTGAATGAACGCCTCTGCCTGAAATAAGGCAAAAAAAGAGATAATATCTTCTTTAAATGAACGCGTTTGGCCGGTATTAGGCGTATAGAGGAGATGATGCCTTCTTCAAAGCGACGCGTCTGCCCGGCATAAGATAAACAAAGGAGATGATGCCTTCTTTCAGCGCCGTAGCGTGTGGTTGACCAGGTTAACCCCCGCCAAGGGCGGCAGGCCTTAGGGGGCGCTGATATCCAAAGCATTGGGTAATGATGACAAATCTAGTTTTTTTTTACGCGGTTGGATTCCACTTGAATTGGAACTTGAATTGAACAGAAACTACAATTTAAAAGAGGAATGGAACAAGTTTCTGTGGAAGAAGCCCTAGATGAGGATTTCAATACGCCAAAAGCGAAACACAGAGTAGACTGTAAAAAAAAACTGTAAATAATTTTTATTCGTGACTAAGTAATCTAAACCGTTTTGGAATAATAGATACTCGGGAGTGGTGAGAGGGAGTTTGTTTAAATTTAAGATAAATTATCTCATTTTATGCAGACAAACTAGTTGAGGCTCAAGAACGGACCAGAACGATCGCATTTGATCCAGTGACATTTTCGATTCCCTTAAACCACATTTACGATAAAAAAAAACAAGCAAAGCCGTTAATATTCGATGATATTTTGAATTTGATTCAAATTACATTCATAGTTACATTACAGTAGGATTTTTTCTTTTGGGTCTATATAATCTGGTAAAGCTTTAAACGAAACACTTATCGAAAAACATGCTGAACACAACTGAACACAAAGTAGGGTTCTTCTTGATTCGACTACGTCTAATCCACTAGTGCGTAAATTCAAGGAAGTTTTGACTTTTTTCGTCGGTACCACACCCACTATTGGATCTAGTTTTTTTTATTTCGTGGAATTATTTAATCTTTCATAAAATCGTTAAATTTTCTAGAAAAGAGATATTCAGAAATGTTCTCGTCTTTTCAATAATCCTTAGTTATAGAGGTTTAAGGAATTTACAGAACAAACATGTATTAAATCCACCATGCAAAAAAAACATTAAAAAAAACAACTTTCGTTTATTTAGAAGGCTCAGTTGCCGTTAAGCGTTACGGAGCCAAAAACATGTTTTAATTACAATTTTTTATGATTTTTTTTCACAAATATTAGTTTTGGGCAACCGAAAGACTCGCGTATTGGTTATGGAACACAATAATACAGTAAGAAATGAAGGGAATTTATGTTACTTATGCTTAAGTAATAACGTTGCTGATATTCACATAGTTCGCTTGTCATAAGACTAGTTTGTACCATCCCATTTAATTCCACCACTTGATTGTACCTTGACAGATATGTATTTCGACCTCAACAATAAGGTCGTCTTCAGTGTCTCATACTTGAATCGACTTACGAGCTTGAAATAATTTTCTTAACATTCACATGGTTTCTTGATGATGTTTCACTTCTGTAATGGGAAGAACAAACATTTTCTCGGGAGACAATACCGAGAGGAAGACATATAAAAGGGAAACGGCAGACATTAAAAAGGAAAACAAGAGGAAGATATTCGTGATGGGGTATGGCAGACAAGAGAATGGGCGGACTATGATTACATTCATAGTTACATCAGCTACTCTCAAAAATCGGCAAACAAGGGACATGTAATCGAGATCAAGAAAACGCCAACACTTCCCTAATAATTAAAATAATTTAAGTTGAATAAGATCATTTTTCGGCTAAAGAAGTTTATATTAAGCTGAATAAGCGCTTCATCCGCTTTCAACGTTTGCTGGGAGGCTTTGGTTGTTTTCCTCGGACCTGGAGATGTTCCTTTATCGCAAATCTGGAGCCACGATGCTCCTCTCACGCCCACACGACGTGATCAATCGATCAATCAATCCTGATATTCCTCGCCGCAAACACAGAGATTGCCTTCCGAAAGCCCCACTCTGAATTGGACAACACATGATTTGAATGAATTTTCGTCCCATATTCATTTTTTTTAACGCTTCGATACCTGCTTGCAAATTGAATACAGCCATCAACCCAACTCTCCATTTTTTCATTTCTGCTGCCTGCTGTTCAATTTTCCTGATATGTATTTTCATCTTATCCAAAGAGTCCGCTTTCTCATTTCCCGGGATCAGGCAATGAGAAGGAACCCAGGCTAACTGATTTTAAAAATATCCCAGCTCTTATCATGCTTTTTGTTTCGAACATGCATGAAAGTAAGGTTTCGCCAAGGGCGCCTGGAGCTCACGCTACGAATCTGCCTTTTTTAAATCAACGCATCTGCCCTTATAAGGGAAAAAGAAGAAAAAATGTCTTCTTCAAATGAATGCGTCTGCCAGGTATAAGATAAACAGAGGAGATGATGCCTTATTTAAATCATCAGACAAAAAGAAGAAATAAGGCCGATACAAATATTTAAAAACTATTTTGTCTTCCCCCCAATTCGGGTTTTTTTTTGCCAAAAAATAATATTTTGAGGGCGCAACAAAATGAAATTCGGATTATTTTGAAGATTATCAAAACATTCTTTAGCAAATCCTAGTAGTTTTTAATTTTTTTTTTCATTTTAATATTTTTTTTATCCCCCCCCCTTGACCTTTTGGAGACCAGTACGACAAAATGTTGATTAAATATTTGTAACGGCCTGATGCCTTCTTTAAAAAAAAACGTGTTTGCCCGGTATAAGTCGAGCATGGATATGATGCCTTCTTTAAATGAACCAATTTACCCGATATAAGAGAAAAAAAAAAGAAATATTGGCTGCAATATATGAACGCGTTTGCCTGGCATAGGACGAACAGAGAAAATAATATCTTCTTTAAATCATCGCGTCTTCCCAGTTAAGGCAAAGAGAAGAGGTAATGCCATCTTTGAAGAATAGAATGAAAGACAAAAAAGAGGAGGTAACGCCTTAAAACATTCACATTGTCCTTCTAGCTGAGGCTTGTAAAATGTCATCTGCATGTCATTTGACTAATTTGCCCATAACTTTCTTTAGAAGCAAAATTTCTTCCATAAGTTTGAATGTACTCATAACGCTTGAGTAGGGTTATATTTTTGTCCAGGGGTACATTGCTCTAAGTATAATAGCAAAGGCTGGAGAGTGAAAACTCTCCAAAATGTCACGTGTCATTTGACATAATGTCATTTGAATGACATTTTGCCTCCCACGCCCCAGATTACATATTTACAGCAACGTCTCGTTGGACAAAGTTGTAGGCCCATTTATCCGCTATAAGTTCGTCATACAACATGAATTGATAGCTATCTTCTGAAACAAGTTCTGGGATAGCTAATTCCCACAAAGGATATTTTAATTTATTCTGTCCAACTCTATGTTCACGAGCGGTCTAAAGTCCAGTCGACGTGGACTTAAGTTTTATCCAACTCTCTACAATTTTGCATGAGAACATGCTGCAAAATCATCCCCCAAACAAGAATTCGTCGCTCTAAACTGTATTGAAACGTTGCTGGTTTGATGAATGGAATGCCGTAAGTACTTGCTAGTCTTACGCGGTGAACCTTGTTGAACAAAAAACCCAAGAAGGAGACGACGAAGTATTGCTATTGATTAATCCGTAAAATAATTGTTAATCATTCATTCGTTCATATGGATTCTGAATAAACTTTAATTGAGTAACAATTGTTCTCTTTGAAATGAAGAATAAACTTGAAGTAATGACTAATTCGGGGTACTGGCTCATTCAGAGCAGTGTCTTATTCGAGGTAATAACATTTGGGGTAATAACTCATTCGGGACAATGGCATTCGGGGTAATGGAATTATGAGTAGTGTCCTAGACTGCCGCTAACCGCAAGTTGAGCACATCTGTATATGGACGCCATATACAAATGTGCTCGACTTGTGATGAGCCAGCCGGCCGAGACATTTGCAAAGCGTATAGCCAAAAATGTCGTTCAGCGGAATAATAAAGACCAGATCATTTAGAAATGGGACACTTTCAAATGCGTGTAATTTTTTAACTTTTAGTTTGATCGAAAAACTTTTTAAGAATGGAACAAAAGTTATATTATTTTATGTCAATGAATGACTGAAACGAATCATGCATCGTTATTTCATAGAAATTCTCTCAGTTTTCTGTTGATGCTGCTTGTCAGTTGGCGCACACCTTCTTCAGTCATGAATTTGGCTAGCTGATTCTACCAATTCTTCATACGGCCAATATCAGTGAGAACTGCTCCCTTCATTATCAGTTTCTATTTAATAATCCCCCAAAATTACTCTATTGTATGGAACTGTGGACAATTTGATATACCGTCAACTGGGGAAGATGATCATTTTAAGACAAAACATGCAATAACAATATGTGTTTACATTCTGAATCGAAACAAGTATTTTCAAAACATGTACTGCTATACGTTGCAATACTCGACAACTTTAGTTTTCTGAAATGCGTTCGCATTTATTAAAAGAAATTAACTTGTCACACATTTTTGAGTAATCTGGATTGGGGTGAAGTTGATCAAGTCAGCTCTACTAAAATCATTATGACCTAGCCGTCAAAATACACTAAGTTATTTGTATGAATGTTGAAGAAGTCTACGAAGTCAATATTAGAAACGAAAATAGCGTCATTCATGACTATCTCTCTCTTTCTTCCACGAAATACACTTTCATGATTATAATAAAAAAAACTCGGATTTCTACCTAGCGGTAACATTACTTGCACGGAGAATATTGTTGACTACCGTTTCATAAAAAATTGGCACTTTTGACTGACACATCAAATGATCATCTTCACCTCAATGATCATCTTCCCCAGTTGACGGTACTCAGATTTTTTGGGATGGACTGGACTCCACTATTGTGGTACCATTGTAGCACTGCAAAGGCAGCTGTCAAAATCTAGCCAAACGTAAATAGGCCATCATGGGACTGAATGAGGGGTAAAATCCGGCTTCTGACGCAGATGGATTTTGCAGGACTGTGCATAATTATTTTTCGTTTCTCTTCCTGCATGGTGAATATTTTGAAACCACGTTAGTTTCAAACTGTGAAAAAATTAGACCAAAAAGAATGGTAATATCCGACCACTAGGAACGGCGCAATCTCTAAAATGAAGTACCCCATTTCTAAATGATCTAGGCTTTAGTGAAAGTGAAAAGTGTGAATTGATTATTGATAATTGAGAAATGAGAAGTGAGAAATGAAGAGTGGAAATAGAAAAGTGCGACGTCTCACTACTAACTTCTTACTCCACCTTTCTCACCTCAGGAAGTAAGAAATGAGGAAGTAAGACATCCGAAATGATGAGTGACACGTCAGTCCATCGACGTGACTTTTTAAAGAGCTGAAGAAAATCCGCCAGGTCCCAAATTGAGAGAAGATTTCAGTCGAGAAGCAACACTTCTCTTTGTGAAAAATTAAAAGTGAGAAGCGAAGAATGAGAAGTAGAAAGTTGAATGTGAGATCAAAGGAGTAAGATGTTTCACTTCTCATTCCTCACCACACAATCTTTGTTCCCACAGTGAGATGTAAGAAACAGGGAGTGATAAGTGCGATGTCTTACTTTTCTCACTTCTCATTCGACACTTTTCACTTTTCGCAGTGAGAACTGAGACCACTCGCTTCTCATTTTTAGCTGTTCTGAATTATCATTAATCACTTCACATTTTTTATAATCACTATTTGTTCAGCCTAACGACATTTTTGGCCACACCAATTGAGCAAACGTTCGGTCAAACGACAATTACGGCCAAACGACTGTTTAAGGCAGACAGCATTTTCGACAAAATAATCAGTTCGGATTTATGTTCCTTTCCGCCAAATAAAACTTTGCCAAACGTGTTATTCGGCTAAGTGGCATTCGACCAATTGGCAATTTTTGGAATTACTTTCGGCCAACGACTCTTTCCTCATGCCAAATGGTCTTCATATCAAATTACTCATACCTATCCACGAGGGCACCTGGCGAGCGGTGTATCACCCGGAAGATCATCAAGTCGATCCGAATTGTCAGATAGCGCGCATATATAGCATCAAAACTATGGATCTCTTGGTAAACGGACATTTGTCGTAGTTTTGAACTGTAAAGGAGAAAAGTTATTCGATGTGTTTTAAAGACGGCCAAACAAAACGGCAAAACTACTTTGGAGGAAAGGATCACCGGGCAAACACCTACGATTAAAGAAGGAATCATATACACCATTGCGTTGGAATGACATTCACTTCACCGTTATGTAGTACTATTCCATTTAATTCTTCTTGATTGTGAAGGTGAAGTGAAGAAGTTCCACTAAAAAGCACTGGATAATTTTCTGATCATTCACCGGTGTTGTATTCTGAATAAAAACACCCCTTTTTTGAAGAACTGTTCAGAATTTCCTTTAACTGTCCTGAAATTTCTTTGACAATTCTACTTCCTTGGGGTATTCTACTGAATTCATCCTGATTTTTTTGCCTGAATTTTTTCGTAAAATTCGTCTGAATTTCATTGGACATTTTTGGGAAAACTATATAATTTACAGTGGAAATTTAGATAAGTTTTCCATAGACAATTGAAAACAAAAATTCCGATCAAATTCGGAACAATTTCTCAAATACAAATGAATTCTCGCCTAACTTTTCAAAAGAACCTAAGTAACATTTTTTTCATGAATTAATTTGAGTACTGCAATCAAAAGCTTTCATGTTGTTCTGTTGATTGTGCTATTCAAATTAATTCATGAAAAAAATGTTACTTAGGTCCTTTTGAAAAGTTAGAATTTCACAAGGAAATACAGTTTTCTTCATGAATTTTAAATATTATTTATATTTATACTAAATATTATTAAATATAGAAACAAAAAATTGGCAGAAATAAGTTTTTCCGAAACTGATCCGAGTGACTTCGGTCATCGCTATGTGGCATGAGCATTGAGTAATCCGTACTATTTTAGGTTATGCGGACCTGTAGTGTATGCAGATTGTATTAAAGCATCAACAATATTGGCTATGCTGAAGAAACTAAAGGATAGTTAGTGAACACCCACACACAAAATCACCATATCGAGGTTTAATGTGAAAATTGAATAAACAGAGTGCCAGATTAATTTGTATGACGCCTTT
Organism: Armigeres subalbatus; assembly: GCF_024139115.2. NCBI lineage: Eukaryota > Metazoa > Arthropoda > Insecta > Diptera > Culicidae > Armigeres > Armigeres subalbatus. The sequence continues at coordinate 334,757,126 of NC_085140.1, forward strand.
CATCTTGCATACCGCTATGTTATAATTGCCGTGCATTTTATCGCTCAAAAGCGAAAATAGTGCAAATAACCATGTGAAGTAATGTGCTGAAAGTAAAAACCATTTCATCGCCGCCGGTCGCAATGATTGTTATGCACGAAGAAGATCACCACCGAAGAGCCGCTTCGTCCCAGTCGGTGGCGGTTTCAGTCAGATCATGCGGAAGTCAATGGCTCGGATGGTTGTACGCAGATGTTAAAAGAGCGCGCCAAAGATTTGTTCAGTTATTCAATTATAGCTTGCCTCTTACCTCACCACCGACAAGGAACTTATTAAGAAATCTGCATACTAAGTAGCTAATGCTCATATAGTAGTAGCTAAAAATAGAACATGTATGTAGGCTGGTACATGAGGTGCGCGTATGACGCAGATTGGTAGATTGGTGCGATTAACTGTTACCAGTTTCAGGTCGAGCAGACACAACGGTGTCAATGCGAGAAAAATAAATCAATTTATCTCACCCACCTGTTGACGGAGTTGTTCACTTGCAAAGCTCGGTACGTTGAGCACACAATGCGTTGCAACGCCGCCCGGTGCGGCGTTAGAGTTGAACTTCCCCCTGTTGTGATACGTATGTGTAAGCACCTCCAATAATAATAATCGACCAACGCCGAAAGGCGTTTCTCTTGCGTGGGAACCCGTCACATTTTCAATCGCCATTGACTGCAAAAATCGAGTCCCATTCGATTCGATGACTTCCTACGGTGTGGAAACGGTACAGAACGTGCGTAGCGTAGTCCGACCTGGATCTACCGGTTTCGTGTTGGTGGCCCGAGAATACAATAATGAGCTTTACAATGTAATCGCGAGAGTAAAGTTTGCTGTTGGACCGTCATGATGTGTAGCCTTGTGCACCTGTTTACACAAATCGGTATGATACATTTGCTGTCACTCCAAACGGTTGTAAACTATGAATTGTTTACTTTCGTATCAGATTCAAATGCATCCGTGTGTTGTTTGGCTTGAAATGATCGTTTTTGCAGTAAAACGAATAAATAATCAATTTCAGTCATGGTCTCCAATAAATACCAAGTATTCCAAAAAACATTTGGAGAAATTTTCAAAAACTTCTTTTGAAATTCTTTCCAATGTTTTTTAGTGTTGCTTCACTCGAGTTCCCCCACATTTTACAATAGACCTCATATGAACTTCTTTTGGAATTTCCATAAATCTACCCACACAAAGTGGCGCCAAACACCTTATTGGAAAAGTTGTCTGAGCAAAATTGCTTTGAGTTCCTTTGGAACCTTAAAAAAATGTTATGGAAAGTCTTATAAAATTTTCTTTAGCAAAATCTCGCAAACTACTTGATGGTTGCTTTAAAAATGTCTAAGCTTTTGCTAGAAAATTTTAAATATTCCCTTGAAAGTGCCAATAAAGAAATCAGATTCAGATGAGAAACGATGTGGAGGATGACGCACACAAGTTTCGTCAGATTTTCAAATTTTTCCGATTGATAATGGTATGCTTCAGAAAATCCAGTTTTGGAATTTTGAAGCTCTTGCCACATCATCCGAACATCAAGTTGATATCTTACTGATATCTATATCTGCTTCATAGTACAATGAAGGATTTCTTCTACGAAAACGTGAGGGTCCCCTTAGTTTCCCAAAGAGAAACTGAAGAAGATAGGAGCTTACGTGAAATACTGGAGACCACAACCATCCTCACAGCATCTGGAAGATTTCAGACATATTCATTGTGAAAGTATAACTGTGTCGAGTTTTCTGACAACCGATTCGTATGGCCAAGAAACCGGATTTGAAGTCGATAGTCAGACAACAGATCCTTGACTATCCGGCAAAAGGCTCCGCGCATAAGCCTGCCGAAGTAGACTGAACGAATTGCAGGAAAACTAGGAAACCGTTGGTGAAGCTGGTTGAAGATGCTCCATGATGTCAACCAGGTTCCCTATGAGTAAGGAAGCATGCGATTGGGTAGCTTATTCCCGCATTGTAGATTGCGTACGCTATGCACTGTCTGCCAAGACCACAGTAGTTCCTCGGCATCGCATAATATCGATTCCGCAACTTGATCTACAAGCTTTAGTTATCGTAGTTCTACTGATGCAATTTCTTGGCATACAGGATCATCGAAATTCTAAGTGAAACGAGTGAGGATGAATGGAGATTCATCCCAACACGACTAAATGTAGCTAATAACGCAATATGGTGTCGAAAAAGGCCTAATTTCAAGCCGGCGTTCGATGGTTCAGCGAACCATTATTCCTTTACGAGGTTGAATCGTCATGGCTAAATACACACAAACGCTTCTCAAGAAGTGCGGTCGGTAAAGGCTCATCATCGAGAAGTTCCGGACTTTTATCTTCTTACAGTTCGAAGCGGAAGATGGTAAAACGCTCACATTCAATTGTTTATGTAGATCTCTTGCGATGTGATTCAGCCAATACAACAGATGTCGTTGAATGCCAGCGAACATAAACTCAGAACTAATTGGCTTTTTATACTGGACTCCACTGAACGAATTTTGTGGGTCTAAAGTTTCCTACATAACAAAAATAGGACTGATCATAAACTCTGTCAAAACTAAGTACCGTGGCAGTCCAAACAGTGTTGGTCCCGAGATGGAAATGAATGGGATGCGACTTGAGCTCGATGAATTATTACATCTTAGAACACTCGTTACATGTGATAAGGACTTTAGCCACGAGGTACGATTTGCGTAGCCAGCTAAAGGCTCACAGCTTACAGGCACGGACAAAACTAGCTCTTTACACATCGTTGGTTCATCCAGGCGCCCTGTACGTCCATGAGCCATGAACGTTGAAAGATGTAGACTATTGAATTATCGGAGTGTTTGAGCATAAACTACTGCGCTCAACACTTGGCGACGTAGTAGAAAATGGTTGCACCGTTCGACGCCTGAATCAGTTGTACCAAATGTACAAAAATGAAGATATCGACTGGCTGATAAAATACGGCAGATAACAGTAGGCTGGACATGTAGTGCCTACCTACAAGGTAACCGCAGGAGTCTCATATAAGGAGAGATTTTCTTTTTTATATCAAAATGTAGCGTTTTCATATTATTGTCCACGGCGATTGGTGAAAACCTCAAACCTCTATGAGTCGATATTGAAGCAACCATCGGCTAATGGAAATATCATGATGTGGAATAGAAAACCCTTGGAGTGCTGTTCGGTGGAGCCATACAGTAGCCTAGAAAATATTTTTTAATTTGACTTAACTTAAGTCATGGAGCATCGACTCATAAAGGTATGACTACATCATTCAGGCAGAACTGAAGAACGAGCGACCTGGAATGAGAATTAAGTTCGGTTTTGCTCCGGACAACACGGAGTGTATAACCATCGAAGATAGATAGATAGATGGTTTTGTACCATTGCATGGATCTATCGACGACGTCAAACCAGTCAGAGTGTGAGACTCGGTTGTCGTTGTCGATGAAGATGTTCAAAACAGAAAGGACGTCTTCGTCTTCCATGCTCCCAACAAGTACCCTATAGTAAAGAACCTATTTCCGTTTTCTAGTTTCCAACAATCCCAAAAGAGCCACATGAATACTTCCCTGACCACAAAGACCCAGGAAAGCCCCAAAGTCAACGGGTAACAAGCAAAAAGAGTGGCGGACCGCTCGCCAAATAAGTCCCTCCGTCTTCAACATACGCACCAACACTTTTATTTTTTTATTGTCCCGAGGCTGGCTCGCTTCCGGCGCACCAACACTCTTAACTCCCCAGCCTCCAACGTGTCGAAACCATGCAACACAACTAGCATCATTGAGCCAATACCTGACCTAAGTGGTTGTGGTTCCTCAGAAACGGAAACTATACCCCAACCTTCGGTTCGGCTACGGCGCTTGATAAAGACCACGAGCGAAGAAAACAAATGTAGTACCTTGGATAGTCGGGGTACCGTTAAAAAGAAAAGTCTGTTCAGATGCCGGCCAGTCGAAACTGGGCAAGCCCACGGCGCTCAAGAACAGACAAAAGAGGGACCCTTTGAAATCCAGAAATCACGAAACAAAGGTCGAAATAGCTGGTACTCCAGATGACTCCGCCGGAGCATGCCGCACTCTAGAACTTCACACTACGCTAATTCTCTACTTGTTAGAGATATTCACAACTGAGAAGTTCCAGTCAGACACACAGAACACTGTTACATCGTTGGATTTCAAGAAAGCAGTTTTATAGCATATAAATTAGGTGTCTTATCATCATTAAATAATCAGTTTTTGCTTACGACGCACATTAGTAACTCTAAAACAGAAAAGACATAGTCTTAAGTTTATGGAAATAAAAAATTAATATGAATATGAATAAGGCAATATGATATGATCAGGAGGCTCTTTTATTCAACAAAAAACGACCTTGATTAAAGCCCTTCGTGTGAGCCTGGACTTCAAGCCAACCATCATAAGGATTTATCGCCGAGTGTAGGACAACACAGTTTATCGCTAAGTTAAGTCTTAACCAGCTTTTGCTCCTGGACCTTTCCGTTTCTGCTACCGTTCTGCCTACTTTTTCCTCCAGACCATCGATTTTCCTGATGCTCGCCAAGCGAATACTGTCAGTAGCGTCTCTCAGCACCCATCCGGAAACCAAAATGCGATCACCATGAGAATCTGCAGTTTCCTTCCTAACCTTAGAGAGTGGGAATAAAATAAGGTCTTCTCAGAAACTTTCCGATGGTCCTCTACTAACCTTTCTCTGCCATAGAACTGATATTCGTCTTTTCCAAGAGAAGTGGCAAATCCTCAAAACCGGATGGGATAGGATACCCTGTGCTGAAAAAATAACTGCTATCAGCTGGGTTCCTGTTCCTGGACTTTATACATGAAACGTGGCGTACGGTAGTGCTTCGTGCCGCCGACGGTTATACTCACGCCGCCGCTGCCGATAATTTCGACTAATTTCAAATTAATATCGCGGCGACATACGTCAGTGTGACATACTCAACTCAAGCTTTATGGAAAACACCGGCGACGCCAGATTACTGAGAAAATGAATGCAGGAGTTTCCTTGAAAATTCCTTCAGAAATTACTTTTTAGCTCTTTTTAGGAATTTATTCGAAAATTACTGAACGAATTCCTCCCGATTTTTTTTTCAGGAAAACCTTAAGAATTCTTTCAGAATTTCTTCTGGATATTTCTTAAGAAATTCGTCCGGAAATTCCTTAAAGAAATCCTTCAAGAATTCCTCCTTTAAGAATACTTTAGTTCTTTGGGAATACTTTCAAAACTTCCTTCAAGAATTTCCTTCCAAAACTATAGCATGAAATTTGGAAATTCCTTAAGAATATTCAAGTAAATTTCAATATGAAACATTCTCAAATTTCTTCATGAATGTCTATGGATATTTCTTCAAGGATTCCTTAGCAAGTTAATTCAGAAATTATTCTAGAAATTCTTTGGAAATTCCTGCAGATATTCCTTCCAAAATTCAAATAAGCAATTCTAAGAATTCTTTCGGAATTTCCCTCAGGAATTCTGTATTAATTCCTTTAGGAATACCGTACAAAATTACTAGAAGAATTCTTTCCAAAATTTCTTTGAGAGTTTCTTTAGAAAGTCTTTGCGGAATTTCAACGAAAATTCTTTCGGATTACTTCAAAAATCTTCAAAAAAATTTTTAGAAGTTCCTTTAGGAACTGCTTCGTAAATTCCTTTGAGATTCCCCTAAAAAAATTTTGAAAATTTTTTTAGGAAGAAAGTCTAAACGAATTCATTGCGGAATTTTCTGGAACATACCTCATGTTGTTCTCATAACAATCAAACCATCGCTAAACTATTTCGCTCTGTGTTGATAAAGTAGGTTCAAAGAACGCATTCCTTCTTACGTAGGAATCAAAGAAAGTACTCGCCAACAAAGCCAATTTGTTTCATCTTTTTCATCTTTTTTTTAAACTATGTGAGGCCGATGACTTTTTGAATTTGATAATCAACTCGGTTACAACACTGCAATTTCTCATTTTCAATGAGGAATATAAGAACGCGAAGGATGAAAAACATTCTACAAAAATCTCAACAATTTTTATTTCGTGACAGGACATGAAAATCTGTAATATCTGCTTTATTTTTGTGTTTATTATTTATCACTTTCAACTCACGTCCATGAACTTCACCAAGGGCCCATTAAGGGAATATAATTAATTAATTCACTAGTTTTTTTTCGTTTTTTGCATATATCCATTAAAATAATTTAAAAAAAATCGATACAAAGCACAATATGCTTTTTGTTTTAGAGCGCGTGAAAAACTGCATAAAAAGTCCATGTAAATGTCTTAATCCGCCTAAAACAAACGCGCAAATATAAATCTGCGTTAAAATCGACCCATGTGTTTAGTTCTAATTATATTTCTCGGGTACTTATTCAAAAGGACGTATGTGATTTTGTAAACAAAGATTCAAACGTCGATTTGTCCGATCTGATAGCCCTCCCACGCATACCATCGCCACAGACAGGTAGGGGAAGCCTTCGGCTACCTGTTGGTGGTGTTGGTTTGCGTGGGAGTCCCATCAGATTGGATAAATCGACGTCTCAATCTTTGTTTACAAAATCACATACGTCCTTTTGAATAAGTACCAGATTTGCCATTGACTTTTTCACCCACGCCGATTTACGCCGCCGCAGCCGTCAATGAAAGCTAACGGCGCGCCGCCGGGGATAAACTGACTGCCACGTACGACTTCTAGGTACGGCTCCTACCGGGAAGAATGGAGGCAGAGCTATATGCCATTAGGATTCCCAAATCCCAAGAATAACGTCGTTACACGTACGTGTACTATTCCCGAACCTCCTGTTCCTGCAAAATCATGTACAGATCGATAAATCACTATCTACGAAAAAAGTTGGAAGCTGACGGAAAACTGGGCTTCCGACGGCATTCATTTCGGTCTGTACGTAGTACAGGAGTTGGGGATGATATCTCGAAGGCATACAATCGCTTCAGGACGTTTCTAGTGCTCCATCAGCTCGCTAAATGAGGATTTGCCGATAATATCCTCACTCTTATGAGCAATTTCCTCACAGGGCGCTCCACCCGAGTCCTCATCGGGAATCAAATCTCAAGGTCTTTTCAAGAAGAAACTGTCGTACCCAAGAATCTATCCTATTGATCACACTTTTCTTAGCCGCCATGAACGGGGTCTTGTGTCATCTACTGGCCAATATCTACATTCTACAATTTCGAATTAGGACACAATCGGCAGTCAGTGACATATTGGATTTACGATGATTGTTCGCCACTTAATGTGTATCTGTAAAAGCAGGCCAAACCAAAAGATTGTAAAGGTGCTAGGAGGGTCCATCAACAGGAGTGTAACCTTCTTGCCTCACTTCCGTGAAAGCCAACTACCGTATCAAAGTCAACTTAGGCTTGTTTGCGACAAAATCTGAATACATAAAATTAGGTATATAAAAATGATACCTAATGTTAGTCTAATCCGGCATATTTTTCACTTTAAATTACTTCATTCCTTATCTATACTTCGATGCATGCCTGAAAATTGGCAACATTCTTATTTTTCGAGAAATAGTACTTCTTAGTACACCTTCGTTGCATTCGTTTTACCTTCCTTCTGATGGTTTCAAATAATTATCCGCTTTTGTTTCACTCCCTGGCTTTCTTCAAGTAGCCAAATGAGCATCAAACAATTCCAAAACGCTATGAACAATTATTGCAGGAAATCTAAAGCTTTTCAGACAGTTTCATTTAATCGTAATCACTCACAATCGTTTTTCTAACCTTCTCTTCATTCGACGCCTTCATCCGCTCAAAATATTTATAATTTTTATAAAAAATATATTTTCTGAAAGTACAGACATGGGTTAGCTCCATCAGGGGTGACATTGGGTCTAGGGGTGAGAATGGGTAGTCGCTCTCACTGGCAATCTGTCGGTCGGATAATAAAGTCGAACAACAGTCTCTTGCAGTTTAGTTTTCTTTCCGTCATTAAATATATTCTAAAAGCATTTAAAATAGTTAAAAGGGGTGGTCCATTTTTACCCTCATTTGACCAATTGTCAAGTTACCTCGTGAATATTAGTGTCCAGATTTTGTCGAAAACTAGCCTTAATCCAGTCCAGATGCTCTTAAAACCTCACATGACTAGCAGCAGGTGTCTCTGTCCTCGGGTAGATCAAGCAATCATAAATAGCACGTTACTGTATGGTTTGAAGCTTACCCGCTGTGTCTACCGTAACTGATTCAACGTCAATGTTATCAAACATCAATGTTAGACTCGTTTCCAATTTCATCTCGTCCACACCAGCCAAGATTGCCGATTTAGGCATCTTGCCATTTCGCCACCATGTTCAGACAGCCATTTGCCGAAATTTCTCCATCTCGAAACAACACAGATGCCCTTCGAAAGCATTTGAGAACGGAGTACAGGCACCAAAAACGGTTCAGTGTCGAAACAGGGAGTTGGCCTAAGGCTAGGAGTCACAGATACATATTTTAATTGCAGTGTATCATATTTTCAAATGCCCTTTTTATCGCTGCCAGAACGCCTTGTTTATTCCGTGCAATTATTTGGCAGGATCAGCCATGTGTGACACTTTGCGGAGCCGCAATTCCCAAGTATGATATTTTATACATTTATCATCTTATCATTAACAGAAAGTAGAGAAATGCCACAGCGCTTTCATCCAAACCGAACCTAGTCCTAATTGACTCTATGATAGTCATACTCTCTGCCTCCGGACTTCAGTCCTGATGGATTTGATTTCCAAACGAATTTTCCATGACTAACCAAACCAAGGTCTTTTAACACAAAAAATAAATACCTAAATTTGCGTTGTCCAAAGCTCCGGAAAACAGCGCACGAATAATCGTCAGTTGCAGAGTCAAAGTACTTGAGTACTTGATATCACGCCATCAATATAGGGATCCCACGGTTATAATGTCGTGTGTTGTTCCGTCCATGTCTTCTAGCATTTTATTATTTTTTCAATATTATAAAATGTTTCAAAACTGAAGTTTCTGATCTGATTCAAAATTTGACCACTTCCCGTTTCGCTGGAGCCCCTTTGGCGATCGTCCTCCATACGGGTGGTTGTGAAAACCAAAATTCACATTTGTAATGTTATGAAATTGCTCGAATCGTTGAAAGGTTATCGATTCCTCAAACGGATTATCGAGCACGAAACACACAAACTACAACAAAAAAAGTTCCAACGATCGATTGCTAAGGTGACAGTCATTTGCGTAAATAAGGGGGGGGGGGGGGCTAGGGCCCCTTCAAGGATTTGAAAAGTTAGTTAGCAGTGATATCAATTCTCAACATATAGTAAACGAATTTCTGGAAAAGTTTGAAGACAAATGAGCTATCGCTTATATTCATCCTATTATAATGAAATGAGTGGAAGACAAATGAACTTGTTTCTCATTCCTGTGTGGCAGTAAAATTGCACTTGGTTTTAATTATGAAAAGGCAATATCTAATTGATTTGACAACATCAAAGTAAGCGTGATGTGAAAAATAACGGAGAGCTACCAAAATATAAATCAAAGCAATCGCCAGCAGTCACAGGCAAACCAGCAAACTTCCGCTTGCCTAGCAGCATGATAATCTTCACAATTCCCTTCAGCATCCGAGAAGGATTCTCATCAGAATCCGAGAGGAATTCCAATCAGAATTCGAGAAGAATTCTCATTGGCATGTCTAAAGAATTCCTTTCAGAATCATCAAAGTATTTCAACCGGAGTCCAGAAGAATACACACTGGATTCCTATCGGTATCTATAAGGGATGCTGTTGAAAATATGTGGGAGATTCCTTTCATAACCCATGGAGGATTTGCTTCGGAATCTCTCGTTAATTTGCTTTGAAATTCCTCCGGAGGTATTCGAAGATTTGTTTCGGAATCGTTCGGAGATTTGCTTCGGAATTACTTGACGATTTGTTTCAGAATACTTCAACGATATGCTTCAAAATTCCTTAAATATTTAATTCGGTGCCTCTCGACGTTTTGTTTCGTAATCCCTCAATGATTTGCTTCGGAATCCCTCCAATAAATTGCTTCCGAATCATTCGACGATTCGCTTCGGAATACATCCATGGTTTGCTTCGGAATTCTTCAAAAATTTAGTTCAGAATCCCTCGACGATTTACTTTGGAATCATTCGACGAATTGCTTCGGAATCATTCGACGATTCGCTTCGGAATCCTTCGACAATTTGCTCTGGAATCCCTCGATGATTGACTTCGGAATCCCTCAATGAGTTGCTTCATGAGTTCCCTGGAGGGTTCCCTCCAGAATCGTTGATTGATTGGAGGATTAATTCGGAGTCCCTCGACGATTTGCTTCTACAACCCTGGTACATTGCCTATGGAATCCCTGAACATTCACGTTGGGTTTGGAATTCCTGGAGGATTTCCGATGAAATCTCTGGAATATTCCCATCGGAATTCCTGGATGATTCCCGTTGAAAACCCTGGAGGATTCCCGTTGACATCCCGGGAGGATTTGGAATTCCTGGAACATTCCCTTCGGACTCCTTGGAACATGCCTGTTGAAATCCCTGGTGGATTGTCTTCAGAATTTCTGGAAGTTCCCTTCGGTATGCTTGGAGAAGTCTCGTCGAAATATCTGGAGATTCCCGTCGGAATCAATAAAGGATTCTCATCGAAATCCTTGGTGGATTCCCGTCGGAATCCCTGCCGGAATGATGCATTATTTAGTTTCATTTGAGATAGATTGAATATTTATTAAATATGCAAAAAAAAATTCCTCTGCCTACCGGTGGGAACCTGACTGCGACCTATCACATATTATCCTTCCAGCGTGCAGGACAAAACCGAGCGCTACTACACTTAGACGCAATAGCCATACACATATATGGATGAGTGTGATTATTCCGCAATTGCCTTAGGTGGTTGGACTGTATTTATCATCCTACCACTAAGATAGCTTAATGAGGTGGTAAAATGTTCGAGAATTTTTGAAAAAAAGCTCGAAGTAGAGAAAATATATAAAGGAGCTAAGCACAGGGGCTAGTTACGCCAATGGTGACAGTGATTGATGTGACTGCTGCTCTGGCCTTCATGAGAAACTCGACTGAGTTTCTGTGGAAAATTCGACCTATTTACGCGAAAAAAAAACTATTGAAAGCAGAATTGTCGAAAATTGCACAATTCCGCAAAACATACGCAAAACTCGCTATAATTGCAAATTCCAAACTAGCCCTGAAATATTTGCGTTTGTAACAGCTATGAAAATATTTACACCACCATCCTTAGTAGAACATCTAAACCCAAATTACCGTCGAATTTCCGCTCTTTCAGTTCTTGTCCACTCGGTGCGAAAAAGGAAATATTTATGTTGACTCTGTCTTTACGATCCGATTAAAAAGATCCGAGCAAAATCACAACAAATCCACCGTGGTAGATTGCAGTCAATCGAAGTTGAAAGCACAAAGGAAATATCTAACGCTGACATTGATATGCAAAAGAGAGAATAGATATGTATAGAAAATGATATGAAATTCTTTGAACAAGTCGTAAGAGATGCGTCTTCCGCGAAGCAGTCAGAACTAGTTATGTTGATTATTTGACCAACAAAATGATTCGCAAACTCGTTGTGCTGAATTGGGGCCCGATGCCCACGTAGCGTCTTTTCAACGCTGTGTGCACTCAGCGTTAAAAAGACGCAGGTACGCATCGGGAAAAAGCGGTAACGCAGCGTCGCCGCATCGATGCACACCTGCGTTATTTGACTGCTGCGTTGAAAAGACGCTACGTGAGCATCGAGCCTTAGAATGCAGAATTTTGATATGGGTTTGTTCCAATATCCTCTCACTGTCTGGGTCATTCAAGTGGCACCTGGAACCGAATATGAATGGCTTCGTTCGACCAAAAACAAAAACCTTGAACTGTCATACTCGTAAAGCTACAAAACGCCGACGTGTGATACCGATATTACGCGGAACACCATCCGAGTACCACCCACACGATGCTTTTGGAATTGGGTATAAAATTTAGTTAAAAAAACATACAAACTGTCATACTGGATGATCTCCTTCAAAACTCGAAAGATCCAGTTTGATTCTGGTTTTGGTTCGATCCGTACGCTACGAAATGGTAGCTTGACCAGTAAAACACTTCAAATTGTGTGTTCTTAGATAAAAAAAGCACATCTATGTTGGTCGGAACAAATCTGTTCCAATTCCCTGTCACCATTTTGATTTTCGAAAATAACAAATAGAACAACAAAGTCCAATTTGCTGAAGCTACTTTATAGAGAAATGTTACATAAAAAATGTCACATTTCAAGAAACATTACTCACAGTATATTCAATGGAGAAAACAAACCATTTCTGAGTTGTTTAAATGATTAATTCAAAACAAACTACAAACGATTATGATTAAAACTAGAAACGCCTCGACAGGTTCTTCTAACCAGAACAAGCTCATTTAGCTAATGATATTGACAATATGGGCCGAATTCAAATGAAAGATATGAAGTCATATAAGGCGAAATTCAAGTCTGGCCCCATGACACAATCAGTTAAATTTATCCAGAACTTTTCCACCAAACTCGCTGACAAACCACCGAAAGCAGGCTTAGTCAAGATACGGAAACAATTCATGTTGAAGATTTATTTCAATGGAAGAATATATTTAGCCGAAACCAGTTAACTGTTTTTATTGCAAGAGGTTCGTGTCTTCCAGTGAACTGATGTCATGTTCTTCGCGGAAGGGTGTTCGCTATCGTTCATTCTTTTAAATTCAGGCAGTGGAACTGGACCACCAAAAAACAGACACACCTTTTCATTCCACCCATACCTCGGGGAACACGCGCAAACTTTTTGCGCCAATTGCTTTGTTCTTCAGACGACAACCGACACACCACTTCCTTCATACTCGCCGCCAACAGAAAATGTCTCGTTCTGTTCTGTTCTGAGCCGGTTCTAGGCAGAAAGTCTCACCACGTCATCGTAGCTCTGCTAATAGAGGCACGGCGCCAGCATCGGCTGTATCGCGGCACAGGCAGGTGTTTATTCAGACTGAATGGAAAAATCCATTGGAACTCAAAAGTTGCTAAAAGTTTCAACATTATAATATCTATATGATATACATGATAACTGAAATAAACTAAACTGTTCAGAATAAGCAAGTAAAGTATGGAATGAAATGCCGGTTCTTTTCGCTTATGACAATTTTACTTGGTTTGAAACATGGACTACATACTGAACCATAATGTGGTTCGACACTCAAGAAGCAAAAGTTGGGTTTAATCATCGAGTGCAGCGAGCCGAACATATCCAGCCGTGTAACCTTTATCTAAAACTAATGTTTGTATGCGACAGATTGCTCAAACACGAGTAATTCAATACCCCACCGTGTCACAGCAACTCATTTACATTAAGTTCGTACAAACAAGGTGGTGGTACTTTCAAACAACAGTTGTTGGAGCGTTGGAGAGCCCTCTTCCAACTGCACAGATGTTCAATATTTAGAATTCGATCTCAGCGCTAAAAACCACACCACCTACTAACTACTAATGCCAAGCGCAGAACCCGTTCTGGCTCTGGGTAGTTTCCAGTTTTATCGGCGATTACGATTACGCTGCCAATTAATTTTATTCGGAATACGATCGAGAATCTGGAAATTCAGATGCGGTAATCAATCGGTAAGTACGGGACGATTGTTGCCAAGTCTGGTCAGCTTTTTTACGATCGATCTTCTGCTGCCGATGACAATTATTACTAAGCAAATTAGCGCGAATGTCTATTACGTGATGATTGGGTGCTACGGGACGGGTGTTTTTGCAGCTGGATTGCGAAATCCGCATGTAACCAGGCCTGGATGACTCATCTCCGGGGCGAACCTTGGGTTAGGACTGTTAACTGTGCCGCTGTGAAAGCGAAAGTACGTGTGACCTAATGCGTAATGCGAATGGGTTATTGTGCCATATGAGGGCGAAGGCGACGAACTTTCGTAATGTCGCGGATAATTGCAAGCTAATTTATCTTTGTGACATCTGCTATTAGGAAATTTAAACTAGAAGATTGTCGCGATCCGCTTCAAATGGAGGTCAAATTGTATAAAATTAGATTGACATATTTTTAGAATATGTAGATGAGCTTGTGAATGGGAAGCAAATGACTATAGCGACTAGCATATGTTGCGTAAACTTCGCAGTATGTCAGATTCCATTGGATCAGGAAATACTTGTTCCGTCATTCTTGTCTTGCTAGGGTCATCGATCGCAGCGCGTTAGGGCCCAGCACGATGGAAGCTGATAAGTGTGAAGGTGATGATATTTGTGTTTGATCTACTACACACGAGAATGGATCATTCTTACGGTAGACGGAGCCAATAAACTCACGACCTTTGAAAATTAGCTCAAAGCTATGTCGATTCCCGATGTATATGAAACGAGTTCGCACTAAGGCGAAACAAGAAATAAGGTTTACTGATCCAAATTCTCATCCTATTAGCATTGCAGTATGAGAAATATGTGTTTCCAGTCCAGTTCGTTGAAAGCTAACCACACCTGAAAGCATCGTAAAGGCTACTTGCATCTCAAAAGTTTGATCAAATATTATTGGATTTTAGTTATTTTTTCAAGATTACTTCCATCATAAAATTTAGTTTCATCTTAATTTAGTTACATTTGAAGATTACATCCATCACAAAAAAGTTCAATTACATAGCATCAAATTGTTTTCAGTAAATCAATATTTTTAGGAACATTCTTTGCTCACATTTCTAGTTTATTTTCTTAAGATCCATGTAAATATTGTTTTTAAAGCGTTACCAGAATTTTTAATAGCCATAGATTCGTTCTGAAGCTCATCAAGGAATTTCACTAGAAAATTCGGATGAATTTCCCAAATAATTTCCCAGAAGAATCTAAGCGACATTTCCAGAAGAATTTGGTAGGAATTTCCCGAGAAAATGCTAAGGAATTTCTCGAGGTAATTTTGAGAAACTAGTAATTTTGTGAGAAAATACGAAGGTTTTCCTGAAAAAAATCGAAGGAATTTCTTCATGAAATTAGAAGGAATTTACTAAAGAAATGGAAGTATTTTCCGAGGAAATTGGAAATTAAGAAAATGAAAAAAATTAAAATTCAAAGGAATTTTTCATTGAAACTCGGAAGAATTCTCCGAAGAAATATGGTTGGAGCCCTCCTTAACCTAGCGGAAAGATGCGCGGCTACAAAGCAAGACCATACTGAGGGTGACTGGGTTCGATTCCCGGTGCCGGTCTAAACAGTTTTCGGATTGGAAATTGTCTCGACGTCCCTGGGCATAAAAGTATCATCGTGTTAGCCTCATGATATACGAATGCAGAAATAGTAACTTGGCTTAGAAACCTCGCAGTTGTTAACTGTGGAAGTGCCTAATGAACACTAAGCTGCGAGGCGGCAATGTTCCAGTGGGGGATGTAATGCCAATGAAGAAAAAAGAAGAAGAAGAAGAAGAAGATGGTTGTTGCACCAAGTGGGTCGAGACATACATGACGACCTTTGAGAGCTGAATGATATTTTCCAAAAGCACGTGTTGCACGTCTAGTCGAAACTTTCTAACTGCTATGTCATACTCAGGACTCTTTTCGAATCAGCTAATTTCTCCGCAATGAAACAGTCATTTGGCCAAACAGATCATTTGGTCGAAACGGTCATATAGGTCAGTATCATTTGGCCGAATGGGTTCGTAGACCGAAAAAATCGTTTGGCAGAGAGGAGCATTTGGCCAGAAATGTCGTTTGGCTTGGCAAAAGAGACCACTTGGAATAGTGAGAAATGAGGAGCGAGTGTGAGGCCTCTCATTTCTTACTTCGCACTTCACACTTTTCACGGAAAGTTGATTTATTTTAGTAACGAGAATAGAGAAGTAAGAAGTGTGACGTCTCACTTCTCACTCATCATTTCTCACTTCTCACTTTTCACTGCGAAAACGAGGAAGGTCAAAATGAGATGTGAGAAATAAGAAGTGAGAAACATGAGTGAGCAGTGAGACGTCTCACTTCTCACTGCGAAAAGTGAGTAGTAAGTGAGAAGTGAGATTTCTCACTGCGGAAAGTGAGTAGTGCAAAGTGAGACGTGAGATTTCTCACTAACTATTTCTCACTTCTTATTGTGAAAAGTTAGTGGTGCGAAGTGAGGAGTTAGACGTCTAACTGCTTACTTCGCACTATCCAAATTTCACAGTGAGAAGTGAGACAACCAACTTCGCATACCTCGTTTGTCACTTCGCACTGTGAAAAGTGAGTAATGCAAAGTGAAAAGTGAGACATCTCACTTCTCAGAAGTGAGAAATGATGATTGAGAAGAGAGAAGTGAGACGTCAAATGACCTATTCGGCAAAATGCACATTCGGCTGAATAACCTATTGGGCCGAATGACCTGTTCGGCCAAATGACCTACCCCAGCAGCACAATTCAGACAAAATTGGTTGCAGCTTTTTGGACACTCTGTTGGATTACCTGAGCAGCCTTTTTTCACCATCTTTTCATCTTTGTCGCAACCTTAGACACCTTTCCACTCTCTTTCAACTTTTGCATGACAATTGCCCAATATTTCTCAATTGGGCGAAACTGAGGGCAGTTGGGTGGATTGACTTCCTTTTCGAAGAAATCCACTCCGTTATCTCGATACTGTTGCAGCACTTATCTGCTGTAATGACAGCTTCCCAAATCATGCCAAAACTTTACAAGTCCTTTGTGGGCTTTAATGTACGGAAGAATACGAGTTTTAGACACTTCTGCTTGGAAATTTATAGTCTTGTTTGTCATGAAAACCTGGGATTTTGTCCGCAGCAGCAAATACCTTGCCAGATTATTAGTTTTCTTGCGAAATTATCGGCAAAAACTTGCTCAGAACATCACCTCCAGTAGCTTTTGTCCGGGAAGCTGCGATTTTGCGATTTTTCAACTTCACCACGTCGTATTTTCAAACCTGGTGTCCAATAATAATTTTCGATTCGCTGCTTCCATTGCGTATAACTTCCTTCAAACAAAATGAATCGCGACGAAATTTTCAGTACTAAAAGAGGAGACATTTCGCAACAAACTGCTGTCAAAACATTCCAGTTCCGACCACTAGGAGCCCTACAGTAAAATAAATAGTGCGTCCCAATATTAAATGACTCAAGCCTTAAAACTGGTCGCATATGAGTTGCATGATTGCTGCTAGGGTATTCGGTCTAATGACGTACTCGGCCAAATCTAGACCAACATTTGAAAAGGGCGTAACAGTCAACTTTTATTCTATTCAGTTTTTTGTCTACGTATATATAGCTATGTAGACGCGCAATCGGATAGAATATACTTTGGTTGTTACGCCCTTTTCGGCCAAATGACCTATTCGGTATGCGACAACCATCGACATGATATGCCAGCCAATGTGTGATGATAGACGCATTTTTTCCGTACAGTGCTAGGCAAGATGAATGCATATAAGAACCCTGGTGCTAGGGGAAGAAAGATATAAAGATTAAGAGTCGCTGAGGGCATTGCTGACCTTTTGCTGACGTTGTGACTGGAAGTTAGTTAATTGTTGAGGATCTTTCGAGTGTAGCTGTTTATGATTATGTTTGTTGCAGTCATTTACCTCTGGAATTAAGCATCGTCGAGAAAGGTTAAACCAAGTCCAACTGCCAAATGGTCATCCACCGTTTGTTCAGCGACAATAATTATTGCTTAAAGCTGCTGCATTCTCTCGCTTCTTTCAGTGTCCATCTTTCTTGCACATCTAACATGGTCTCAACTGGTAAGGGGTAGTACACTTATTACGTAACCCTAGCAGCACACATATTCCACTTAGGTTACTGCAACTCGTCTGTGACCAGATTTAGTCACAAATAAGTTGCTGTAACTGATTGTGTCTGACTTGTGCTGCTCGGGAAGCACTCTGCCATTTCTTACGCTCCTTATAAATAAAAAATCATTTGTATTGCCAAAGTCTTACATGGGGGCCCTGGGGGATTTAAAAAACCCAGAAAAAATGCTTACGTAATTAGTGTACGGCCCCTAAGCTGACGTTGAACCCGTCCTTCTTCACTTCCTTTGTTGTATGGGCGGATTCTTCTTATTGGCATTACATCCCCACAATGGGACAGAGCCGCCTCACAGCTTAGTGTTCATTAAGCACTTCCACAGTTATTAACTGCGAGGTTTCTAAGCCAAGTTACTATTTTTGCACTCGTATATCATGAGGCTAACACGATAATACTTTTATGCCCAGGGAAGTCGAGACAATTGTCTAGACCGGCACCGGGAATCGAACCCAGCCACCCTCAGCATGGTCTTGCTTTGTAGCCGCGCGTCTTACCGCACGGCTAAGGAGGGCCCCTACCCCAGAGTATGGGCGGATTCTTTCCTTTTATTCTACTGCGACTTTTTCTCCGGATCTACGTGTCGGGTAACATTGCTGGCTGCAGACACTATCGCATTTATATAAGCGCTGAGCGCTCGCAAATCCATCACAGGACACCATCTTTCACGTTCCCCTTCAGTAGGCAGTGTTGAAGTCTCGTTGTCTGTATATCCACAGATACGAGTTAAGTTGTAATAGTTGTTCACAAATAACGCCCATAGAAGAAAAAGGAACCGCCGGCGTTTTAGTTTTCGGGACCCTCGATACACTCAACGAATGGGTAGGAGATAGGAGGATACATTAGTTGCTGCTGGATCGGATGTGGTGTTCTGTGTTCAAACTGCTGCCACGAATTTCCAGAAGAAACGACGGGAGACATGTTTTCAGAGCATGTAGTTGGGAGCTCCTACTCGTCTAGATGGCAAACTATTTGACGAAACCTTTCGGTTTCCGTGAATCGTAGAACAAGAACTTCCATGAACTCAAAATAAAGTATTCCGAGCGATATTATGTTAGGCGGAACTAACCCGGAAGTCTGCGTTCCTAGCCCCTACTAGACAATTGAGTGGGATTTGCGCCAATCAACCTGCTTTGAACAACGGAATCAGCGTACCTTGCATACTTACATCTATGATATTGCTACTTCCCATAAATTATCTTCTCCACTAACTAACTATTCCACACCACGGGTCACGGAGATGCAGAGGGTTCCTCGGTCTCATCGGTCTCAATTGGTGAGCTGTGCATATTTGTTATTTCTCGGCCAATCTCGACTAGCAACTACGATGTGTACAGTCAATCAAGCTAAGCTAAGAAAATGGGGAAGGGTCGTTTGCCATTGCCATTTGGCCGAGTGCCACTATCTTTTTTGCCACTAGGCCGAACAAACCATTAGCTGAAACCATCTGGATGAAGTCATTTGGTGGAGAGGGTCATTTGGCCGAAAGGGACGAAGTGAGACGTCTCACTTCTTGCCGAGAAAAATTAGAAGCGCGAAGTGAGTAATAAAACATCTCACTACTCGCGAAGTGAGTAGTGAGAGTTAAAAAATGAGAAGTGAGAAGTGAGATGTCTCACTTCTTACTCCTTATTTCTCAATTCTCACTGTGAAAAGTGTGTAGTGAGATGTCTCAATACTCACTTCTCATTTCTCACTGCTCACTGTAAAAAGTGAGAAGTGGCAAGTGAGTAATGAGACGTCTCACCATTCACTTCGCGCTCTTCACTTTTTACAGTGAGAAGTGAAACATGAGTGGTGAAAAGTTTGACGTCTCACTCCTCACTTCTCACGTTTCAAATTACATGTTCGGTCAAATGTCCTAATCGGCCAAATATCCTATTCGACCAAATGTCCTATTCGACCAAATGTCCTATTCGACCAAATGTCCTATTCGCTAAATGTCCCATTCGGCCAAATGACCCTTTCGGCCGAATGATCCTTACGGATGAATGACCCTTACGGTCAAATGACCCTTTCGGCCAAATAACCCTTTCGTCCGAAGGACCCTTTCGGTCTAATGGTCCTTTCGGCCAAATGGTATATTCGGCCAAACAACTTTCGATCTACTGACCTTCGGCCAAATGGCATTCGGCCAAACGGCCCTTCTCCTCAGATTAATTGGATCAAATAGAAAATGTCGAGTTCGACTAAATGTTCTATTTGGCCAAATGTCCTATTCGGCCAAATGACCTAAACTGCCAAATGACTTATTCCACCAAATGACCAATTCGATTGTATAACATTTCGTCGAAAACTTGTTCACGGAATTCATTTTCGCGGTTGAACATTTCGCATTTGGCGGTTTGCAACTTTGCTTTGTACGGGACCAACGCTACCATTCAAAGAAGGCATTATCAACTACTTTCGTCTTATCTTAAAATTCTCGGGTCGCGCTCGGGTTTGATAAAAAAAATATTCCGGTTGCGGGTCATGTTCGGGTTTGAAGGAAAATTATAAATCGGGTTCGGGTCAGGTTCGGGTTTGCAGGATGTGAAACCTGACCATCTTTAGGGTAAACGCATCCATTTAAAGCAGGCATAATCTTTTCCCTTTGCTTTATACCGGAAAGATGCGTTAGTTCATAGAAGAGACTACATCCTTTCTTTTTTTATACCGAGCAAACATGTCCATTTCAAAAAGCATTGTTCTCTCACTTTGTGTTATACAGACCGGATGCGGTCATTCAAAGAGGCATTACCTTCTTTCATTATTTAAATCACAATCCAAAAAAAATGTAGCCTGGATTACATGTAAATAAGCAGAAATTGGTAAATATTTCAATGATAATTATTTTAACTGAATTCCGTCAAATGTCAATCCGCTGAATGATTTTCGGCGAAAAGGTACACTCCGCGAAATGTCTTTCGGAAAAAGTTGCATTCCGCGGTATGTCGAACCGCGGGAAAAAATCCGCGAAATGTTTTTCGACGGAATAGTATACAACCGATCAATTCGGCCAAATAACCTGTTTAACGGAATTTCGCGGAATTTCGAAACAAATTTAAACTCAAACTATACTTTATATTATAAAAAATTTTGGCTGTGCCGCTGAACTAAACCATAAAACTATTTTCAAAACTTTAGTTATACATTTTTTTCTATTAACGCTCACTTCTTTTTCTTCAATGGTTCTACATCCCAACTGGAACTTGATCTGCTTTTCAACTAAGTATTCTATTAGTACTTCCTCAGTTATTAATAGAAAACTTTTCTATGTCCACCATTGCATGAGTAGGTATCTTTTTTTTCTTCCTAAGCAATGGAGGGGGAATCTGCTCAGCATACATCCTGGGTTGGTTGGTCCAGAGAGTGCGGGGCTAGGGACCATCAGCAAACGAGAGAGGCAGGACTACATCCCCGACCCGCTAAACCGTTTCCATTACCGCCAAGCCCATCGTCCCTTCGGTACAACCAGAAAGTAATGCTTTAAAGGGAGCCAGTGCACATCGCACCCTCGAGGTTGGCTGCATGTACTTGCAGCACTAAACATCGTGACTCGCTTTTTTAAAAGAAGACCATGTTATCGTGCAAGCGCATTGCCGGTTTTCCAGGTGGCCTTACCACGCCCTGTGTCCTCGGAAGGTGGGAAGGATCGACTTCACGCCTGCTTCCCTCTGCACGGCTGGTATCAAGAAAGATGATGCCGCGTGCACCCCAAATTGACCTCTCTCGATAGGGCCTATTCGCCAGCACACAGAGGGACTTGCCGACGCGGTGCCTACGCCTGCCCCAGCCTTGACGAGGACCCCTTTCCGTCCTCGGGCTCGGAACCCGCCCGGTTGACCGACGCCGCGAAAGCGACGGTACCATGTTGTTCTTCACGCGGCCACTTGTTCGATAAAAGGATCGAGTTCGACCACAGGGCACCGGTATGACCCATGAAGCCGACTCCGATCCCTTGGACCACCTCTTATTTGCGCCTGAACTAGCCATTCCTCGAGTCCACGCGCCACCTCCTGTGTAGCTCCGAGACGATTTGGACAATAGCCGATAAAACGGCGTTCCAGCCAACTTCATCTTTACACATCCTCCGGACTAGGTTGTCCATCTATCCTTAGTGGAACTGTCCCACTCACCTCACCTTGACCATTGAGGCCAACCAGACAGTCATATAATTTTTCATATAATTTTCGGCTGATTTATTAGGAGCTGATTTGTGTATTTTTGGGTTTTTTGATCGAATCGCATCAGCCGAAACCTATATAAAAGTTCATTTAATCATCATACAATGTTCTGTGAAATTGTTCTGTAGCATACCAACTGCCGTTTTTGCAATTCTGAGGTCAATCGAGCAATCAGAACCAATTTCCAGATCGAATGAGTGACGGAGGTGTATTTTCCTATACATTTTGGCTGAAATCCCCATACAAACTTCAAATCAAATGCGCCAGCTTATGCAACAAGCGATTGAGCTGAAATTTTCAGAGATTGATTTTCTCACCCAAAGACACAATCCTGGACACAAGCCCCGTGGAATTAGACAACTTTTTGTTTCCTGGGCCAGTCTAATAAACACTCTATGTCTTCATCGATAACGATGTCAATAGGCATCATACCGGTGATGACGCAAAGTGCATCGTGCGACACGGTACGGTACGCGCTCTCAAATCTTAGGCACATGAGCCTATACGTACTTTCTAACTTAGTTCTTTAGCAGTTAATACGCAGGGCCGTGGCCCAAGCTGGCCCCCATACCTCAGTATGGACAGAGCGACACTAGCCAGAAGCTTGCGCTTGCTGTCATAAACCGCAGAGCTATTGGACATCATCCGGGACAATGCCACTATAGCTGTGGAGGCACGCTTGCAGGCGTAATTAACGTGGCTACCAAAGGTGAGCTTATCGTCGATCTTTATCCCCAAGAGTTTGATAGAGCGTTCAGAGCTGACCGCGCAGTTGCCTGCCCTTATCACCGCTCGTTGCTCCGACTTTCAGTTGTTAACAACAACCACCTCAGTCTTGTGGTGAGCCAGTTCTAACTTCCTGGAACTCATCCACTCCTCTTGGTCTATATGCCTCGCATATTGGTCTATATGCCGATGGATCCCCTGGTGGTTTTCCGCTTCTGGCAATAGGACCAAGCTCTGCCTTTTCCATGCTGCAGGGAAGACTCCCACGTCCAGGAATCTGAACATCTCGGGAGCCTCAGCGATGGCCGCTTTGATGGCCAAGTTCGGAATACCATCCGATCCTGGCGCCTCACCTACACTAAGGGACTGTGCAATCCCTGCAAGTTCCGCCACAGTTACTCTTCCCTCGTCGGCCACCCTGACCCCTGGCAGCTCCACAAAGTTAGGCCAGGGACTTGGGTCATGACGTGGGAAAAGCCCCGCGATGATCCTCTCAGCATCTCTGGAGACCGCTCTGTAGAGGCCATCGCCCCACGTGTCTTGGCCATTACGACCCTATAGGCGTCACCCCATGGATTCGCGTTGGTACTTTGGCAGAGGCCCTCGAAGCAGGTTTTTTGCTCGCCGTTCAGACCGAGAGTATTGTGCTCGCGGCGGAGCGCTTTTTAAACACCTCGTTGTCGAAGTACGATGTCTTCCACATACGAGGGCTAGGCCTCGCCCCTTCTTCCGTCCGCTGAATGCTGGTCGTATAGTAGATACTGTAGCGAACCCCCAGGTGGTCGCTGTGAGTGTAGCCATCATCTACCCTCCAGTTCGAACTACTCGTTTGACCAGGGCTCCAGAACGTAACGAATGTATCTTGTGTGGCAAGACATCTTTGACCAGACCGAGAATCGAGCTCGCCATCTCCGGATTGGCAATCCTACGCCTTTGCTTGTATAGCTATTTGAGATGCTTACTACATATCCCCGTTCTGAGCCGACAAATACGTATTTAGTTTTCTTCTACAAAGCATCCTCAGTGTTTTGTTAGAAATATCTAACAGAAAACGAAAAGTATCTTTAACTATTCTTCCTATTTGTGTAAATGTAACCAGATATGAATCAGTTCACTATAACTTTGTCAAAGATGGAAAGTCGTGTTGTGGATTCCAATGGCCCTTTTGAAGTCCGAAGCAAGTGAATAACTTTTTTTTTTATCCAGAGTAGATTACACCCAGTTCTTTTTATACACGGTTGGTTTTTACTCGATTACGACCTTTAGCGTTAATGAAACTATGAGTTTACCCTATGAAAAAAATCACAAAAAATTAAAGAAAATTCAGGTAAAATTAGGTTTTTAACGAAATTTTAAACGAAAAATCAATATAAAACTGAACTGATTGATCATTGATGCTGGGGTATTGCCTTATTGGCAATGGTATATAAACGGGAATGAGGCGATTTACCACATACTACAGGGGCCCTCCTTAGCCTTGCGGTAAGACGCGCGGCTACAAAGCAAGACCATGCTGAGGGTGGCTGGGTTCGATT
Source organism: Armigeres subalbatus (assembly GCF_024139115.2). Taxonomy (NCBI): domain Eukaryota; kingdom Metazoa; phylum Arthropoda; class Insecta; order Diptera; family Culicidae; genus Armigeres; species Armigeres subalbatus. The sequence continues at coordinate 334,781,363 of NC_085140.1, forward strand.
CCCAATGCCGGTCTAGACAATTTTCGGATTGGAAATTGTCACGACTTCCCTGGACATAAAAGTATCATCGTGCTAGCCTCATGATATACGAATGCAAAAATGGTAACCTGGCTTAGAAACCTTGCAGTTAATAACTGTGGAAGTGCTCAATGAACACTAAGCTGCGAGGCGGCTCTGTCCCATTGTGGGGATGTAATGCCAATAAGAAGAAGAAGAAGTACTACTTCTCTTATTATAACTCTATTTATCGCAAAACAGTTATTTGACTTTGAAAAGTGAAATCGAAATTCCGTACATAATATAAAACCAATTTAATAAAAATTCCGCGGAAAAGAATTAAAATTTCGTTTCGTTTCGAAAAATTCCGAATTAAATGGACCCTGATTTCGTATCGTTTCGAAGATTCGAAAGTAAATCTATATTTCGTTTCGTTTCGTTTCGAATCAACATAGACATCTTAAATTTCGTTTCGTTTCGTTTCGTTAGGAAAAAGTGTGTTATCGCATACCCTTACCTATTTTGACAAATGTGCTATTACGCCAAATGTCCTATTCAACCAAATGTCCTATTCGGAGTTTGAAAAAAGTTAAATAAACTAACCGAAAGGTCGGGTATAGGGCAAAAAAAGTATTTACTACTTATTAGTACTGTCAAAAGAATTAAGCCCTAATAGTACAACTTATGTAAAAGTTTAGGCGAATTGTCCGAAAATTTAATGAAGGTTTTCTCAGCAATTCAATAATATTTCCTTGGAATTTCGCACTCAAATTTCCCATAAAAATTAAGTCTGATTTCTAGTAGAAATTCTGTCAAATTTCTTGTGCAAATTCAATTGAAATTCCTGTGGATATTAATTGAATTTTTCGTAGAAATTTAGTCGAGTAATTTTTGTAAATGTAGTCAATTAAGTCCCATTTTTCGCAGAAAGTCGATCAAACTTCTCGTTGAAATTAATTCGGAATCCTTTTGGAGATTCAATTTAACTTCTTGTGAAAATCAGCTCGAGTGTCTCACAAATGCCCATTTTGAAAATTTCTTCGAAAGAGAAGCTTAAGAAAAATCTATTTGACGTCAATCAAATCGGATCTACTGGTTCAATCAGAGATTTTAGAATAGACGTAGTGTACCTCCACTAATTTTTAGTGGAATTTAGCTAATTGAACAAAAAGTCACGTTCTCCCATTCTCGGACATAAGTCATTAACACATTAACCCAAACGCAGCTGTGACAGTGAGGTGTTGCTTCTGATAACCCACCTACGAGCGGACCCGGCTTAACTCAGACATGATACGGAGAACTGCAAAGCGCATCAAACTATGACGCGAAGTTCCATTTTGCGCTTGAAATAGTCACAACAATAAAGTAAGTAAACACTACCCATTCACGTCGGCTAAGCGCTCGGTTCGCCGGCTGTCGAGATAAAGAACCGGGGACGAACTCAAGTGTTTCTACTCGTCTGTCGGCTCTTGTGCTGCAGAAGCGCGGTGCAGTTCTTCCCCCGTGGAAGATAAGCGGCTGGCGAGCTCGATTGGAGCCTGGCACGCAACCGACTCGACCTCATGATCGCGCTGTAAATCAGAAAGACTGCGCACGTCTTCTCACCCCTTCCTACTTTGGGCACCGATATCCATACCCCGAGTCTGGCGGAGGTTTCATCGCGAAACAGTGGCAAGTGGGTTCTTGTTTCGATCGCGCAATGTATCAACACCAAATTTTGTTTGTGAACTTTTGTGTTTTCCCAGGCTGAAATTGCGCTTCAAATATCTGAACCAAATGTTGAGTTCATAATGATCTGCACGTATGCCGGCTGATTATTTGAGGCCACCGCAGCATCGGTGCCGAGCTCAGTGATTGATATCGCACCGTTTTTGCGTGAGATAATGTTGAAGTTATGTAGGTAATGAATTGAGGGAGTAGGAAGCTTGTTTTTGGGTTTTGCGAGCATGATCATTGCAGAGTAATGGCTTCAATGGTTGAAAATAAGGATTGCATCGTTTGTAGGTTTTTTAAGATCACGACATCGCAGACCTTTCTGTGTCAGCAATAAAAATTGCAAAACATTGTAAATGTGCAAAATGCACGAGAGAAAGCTGTGACAATTGACACAGTTGAGTATATTTTTTGTTGTAGAATACGTTGGCTTGTATGAAAGAAGATAAGAATGGTAAACATCGAGTTTAAATAATGTTAGTGAGTCACTTGACCAAAGATATTGTGAAGTGTCACAAATAGGCACTATTTGAGGACGGGTGATGTAAGCGTGGTAAGGCTCTCAGACTTATGCAATTGCGCATCATATTACCTAATTGCGTCTATAGACAAGATATTTAAAACCCAATGAAACTTGATGAATATGATGGAATTCACATGAAATATTACCTCTGTGGCTCTCTCTCACGAAGAGAGAATCAGAATTCAACAAAAACTCTGTAGGTAAGTGTACACAAAGCCTGATCCATTGCTCAACATCAGAAATGATGCAGTATGCCAGATGGCCATGAGTTCTTAAAGGTCTAACAATATTTAAAACTTAAAGGAGTGAAATAAAAAACTCAATGCGCCAAACAAGACAACGGGCTGTTTACTGTCAGATAGAAATAAGGCCTAAAACTATGGACAAGCAAAAAAAAAAAAAAATTGGAAGTACTAAAGTGGCAGTATTAAGAGAGCACAACCATCGATTCCACTTTTCAGATTTTTTCGAAACTCAGCATGTTTTCATTTCGTCAATTGAATAAGCGCTATTCTCCTGTTTCGCAGACAAGCCAGTTGATGCTGGAACTGGTCTTGGACGCCTTTAGCGGCACGAGCTTGTTTTTTATCTATGGAGTTCTTTTTATATAGTGAATAAACGTTCATTTCACCCTAGGCAGGCTTTCCAACATGCAAGTCCTTCAAATACCTGACCTTAGCCTTTACTATCCGAAAACGTTATCCATTATTTTAAAAGACATTTTATATAACTTTACATCGTTAACGGTGTGGACTAAAACAACTGATCAGAGGTTAAGTTTCAAATTAATTTTACAACCCTGCCAATCAGTTTGAATAAAACACCCAACCCATCACTGATGCACTCATGCATATTCCAATCGTAAAATTATTCCGGGAAAATTGCCATTCTATCCGATTCCCCATAACATCATCATCTGTGTGCGCCTGAGAAACCCAGAATGTTTGAAAAGCTGGCTAACAAATTGCAATCCCCTCGAGAACAAAACACCCATTGGTAGCGGCATACGATTGGTTGATTCATCAAATTACGGTGGGCACCGGAAACGATCGAGTAGGGTGCTCTGCTGGCAAAATTAGACAAAAAACCTGACACCAACCAAACGGAGTCACTCAAGTTCATTGTCATCAAGATGAATCATTCACCACCGGAGCGATCTATTCGAAGTTGCCGCCCAAACCACCGAGCCCTAAATTCACCATCCACTGACTGTGTAGGAAATAGTGAAACAAAATAATTATGCAAATCAGATGACTGATGAAAGCAAACTTATATTTCTCGCCAATCTTCCAGCGCAGCCGTCTTCGGACCGTTAGTTTACTTCCTCGCGCCGTCGCGCCGCAGCTTAGCGTGAAGAAATTCCAGTTTAAACTGCGCATCGTCGTTAACCGGTTTCGCCCCATAGATCACATGCAGCAGTGCGCACAGGCACAGTAATAGTCGACCCGCGCCTCCAGCCAGCCAGCCAGCCATCCAGCTCCTAGAATTGCGCGCAGATTTGCTTGGGGGAAGGGCGCGTTTATCACCGGAGACGCCACCACTGCGACACGAGTGAATCTCATTTGCGCTGCTTATTGCCCCGAACGCCGCATAATCGTTAACCTTTCTGCGGTGTTTAAAAAAGGGAAAAGGGTACGGATGGGGACTGGCTTCGAAACTGGTTCTAATACAGATTAGAGTGAACAATATTTAGGAAGACTTTACAGGTTCCCCAACGTACCCCCAACTGCCCAACGTACGGCCCACGGGCCGGATGCGGCCCTTGGCACCATTTTGTGGCCCGCGGCGTGTAAGCGGAAGCATTCCCGCTGCTTTCCGGATGTTTTCCCCTGTAATTTGTAAACAAAATCTTCCGGATGCATTTTTCGCTGATTCTCGCAGCCCAGAACATACGTATAGGAGATCCTGCAGAGGGTAATCCTGTAGCGGACATTTTTTTTTATCTGCAGGGGCGCAGAAAAAGTTAGAGCTATAGGAGGGCGGATGTCCTGCAGAGGACATATTTCTTATTCTACGGGGGCGCAAAAAAAGTTCAAATAATACGTTGTAAGGGGGCGAAAATCCCGTAGAAGACATATTTCAAAATCTAAGAGGGTGCAAAAAAGTTAGAGAAATATGTCTAGGAGGGCGAAGATCCTGCAAAAAAGGCGCAAAAAGGGCGCAAAAAAGTTAGAATAATACCTTCTAGTGCAGGCCTGCCCAACCTTTTCAAGCAACGGGCCAATTTTCAAAATGGCCACTTGCATGCGGGCCAGACAATATTCGGTACATTTTTTATACATTTATACACAATAACCAAAATAAAATATATTTTTTCCCGAATGGCATTTAGTTTTACAGAATGGTTAAAATTGTTTAAAAGAAAAACTAAGCATGAATTAAATCTTGTTTGAACAATTTTTTATGTGTGCTTATTTTATTTCTCTTTTTATATGGGATTGTTGGCTTCTTTCCAATACTCGACGCATATTGATTTCGCAATCGTTGATCGATTTTTGCAAGCGAGATAATGAAGATCAACAATTACTTTTTTACTGCTTTCATTCTTGATAAGAGTTGTTCACACAGATATGATTTCTGGAGAGAGAAAATATCTTACGAAAGATATGTCTTTCTGAAATTTAGATTTGAGCACGTTGCTGCATTGGAGGTCAATTATTTCCATTTGAAACATTCTAAGTACGTTATTCAAACCAGTGAACGGTGTTGAGGAACTGTGTTCTCAAAAATAAGCGAATAGGTTTGAAAATTTCTGTTCGTAGGTTTCGACTGTTTTCTACCGGAATTTGAGAAATGTATCCGTTTTCGACAATCAATTGTGCCAAATTGTTTCAATTTTATTTCAATAGTTTGCATGTTGGATAATAAAGGTTCGATGTGTTGATCCTTGATTTGCAGCTTTATGTTCATGTTATTGAGATGATTGGTGGCATCTACTATAAATCTCAGTAATTCATTCATCCAGGATCATGCAGCTTGGGCATTGGATTTGCTTTATCTTGTAAAAATGGTGTAATTTCCTTTCGAAGAGAATAAAATCTCTCAAGCAAGGTACCACGGGATAGCCAACGAACTTCACAATAACACAACAAATCACTTCCATTTCCCTCAACATAATTTGGAATTAGTGGTGGTTAAGTTTCCTCGCATAGGTAAAAGTTTTTTTTTTTTTTTTTTTAACTAATTTTATTTGCTAATTATCTGATACATGCATTCATCTCTTAGACTAGGTGTTCCGTGTTTTCTTAACACTATCATCCTTATTTGATATGTTACATTTTTATTTATTATTAATACATTTCAATTGCCTCTGGCAGTTAGACTTTTTCCTCTGGTTGAATTGAACCATGTAGGAATTACAATGTTTTCAACTTAAACTAAAATTAACCTAGTTTATACTAAGGGTACAAGGAGTTAATCGTTGCAATATAAGATTGCAACGAATTTTGTCTAAAATTGTTGCAATGTCTCAATATTAGAAATTCTATGAAGTTCATTGGTACTATACCACGGAGGCAACTTCAGAATCATTTTCAAAATTTTATTTTGAATCCTCTGGAGTGCCTTCTTTCTGGTATTGCAGCAACTAGCCCATATTGGCACAGCATACAACATGGCAGGTCTAAAAATTTGTTTGTAAATCAAAAGTTTGTTCTTAAGACAAAGTTTTGATTTTCTGTTTATAAGTGGATATAGGCACTTAATATATTTGTTACATTTGGCTTGAAGGCCTTCAATGTGATTTTTAAAAGTTAATTTTTGATCTAGCAGAAGTCCTAAATATTTAGCTTCGCTAGACCAATTAATTGGAAGCCCATTCATAGTGACAATATGTCTGCTAGAAGGTTTCAAATAAGAAGCTCTCGGCTTATGTGGGAAAATTATAAGCTGAGTTTTGGAAGCATTCGGGGAAATTTTCCATTTTTGCAAGTAAGTGGAGAAAATATCCAAACTTTTTTGCAATCTACTACTGACACGAAGGCTTCGCCCTTTGGCTGAAAGGCCCGTGTCATCTGCAAACAAAGATTTTTGACACCCTGGTGGTAAATCAGGTAAGTCAGAAGTAAAAATGTTATACAATATGGGCCCCAGTATGCTGCCTTGGGGGACACCAGCCCTTACAGGTAATCTATCAGATTTAGTATTCTGATAGTTTACCTGCAGCGAGCGATCTGATAAATAATTTTGGATCAGTTTAATGATGTACAGAGGAAAATTAAAATTCATCAATTTTACAATCAAACCTTCATGCCAAACACTGTCAAATGCTTTCTCTATATCAAGAAGAGCAACTCCAGTCGAATATCCTTCAGATTTGTTGAGCCGAATTAAGTTCGTAACTCTTAATAACTGATGAGTGGTTGAATGCCCATGGCGAAAACCAAATTGCTCATCAGCAAAATAGAATTGTCATTAATATGAACCATCATTCTATTTAAAATAATCTTTTCAAACAGTTTGCTTATTGAAGAAAGCAAACTGATTGGGCGATAACTAGAAGCCTCAGCTGGATTTTTGTCCGGCTTTAAAATTGGAACAACTTTGGAGTTTTTCCATTTATCTGGGAAGTATGCCAATCGAAAACATTTGTTGAATGAATTAACCAAAAAGGATAAAGAGCTCTCAGGAAGTTTTTGATAAGTATGTAGAAAATACCATCATCACCCGGGGCTTTCATATTTTTAAATTTTCTAGTAATAGATCGTACTTCATCCAAATTAGTTCCCAACGAAGGGTCAAAAACATTCTGTTGATTGAGAATGTCTTCGAAGCTCCGTGTAACCTGATCCTCAATTGGACTAGTGAGACCTAGACTAAAATTATGGGCACTCTCGAACTGCTGAGCAAGTTTTTGAGCCTTTTCGCCATTTGTTAATAAAATTTTATTTCCCTCTTTAAGCGCTGGAATTGGCTTTTGAGGTTTTTTAAGAATTTTTGTTAATTTCCAAAAGGGTTTCGAACTGGGATCCAACTTGGAGACATTATTCTCAAAGTTGGTATTTCTCAGAATAGCGAAACGTTTTTAATTTCATTTTGCAAATCTCGCCAAATAACTTTCAACGCGGGATCGCGAGTTCTTTGGTATTGCCTTCTTCTCACATTTTTAAGACGGATCAGTAGCTGAAGATCGTCGTCAATAATAATGGAGTTGAATTTAACTTCACATTTCGGAATTGCAATGCCTCTGGCTTCGACAATTAAATTTGTCAAAGATACGAGAGCATTATCAATATCACTTTTGGTATCGAGAGGAATATCAACATCAAAATTCCTATCGATATACGTTTTATATAAATCCCAATCAGCTCTATGATAATTAAAAGTAGAACTGATTGGATTATAAATGGCTTCTTGTGAGATTTCAAATGTCACAGGAAGGTGATCAGAGTCAAAGTCAGCATGAGTTACCAATTGGCCACACAGCTGACTTGAATCCGTTAAAACTAAATCAATTGTAGAAGGATTTCGACTGGAAGAAAAACAAGTTGGTCCATTGGGATATTGAATAGTATAATATCCCGCAGAACAATCTTCAAATAAAATTTTACCATTGGAATTGCTTTGAGCATTATTCCATGAACGGTGTTTGGCATTGAAGTCACCAATTACGAAGAATTTTGATTTGTTGCGAGTCAGAATTTGAAGATCAGCTTTCAATAAATTCTTTTGCTGCCCATTGCATTGAAAAGGCAAGTAGGCTGCAATGAAGGAAAATTGTCCAAAATTTGTTTCAACAGAAACTCCCAAGGTTTCAAAAACTTTGGTTTCAAACGAAGAAAATAATTTATGTTTGATACGTCTATTAATGACAATGGCGACCCCACCACAGGCGCTGTCAAGACGATCATTTCTGTAGATAAAATAGTTTGGATCTCTTTTAATGGAGAGTCCTGGTTTTAAATAGGTTTCAGTTATAATGGCAATATGCACATTATGAACTGAAAGGAAGTTGAATAATTCATCTTCCTTACCCTTTAGAGAGCGGGCATTCCAATTTAGAACTTTCACACAATTATTTGGATCCATTGAAACGGAGTCCGATAACAATTTTTTGTGTGTACTTTATACCAACCTGAACAGCTTCAGGAATGGTATTTGCTTTGAACATTGCATCAATCATGTGATGCAATTGTTCAGTTAAAAATCAAAATCAGGAAGCAGTCATGCTACCTGAATCGGCAACATGACCGTTATTTTCCGTTGGGACATGGGTATAAACCTCATTTTGAGAAGAGAAATTTTGTCTACCAGCAGCGATGTTTGCATACGTAGGTACATTGGAAAAATTGGAATTTACTGAAGTGCTTGCTACCCGTTGACGAGCGGCAAAATTTGTTTGTGAATTGTGGTGGGTATGAATTGCTCGACCGGTAACTGGTTTCGAAATTTGAGCGTTTGAAAAATTTCTACCCGTCGAATCTGGGATCCGATTGAATTTCCGTCATCAATTTTGCACGAGAATTCAAAACCTTTTTGCGTGAAGGGCATTCCCAGAAATTGGATTTATGATTGCCCCCACAGTTTGCGCACTTAAATTTATTGGAATCTTCTCTCACAGGACATGCGTCCTTGGCGTGAGAGGTTCCACCACAAATCATGCATTTAGCATCCATGTAACAATGTTTGGTTCCATGACCCCACTTTTGGCACTTACGGCACTGGGTAGGGTTTTGGAAATTTCCCCCAGGCCTGCGGAAATGTTCCCATGTAACACGGACATGGGACATAATACAGGCCTTTTCCAAACTTTTCATATTATTTAGTTCACTTTTGTTAAAATGAACTAAATAAAATTCTTGAGAAATTGCCCCTCTGGGAAGTACCAGAATGGGATTTCTTTTTCATCTTAATTACTTGGACTGGTGAAAATCCAAGTAATTGAGAAATTTCAATTTTAATCTCATCCAGTGATTTATCATCACTGGGGAGACCTTTCAAGACGACTTTGAACAATCGCTCAGTTTTGTCGTCGTATGTGAAGAATTTATGGCGCTTCTCAGTTAAATAGTGAAGAAGACGTTTGCGATCGTCAAAGGATCCCGGCAAAACGCGGCAGTCACCTTTCCTTGCAATCTGAAATGAAACCTTGATCCCCTGAAGGTTACTCAAAATCTCATTCCGGAAGCCAGAAAACTCGGCAACAGATACCACAATTGGCGGAATCCTTTGCTTTTTCGCATGAATCGAATCACCTGGGCTAGAGGTAGATTCGATTTGCTCAATTTCATCATTAATCAAATCGAACTGATTGCTCAGTTCGATTGGAGAAGAATTATTTCCGATATTAGAGTTAGAACGAATATCTGAATTCTCCAGCTTCCTTCTATTTTTTCCGCGCTTGGGCAGGACGGTCTTGAAACCTTGTTTCTTTGAAGGAAGTGGAGAATTCAGAGACTCCCCCTTCCTCTTGTTTTTGTTAATACTCATTGCTGAGCGTGGAGACGTGACCTTCTAAGAGGTTTTTCCCAAAACGGTGTCCCTGTTGGATTACCACCGCTTGTCGGAATTTTACTTCCGCAAACGGGTCCAACGTAAAACGAAGGCACGGGTCCTTGCAAAGATCGTAACGGGATCAGTGGGTACAAATAGCGCTAAGAAGCACCGTTGAAATTAAAATAGCTTCGGTTAGTATTAAAAACTTCCTTCCGCAAAGAGAGAAAGAACCGCACAGCACGAAAGCACGATGCGGTCTGTGCATAGGTAAAGTTGATTTTTCTAATAACTAGCGTCGCTGCATCACGAATATTGATAGTTTTTGCACATATAAATTTTTTGGTAAAAAATGCAATGTGCAAAGATTTATCACAGAATAACTTTTGTTTCTTAATAACAATCGTATAACAAAAAAAAACAAATTGCTTTAATTTTCAAGTGTCACAACGCCTGTGTTCTTTCCCGTCATCGCCGGTGCCTCATATGTGTTTAGGCCTTAAGTTTTCCAAGAAAAGTTGAAGCTCCTTCATACGGGTTTTAACAGCTTTCCTCAGGTATATACCTGAAGTAGTTGTTACCTTTATTAAGATCAAAACTGCTAATTCCTTTGTAATCTAAAGATGATTCTCTGTCTTGGAAAGCTCTCATCAGTTTTGTTAAAATCTCATTAACAGCAAAACTGGCCCAGATTTAATTCTTATAATTAGTAATAACCTACAGAAGGAGCTTTTCGAGTCAGATATAAAGGCTTTCGGGCCGCATATGAAGTATTTTTTCTTACACGCCGCGGGCCACAAAAAATGGAGCCAAGGGCCGCATCCGGCCCGCGGGCCGTACGTTGGGCAGCCCTGTTCTAGGGGGTGGGAATCCCAACGAGGAGTTTTTTTTTAATCTAAGGAGGCGCAAATCCTGGAGGCGGAGATCCTGCAGAGGACATATTTCTAAATCCACGGGGGTTCAAAAGTTCGAATAACACGTTATAGGGCAGCGGAAACCCCATAGAGGACATATTTCTAAATCTGGAGGGGCGCAAAACAGTTAGAACAATACGTAAAGGAGGGCGGAGATCCTGCAGAAGACATCTAAAAGTTCGAATAATACGTTCTAGGGGCGGAAATCCCGATGCGAACATTTTTTTTAAATCTACAGGGGCGCAATAAAAGTTAGAGGATTGGCGATTCGGGCGGAGATCCTGCAGAGGACATATTTCTAAATCTACAGAGGCGCAAACAGTTCGAATAATACGTTTTAGGGGAGCGGAAATCCCGTAGGGGACATATTTTTAAATCTAAGGGGGCGCAAACAAGTTAGAAGAATACGTATAGGAGGGCGGAGATCCTACAGAGGACATATTTCAAAATCTACGGGTGTGCAGAATAGAGGAATTCGTATAGGAGGGCGGAGATCCTACAGAGGACATATTTCTTAATCCACGGGGCGCAAAAAAGTTTGAATAATACGTTCTAGGGGAGCGGAAATCCCGTAAAGGACATATTTTCAAATTTAAGGGGGCGCAAAAAAGATAGAGTAATACGTATAAATAGGAGGGCGGAGATAGGATCATAATAGAGGACATATTTTGAAATCTAAGGGTGCGCAAAACAATTAAAAGAATATGTATAGGAGAGCGGAGATAAATAAATAAAATAAATAAATAAATTCTGCGGGGGCGCAAAAAAGGTCAAATAATACGTTCTTGGGGGCGGGAATCCCATAGAGTACTTTTTTTTTAATCTGAGGAGGCGCAAATCAGTTAGAGGGATACGGGGGCGCTAAAAAAGTTTGAATAATACGTTATAGGGGTCGGAAATCCCGAATGGACTTTTTTTTTAATCTACAGGGGCGTAAAAAAAAGTTAGAAAAATACGTATAGGAGGGCGGAGATCCTACAGAGGACATATTTTCAAATCCACAGGGGCGCAAAAAAGTACGAATAATACGTTATAGGGGAGCGGAAAGCCCGCAGAGGACATATTTTCAAATCTACAAGGGTACAAAAACATGGCTCTTGAGCCTCTTCCTATCATGTACTTCGTCTTCGACGTGTTGATGACTATTCCAATCCGTTTAGCTTCGCTTTGCAGTCTGATGTAGGCTTCCTCCATCTTCCCAATGTTACGTGCCATGATATCAATGTCGTCGGCGAAACCAAATAACTGGACGGACTTCGTAAAAATCGTACCACTCGTGTCAATCCCTGCCCTTCGTATTACTCCCTCCAAAGCAATGTTGAATAGCAGACACGAAAGACCATCACCTTGCCGTAACCCTCTGCGCGTTTCGAAGGGACTCGAGAATGCCCCTGAAACTCGAACTACGCACATCACCCGATCCATCGTCGCCTTGATCAACCGTATCAGTTTATCCGGAAATCCGTTTTCGTGCATTAGCTGCCATAGCTGGTCCCGATCGATTGTATCATATGGGGCTTTGAAGTCGATAAATAGATGATGTATGGGCACATTGTATTCGCTGCATTTCTGCAATACCTGACGTACAACGAACATCTGGTCTGTGGTACAGCGTGAACCCATAAATCCCGCCTGGTACTGTCCCACGAACTCTCTTGCAATTGGTGTTAGTCGGCGGCATAAAATTTGTGAGAATACCTTGTAGGCGCTCAGCAATGTGATTGTGCGGTAGTTGCTACAATACAGCTTATCGCCCTTTTTGTGGAGTGCACACACTACACCTTCCATCCACTCCTGCGGCAGAACCACATCCTCTCAAACCTTGGTAATTACCTAGTGCAGCGCTCTACCCAATGCCTCACCACCGTGTTTAAACAGCTCTCCTATTAGTTGGTCAACCCCAGGGCTTTGCTATTTTTCAGCCTGATGATCTTCTACTGGATTTCCTGGAGATCCAGAGCAGGAAGACGCATGTCCTGCGCACGTGCTCTTAAGTTCATTACCATACCGCCACCGTTGTCTGCCACATCGCCATTCAGGTGCTCTTCGTAGTGCTGCCGCCACCTTTGGATCACCTCACGCTCGGTCGTAACAAGGTTCCCGTTTATGTCCTTGCACATATCGGGCTGTAGCACGTGGCCCTTACGTGAACGGTTCAACGTTATTAGCGTTATTAGCGTGGTACAGTTCCTCCGTCTCTTCACGGTCTCGATCTTCCTGCTGGCGCTTTTTCCTCCGGAAAATCGAGTTTTGTCTGTTCCGCGCCCGTTTGTATCGTGCCTCGTTCGCCCTCGTGCGGTGTTGCAGCAATCTCGTCCATGCTGCATTGTTCTCCTCAACTAACTGCTCACATTCGCCGTCATACCAGTCGTTTCTCTGATCCGGAGCCACCGTGCCTAGTGCAGCGGTTGCGGTACTTCCAATGGCGGATTGAATATCTCTCCAGCCATCTTCAAGAGATGCTGCGCCTAGCTGCTCTTCCGTTGGGAGTGCCACTTCCAGCTGCTGCGCGTATTCTTGGGCTAGTCTACCGTCTTGCAGCCGCCCAATGTTTAGCCGCGGCGGACGACTCCGACGCGTGTTGATCACCGTCGAGAGTTTTGAGCGCAGACATACTGCAACGAGGTAGTGGTCGGATTCAATATTCGCACTGCGGTAAGTGATTTCCATGTGGCCTTGTGGATATTCTTGCGGGGGAAGAAAGTGCTTCGGACTACCATTCCGCGGGAGGCTGCAAAGTTTATGCATCGTTGGCCGTTGTCGCTCGATACGGTATGCAGACTATCCAATCCGATGACCGGTCTATACATTTCCTCGCTTCCTACCTGAGCGTTCATGTCACCGATTACGATTTTGACGTCCCGCAGTGGGCATCCATCGTATGTCTGCTCCTGCTCCAATTCTACAGGGGCGCAAAAAAGTTCAAATAATACGTTCTAGGGGGCGGGAATCCCGCAGAGTACTTTTTTTAATCTAAGGAGGAGCAAATCAGTTAGAGGGATTCGTATAGGAGGGCGGAGATCCTACAGAGGACATATTTCTAAATCCACGGGGGCGCAAAAAAGTTTGAATAATACGTTCTAGGGGGCGGAAATCCCGAAGCGGACAATATTTTTTTAAATCTACAGGAGAGCGGAGATCCTGCAGAGGACATATTTTTAAATCTGCGGGGGTGCAAAAAGTTCGAATAATACGTTGGAGGGGAGCGGAAACCCCATAGAGGACAAATTCTGAGGGGGCGCAAAACAGTCAGAGCAATACGTATAGGAGGGCGGAGATCCTGCAGAGGACAAATTTCTAAATCTACAGGGGCGCAAACGTAGGGGCGTCCCGTAGAGGACATATTTTGAAATCTAAGGGGGCGCAAAAAAGTTAGACAACAAATTTACAGTGAGCATACACCCGAAGAGCATTGTATGATTTTGATCAGTTCTCGGGACAGTGAAACTGATTTATTAGTACTTGATAGATAGTGCACTTGTAGCACACGTTGCTTCTGTCAAAAGAAGTGCAATCTACCATAATGTGCAGAAACCACCGGGCGAGCATTATGTAGAGTGTGCGATGAAATATGTAATCACGTATGAGTGCATTCCACATTAGGGAGAAAGTAAGACTACCCGGGTAGAAGCCATGAACAGAATAACAAAACATGATATGGGTTTGATTGATATAAGAGATAAAAGAACAGGCAACAATATCAAAAATTTGCTCCGAAATATCATTTGAATAGCAAGATTTGCTATGGATAAGAACAAACTAATGGCACATGATATTGATCACTTAAAAATAGCATAACTTGATCTCCTCATGATATTTTAGTGCAAAATATTGATATTGTCGTTTGATCTTTAATCTCTTATATCAATCATGTCCATATCTAATTTTGCTATCTTATCAAAATTTGATATTATTTAGCTTTTTTCGTCTACTCGGGTAGCCACCAACAACCACGTGTTTTAACTGAATTTTTGTGCTGCCGCACTACCGTAGTACCAATTTAGCGGAAGGCGAAAAGAGACAAACCATACACCATCAATGATGGGTTGGTCGGTTTTTTCTTCGTCAATTTTTTCTTGCACCTCAAGGGCGCACGATATAGTATTTTTGAATCCGCATTGAGTGCGCTTTTGAGTGAAACACGGTGTTAGTTTTGGTGTATTTGAAGTAGTGTAGTACAATGAATTATTTCGCGCTAACCAAGGCGACTTCCTGTACATTATTAAACAAAATTTCTTTTCGAGTGTCGAGCACGAAGATACAGAAGATTGTCAGTCTCTTGAAGTAATGAGTGCTAAAATTGTTTTCCACTTCTTATCCTGTATTGGATGTGCACGTTATTGGTTTTAATTTAATATGTTGTCGTTATTGGGTTTTATTAAAAAATAAACTGCAAACATGTACAGTAAGAATGGTCTTTTAATCCCAAGGAGACTATTTAATAGACCCTGCATTAAATTCACTCACATTTGAGCGGGGCGTTAACTCGAACAAAAGTTCATTTTCCTTGCATTATACGACCTGCTCAAACGTCAAAATTTCTTCGGGGAATTTATTTTGCATTGGTCTATTGATGAGCTGTGCATTACACAAATAATTGCATATAATTCCGTGATTCAACCGTGATTCAACAATAATGTTAATTTATAATCACGGTTGTGCATATTGCATATTGATAGTAGGAGTCCATGGACAGTCTGTAGGACGCATAACTAAATCGTTCAATAAGGTCTCTTATGGCTCATTCTCACCCCCAATGATGGTACCGTCAAGCGGGGCTTTTTTTGACAAATCGGGGGCTACTTTGGACATTTTGAAACAAGAATTATAACGTAAACTACTCTCAAATTGCCATTATCACCATTCGGGTGTCTTGTTGATAGTTGAATGGCAACTTTCTGCTTCAAATTTAATATTTTTTACTTTTAGTTTTTCTGGAAAATCAAAAACCCAAAGTAGCCCCCGGAGTCAAAAGAAACCCCGCACAACTGTATCTTAATTAAAGTTTTGCTTTGTCTTGGTCTCAAGACTATGGCTCTTCAATTTTAACATTTTTTGCAATTTCGACCCTTTGTCCTTTCGACCTTCTGTCCCTTCGACCTTTTGTGCCTTCGACCTTTTGTCCATTCGACCTTTTATCATAGATTTTATAGCTATACATGTGGATGAAGAATCGGAAGGAATAAATGTTGGCTGTTATTCAAGTGTTGGTCTAGAAGTCAACTTTTCGCGGCACTGGTGGTGAGGGAAAATGATTATCTTTTCCCGCAAACCGATTTCTGGGCGAAAATCGGCGTGAGGGAGCAATCTCTGCTCGTGAGAATAAGTGAGAACTACGATCCCTGGTCCTTCCGCTATTGGGCGGAATCTCAGGCTTAATAGCCACACGTAAAATTCAATCAATCAAATTCAATCCTACGGAACACAATCAGCATAGACGATTTAAAAAAGCTAGCAGCATTCAAGGAGATCAAGACCCACACTCCAGGGAATTCTTATATGAACTGGAATGCAATAAAAACAAGGGGCCCTCCTTAGCCGTGCGGTAAGACGCGCGGCTACAAAGCAAGACCATGCTGAGGGTGGCTGGGTTCGATTCCCGGTGCCGGTCTAGGCAATTTTCGTATTGGAAATTGTCTCGACTTCCCTGGGCATAAAAGTATCATCGTGTTAGCCTCATGATATACAAATGCAAAAATTGTAACTTGGCTTAGAAACCTCGCAGTTAATAACTGTGGAAGTGCTTAATGAACACTAAGCTGCGAGGCGGCTCTGTCCCAGTGTGGGGATGTAATGCCAATAACAAGAAGAAGAAGGAATGCAATAAATGTTGAAGGAATATCAATTTTATTCTGTGTCGGTAAAGACGAGTCCTGTCTAATTATTCGTGAAAATTGGAGAACGATACGTTGTGTTTATACTTGTTGCAAGTTTCAACCCCCTCCCTCCTAGCTTTCTTATACTTTTCCAAAATCCGTCCCCCTGAAGTCTACGTAGACTTTCCCAAAACTAAAAAAAAATCATATTTGTTGTTCACAATGACGCATTACGAAATAACATGGAGATCAATAACGTGTTAGGTAATTTAGTTATCTCGCGGAAATTCCGAAAACTTTCAGAAGGATTTCCCGTGGACTTTCCCGAATATTTGTTTATCGTTCATATTTCGTGAAATTTTCCTTGCAATTTCCAGAGATAGTCCCGTGGAGATTCAAAATAATTTTCCGAGAAAATTTCAAAGAATTTCTTGTGCAATTTCTAAAGAAATTTCTGTATAATGTCCAAAGATTTTTCCTTGGAATCTCCAAAGAATTTGTAGTAGAAATACATAAAAGTTTTCCAAGATTTGATAGGAAACTTAGAAGAATTTTCCAATTCAACACAGAAGAATTTCCTGATGAAATCCAAGATAGTTTAACGCCGAAATTCAGACTTTTACTTCAGTGAAATCCGTTAGAGATGGGAGAAATTTTCCCATTATTGATTGTATTTCAAAACAAAAAATTAAATAAAAAGTCTACGTAGACTCTTGGTGGACACCTTCGTAGACAAACGCTGACTTTCATGAAACACCTCCCCCTCTTGAGAGTCTACGTGGTTTATGAACGGCCCCACTGTCTAACAGAATCATAACTCTTGGTTGTTTGATCGAACTCAAAACAGGAGTCCCCTCTCGCACAACAAATTTTTCTCGCTACGCCACTGATTCACCGGATCGTTTTTAATCGTTTTTAAAGAAATCAGACCGTTACAAATATTTAATTTATATTATGTCCTACTGGTCTCCGAATGGTCAAGGGGGGACAATAAAAAATAAATATTAAAATGGAAAAAAAAATCAATAAAACTCCTCGGATTTGTTAAAGAATGTTTTGAAAATCCTTAAAATTGCCCGAATTTTTTTTGTTGCGTCCTCAAAATATTTTTTTAGGCAAAAAAACGAGGGGGGAGACATAATTATTTTTAAATATTTGTATCGGCTTCAGATTTTATTACTGATGACAGATATTTTAAAATAATGTGCCATCAGATGCGATCCAGTGATCTGATCAGCATAGCTTTTCTGGCTATGACAATACCACCATTGAACCATTTCCCACAGAAGATTTAGAAATATTAGCGAACACCTCTCTACATAACAGCTACCAAACCTCCAGGTACCATTTTTAAGAAACCCTTTCTGGAAAATTTCTTCTCTCGGAATTATGGAAATTTCTTTTCAGGAAACTCCGACATCAGCGATTCTTTCTACAGGATATCTGAGGAACTACTCTTCCAGGATTTCTGAAGAATTCCCACTCAAAGAAGTTTGAGCAATTGCCCCTTAGAGAAGTTTGGAAATCCTCCCCCAGGAATTTTGCGAAACTCCTTTATCAGGAATTCTGGGAAACTCTTATTACAAGAATACAGGGTTTTTTTCTGCCTTAAGAATTATGAGGAATTGCTTCCAAGTAGTAATGAGGATATATCCTATACTCCATCAGGAGAATTCTTCCTCCAACGATTTTGGGAACTTTGAAACCCACCACACTGTAATTTTTCTTGAACTCCGTACAAATTCTTCCTCAGGAATTCTAGAAAATTTCTGCTCCATGAATTCTGGGAAACTGATTTTTCAACCTTCTTGGTTCTTCCATATCCGAAAATTCTTCCTCAGGAGTTCTAATTACTTAGCCCATCATGAATTATGGGGAATTATTCAAAAAATCAAAGGACTGCAACCTACCTTCTCACCTCAACCCAAGTTTTTGTACAGATACTTTTTAGACATTTTTGATATTTGTGAAATGATTTTAATTGTCTCAGTGATACATTCGGTGTTTGGCTGGCTGTTGTCTTTGAGATTGATCATACCGGAAGATAATTGCATGAGTATGTATCTTGTGTGGCAACGGCAAGTACAATGGATACACTATGCTGAGGGTGTCGAGAATGTTTCCAACCCGAAAACATCCTAGACAAGCCGAAAATCGAACTCGCCATCTCTGGATTCCGGCAATCCTACGCCTTTGCTCGCAAGGCTACTGGAAATCACATTCTGTAACTAATGTTCTGTAAAGAAACTAATCAGAGTAGCCAGGATTTACATCAAGCTAGAGTCTAGTTTGATGTAAATCCTGGCTACTCTGATAAGTTTCTTTATACTTATTTCAAAATGTACCGGCAAGCTATGAATTTGTTTATGTACACAATGCAATTTGCGTTTGATCTAGGATCCTCGCATTTGATAAGTTTTCGTATTGATGAGTTTTAGGCGGAAGACATCTTAACAAAAAATAAACTAAATTCCTTTGATTTTACCCTAGAATATTTTAAGTACCTAAGTTAAATTGAGCAACAAATTCAAAAGTTGAAAACCCAAAAGGTTTGACTGATCGAACACCGCAGAAAGGTTAAAAAGAGAGCAGCCCTTTCTTCGTTTGCGCTTGATAAAATCATCATCAGAGTAGCGGCGGAGCGCGTCTCGTACGGATCAGCCAGTCAGACGACCGGTAGTCAAGTCAGCGATCTCATCCTGAACCAGATATCGGCCAAACGAAACCGATAAACAAAATCCACGACTTTAATACCTACGTAGAGGAAGAATAGTCGTCGTCGGTCAATAAAAGAACAAGTGGAGCACAGACAAACGCGAGCAGCTGGGTAGACAGACGGAAATCAGTGCAGCGCGCGGGTAGTTGACGTTGATTTTATGAAAGTGCTATAATTGAGGAACACACGACTCAATTACTTCATTTGCCCCGTATATGTGCCGACGGCGGGTGGTGGGTCGTTGCAGTCTCGAGAAGCGAAAACAACCGCTCCTCGTCGGAGAGGTTCAAGAAGATTGAGAGCAAGCAACGATCAGTGCCATTTAGCACGGCCCCTGCTACCGGTTCGGTTCAGTCAGGCAGCGACGGGACTGCTACAGTTCGCTGGGCTTCCTACCACACCGACCGACCGTAGTTAGGTCGATGCGAAACAGTGTTGAACAACTGGATTGTTTTCGATAAAAATAGGTTAACGATCTTGCCGGACGAGAGTGACCTCTGTGTGCCGATAATTGTGAACACGAGTGCCGTGACTGATTGTCCAGTTTGATTGGAGCCGCAAACCGGTGGTGAAGTTTTGAAAAAGGAAGGCGCCACCGAAGGCTTCGCCGTAGTTCAACGGCATCCAGAATGTCGGCTTTGGGTGATCTGGCGCAGCGGAGCAGGGTCATGTACGTGAACAACAATCCTCCGGTCGTGCCTACAGGTGAGAGGAAATCCGTTTTGTTCAGACAGCCTGTCTCGTATTGAATGCGATCATACACCCCTGTTCAGATTGGGTTGTTGTGTGTTTGGTGGATTGTTTTTGTTTTCGGTTTGGATTAGATAGGCTCAAGGACTAGTGATTGGAATGCATTTGGGGAATGGTAACACGCATGTAGTAAACTTCAGGAAGGAGACACTTGTTTCAAAAGAGGCAATCAACTGGATAATGCGAACATTAACTTTGTTTTAATAATAAATAAAACACGAATCACACATTTGCGATGTGTTCCTACTTGTTATCGAACAATAATCAATACATTTAGCTTTATTCACCAACCTTGTCTATGCAAATCTCGGTTTGAAAATTTGAACCGAGCTTCAGATAACAAATTATTGATTACTTAGCATCAACAAATGTTTAGCTGACCTTCGTCATCCGCATGCTCGATATCGTTCAAATATTTTCAAGACCAGCCAGGCAAAATCAGCTGTAACTGTCAATAGAAAAGTGCACATTGATTGAAATAACTGAACTTTGATTCACAATGCTTCGATCATCATTCGGTGCTAATCTGATTTATTTTTCTTTTTTGACATTTTTTATCACAAGGTCAGATTTATTGTGAATAGAATTGAAAAGCAACGATAACTACCCAAGTAACTAAAAGTTCCTTTAAAAGTACGTTTTTCGCTTAATTAACTAGACAGAGCTGAATAAGCGGAAAACGTACTTTTAAAGGAACTTTTGGTTAGTTGGGTAATAGATGAAATGATAATATGGTTCCACTTTATAGATTATAATTATACAATGGTTAAGAAGACATAATCTAATCGGTGAAAGCACTGGATCACCAATCCTGTAGCAGTGGGTTCGATTCCCCCTTCCAATTGAGGCGATGCTTCGGGTTGGAAACATTTGGTTACAATTACATTCATATGCAATATACACATTCATGCATTGGCTGTCATCGGGAGCTCTCATTCAATAACTGAGTAAAAATGCAGTTGAGAGTCGGCTATATAAGCTAATAATCACAAATTAAATTGGCTTGCAAAATTGTTCAAACGAATGTTAAGCATTTAAAAGTTTTTTCTCATGTATATCATTAAATTTAGGCTCAGGTAAAAAAAGTGTTAGAAACTTTAACAATGAGCAACAAAAAATTTGTATACGCCTTGGGAGATGTCTTGCGAAATTAACGCATCGGTTCATCTTGGTTTATCTTACTTCCTTGACTAATTGAAATTTTACCGAACTTTTTGTGATTATTATAATTAATATCGTCATCAAAGAGCATCAGCATGTTGTGAATAATTCCGCTGGAATAATGTTAGTATTCCAACTTATCTCTGAAATCTGAATAAATTTGGTCTCTTTATTGACTTAGTGGACATCGTTGATTGTTTAAATTCATTCAATTCTTTCAGAATTTATTATTCCAAAACAAAGCAGTATCTTCTATAAGCCCGTTGCATCTTCATTTGACCATTTGAAATTAAAAATCTCTCAGTTCTTGCTAAATCTCTTCCCCAGCTGTCAAAGGGGCATGGTCAGGTCAGGATATCTTTCCGCTCAATTTCATTTATTTTGTTTAAGAAGCAGATGTAAGTTTTTAATGTTAAAAATACATGGAAGCAGGCATCCCAAAAAACAATCTAGGATTTTACCCCTTACCATTTTTGTGACTTGCTAATATTGCTTTTAGTCATTGTTGTAACGAATGAGTCATTTTCTATCCGCTCGTAATTAGATATTGACGTGAGCTACAGATTCACACATCGATTAGGAAAGTTAATTAGATGCTGGTAAACAGTCTGAATTGGTTAATGTTTTGAGATCCACTTATCACTGAGTCACGAATCAGAACGGAAGAGGCGGATTCCCATATCTGACATTACCATCACTCCCTCTTTGTTCGATATACCGAACAGATTGTTTTAAACAGATTTTTAATCAGAAAATATTTGTCCAAAGATGGGATTCTAGATGGTCGATTTCCGTTTTGTGAACATGACTGAAACTCTAATAATATGAATATTGTTGCCGAAGGGTAATTTATCCAAACACTGATTAACAGAATATGAAAAATGACGAACCCGTAAAAAAGTTGAGAATTAGAGAAATGGGAAGTTAGAAATAAGAATAGAGAAGTGAGAAACAAAAGAAGTGAGCCTGTATATTTTTTTCAGATTCACTGCTTTCCCATCTCATTTCTTACCTTACCTTACCTACTTAGCTTAGCTTGATTGACTGTACACATAGTAATTGCTAGTCGTGATTGACCGAGAAAGAACAAATTTGCACAGCTCACCAGCATGCTGGCCACGTCCGCACAGTCAATTTAGGATTAGGGAAGGAAAATCAGTCCAACACTCATTGCTACAAGAGACCGAGGAGTCCTCTGCATCTCCGTGAGTGCCACGGGAAAGGGATATTGGTAAGCGACTATTTATTTATTTATTCCGAAAGATTTATTTGTTCCAAACGCGCGCGATCGTTCTACTGTTCGTAACATGAAAAAACGCGCACTGATTAACTTTATTACTGACCGCACTATGCAGAACACAATATTTTGGGAGTTCACGCGATCGTTCTGCTCCATATCTTACCTCTTCACATCCTGAGGAAAAAGAAGCCTACTTACCATGTTTCACTAGTCACTTCTTACGGTACACCACGTAAGAAGTGAATAACAAAAAATCTCTCTGCTCGTTTAATATGACAAAGAATATGGGATAAGTAAAATAAGTTGTGGGCACCCCTGCGTATCTTTTGACAGAAAGCAGATACTTTTTTTCTAACATCTGTCATTCATTTGCTATCGAAACACGATGTTTTGTGCAGAATACCAAACTAGATAGACCTCTACTTTGAAGTATGAACAAATATTTTTTTACTACATAAAAATCAACACGAAAATTTTGTTTGACCTTTTTCAAAGTATCATAGAATGGTGTGATTGAATTAAAAAAGTGAGTTCTAATGCGTATTCATACGGTAAATTTAGTTTTTTTTGTGGTTTAATAACGATTGCCATCACAATTTCAGCTCGAAATTTTTTCATCAATTTCCTGAAATGCTGCTAAATTCAGTGGTAAGCACCTTTATTGGTTCGGTTATGGGCACCCTCTTTTTATTGAAAAATCGTTCAATATCACTGAGTTTGCAAACAAGCATATAAATAAACTTATTTGTATGCTGTTTTTATGCATTTCCTTCGGATTAATCAGTCATAATTTATTGGAATAATAAGTTCTATTATTTATTTATTTTTTAGGCAAATCTAACCATTCTATATGCAGTTTTTGGAACTACGCGTTGGCCGATTAACATGCAACAAGTTGCATTCGACGGAGAATTCAGTCTTATTGTTTGCCATTTAAAATAGGACCTTTTAGACATTGCCTTCTGAAGTTGTTGACAAATTATAATTTATTTTTATGGGGACCCATCATTAAGAAGAAAAAAAAGTGATATTAAAAAAATATATTTTTTTGTCCTGCGATGTATATAAATGAATGCAATATATGTAAATTGATGGAAAAAGTTAAATCCAACTTCCTAAAGTTTCTATTTTTGACCTTTCTTAAGTGGTTGTTTTCGCTACTTTCTTCAATGCATGAGAAAGGCATCGTCACTGCTAGGTGGATTAATCTAGGTTTTTTATTATTTCATGACAATTAAAACTAATACTCTTTTTCTTTGAAACTGGGTGGATTTCATTTGTTATTCTTTCCTATTAGCCGGATTCCCAAGGGTGCCCACAATCGAACCACAAAACTGAAATGTCCAAAAATGCTATTAGAATATGAATATGAATTAGAATATGATCATATATCGGTATCGGCATACATACTATATTAACGTATCAGGTCACTAATATTAAGGGGACTCTCGACCCATTTCCATCCACGTTTTCGAATTTGCTCGGAACACGATATCCAGCTGTAAGGCCGTCCGAATTATAAATTTTGGACATCATCTGCGCTGTCTTTGACTATACACCACACGTTTCTCAATAGATTAGTACATTCGAATTTTGGTGTGTGGAACAATCCGGTTGGGCCTCCAAATATTTCGAAAACTTGGAAGGTAGCCCCAGCCTTTCTGGCTCGTACTTCCATGTAGATCTTAATTTCCCCATCTGATAATATCAGAGAGTCAAGGTATTGATATCCTCCGATCGTCCGGCTACAGCAAGCAGCTCAAGGTATGGTACACAGTCAATCGCGCCTACCAAGATCTTATCGATTACGCTGATAAGTAACAGGGAAGATGAAATGCATCCTTGCATCACATCAGCGGCTATCCGAATGGGATCAGACAAAGCTGCGACCCTATTTGAAAATCCCTTGCATCCCTGGGTGCCGCACAGATTTTCGTGATTCAGACAACAGAAATCCCTTCCGTATTCATTCATGTATTTAGTTTACATCTAAACAGACAACACTGAATAAACAATTTGTCGCCAAAATACACTGTTCGAGGCCGCATCTCTCCATCCTCGAATGCGCCTCACGCTCGCCAAGTCGTTCTGCACCTGGTCTGCCCATCTCGCTCGCTGCGCTCCACGTCGTCTCGTACCTGCCGGATCGGAAGCGAACACCATCTTTGCAGGGTTGCTGTCCGGAATCCTTGCAACATGCCCTGCCCATCGTACCCGTCCGGCTTTAGTTACCTTCTGGATACTGGGTTCGCCGTAGAGCTGGGCGAGCTCGTGGTTCATTCTTCGCCGCCACACACCGTCTTCTTACACACCGCCAGAGATGGTCCTAAGCACCCGTCTCTCGAATACTCTGAGTGCATTTCCTCCTCTGATTCTTCCTGTTCCTTTGCATTTGCTTCTCTACGCTCGCTCCTCAATGTTCCATCGTGTTATATCTGTAATCCATACTTTTTGCTGAGTGTTTGCTGAGCTCACCCAAGCATTCCTCGTCGCCCACTTCTCTCTGTCACCTTCCAGATCATTCACTACCCGAGTTCCAAGTTATTCAACGAACGGATCTCGAGAATTAGAAGATGACAGTCAATCGCGTTGTCAGCGCTGCGTTTATTACGGACTCACGTCTCCATTTTCAGCTGATCCATTCCCAGAGGTGCCAAATACAAGTCTTGTTAACTAAAAGCGGCTCTAGAGAAGGAAGTCTAACGCTGTGAACTGCATACGGGAGAAGCGAGCGCGGGTGGATTCCCCGGTCGACGGATGGGAGGAAAGCCGCATCAACCGGTATTGGAGCCTGATTGGAGCAAGGACAAATTCGTGGGAGCCAGAGAAAGACGCGAAATGTCAGTCACTCCCGATCTAACTGGTCAGCTGAAACGTTTGCTCTTAGAATCACTTAGAACAACTTCTTAAGGTTTTGATGACTTATCCTTATTCGAATATAGGGAAAGGTTGACAATTTTACACATGGTACCACCCCGAATGATCATGTGAGAATCAACCATACTGTCGTGCTTTGCATCATCCAGAAGCAGGTCAATGAATTTCAAGAGTCCCTCTATCTTGTGCAGATTGACCATGGAAAAGCCTTCAATCGTCTGAATCATGAAAAACTGTGGGGCGTCTCTAGAAGCAAGAGAGGTTTAAACAAAATCCCGAGTGCTGCACAATGGAATCGCTAGAGTGAGGCAAGATGGATGTATTATATCTCTGTTACTGTTGCCCATCGTAATCGACGAAATCATGGACC
The DNA here is from genome assembly GCF_024139115.2 of Armigeres subalbatus. Lineage (NCBI taxonomy): Eukaryota > Metazoa > Arthropoda > Insecta > Diptera > Culicidae > Armigeres > Armigeres subalbatus. Next base: position 334,806,871 of record NC_085140.1, read on the forward strand.
GCTCAAGCAACCCTCCACCATAGAGCAATCGAACGACCTAGACCCAGATGATGATACTGCTTTACCAACGCAACAGCGCTCTACCATGTAGAGTGAACTGAATGCCTTGGTCGTACGCTCCCACTCATCAACGTCAACAACACCAAAATGTCGAATGTTAACAAGTTTAACTCTACGGTAGCCGGGAAAACAGTGCAGAAGGTCGAAAACCAAAACCAGCCAACATGGGGCGGCTGAGGGCCACGATCTTCATAGAACATGGAGATCCAATCGGTTCAGGAAATGCCTCAAACCTTGAATACTCAACTCTAACGTGAAATTTGTGATGTTATACGCCAGTGAGACTTGGTGTGTATTAGCAGAGTATTCATCAACCGATGTCTACGTTTTACAACTCGGATCCCAACTTTGGATCCAACTTAATGTACATGTACGTGGGTGCTGAGAAGGAAACCAATCCCAGTGCCGTATAACCTATGTATTGTGTAACTTTGATTAACTATTTTTACAAAGTTATATTACAGATTTATTTCAGAACTTGCTTGAAAGAATGTTTTATTTTTCATAAAACTATGGCAACTTAGAAGGCAAGGTTGTTTTCAGTGTATCGTACCTTTGCTTTGGAGTAAGGTAAACGAAAATCTGCAACCAGACACCTGAGAAGACATCTCAGATCGTGTGAGGGTTGGGAAGCGCCCAAGCAGCTTTTGCCGTGCTTAAGCCGAAATTACCTCCTTACGACTATACATAAACATCCGCAGCTCATCCGCGCATGTTTCTTGCATGGGTGAGTTTAGCGTCCAATGCATCCTCTCTAAGGGTTTATCCGAGGTCGTATCTATGACGAGAATAATTTTAGGAACGTGGGCATGTTGATATCACGTGCTGCACCGGTTCTACTTCAGACTTCACCTATATATTGCGTATAGCACGGGAGGTCTGCAATTCCAAACCTATGCAAGAACTTAATAAAACAGCCATATTCAGACAACACATCTGAAATTTTAAATTTACATCTGACCATTGCCCCTATCGATTCAACCAGTTTAAGTTTCATGGTGTTATTGATTCAACAGTTAAGACTCCTTCAGCAAAAACAGCACTTACTCAAAAAGAAAAAATCTACGGAAACAATTTCCAGAATTTTTTCAATTTAATAAAGTTTGTGCTAAATTCACTACTGGATAAATATGTTACAAATATTCATATTCTTTTGCTTTCTAAGCATTCTTTGGTATCATTTTCCATTAAAATTAAAAATTTTCCTTGGAATAATTGCATTTTGGACTTTTTTCGTTTCCTTGTTATTTATTTTTATGGAAGGTACGAGGGGGGACCTTCCAAGAGCTGTCGGACATAAAATAAATTTAATATTTGTATCGGCCTTTCTTCTCTAGCAGTAAGCTTGTTCGTCTAGCTTTCGATTGGTATAAAAATATAGACATAATACCAACTAGAACCAAAGTTATGGACAAAATACAAAAGGGTGCCCACAACCAAACCTCCTCCCCTACTAAATTTAAACACATGAAATTTGCAGAATTGAATCGATGAAACCGATTTTTGACAACTTACCGGATTTGCAAATAACCATTTTCTGTTTTGTGAACGCTTTTTAATAGTATTTTACATTCTAAATAGTAATTAGAAAAGCCTTCGTTCAGTTCAATTGTCATTAGGCTGAAATATACATACAGAGAGAAGTTTATCACTTATTTGGAGCGAGATGATTCTGGCAAATGAGAGAAACGATGCGATTCAGCAAGAAAAACACAAGCGGGATGCATTCTGATTGATTTTACCACTTTCCCACTTTCTCACTTCTTACTTCTTATTTCTCAAATCTCATTTCATAATTTTTACATCTTAGTTATCAATAATCACTTTACACTTTTCATATTCACTTTTTCTCAGCCAAACGACAAGGCTTTGACCCGTTTAACAAACGACATTTACGGTGGTATGATCCGTTCGACCAAATGACATTTTTGACCATATGACCTATTCGTACAAACGACATTTTGTTTGCCTTTTTTTCTGCCAAACTGTATTTTATACCTATTCATCAAAACGAGTTTTCAGCCAAATGGCCTATTTAGCCAATTTGACCAAAAACATTTCCGGTCCAACGACCATTTGGGTCAAATGATTAGTTCGGCCTTATGTCGATTTTATCCTAATGATATTTTCGGCCTAACATCCGGTCATATGGAATTCGGTTAGATGACTTTCGGCCTAACGTGCTATTCGACCCATTTGTTTATTTTAGAAACCATCCAAAAACTTCAACTGCTAATACCCAGTGGAATGAAAGTAAAGGTATGACTTTCGTTTGTTCAATTTACAATTTACAATTTAATCCATCTGACTATAAATGTCATACTAAATGAAACAAAGCTAATTGGTTACGGTACGCAAATCGTCAAGAAGTGTAGGCTGATTGATCAAATTGGCTCATGTAGTGCATAGTTACTAATTTGAGGTTATACATTCAAAATTGAGGTGTGCGCCGCCGACAGTTTTTGCCACGTTGACATTTTTTCATCAGCGCGCCACCATTTTAGGGGGAGGGGTCCAAGAATATATCATTTGACAGAAAATGCCTTTTGATCGAAATGATTGCGTCGCAGAAAGGATATTTTGGCGCTTTCTGCCAAACGACCATTACTACGACAATTACGTCCACATAACCTGTAGGGGTAAACGGCCAGGTCGACTGAATGTCTCTTTCGGCAGTATGTCGCATTTGGTCAAAGGACATTTACGGTCAAACCATTTTCGACCAAAGCAAGACCATGCTGAGGGTGGCTGGGTTCGATTCCTGGTGCCGGTCTAGGTAATTTTCGGATGGGAAATTGTATCGACTTCCCTGGGCATAAAAGTATCATCGTGCTAGCCTCATGATATACCAATGCAAAAATGGTAACCTGGCCTTGAAACCTCGCAGTTAATAACCTTTGGCTAACGAGTCATTTGGCCAAGAGGTATTCGAACAAATGGCTTTCTGCCGAATGATGGTCGTTTGGCAGAAATGCCATTTGGCTATAAACGTCATTTGGCCAAAATGTCGGGTGGACATTTGACCATTGCGACCATTTCGACAAAACGCATATTTGGCTTGATGACCCATTCGGCCAAATGACCAATTCAGTCAAACGATCCGTTAGGGCAAACGGACCAGTTTGACCGTATGTCGCTTTGGAATAATGAAATTTTCGGCCAAACCATTTTCGATCTAATAACCATTTCGTTATACGGCCAAATGACTTCCCGTAGAATGATTTCCGGCTAAACGAACCTTCCCGTTTTTTTAATTTCCCGTGGAATTTCTGAAGATTTTTTTTATAGACAATACAAAACATTTCCCTCACGGAGAAAAAAATGTTGAATAATCAACCTAATTCTGCTTCAAATCAACAATATTTTTGCATTGATTTATTAATAACAAATAGGGTTGAATCAACCATACGCGATAGCTGATTCAACTCTCGGATATATTTGTGTCAACATGCTTTTCAGTTGTCACTGTCAAATATCACATCAGAAAACAACAATATTTATGATTGTTTTTACTTTCAAAAATGCTACGAAACTACTTCATCGGTACTACGATGACATCAACAAAAGAGGAAAATATGACAGAAGCAGAATCGAACTAGTTACAGAGGAGTAAGAGAAAAGATATTTTAGTTACTACATGAAGATTGTCACTTCGGTTCCCTTTGATCTGCTGTCCGAAACATGTGTGGTATCAAACTGTCAAATCGTATTTATTTTTCCTTCATTGACATTTAGATCCCCTATCCTCGCCAGCAAAAGATGTTCCGGACAGCGACGACAGCGACAATCTTTATCTCGTAACTAAAATATCTTTTAGGAAGAGTCATTCACCTTACCTCTGCTCCATGCTTACTTCTTGTAGACGGACGATTTATGTTGATTAGTTTCTACAATTTTTCCATATTGAGCATTTCTCTGTGAAATCATAACTTTTTTCGAGATTTCGATTTTGTATTATTTGGTTTCTCTGAAATTTCGCATATACATTCTTTGTGATCATTGGTTTGCCGTTTTGGCTCTAGCCTAACTTTTGACAAAAGCCTGAGCAAAAACACCTTGAACACTTAAAAAAAATAAAGCTTGGAAATGGCTTATCCGATCGGTTTGGTGTCTTTGGCAATATTTTAGGTAATCATTTGAGACTATGTGAAAAAATATACACTGTGAAAGAAAATTATTCAATTATTGAAAATAACACTTAAAATCGTTATCTTTGCAGATACGTATTTCGACCACACAGTTGTGGTCGAAATACGTATCTGCAAAAGATAACGAAAATTAATTGGTGGTATTAAATGAAAAGTACTTAATTCATCTTAGACGGTTGAATACATTCCACTAGAAGAGCTCTATATATATTTCTCTTAAAAATCGATTTTCTGAAAAACGTTTTTTTCAATATTTTTAATTTTTTCAAATGCTTGCCTAGCATTGACCCTTTCGGCCAAATAGCGTTCAGCAAAATGTCGTTCTTTATGTAGAACTTCTACAATGCACTCAAATGAACACAAAAAAAATGTGAAGGGAAAAGGCACCATCACCGTTAGATGGATTTTACTGTGTTTTTTTTTAATTGAATAGGATGACGGCAGGTATTCCCGGCACAGGCTCAAAAACCAATGACAGTGAAAATATTTTGTTAAAAAAGTTTCGTAGTTTTTTGTGCTCGCTCAAGAATTTACATTTCAGCTCGTGGAAACTAAATATTGCGATGCCATTTCCTTACTGATGCTTTCTACAAGTGGTCAACTAGAAGAAACTATTGAGAAACTGTTGCAGATGTAAAACTCACAATTGTGAGTCTATAATTTGTATATTTCAGAAGCAATCCAGAAACTTCAACTGGAATATAATGATGAATGAGTGACTTAAAAGTAAAGGAATGACTATTATTCGTTCAATTTCTTTTTCGCCTCACAATGAATGTCATACTAAATTAACCACAGCTTATTGGTTACCCGCTAAAACCCGTTTACTCATTAATGGATACTTTTTCTCTACTATCTCTTTCTCTCTGCCGAAAAATTTACCCATTTTGGAAGAATAACTGGATTTACTCAATTAAATTAGTCAAGAAGTGTTGGCAGATTGATCAAATTGGATCGTGTAGTGCATAGTTGCTAATTTGAGGTTATAAACATTCACAAACAAGCGTTGAAGAGAGGTCTTCAAGCCTCGTGTTGGACAATAGTAAGTTGGCTTTAGTTCCTTTATGACATTGCGCTTTCCAGTCAAAACTGTTACCTCATGGTTAATGACTTCACAAACCGCAAAATTATTCTTATCATACTCACCTCACTAAAATCTTATTACATGAGACCCACTTCCATGGGCTTATCATTGCAAATAGAAGATAAGAGTACCGCCCAGGTTTTAACAAATTTGCGTATATATGATGAAAGATTTATAATTTCGTTGACCCGTTGTCAAGTAAAACCCTATTGTCCTCTTATCTTACACTGGCCGTAGTAATTGGTTCATCTATAAACGTGCGCCTTGAAGACGAACGCAAAGACAACGGTACGGATAGGTATCTATTTCTGCAATCGTTCGCAAACTATGATAAGGCCAATTTTCCCATAAACAATGGCTGGCAAATTTTGTTTATTTTATTTACTGCTGAAATGATTGATGCTTGTCCATTGGAAGATTGACACATCTAACATGTAATATATGAATAATGAAATTCACTTATATAAGTATGAGTGACTTATACAAGTTCCCATATGCCTATAGATTTCCTTCTCCCAACCGTATCCCGAGTAGGAGCGGCGACCTCGATAACAGAGGTTGGTATGAACTTGTTGTGCATAGAAGGTAAAATATCAAAAAATAGTATGCAAAATACTTCAGGCATAACATGCTTAGATATTTTAATACTAAACGAATAATAATTTGTTATGCGTTTTGGTATTGCAATAACAAAGTATTTTGTGCTAAGGAGTATTTTGTATTATTTGCTGTTCGTACTATTTCGTTTGTCTTGATTAACCTTATTATGGTAGCAACCAATAACTGCTCTACCTAGTTGATATAAAATTTTGCCACGCCTTTATCACCTTCACCAGTTTCTTGAAAGTTGCAAAAACATGTGTTGTGTGTATTCAAGTGTGCTGGGGACCGCTTACCATAAAGAAAGCATAAATTCTTGTATGCATTTGCGATGTTGTTTATTCTGTATAAGTATTTGCATACCTGTACATAATCTGCCCACAATCGTCAATATGTTTGATATTCCTTTCTGTTTATTTACCACCGAGACAATGACGATATATAAAACACTCAGGTAATTTACAGAAACGGTTCACCACATCATTCCAACAGGTAACATAAAATTCAGCTAAGATGTTTCCTAGGAACAATATATCCGTGATTCAGTCTGTTTCAAATCGTGGTCGCTCGAGTTGACAACACCGAAGTTCCGTTCCCCCGATGGCGCTGGTAAACACCTCCTACTTCAACACGATCGACGTATTCCACAACATGGGTAACTAATCAAAAACAAAATTCTTAAATCACTCAAGTCATAACAAAACAGATTCTAATCGCATCGGTTGCCCGAATAATCTTCCATCGATATTCCGTCAATCGCGCTCGCGGTGATAATCACGAGATCAGGAATTCTTAAAAACATTCAGCTCAATTATCACGATAGAAATACCGGCACTGACCGCGCGCCTAGCCGCCACCCGCCGCCGCGCCGTGCCGGTTGGTGACAGCGCTAATCGATTCAGTCAAGCCCTCAGAATTCCCTCGGTTCATAGTAAGCAGAGCTTACAACGTTATTACCGGTCCAGTCTGTTTGTAGCGCTACGTCACCCGGCTTCGCTGCAGCCAGCAGCTCATTGGAATTAATCTAATGTAGGTACCCACCTAAGTATGTGCGGTGCAGTGGGCAAGCGGTGTGTGGTTCACTCGATTGAATGCAATCATACCGTTGAACAAGGGAATGCGATACATATGTTGAATGGATTTAAAATCGAAGGTTCGAAGCTGACGGGGTAGTTTGAAACCGATGAATAAAATCGATTCGACAGATTTCCAAATCGAATTCAAGCGTGATTATAGCAACTACACCAATAAGTGATTTGCAATAAGTAGACGTAAATGTGAATAAGGCCAGAAGACTTATGTTCCCAAAAAAGATAAAATTTCAAAAATACATTGATATTGTACAATATTTTCCACTGATCCAGAAAGTTGATCATGTCATCATAAGCGGATAAGTTTTCAAGCGGCGGCTGAGTCAGTAGGCTAGAATCGTAATCCAGTTGTCCATTGGATCTTCCAACTATTCCAGGATAAAGATGTTCCGATCAAGGCGATTCACAAGATTTAGAATCCTCTAACGATTCCTGCTTCGTTGTAGGCGTTTTTGATCGCTTCGCGAGATGGTATTAATAAGCAACGATTTATTTTACAATGTTGTGAAAACTCAGATGTGAATATGTACATTATGTGGAAGATTTTGATTGGAAAAATTTATTGGAGGTAACCACTTTACCTTCGATGGGACTCGAACCCACGATCCTCAGTACCCTAGACTGGTGGTTTAACCAACCAAGCTACGAAGGACCTCCGTCGGCCTTCGGAACTTAGCGGCTACTGAATGAGCCCGAAATACCCAAATTTGACGCATAGTCGAATCACTCACAATCCATTTGTCAAGCCAACACTAGTGTTGTGCCGTTGAGTGTTTTCCACTGACATACACCATGTTTCATTAGCTTGTGGTAATGCAGTTTTCATGTTGGATTTTTCTTCGTACGCTTACTAATACGCTTATTTTTCAAATGTTTAATAAACTCTCAAAAGCAGTCTTTGCATTATGCAATTATTCTTGGATGTAGTCGTCAGATACCTAAGCAAATGCATTCATGAAAATCTTTCAGTTCACAAGTACCTACTACCCAATATTTCCCATCATCTCCAATCATCATCACTCGCGGTGCGTTTTGTCGATCGCTCGTGATGTAATCGCAGAGGAATACGACTGCATATCGTATGCCTGGAGCGAGTAAAGTTCGAATGCGAATAGCTGGTGAGTGGCATTTGTTTACGAATAGAAGAAACCCAAAATATTTCGTTCTATTCTTTGGGTATCGTGCTCTCGCGTGAGATGAACAAATTCAAAGGAAAACAATTAATTGCACATTATTCGGCAACTAGGCCATACGAAAACCGTTTTTTTAAATATCTTGAAAAAACAACTAAATTCATTACTGAGTAGCGTCTGAGAGTTGTGAGTGAGAGTTGATGTTATATGGGGATCAGTAACCCTGCTCTGAGACGTTTATAGAGACACATCATGAGTTTGAGTTCAAAACTGTTACTTTGTGACATTCATAGTGAACTTGGTGCTCACGAGAGTCCCATTAAGGCAGACACAGTATGAATTTGATTACAAAATTGTTGCTTTGAGACGAGTTTCCAGAGTTCCATGAGGGCGAACACAGCACGAGTTTAAGTCTTAATCTGTTGCACTGAGACGTTCATAGTGAATTGAGCGCTTGCCGGAGTCCCATGAGGGCGGACACTGTTACTCTGAGACGTTCATAGTGGATTGAGCGCTCACGGGAGTCCCGTGAGGACGAACACAGCATGCATTTGAGTACATAACTTTTGCCTTGAGACGTTCATAGTGACTTGAGTGCTCGCAGTGTCCCATGAGAGCGGACACATCCTGAGTTTGAGTTCAAAACTGTTGCCTGGATACGTTCATAGTGAATTGAACGCGCGCCAGAGGTCCCATAAGGGCGAACGCAGCACGAGTTTGAGTCTAAATCTGTTGCACTAAGACGGCCATAGTGAATTGAGCGCTCGCCGTAGTCCCATGAGGGCGGACACATCATACATTTGAGTGCAAAATTGTTACTCTGAAACGTTCATAGTGTCTTGAGCGCTCGCCAGAGGCCCATGAGGGAGAATACATCATGAGTTTGAGTACAAATCCGCTGCACTGAAACGTTCATAGTGAATTGAGCGTTCGGCGGAGTTTCATGAGGGCGGACACAGCATGAGTACAAAACTGTTGCTCTGAGACGTTCATAGTGAATTCAATACCTAATTTTCATAACGACTTATCTGCTTTTGTAAATAAAGATCCAAACGTCGATTTGACGAATCTGATGGCACTCCCACGCTAACCATCACCATCTATACGTAGGCGGAGGCTTCGGCTACCTGTTGATGGTGTTGGTTTGCGTGGGAGTGCCATTATATTCATCAAATCGGCGTTTGAATCTTTGTTTACAAAACCAGATAAGTCGTTTTGAAAATTTGGCATTGAATTGAGCGCACTTTTCACTTCCAACTTCTAATTATATCGTGCATGTAAATGTTTCTGACAACATCGAGTTAGCGAGGTGCAAATGCGTTGGAAAACTGCTTCGTTTTATAGAAAAGAGATTCAAAGAAATTTAAATTTCATCGAGTAAGGGAAAATATCAAGTTACAGAACATCGAGTTAGGGAGAGTTCACTGTATTACCAAATTCATATGCTTTATCCAAGCATAAACAATCCATTTTTTAATTCCAAATAAAATATCTAAAGCCATATCTAAAGCCATAAAATACAATATCTGATGCGAATGTACCAAACTTGATACTACACAAATCAATCAGGAATTCTTCCGAAACGCCTTTCTCTTTGGATGTTTTGTCCATCGCAATTACAGACGAGATTACAGAATACCTCTTTTTACTTTGCATTTCATCTTTTGCATTGCAAACCAAACCAATAAAATTAGATCCAACAGGACTGATGGCATCCGATCAGGCAAGCCGAACACAGTCAGAATTTCGGTGGCTCTCCGAACATAATGTCATCATTAGGGGCCCCACACACGCTCCGACATGTTGTACAACTTTGACTCCGCCCCCAAGTTTGTGCGACCAATTCAGTTTGTACAACCGTTCGACGAACAGTTGGTACAACCAAAACTCCAATAAACGTAATATTTAGTCATTTTCTTTCTGTATATGCTGATGTGTTTGGTGCTTTTTTACGAATACTGGATTGGATGAATTGAATTGGAATGGAATTGGATTGGAGTGCAATTAGATTGGATTTGAATTGGATTGGTTGTCGATCGAATTGAATTTTATTGAAACGTGAATGGCATGTTATTGAGATTTTAGTGATGACCAGGGAATCAATATTCGAGCAACGCCTAACAATATACCCATTGTCGTCAATAGAGTCAAATGGTTGTTCGAACAACTTCACACACGTTCAAACAAAGCAGCAACCGAAGCGTTTTCTTGGGGGCGGAGTCAATGTTCGTCAAACTGCTTGACTGGTGTGTACGTTGCATAACAAGCCTTTATCAAAACCCATACAAAATATGACAAGAATTATTTGCCTGGCATGCTCTGATGTTTCCGAGAATACGATGCTTATATTGTAATCATAGTTAGATTATCGAATATTTCAATAAAAGCAGAAACTATGATAGCATAAAATCGAAATTTGCTGCAGAGATAATGCAAAATAACGGGATGAAAAGTTAGCAACAAAATTATCTTCTTTTTTTGTTACTGACAAAATTTTTCGGATCTTTGTCATTTTTATCTCCGACAAAAACTAAGCTTTGTCGTTGGTTCTCTTTTGTAGCTTGTTTCGCATGCTTACCCACTTACTTACTTGGAATGCGATTGGAATTTGTTTAGAGTTGAAATTGTATTTGATTGTGATTGGATTGGAAGTGGATTTGAATTGTATTGGAATCGGATTTTCACATTTCATACAGGAAGTCCTCCGGATGCTCATCCCGGAATTTCTCCGGAAGTTTCTCTGGAAGTTCTTCCAAAAGTTTCTCCAGGAGTTCCTCCGGAAGTTTACTCTGCAGTTCCTCCAGAAGTTCCTACAAAAATTTCTCCGGAAGTTCCTTCCAAAAGTTCTCCCCGGAATTTCTTCGGAAGTTTCCCCTGAATTCCTACATAAGTTCCTGCCAGGATTTATCCGGAAGTTGCTCCCTAAATTCCTCCGGAAGCTCCTCCCGAGATTTCTCCGGAAGTTCTTTTCGTAATTGCTGAGGAAGTTTCTCCAGAAAATAAAATTGGATTGGTCCAAGTTCAAGTTCCTCCAAGAATCCCTCCGGAAGTTCATCCAGGAATTCCTCAGGAAGTTCTTCCGGGAATTCCTTCGAAATTCACAGTTCAAGATCCTCCCAGAATTCCTCCGACAGTTCTTCCCGGGATTCCTCCCGGAATTTTCCAAAAGTTCCTCCCGGAATTCCTCCGGATGTTCCTTCCGGAGTTCCTCCGGAAATTCCTCCCATAGCTCGCAAATTCCTCCCAGAGTTCTTCCGCAAATTCCTCAAGGAAATCCTCTGGGAAATCCTCCAGGAATTCCTTCTGAAGTTCCCTTATGAGTTTCTCCGGAAGTTCCTCCCCGTATTACGAAGTTCCTCTTCGAATTACGAAGTTCTTCTAGGAATTCCGAAGCTCCTCCCGTAATTCCTCCGGAAGTTCCTCCATGAATTTCTCAGAAAGTGCATCCCGGAATTGCTCAGGAAACTTCTCCAGGAATTGCTCCGGAAGTTCCTCCATATGTTCCTCCGGAAATTCCTCCCATAGTACTTCTGCAAATTCCTCCCAGAGTTCTTCCGCAAATTCCTCAAGGAAATCCTCTGGAAAATCCTCCAGGAATTCCTTCGGAAGTTCCCTTATGAGTTTCTCCGGAAGTTCCTCTCTGAATTCCGAAGTTCCTCTTCGAATTACGAAGTTCTTCCAGGAACTCCGAAGTTCCTTCCGGAATTCCTCCGGAAGTTCCTTCCGTAATTCCTCAGAAATACGTGATGAACTTATTGTAAACATAAAAAACTAGATAATAAAGATCTAAAAAATTCCTCAGAAAACTTCTCCAGGAATTGCTCCGGAAGTTCCACCCGGAATTCAACCGGAAGTTCCTCCATATGTTCCTCCGGATGTTTCAGCCAGAGTTCTTCCGGAAACTCCTCCCGGAGTGCCTTCGCGAAATTCTCCAGTAAATCCTCTGGAAGTTCCAGGAATTTCTAAGAAGGTTTCTCTCGGAATTCCTCAAAAAGCTTCTCCAGGAATTGCTCCGGAAGTTCAACCCGGTATTCAACCGGAAGTTCCTCCGGATGTTCCTTCCGGAATTCCTCCGGATGTTCCTCACGGAGTTCCTCCGGAAATTCCTCCTGGAATTACTCCGGAAGTTTCTCCCGGAGTTCCTCCGGAAATTGCTTCAGGAAATCCTCCGGAAGTTCCTCCAGGAATTCCTCTGGAAGTCCCCTTACAGATATTTCCGGAATTTCTCAAGAAATTTCTCTAGGAATTCTTCAGGATGTTCCTCCTGGATTTCCTCAGGAAGTTCCTCCAGGAATTTCTCAGGAAGTTCCTTCAGGAATTCCTCCACAAGCTTCTCCATTCTTCCGGAAGTTTCTCCAGGGATTCATCTGGAAATCCTCCAGTCCTCCAGAAGTTCCTCAAGAAATTCCTTCAGAAGTTCTTCCAGGAATTTCTCCGGAAGTTCCTCCAGGAATTCCCTCGTATATTACTCCGTATTTCCTTCCTGAATTCCCCAGAAGTTACTCCAGAAATTCCATGGAAAATTCCAGGAATTCCACAAAAAGTGCTTACTGGAATTCCTCTGGATGCTTTCCTCCAGAATTTGCTCAAGGAATTTCTTCGGAAGATGCTAAATGGATTGCTCCGGAAGTTCCTCTAGGAGTTCCTCCATGGAGTTCCATGAAACCGATGAAAACGAATCTATCCGAAGTTCTTCCAGAGCGTCTTCGACATCACGAGTCGAATCCGATGAAAACGATGCAATCAATCTGACGATCTTCCAGGGCGTCTTCGACATCACGATGAAAACGAATAGACGAATCCAAGTCAAAATAAGAAGAAGACACACGACCAGCGATGGAAATCGGACGAACATGATCCGATTCGACGTTTATCCTAAACTGTACAGATCGCGATCTGTACAATTTACGAACAACATTGAGTTCCCATCTTTCACGATTGAGTGTTATTACCTTGGACACTCGCACATAACAAAATATTGCAAGATTGAGTCTTGCTCTGAGAAATGAGTTACTCTAGCCGTTCTACCTACGAACGAATCGTGACAACTATTTGCCCCTAGAGCGTGAGTGTCTTTCTGTTTTCTTTGCATGACTACACGCGGGACGTTGAGCGCGCTTGCTTAATTATGTGCACTGTAGATTGAAGCCCCTCAACTACAAAATTATTCAACATTATGTGTACTTTGTTCCGATTTTATTTCTTATTGGGCGAAATTTCCTGTAGTTTCGAAAACTTCGATAGTTAGATACTTTTTAAAATCTTCAAACTATTGACGTGAAAGAAGCAATGTCTTTAAAATTTGAAAGCAAAATTCTTACTGAGTAGCTTTCAATTTAAGTGCGAACTAGGTGCGATGCTAATTGGGATTTGGGATTTTGTTTTTAGCTAACAGCATGAAAAAGCAAAAAGGACACAAATGATGCCGAAATTGTTCTTTTGCGAATGCCATTATTAATATACGAGCATGTTATTGGGTAAAAAATCCTATAAGTCCATAATATACTTCTGTTTCCAGCAAGTATTACCAGTAAGCCGCCATTGTTCGGCTTTCATGAAACCCTGTCTAGTATTCGCCGAAGATGGACTTTTCTAGCGGTCTTAATCTGTTGAACAGAATTCTGGACATAATTTTGTACGCCGAATTAAGGAGGGTTATTCCTCGGTAATTGGCGCACACCAGTATGTGCCCTGTCTTAAAGAGAGGATCATTTTATAGTAACCTTCAAAATCAGTAAAAACATTAAGAACGTAAATTCTGTGACCTTAATCTCTAAAGCAATGTTAAAAATATAATTGAATTCATCTACAACAACAACAAGTTCGTTGATTTATTTAGGACGTTACAAAAATTATTTTTAACTTTTGTCCTCCCCTAAGCAGTATTCCATAATTGCTCTTCAAAGTGCGTGGACATATGTAGTTTCTCAAACAAACGAAAAAAAAAAATCATACATTCCAGAACAAAATTTTTTTTTCGTATTTTTTGCCAGAATACGTATTTTTGGAAGAGGATTCAGAATATATAAAAATCTCATTTTGGCCAAAAATGTTACATATGCAGTTTCTCAAACAAACGGTTCAATTATTTTCTGATAGGTATGTTCTAGCAAATTCTTTTTCTTGTGTTTTTCAAATATTTTTACAAATTTTTGAAGGAAAAATAATGGTTTTGGCAGGTTTGGACCTATTATTGTTGAAAATAGGTTATTAAGATCAAGAGGGTAAGCGAGTTTCATAGCGTAATGAGCTCGAGCGGAATGGGTGCTTCGCTTAATTTACAATGCTTTGAAACTCAGATGTGAAAATGTACATTATGTGGAAGATTTTCATTTGAAAATGTATATACACTTAACCAGCATTTCAATCACTTGTCATAAGACGAGTTTGTACAATCCCATTGAAATTCCACCACTTAATTGTATCTTGACAGATACGTATTTCGACCTCAACAGTAAGTCTTCAGTGTCTCGTACTTGACTCGAGTCGACTCGACTCGACGGCCTTACTGTTGAGGTCGAAATACGTATCTGTCAAGATACAATTAAGTGGTGGAATTTCAATGGGATTGTACAAACTCGTCTTATGACAAGTGAAGACATTCCACTAAAAAACTCAAAATAATTTTCTTAACAAAAGAATTTCAATGTTCAGTATTTTGTATGCCGAGTTTCAACTAGAAAATTTCTTTTTACTGAAATTCCAGTTTGTTAGTAGACCAACAATGTTTGTCAGTAATATATTCCCGAGTCTCGGTAACAAATTCTGTTGATTATTTTGACTTTTATTTATTTTTGCTGAATGAATCATCAAATCCATAAAATGCTGAACGGCACAAAAAGTCGGTAGAAATTTATACAGCGTCTTGTTTTGTTGCTTATGTCTTACGTGTTGAGCTAAAATTATTTTGTAAATTATTTCCAACGTGCTGGTTGGACTTGCGTTTCTAAAAGTGAACTTTTTGTATTTTGCAAAACTCAGCCACAGATCGCATAGCTGTGTAGAACAAGTCGAAATGCATCGATGCCCTCTGCCTTGCAAATTTTTAAAAGAAATTATCATGGAGTATAGCCAAAGCTTTTTGAGTTATCAAGAAGCTTTGGATATACTCCATTATCGTACTAAACATTTTTCATATTATGCTACATATCGTAAGTGTAATCTCTCACTTATTATCATCATTAAGTGAGAGATTTTTTTCATTCAATCTCTATCAATCAAGAACTGCCAAAGTTTTTATTACTTTATACTTTTATTTTATGCAAATGAACATTGATTCAATATACTGTCCAGTCAGTAAAATAGGTTTCCAAAAAACAAATCTTCATTTACTGACTAACTCAGTTATGTGCATATTTATTTGACGTTTTCGTTTATGCCGGTAATGACAATTACTGTTGAAATTACTGGATTCCGTAGTCCAAAACTCAATAAAATTAATACAGGTGCTGAAAATAATCATCTTTTGCACATAGAGGCGGCGGCGGTGCACAGGTCTAATTTATGGAAGAACATCAATTTTATAATTTCAGGAAAATATGTGGTGCATTCTCGATTTTTAAATTTTGAAGAAAAGATCAATTGAAATGTCGCCTCTGCTTCAATCCTGGCAACGAAATTGGTAAAAATTTGAAGTGTGACATGAAAGCGATATGAAACCTAGAGAAGAAACTTATTTCTAAAGAAAGGCTATGAAAATATAAAGCAAAATTATGCTACCAAAAATGGATGTTAATATCCTTGAATAAATAAATATAATCCTCATAAGACTTGTTGAATCGATTAAACAATTGCAACAAATTCAAATGTTTAAAGGGAAAGGCCTCGTAGTAACTTTTGAATGAAAACTGGGAATTGAATTATTTGACATTGCTGTATGCTGGTGTTGATATTTGTGACATATAGTGTGATTCGTTTAAAGCACAATGCAAACAATTGTTAAGCAATATGTCACGAAAATAAAATTGCATCAAACTCACGCACATTCCAAATTGTTTTCAGCAACGAATTTTTGCTATTAAATAGATCCCTTATCAGGATTCAGTTTTGCTTTTTATAACAAAAAAAATCCCGTGATTTCCCGGAACAAGCAGTATTTTTAACCTGAATTTAGGCTTATTTGGGAAGTATTTGGCTTCGCAGTCTTGGAGGGAATTGAAAACTATGTTTTTAATCTTTTTCCGGGATAATAAAAGTATCGGGAAATGGACTCTCTATGTTTCACTATTTTAACAACTTTATAACCCGAAAAATATATTAAGCTCTTTTAGTGGAATGTATTAAACCGTCTAAGACGAATTAAGTACTGTCCATGTCCAGAACAAGGAATACTACCCGAGAAGTGGTGGAGATGCGTTGACGACACCTTCAGCATCATCAACCGAAAGGATCTACCCAGGATTATGGAAGCGATAAACAACGTGCATAAGGACATCAAATTTACCTTCGAGGAGGAAAAAGAAGGTAAACTACCTTTCTTGGATCTACTTGGATCTACAATACAACATTGAGCCTAGAAATATACAGGAAGCCCACGAACACCATGAGAGTCATCCCATATACATCGAACCATTCGTACCAACATAAAATGGCAGCATTTCATCACATGATCCATAGGATGCAGACGATACCCCTGAGCGAAGAAGGAAAAACGAAGGAACTACAATACATCTTGGAAACAGCGAAGATCAACGGATACCAGGAGAGGACTATACGAGCGATCATCAACAAGAAGGAAAGGACCCTACGACGAAATGGACATACAACGCTGACACCGATAGAGGAGCCGCTGAAAAGAGTTTCGGTCCCATATGATAAACACATCACCAACCAGCTACGCCCTCGACTAAGGAAATTCGGCATCGATCTAGTATTCTCCAGTAGAAGCAACCAACTCAAGTCTCTATTGGGTTCAACGAAGGATAAAGTAGAAATGTTGAATAAGGCAGGCGTTTATAAGATAAGTTGTTCCCAATGTGAAATCTATGTAGGCCAAACAAAAAGATCATTAGATATAAGGTTCAAGGAACATATGGCGGAAGTGAGTAAGGCGAAAAGAGAAAACGATAAGGGATTACATTACGAATTTAGATCTAAGGTAGCAGAGCATGTGTATAAGGAAAATCACCCAATTACGGCATCAAATATTAAAATCTTAAGAAATGTCTCTTCCCATGGAAACTCGATGTAGCTGAGAGTTTGGAAATCCACCGACAGGTACAAACAGCGCTGTTGAATAAGGATCAGGGAAATGGCAGCTCTTGGCTCTTCAAGTTTCTACCTAAACAATAAAGTAATTTACCGTATAGGTAAATAAAGTAGGCAAATAAGATTAGATTAGGTACCTAGCGTAGTATAAATAGTGTAAGTTGCGATTGTTTTCTTCAAGTCGAGTCAAGTACAAGACACTGAAGACGACCACACAGTTGTGGTCGAAATACGTATCTGCAAAGATTACGAAAATTAACTAGTGGAATTAAATGGACAGTACTTAATTCGTCTTAGACGGTTTAACTTTATAACCGTCATTTAGTTAATGCAACTAATGGAATGATGTTACGATACGCAGGAGTCACGCGGACGCGCACCCTGAATTCCACCGGCGAGTATTTATGCCCGCGTATTTTCGAAGGTGTTTCCTTTTATTTGCACCGTAAAAACATAAGAGCATGCCGTTCCGCATGTGAACGGGCAGCCCCTAGCGAAAGCACTTGTCCGATTTGAAAGAAAGAATCACGATCATTGCAGCAATGATCGTGATTCGATTCCATTTGATCGTAAGTTGTACATGTTCCGATTAACTTGATGTCTACAACTGTACACATTGAGAGTAACGGCTTTTTGCGTGCTCTCGCAATAAACGTTGAATCGCGTGAGTTACAAGCTGTGAGTGTAGACGACACCGATTTACGTGTATCTTGCTCTCTTGAGATCATGGTAACTCACTACCCGAAACGCTCCGCACGAATAAGGATAGAGAGCGCAAAAGCATCGCTTACTGACGATGATGCTAATAGATCTCACATAAGCTGTGTACATTAGAGTGATTCAAATTTTGACTTTTTCGCTCCCCTATGCTTAAACGATGACATTTGTTGTTTTATTGATCCTCCTCCATTTTTTGCTGATTTGGATGTAAATAGACTGAGCACGAGCAGTTTGAAGTTTGTATGAAAATTACTATGAAAACAGTCACTTTCGTGGAAAACCGTTCCGTAACGTTACTCATTAAGTTCTAAAAATATACGACTTTATTGGCAACATAGAAAATGTTGCAATTAAACTGGTCGTCTTTGTTGCGAACAGTCTTCAAAAAATCCCATTCTAGGAGCTGCTGGGATTTAAAAATGAAATCGAAACCAATCTTACTCCCGCAATTGATTTCAATCCTGGCAAGCATTGGTTTTCTATAAATCACAAGGGATGATTGAATCCAGGGATTCAATCCTTGTCCTCTGTGAGAAATCTAGTCTTCTGTGTGATTTGAATGTCATTGTTGTTCTACCTATGGCCTTGTCGAGTTGTAAGTTTGATACGTTTCTTCCACTTCATCTAATCTTCATTTTTTATAAATTATTTTTTCCTTTTCAAAATAGGCACAAGCCGCATCCACTTTCTCCCAAATATTTAATAAATTGGACCTGGTTTGATACTTACAGTGTTATAACTCAATTCGTGCTGTAGAATTTATAGGCCAAATTCGACGGCTGTTGGTTTGAGCTTTATATAGAAGAATCTCTAATCTCCAGCCAGTCAAAAAACTAAAGCCCTTGAGCGAGTGCGGTTCTGAAAACAGCAATGTCGTTGAACAGTTTGGCAACATACCCCTGCACCAAAAACAGCTGTCAGCATCATCAAAAGGACACCATTTTTTAAAATACTCTGAAATTGTGTCGAACTTCCCATTGCTATTCCTCATGATTTCTTTATTATGAAATAAATTAAATTTATCAAAATATCTAAATAATATCTTTATTATCTGGTTGGTTTACTTGAGCGAAACAAACGAAGATACTTCAAGTCGGTTTGACATTTATTCTATACCTTATGTAAGACTGTACGGCCATAAAAAGAAAAGCAGGTTTAACTATTGGTTGGACCCTTCGTAAGATCCGTTTAGGTTCATCGATATCAAAATCTTCTATATCGATATGTTGAATCTATATTTTCCAATGTATTGTAAGATCCACATAAATTATGATACCTATTCAAATGTTGTAAGATGAAACCTTACATTGGTGAATTTCTGTTGATGTATAAATATAACCAAATTCAACGTGGCATTTTCGAAACTATTATTGGATTGTTGATTAGAACAAGCTAATGAAAGCTCTTTGTTGTTGATCAGGCATTATCAAATTTTATCTAGAGATTAAAGGTTGAGGAGCACGCTGTTTCCCCATGTACCTGTTCCTTTTCTTAGATTGACAGGTACATGCACAAACGCAGAGATTGAATCACTATGATTAAATCCCAGAATCAATCTTGCATGCTGAGATTTATAAAAATTGAGATTTGTAAAAATCCCAAAAATAAGGATGAACTCAATGCATGCTGTGTTAAATCTGAGAATAGAATGATGCTCTTGAAACACTGGTTGCGAAACGATTCTGTGATTGTAAAGCTTAGTACGCAGTTCTCAAGGAAAATGGTCAAGGAAAATATGATCAAATTACCAAAGTAATTTTGACAATTGATAAACGTAGTCGATAAAGTAGGCGAAAAATCATGTTTTGTAATGTCACCAAGCAGGTAGGTAATTGTAAATAATAGCTGCCGCTTATTTTCTCTGCAGCTGAAGATGTTTTTCGCTGAATGATGCGGAATGCTGTGGTCAATGATTTATATATGGATGACTTGTTGTCTGGATCCCCAAACGTCGAAACAGCCACACGAATCCGCCGTGAAGTCTCGACCATGCTCCGTTCGGCTGGCTTTGCATTACGAAAATGGGCCTCAAGTTTGATGGAGTTCCAGTAAAAAACGAGCAATTCAACCGTGGTTAGAACTCCAGGATGAGCAGTTAGTCAGCACCCTTGGTTTGATATGGGAATCATCACTCTATCTTTCAAAGTCCAGTTACCGCTGCCTGCCTGCTGCCATTCTCACCAAGTGAATCATAATGTCCTACATTGCCCGAATCTATGATCCACTAGGAATTGTGGGTCCAACCGTCACGAAAGCTAAAATGTTCATGCGGTTTCTTTGATGTGTCGATGTTGTTGCTGGCATCGAAGGTGACTCCGCTCGCTCCTCGGCACACCATTGTGCACCTGGAACTAGGTAAATTTTGCGCTCAAACTGTCCGCCACGGTATATTTCTGGTCCTACTCAACAAGAGTTCTTCATGGGCTACAATCACAACCCGGTCGCGCGAAGACCTTTGTGGCCAATCGTGTTTCCCGAATCCAAAAAGAACTTCGTCAGACCTCTAGCAAGAATCGACTTGTTGCCGATACCCAATGATGACCCTGAACAACTTGTTGCAGCGTACTTGCTCGAAGCGTATTTCTTTATTGGAAAGGTATTTATCTTTTCAATATCACCCCTTGTCTTGAATGATCTTCCTGGTCTTTTTCTTTTCCATGTGCGGCTGACGACGAGGACTCTATTTTGCACTGCTCAACTAGTCGCGTACATCTGCACTTGCGAGTCTTTTTTTCGAGTGCCACCGCTAAACTGTACCATGTTTACCAGAATACCAGAATAACAAAATCAACGATCTAGTATTGTAACACCAACTCATTGAACGAACAAAGTGAAGACTAATTCTAAAAAAAATAGAATCAGTAGAAAGTACTAAAATAAATAACCTAAATTATTGTATATGGAAAAATTTAAATACCACTATTTCAAAGGTGGCCGGTAGGTAGGTGATGTATATGATAAGTTCACTCATGCTCTCGTGATAACCGTATCAGAAAACGGGAGAGAATTGAATCGCCACTTTGGCTGATCAATCAGTGTGTAGGTATCCGATAGGGGCACAACTATCGTGCTGCGGCGCATTGCTAGTTAGTTGTATCATCGCAGGTTGTATCCAAAGTCTCGGTGCGTAATTAAGATGTGCACGTTGTAAATTTCCCTCCAGAATACCTGGAAGAATACGTGATAAGAATTTATTGAGGAAATTCTGGGGGATTCCTCCAGGAACTTTCCGAGGAATTCTTGAAGCAACTCCCCGAAAAATTTCTGTAGAAACTTCCCGAGGAATCCCGCGAACTTTTGAAGGGATTTGTTCCAGAGCTTATAAAGGATTTCTCAGAAGAATTCCTGGAAGAGGAATAACTGGTCGATCTACCAGAAGAATTCTTTAAGGAACTTCCGGGAAATTTCTAAAGGAACCTCGAAGGAATTCCTGAAGGAACTTCCCAAGGAACTTTCATAGTAATATTTATAGCAAATTTCGAAGACTGGAGACTTTCTGATGAATTCCTGCGAGAACCTAAAAAAAACCTAGAAATTTCTAGAGAAACTTATGAAGGAATTCTTGGAGAAACAACCGAGTTATTCCTGAATAAACTTTTTAGGAGAAATTATATAAGGAACTTTCTGAGGAAATCCACAGGCACACATGTTCCACATAGGTTACTGTAACTCGTAGGTGACCTAATTCAGTCACAACCCAGTTGCTGCAACCATTTTTGTCTGACTTGTGTTGCTCGGGCTGTTGTATTTCCTAATAGAACTTACTGTGTATTTCTTGAAGATATTTGAGGAAAAGTTTCTGAAGGAACTTCCGGTGGAATTTCTTAAGAAACAGGAAGGAATTCCTGAAGAAACTTCCAAAAGAGTTTCAAAAGATCTTCCGAAGGAATTCCTGAAGGAACTTCTGGAGAAATTCCTGAAAGATCTTCCAAAGCAAACCATAGTTGATTTTTTTCGAGGAATGCTGGAAAAAGCTTTTCAAAGAATTCGTGCAGAAGCTTCCGGAAGAATTCTTGAAGAATCTTTTCGATGAATTTCTGGTCGATCTTCCGTAGAAATCCCTGAAGGATCTTCGAAGAAATTCCTGAAGCAACTCCAGAAAAAAAATGAGAAAACTTTTCAACGAACTCTTGGAGAAATTTCTCGAACAGTTCTTGTAGGAAAACTGGAGAATCTCGCGATGAATTTCTAGAGGAACTTCCGGAGGAATTCCAGAACTAAAATTTCTCGAAAAAACAGAAATTCTTCAGGAATCCTTCGGCAAGTTTCTTCAGAAATTCTTCCTGCAGTTCAGGAATGTCTTCTGAAATTCCATTTGCAAATCGATAGGAAGTTCATTCGGGAATTCCTCCGGTAGTTTCCTCAGCAATTGCCCCTAAATTTCCTTTAGGAACTTCTTCGAAAGTTCCTTAAGAAATCCTTCCAAAGTTCCTTCAGGTATTCCTCCGGAGGTTTCTTCAGGAATTTCTCCGAAGGTTCCATCAGGACTTCCTCCGGAAGTTCCTTCAGGAATTCATCCGGAAGTTCCTTCAGAAATTCCTCTGGAAGTTCCTTAAGGAAATCCGCCAGAAGTTCCTTCAGGAACCCCCCGGAAAGTTCCTCCAGGAATCCCGCAAGAGGTTCCTTCGAAATTCCCCCCCGAAGGCCTTTTAAGAATTCCGCCAGAAGTTTCTTCAGGAATCTCTCCAGAGGGTCCTTCAGGAATTCCCGTGGAGGCTTCAGGAACTCCTCAGGAGGATAATTTATTATTTATTTCAGGAATTCCGGTTCGGCGGAATCTTTCAAGAATTCCGGCAAAAGTTCCTTCAAGAATTCCGCCGGAAGTTCCTTAGAGAAATCTGCCATAAGTTCCTTCAGGAAGTCCATCGGAAGTTCTTTCAAGAGTTCCGCAGGAAGTTCCCTTAGGAATTCATCCAGAAGTTTATTTCAGGAATTCATCCAGAAGTTAATTCAGGTATTCCTCTGGGAGTTCCTTATGGAAATCTGCCAGAAGTTCCTTCAGGAATCCCTCCGAATCTGCGTTCAGGAGTTCTGCCTGGGGTACCTTCAAACATTCCCCCGAAAGTTCCTTAAAGAAATCTTCCAAAAATTCCTTCAGGAATTGCGCAGGAATTCCCTTCAGGAGTTCCATCGGAAGTTTTTTCAGCAGTTCCGCCAGAAGTTCCTTAAGGAATTCCTCCTGAGGGTTCTTCAGGAAATTCCATGAAGGTTCATTTAGGAATTCCTCATGAGGTTCATTCAGGAATTCCTCCGTAAGTTTCTTAGTTCCTTCAGGAATTCATCTGAAAGTCCCTTCAGGAATTTCTCTGGAAGTTCCTTCAATAAGTCCTCTGAAAATTCCTTCAGGAATACCGCCGGTGGTTCGTTCAAGAGTTCCACCGGAAGTTCCTTACGTAAATCGCCCAGAAGTTTCTTCTACAGGAATTCCGCCAGAAGATCCTACAGGGAGATGGATACGAACGGAAGATCATTCGAAAATTCCTCCGGTTCCCTCAGGAATTGCCCCTAAAGTTCCTTTAGGAATTCCTCCGGAAGTTCCTTCAGGAATTTCTTCGAAAGTTCCTTCAGGAATTTCTTCGAAAGTTTCTTCAAAAATTCCTTCGGAAGTTCCATCAAGAAAATTCCTGGAGGAACTTCCGGAGGAATTCCTGGAGGAACTTCCGGATGATTTCCTGGAGGAGCTTCCGGAGGAATTTCTGGAGGAACTTCCGGAGGAATTTCTGGAGGAACTCCCGGAGAAATTTCTGGAGGAACTTCCGGAGTAATTCCTGGAGGAGCTTCCGGAGGAATTCCTGGAGGAACTTCTGGAGGCATTCCTGGAGGAACTTCCGGGGGAATTCCTGGAGGAACTTCCGGAGGAATACCTGGAGGAACTTCCGGAGGAATTCCTGGAGGAACTTCTGGAGGCATTCCTGGAGGAACTTCCGGGGGAATTTCTGGAGGAACTTCCGGAGGAATACCTGGAGGAACTTCCGAGGAATTCCTGGAGGAACTTCTGGAGGCATTCCTGGAGGAACTTCCGGGGAATTCCTGGAGGAACTTCCGGAGGAATACCTGGAGGAACTTCCGGAGGAATTGCTGGAGGAACTTCCGGAGGAACTTCCTGGAGGAACTTCCGGAGGAATTCCTGGAGGAACTTCCGGAAGAACTTCCGGTGGAACTGCCGGAGGAACTTCCGGTTTCGGATCAACTTCCGGTGGAACTTTCGGCGGAACTTCCGGAAGAACTTTCGGCGAAACTTCCGGAGGAGCTTCCGGCAGAATTTCCGGTTCCGGAGGAACTTCCGGAGGAACTTCTGGAGGAACTTCCGGAGGAACTTTTGGAGGAACTTCCGGAGGAACTTCCGGAGGAATTCCCGGAGGAACTTCTGGAGGAACTTTCGGAGGAACTTCCGGAGGAACTTTCGGAGGAACTTCCGGAGGAACTTTCGGAGGAACTTCCGGAAGAACTTTCGGAGGAACTTCTGGAGGAACTTCCGGAGGAACTTTCGGAGGAACTTTCGGAGGAACTTCCGGAGGAATTCCCGGAGGAACTTCCGGAGGAATTCCCGGAGGAACTTCAGAATGAATTCCTGAAAAAACTTCCGGAGGAATTCCTGAATAAAACTTCCGGAGGAATTGCTGAAGAAACTTCCGGAGGAATTCCCGAAGGAACTTCCGGAGAGATTCCTAAAAAAATTTCCGGAGGAATTCCTGAAGGAACTCCCCGGAGAATTTCTAGAGGAACTTTTAGAGGAATGCCTGAACGAACTTCCAGAGGAATTTCTGAAGAAACTTCCAGAGGAATTTCGGAAGGAACTTCCGGAGCAATTCCTGAAGGAAATTCTGGAGTGATTCCTGCAGGAACTTTTGAAGGATTTTCTGAAGGTACTTCCAGAGGAATTCCTGAAGGAATTCTTAAAAGAACTTTTGGAGGAATTTTCGAAGGAACTCCAAGAGAAATTCCTGAATGAACTTCTGGAGGAATTCCTGAAGAAACTTATGGAGGAATTCTTAAGCATTTTCTGGAGGAATTCCTGAAGGAACTACCGGAAGAACTTCTGATACGACTTCTAGAAGAATTCCTGAAGGAACATCCAGAGGAATTTTTGAAGAAACTTACGAATGATTTCCTGAAAGAACTTCCGGAGGGATTCCTGAAGTAACTTCCAGAAGAATTTCTGATGGAACTCCCCAGCGAATTTCTGAAGGAACTTCCGGAGGAATTCTCGGAGGTTCTTCCGGAGCAATACGGGGGGGGGGACATTCGGAGAAAATTCTACGCCGCCGCACCGCATCTATCGGTCGCCAAAGGTGTAACGCCACCATCGCTGGCTATTTTGTTTATCACGCCGCCGCGGTTATTATATTGCCGGTACCGGTGCCGGGTGGCCCAAACCTAAGGTTCTGAATTATATTAAAATGAAAACCTATGATTGTTTTTCTTTCGATCTGATTTCGGAAAATCGAAATGTGCGTACAACTAACAGCTTTGGTAACGAACTTCAACTAATGAAACAAACTTCAAAACCGCATCCTTCGACTTCTGAATTTTCCCGGAAGTGACCAAAAGTAGAATCAAGATCTAAAAAATGTTATCCTACGGCTTCTAACCATATCATTAGACCCATAAGAAATAACGACGTGCCCACGGTTCGAACACGTTTTGTAGAACTAGTTTCCAATACGTATTCTGTATTATATTGTTTTTGCTTACTTATGTAGCAGTTCGATTGCCGGACCCTCTAGATCTTTGAAAACAGAAGCCGTTGGTGTAAAAATACAAAATCGACAAAAACGGTTTATGTACCACTTTCGCTGGCACCGGTTCACGTATTGTTTTTTCTACCCCCTTGACTACTCGAAGAGCCCAGACATAATTTTGAAATAATATTTGTAACTGTCTTATATGATTGACAATTAGCATATTTGTCAAGGTTAGTACTCGTACCATTTGCACTTTGTGTAATTGAAAAAAATAAGATCCCTTTGAGTGGTCCAAACGGGTAACCAGCGCTGGAGTTAACTTTGATCGTATTCTGATAGGGAAGGGGGGTTTACTTCTGTCCGGAGGTACGAATTCGATTGAACGTCTTATCACCAACAGGCATGTCCCCTTGTTCGTGGTGGATGAACATCGTCCGAGTTATTGTGAAGAACCCTGAGCAAAACTGTGAACTATGGTCATTTGGAAATTTGGTGGTTGTGTCAAACAGCAACGAATAATCAACTGAAGAATACCGGAGACCCCAGTGACGATATGGGTCAAAGGATAGATTGATGGTTTGATATATTAATCTGCTAATCTCTCAACTTCGTTGAGAGTAAACGCATAATAGCCAATGTGCTAAAGATCCGCGGATTCGACATCATAGCGCTGCAGGAGGTGTGTTGAACAGATCAATAGTATGACAATTTGGAGGTAATCATATTATTTACCAGAGCTGCGATGAAACACACGAGCTGGTAACAGCTTTCATCGTGATGCCAGAGATACCACTCCGGAAACAAGGGTAACGCATTATATGCACAGATAAAACGTATGGCAGCTGCTCAAGTTACGCCACCAAAATCATCATAGGATATTCCATCATTCAGAAGGAGTTCAGACCGACTGTTGGAAACTTGACGCCCACACCGACGGCAAATAACAACGGCCTGCGAATAAATAATCGATTTCACCGCTTCCAGGAACATAGCCATTCGCAGCACCTATTTCCTGAATGGTTTTCCGTATCCAGATGTAAGGAGATCGCAATTGCCAGAAAAACAGTGGACCTGTAATCAATAGCGAATTAACCAATCATAAAATAAAATATATTAAAAACAAATGGTGAAAATTTACGAAACGTCACTTTACTTGCGGAATAATACATCGATGCATTATTTCGCAAGGAAAGATGTCAGGCTGTGTTTTGTTGACTGCAATACGCCTGCTATTGCCTATTTATTCGTTTTTCTTGTCAGCTCCGTACTGTTCAAGGAATGTCAGCAGTAGAATCATTCCTTGACCGCTACTTGTCCTATCTATTTGCACAGTACTTTAGAAGTCCATACCACCCTTAAGAAAAGTAATTGGGGAAATACTGAATCGTGGTACATTCAATTTAACACGTAAAAGAATAACATCAATATCAATAATGAGCATTTTTGTTTTCTTTATAACTTCGTTTACAAAAGTCAGATCACTTCGCAACTGTCACAACTGTCCTATAACTAAGGAAGTATTCTATGAAGTCATCGGGTCGATTACATTTCAATATTTAATGGGTTGCAACTCGGAACGGTCTTTTGCTTTAGTGACGATTTCTATAGTAATTTCCATACAAACTTCAAACTGCTCGTGCTCAGTCTAGTTACATCCAAATTAACTAAAAATTTAGGATGATTTATAAAACAGCAAATGTCATCGTTTAAGCATAGGGGAGCGAAAAAGTCAAAATTTGAATCACTCTAGTGTACATGTTCGTTGGTCGCTAGAAGCGATTTTCTAACATTGCTGCACACGACGGTGTTAATTTTGACAGATCCTACAGTACAGCATAAGAGGATCATTTTAAAATGCTTATAATAAATCCTAGACAAGATGTAATTAAAATCTGATTGAGGTGTGATACGGTAAAAGTTACGAACTGTATGATAAATACATATTTGAAAAATATACAAAAAAATTGAGATAAGCTTCTGAATATGTAATTCATAACTTTTTTCCGTATCGTACATCAATCAGATTTTAATTACAATTTGTCTAGAATTTATTATAAGCATTTTAAAATTATCTTCCTATATTGTAGGATCTGTCAAAGTTAACACCGTCGTATGTCATCTTCTTATTTTTACTTGGATTCGTCTATTCGTCAGAGCGTCTTTGACATCAAAAGTTGAAGCCGATGAAAACAATGTTACCGACACTCAGAGGAACAAAATTCACTCATTTACCATTTGAATGTCAAACCAGCTACTTACATTGATATAGCAAAATGATTTTTTCAGCCAGAAACAACCTGGCAGGATCGCCAAATGTGGGACCCACTTTCGGCGATCAAGCTAGTTGGCTTGGTTGCTCGCGTGCTGTGTGTGACGTCCATCCTTGTTGGTTGCTCGATGAAGAAAGGGGGATAACTCATGGCCTGCTCTTAACTAATGCAAGTCTGCCGAAAATTCGTTATACGGAAGTGAGATCCATATCTATCATTAATACACACTGATTGTGTATTACCCAATATGCAATATATTGCACCCTCGCAATGTGATAGAGTCAGCTTTTACCATCTCGAGCTAGCAGTGAGCTTCGGTATTGATGCATATTGTTCGCCAGATTCATGGAAGATAATGGCTGACCTAACTGGCACTTGGCAATGTTGTTCGTAGTGCTTGAACCAGCGTTTCAGCTGGTCAGTTGGGTCGGTCAGAGGTCAATGGCTGCTGCGGCTTTTTTACCTTCGTCGGCGAGAATATCTGCTGGCTTGTCCCGTCGACATGTGCGCTTCACTTTTTTCTCCAGAAACGATTACCCTTGACGGACTAAACCTCTGGTTCCTCTGTTTTTCGATCGCTTTATCGCGACTTTGCCTTCTCTTTGCTCATCAGAAGGGTTTCATCAGTTGTCCATTGTTTTCTCTGAGTGCGCATTTCGCCCAGATACGTCTCGTCTCGGTGGTTTATTGTAGTCTAAGGTCTTATGCGTTGCTCTCTTCAGCACAATTCTCGCTTAACTTTCAGTGACCTAAGTAACATTTTTCATGAATTAATTTGAATACCGCAATCAACAGAATAACATGAAAGCTTTTGTTTGTAGTACTCAAATTAATTCATGAAAAAATGTTACTTAGGTCCTTTGAAAAGTTAAGCGAGAATTCTCCAGTTTAACCTTTCCACTTTAGCACCTTCAGTCAGCTTGTGTTGACCCGTCTTCCGATTTTCTCCTCTTGCCGAACGATTCGAGCAATGCATAGACGTATTTCGCCGATGAGATGAAAATGATTCGACGCGATATCCGCAGGTAATGATTTTTCATTTTCGGTTGATACGTGGTCAATTCGATTTCCGGTAAAGCCGTCACAGGAGAATGTCAAATTAGCGATACACGAATTGGGAGAAGTAATTAAAACAGGTGGAAAAATAACGTTTGACGTTCTTCCAAAAACACCAGGAAAACCAGCCACACAGAGTTATATATTTAACTCGTCCACTGAATTCAAAATAGAATTGCTATATCCTACACCCTTAATCCCCAGGGACTTCCCAAGTTCATGGGTGTTGTTAAGTGCCTTCGGCTGGACTGGGAATTTCACAATGCTTCAGTAATGTCACGCAATCGGGGAATAATGACCATCAGCATTGATCACAAAACTTATCCAAAAAAACGGTAATACACTCCTCTACATATGAACTTTCTTCTTTTGCGACACCACCTCATGTGGTCACGCATGGCAAACCGCCCAACGTCATTACTTCTCGTGACGAAACCAACCATCCGAATAGGCGCTAATCTCACCCCCATTAAATCGATTCAAAAACAGCTGCTTATTGATGGAGGTGAGGTGATGTGAACACACAGAAAATAGTAATAATAAATAATTATTGTCGTTTCGTGTGAAGTCTCCTGCTATGACGTACTTGATATGGAGGCGGTGACGACGTACGATTCGCTCTCTATCACGCGAATGATGGCTATAATTCTGATTGTCTACCGGCTGCATCGGTTAGTCGTACTCAGAGCCGTCCGCCGATCGGAGCGCCGCGCCGGAATAACGCGAAGCTGGAACGTTTAATATTCAAATGCAGTACCAGCTGCTGAGAGTTTCCCTTACATGTGATAGCAATTGAGATTGTGATAATTTGCCTGGTTTTAATTTCGTTGAAAGTAGCATTTATAAATTCTTTTTATCAGTAATCAATGGTGTTCGCAGGTGATTGATATTTACGGGCGACCTTGACCGTGACCTGATTAGAAAGTGTGTACTGATTGTGTGTTTCGTGTTTTTTTTGTGATTCGTTACAGTCATGTCCCTGGAGGAATCCCGCCGAACACAGCGCCCCTACCGGTATGGCATGATACTGCTGTGCGTGGGTGCTTTAGTCAACTGGCTCGGGTTAGCTCAGGACTACACAGAACCAATTCGGTACACCGGAGTGGCGTGCATTTTGGGTGAGTGCGATGCAAAGTTTGTGAACTGAATGTGATTGATAAATTGTGTTTTTTGTGTTCCACAGCCGGAGCATGCCTAATCTGCACAGCCATGTGCTGCTGGTTGCATACACCAAATAGAGCCGGATCAACAAGTGAGGTAAGCACGTAGGCTCTCGTATTATCATTTTTGAACAATCATTTTCCGGGCACTTCAGATAATCTTTACAGTAATGATTCAATTTTATCAGTTTTATTTTTCGAAATCATGAAGTCTATCAATTACCTTATGCATGTTTGTCGTCAGTGACCAAGCTGATCTGACCTTGATTTTAAGCTTTATAAATGCTAAATCCAAAACCAAATATTTGTAGATAGAAAGCTTTTGCTCCGTTACGCTCATCAACGCCACAATTTTTATCGTACTTTATTGCATCACATGTCGATAATTATTGTTAAATATTTGGCGTTAAAATGGGCTGTTAAAATCAGGTGAGATCGATTTGAAAATCAGTTTTATTGCAGAAGGATAATTAACACCTAATTTTCATCGAAAACCATCCATTATAAACCAGATTTTCAAATGGTTTAAAAATGGTTTGCTTCCAAATCAGAATCCTCCGATGCTGCTTTATCGCGCTGCAGACTGACCTGATTCTTAACTTAACACGTTTCATCCTGAATAATTCTCAGCTAGACGCTAAACACTATCATAAACGCACAACCTTGGAAACCTTCTTCTCATTAACACGCTTCTACCGTATTTCGTTTGCTTAATTCTGCGTTCCAGAACGATGATCCAATACACGTAATCAGCGCTGCCGAGGAGCGCCGCTGCGAGAAACCACCCGACTATGACACCGTGGCGACGGCGCCTCCCAGCTACGACGACGCCATCAAGCTGGACCCCTCGGCGCTGCTGCATCAGCACGCTCCCCCAGCAACGGTACCTGCCGCCACAGATGTTAACCGTGCCTCCACAGTAGCCAATCCGACAACCACCTCCAGCACCAGCCCTACCTCTAGCTCAAGCTCGTCGCCGTTCAGCTTTTCCAGCATTCTGGGCCTAGCCAGTCGGAACGCATCGGCAGCGCCGACGGCTCCACTGGAACCGGCCAGCATAACAGTCGAGCACGAGAAACCACCGCCATACGAGGCCAACAGCCGTTCCACGGCGCATCCACCGGCCATAGTCGCCGCTATTCCGATCCAGCTGAACCCAGCGATTTTGGTTCCCAGTAGCAACTAAAAGTGTTCAAAGAGCCACTATGCGAACAGTGCGTGAAAAGGTGCGCGTGGAGAACGGTATGCTTGGAATCGGAATGTGCGGCGTTGTTAGTGTGAACGAGCTCTATTTGTAATCGAAATAAGTCCTCAACTGAATCCACTCCACTCCGTTGTTGCGAGTGGAACATACAGTGACCGCAAGGCTGTGCTCAACTTGTAACTATATTTACTAGATTTATATTCATTCTGAATTGTCGTGTACTTATTAATACTACTCTAGCGTATAAGAGAAGACTTATATTTACTAACTATACCCCAAAGCCACTGCATGAATTGCGCGATGAACGGACGCCGATCCGTTCCGGGTCCAGTATTAGCAAGCTGAATCCGCTGCCAAACATTTTAAAGTTGTTTTCAGAACCAATTTGTGCAATAGACAGAATCAAAGCAAAAGCAAATTTTAGATGTAGGGCTTAAGACGCACACTAGTTACTGAATTCTTAATTCGTTATACATATGAATGAGATGTTTTTAAGTGAATCCAGTTCAACGGTCCGCAACCATTTATTTTCCGGTGTCTCAATAGTTCCGCGATAGACTGCGGGGAAGCTATAGGCAAACTGTCACGCTTAGACGAGCCTCAATGGAAGAAGTAAACTTTGTAGTGCCGGCAGTGCGCGATGGAGATTTGAATTTCACGCAACGGTGTGTTTTACCGCAGATAGCGGGCGAGTAACGTCAAATTATGCGAATTTTGTTAGACAGACTTGAGTGATATAAGCGAATATCGAACAATAAACCTATTGTGATAAATTATAATGTGAAATCTATATTTTTTTCAATATCACAGCATACATTGTTAGCAGTATGTTTCTTATCTCAAGTATTTTCAAACCTTTTTTGAATACTAGACCTTATTCCGTTATCCAAACCTCATTCCGTTAGGACACGGCAGGCATGAAGAATTTTTATAGCAGAAATATCAAATTGCTGCCATTTCGTAATTTTTTGACGTATTACCTGGTTGCTGCTAGTCGACAGCATCAAATTTGAGAGAGTACCTTGTAGGCGGCGTTGAGCGATGTGATTGCGCAGTAGACGCTACAATCCATCTACATCCTTTTTGTAGATGGGACACACACAAAACCTCTCATCCACTCCTGTTGCGGGTGACTTACGAAAGCCTGAAATTTCGAAAGGCTGGATCACACAAGGCTGAAAATTACATAAAGGATGTAAAGTACCAAAAGGCTAAAATGTATTGAAAAGCCGAACTTCTTCT
Source organism: Armigeres subalbatus (assembly GCF_024139115.2). Classification (NCBI taxonomy): domain Eukaryota; kingdom Metazoa; phylum Arthropoda; class Insecta; order Diptera; family Culicidae; genus Armigeres; species Armigeres subalbatus. The sequence goes on from NC_085140.1 coordinate 334,839,531, forward strand.
TCTTCCTCTTCTTATTGGCATTACATCCCCACACTGAGACAGAGCCGCCTCGCAGCTTAGTGTTCATTAGGCTCTTCCACAGTTATTAACTGCGAAAAGCTGAACTTGGTGAGATAAAATGAATCCCAACCGTTTGATGGAATACAAGTTGAGTGGATAAATAGTGAACAATGAATGAAAACTAAAAAAATAATAAATAGTAAAAAGTAGTGAAAAATGAAAAATACATAATATATAATAAAGAACAAGGATCAACGAGTAAAGAATTAAAAATAAAGAAATGAGATTAAAAAATCTATATACAGGGGTTAGACAAAAAGGTTGAGATAGGCAAAAAATTGTCGAAGTTCAAATCAGCATAACTTTGCGTAGAATGATCCGATTTTGATCAAACTGGGACCATCGGACCCGGAAACGTCTAGTATATTGGCCCTATGCAAACCTCTGATTGGCCATTGGCCAGCGGTGGTGTTCAGGTTTTCCGAGGGTATGTTGCAAACGCATTTTTCTGCTGCTTGTTATTTTATTTGACGTTTGCTGCCATCATGTTTTATGTTTTCCCCAGAAACTAGAACTAATATGCTGACCAATGCTGGCTGCAGATCGAAAATCCGTTAGGTATACGCAGAGATATGGCCATTTTTGTGAAAACAATACGGGATTGGCAATACACCCTGAACAAATGTCACTTTCGCAGAACTTCCGGAACCTGTTACAAATTGACCAAAGAGTCTTGCAGTCCTCAAAATATATCTCTAATGAAGATCCTATATTCATCGTCTTGGGAAAACATGATTTTTGACACCTATATATGCATGGTCAAGATGGTGCAAAAACCGGCCCCTCCTGGAAAGCCCATGGAACTTGCTATAAGGGTGGCAGTGGACACTATCATTCTGGAAATGTTTCTGTAATCATCGTCTCGCAAATCCAAGTCAGATACTCATATTTGCATTATTCCGATCTGTTATCATTTCATCATGTTCCCGGTAGCGTTTTTACGGAAATGGTCGTATTTCTACGTAGTTTAGATGGATTCTCGATCTACAGCCACCATTGGCCGGCATATTAGTTCTAGTTTTCGGAGAAAGCATAAAACGTGATGAAAGTTATCGTCACATAAAATGACAAGCAGTGAAAAATGCATCTTGAACATACCCTCGGAAAACCCGGAACATTTCCGGTGGCCAAGGACTAATCTCAGGTTTTACTAAGGGATAGTATACTAGAAGAGTGTCCGCTTCTAATGGTCCTGGTTTTATTGAAATCGGATTATTATACGCAAAGTTATGCTGATGAATTTCGACTTATTTTTACCTATCTCAACCTTTTGTCTAACCCTGTATATAAAAACCAATCTATGTACTTCTGAACCACTTGCCCGATTTCAACCAAATTTGGTACAGACATTCTCTATCCTCAGGGAAGTTAGCAAAGGGTGGGATGGTCATGTAGAAAAGGGATAGGGGTGGTGGGAGGGTTTGTTCAGAAAACAAACAATTCTGTGTAACTTTCAACTCCGCGGACCGATTTCAACCAAATTTTGTAAACATATTCACTACGAGGAGGCAATCATATGGGAGGGATTGGTGAAAGAGGGAGGGGTCTGGAGGAGGGGTTTTGTTTAGAAAACGGGCAATTCAAAATAAATTATGAACCTCTGTACCTTCTTCTTCTTCTTCTTATTGGCATTACATTCCCACACTGGGACAGAGCCGCCTCGCAGCTTCGTGTTCATTAAGCACTTCCACAGTTATTAACTGCGAGGTTTCTAAGCCAGGTTACCATTTTTGCATTCGTATATCATGAGGCTTGCACGATGATACTTTTATGCCCAGGGAATTCGAGACATTTTCCAATCCGAAAATTGCCTAGACCTGCACCGGGAATCGAACCCTCAGCATGGTCTTGCATTGTAGCCGCCCGTCTTACCGCACGGCTAAGGAGGGCCCTAACCTCTGTACCGATTTCAATCAAATTTGGTACACACATTCTACATCATAAAGAAAAGATAACAAAGGGTGGGATGGTCATTGTGAAAAGGGGAGGGTATAGGGGAGGTGTTGTCTTTGGAAAACGAGCAACTCAGTGTAACTGAGATAACAAATTTTGTACATATATTCACTATGAGGAGCCGATCGTACGGGAGGGTAATTTGGACAAGGGGGGGGGGGGGGGGGGGATTGGTGAGAAAACGGGCAATTTGGTGGAATGGCTGAACCCCTGTAACGGTTTCACCCAAATTTGGCACACACATTCTCTATCCCAAGGAGAAGATACCCACCGGGGTGAATAATGGTCGTTGAGAACAGAGGGAGGCTAAATGGGGAAGGTGTTGCCTTTAGAAAACGAGCAATTCAGTGTAACTCCCAACCCCAGGACCAATTCCAACTAGAATAAATGAATAAATCATTCAACTCTATGATTAAAGATTGTGATTAATGATTAAATAATTTTTGACAATAATTGACAATTGACAATTGACAATGATAATGATTAACGATTAAATTCATTTTTGACAATGATTAACGATTGTGAATAACGAAAAAAAAACCGTTGAAGTATGATTAACGATTACCGATCGTGTTTAAATGTTGACAAACTATGTGTATGATTAATGATTAACGATCGATATGATTGATGATTATGAATGATCAAATTGAATGATTTGCATAGTGATCAATAATCGAGTAACCTTTATTCCAAATTTTAAAAGGTATGAAAATTATATGATTATGATTAAAGATTAATGAATAAAAGCAAGGTATGCAATGATCCAATGTTCCAGCATAACTTCTGTACCCCTTGTCTGATTTCAACCAAATTTGGAAGAAACATTCTTTTTCTTAAAAAGGCGAAGATGATAGGGATGATATTTTATAACCGTTCTCGATTTCGCCAAGAAAATTGTCGCAAACCAGTGATTTAAGCGCCACTCTCGTTTCGGAGAGACCACTGCTCGTGTTTTATTAATTTGCCCGACTAAGCTGCTGAAAGCATGAGTGCAATTCTCTCAGGTGTTATGAACGGTTGTTAGGTAATTAAACGCTTAACGATGGCTGCAAAATTCAAATCGACTGAGGTAGACTGATCAAAGGTGAATCAAAAGCAGAGCGTGAGCGGTAAAGGTATCGGAAACGATTGTACGACAATTCCCCGAATAACAATTCCCCGAATGCAATTTCCCCGAATGCAATTTCCCCGAATAACAATTCCCCGAATGTAACAACTCCCCGAATGTAACAATTCCCCGAATGCAACATTTCCCCGAATGTAACAATTCCCCGAATGCATCTCCCTTCTTTTTGAGTGTGGCACAAGGCGATGAGTATTAAGTAAGCCATGCGAGCAAAAGCGTATGATTGCCGATCCGGAGGTTGCGAATTCAATTCTCGGTGCGGCCTAAGATGCTTCAGGATGGGAATCATTTTCGGCTCTTTGAGTACAGTATATGCATTGTACTTGCTACACAAGACAATCATGCAACTGGCAGGTACCGGAAAGCTTTCGATAACTGTGGAAAAATAATAGAGCACTAAGTTGAAGAACAGACCATGTTTTACATAGAATGTAAAGCCATTGAAGATGAAGACAATGCGCTGAAAGAAGGCAATGCTTTCTTTGAATGTACGCATTTGATCTGTATAAGACGAAGTGAGGAGATAATCCTTTCTTTAAATTAATGAGTTTGCTCGGTATGATGAACGCATCTGCCCGGTTTAAAGCCAAGGGAATGTCTTCTTAAAATAAACGCGTCTGTTCGGTATAAGACGACGGTAGGAGATAATTCCTTCTTTAGATGATAGCATCGCCCGGTATTAGGGGAAAGGAAGTGATAATACCTTCCTCAAATGAACACATTTGCCCGGTATAAGGCAAAGAGGATAGATAGCCCCTTCTTTAAATAGCCTCGTTTGTCTGGAATAAAGTGAAAAAATGAAACATCGCTTTCTTGAAATGATTGCGTATGTCCGGTGTAATGAGAATGGAGGAGATAATACCTTCTTTAAATTAGCGCCTCTCGAGACAGAAATTCTGTGCGCAACAAAGCAAAAAGAGGAGATAATTCGTTTACTAAGCAAGTAGCACGCTTACCAGATATAATAAATTATTGATGTGAAGCAATTATATGTTTTAAAACTGCTGTTACATTACAACACACTTATCAAAAAAAATGCTAATTTGTTTAATGTAACATTTTGAAAAAACGGCATTCTTCCAATGGCCATTCTGAAAAAGGTAGAATCCATCAAAAGTCACACCGCGAAAGTTACAGACTGCCTAATGCTATCTTGAGAAAATGAATTCGGCAAAATGTTTTTCGGTGAAATATAATACATTCAATACATTTTGCGTAATAAGGGACCTCATATATATTTTTTTCCTTATTCTGGCTGAATTCGCCTGCATCAAAATAAGAGATCAGATTAGTCCTTATTCTCATTCTAAATTCATTCATCTTTGCATTATTTCGAGCTAACGCCTATTTTTGAAGGACCACATCTACCATTTTCTTACTTTGTAAAAATGCCTTCTTTTAAAGAATGCATCACATCTCCCATTATCATATTCAGGGCAGATACACGTTATTAAAGTTCGAATAATAACATTCATTATCTGGTGAGACACCCACACATTTACCATTGCATTATTCCGAGCAAATGCATTCTTTTTAAAGAAGGAATCACATTCACCATTGCCTCTTTCCGGGCAAACGCATTATTTTTGTTTACAAGGATTCACATTCACCATTGCCTTATATATTTGAAGAAGGTATATACAGGACAGGAGTTTGATTCCGATGATAGGAAAAATATTTATCAAAAGGCTTTCAATCGGAATTGCAGTTTGATACTATTTTAGGAAAAAAACTACCTTAGAAAACATTGTACTCTGATATCAAGAACTACAAATATTACCAAGGGCTATTCAGCTGATAATCTCCAATAAGACACTCTTGAATGTATCTTTGAACGCTGCTTTTTTCGGACGCATACAGTCGATTGTGAGATGTGTTTGCAAGAGGTATTTTATTTTCCGGGAATTGTTCCATTCGAAATGTTACATTCAGGGAATTGTTTCATTCAGAAATTGCATTCGAGGAATTGTTACATTCGGGGAAATTACATTCGGGGAAATTGCATTCGGGGAATTGGTTTTCGGGGAATTGTCGTACAATCATCGGAAACGTAACGTAAAGTATGATCACCCGGGCGGACTACAGACCCTCAAGGCTTAGCTTTGGTTGAATGAATAGAACTAGGTAACTCAGTTTAGATTCATTTTTATGTATTCATTTCTTTTTTCGTTAATCAATGAACGTGTGTATGTGTAAGTGTTGTAGTGTTGTCATGGCCATGAATTAAACATACCTGCGCAGGGTTTGATTTGCGGTTATGCTGACCGGTTCGTCTACCGAGGGACACGCCGGTGGCGTGCGATGAAAAAAATCTCGGGACGGTTAAGCAGGGCCGGTCGTCACCACCTGGGATGCATCGCTACGCTGTTCACAAGCGTCTACAGGGGTAGCTCGATTTCACCAACGGCCGATATAAAGGTGCGGGGGAGGCGTCGGCAAACTGGTACGCTGCTAGATCGAACGCGAACGAACGCAAGCAGGCCACACTCAAAATAATTGTCACTTTAATTCCACTATAAAAAGTCATGTAGACTTTAAAAATCGAAACTTTCATCGGCCTTACTGGAATCAAATAAAACTTACTCAAATCATTAGTGCATCTTAATAAGAAATTTAGTGGAATTTATTAGAAAACATAGAAAATAATATTTATGTACTCTTCTAGTGAATTCTACTCGAAATGAATGTATGAAAAATATATGAGTGCGGTTCTCAGAGCGAAATGTATGTTTATTAACCATCGCTAATGAAACATTTTGCAGAAGCATTATGAGAACGATTTGCAAAAAATATGTTCGAGTGTGAATTAATTTTCTACTCCTTTTTTTGCCCTCGTCCGCTTCTAGTGGACGGGATATCAATTACAGGGATAATATGAAAAAAATATCGAAGTTTCACTTGAAATTTAAGTACATGGCCAAACGAAAATTCACTTAAATTTTATTTTATTTTCTAGTGAATTAAGATTAATGAGTGCCATCACTAATGAATCATTTAACTTTTACACCCGAAACTACATGGAAAATATCTGCATATGTTTTCAAGTAGCTTCTAAGTGAAAATTATTTTGAGTGCAGATTTTCTTCTCGTCCCGTTTAACTGCCAGGAACTGGCGGGCCTGGTCGAGCGTCGATCCTCGGATCGTGGTAGCCGAATCGAAATGGCGGAATAAAAAAACGGGCTTTGCCCGTGCAAAAAAAAAGCGCCCGTTGGACGCTTTCAAAAATTTGTTAAAAAGCACGAGGACTGAGTGTTCGCCTCTCGTGATTATCTTCACCGAGAACTTTAGTATAAGAAAATGGAGCTGAATCACCGAGACTGACTTCAGTCCTGCCGACTTGGAAATGAAATGGTCGAGTTTACTGACCCAGAGATTATTCAACCCGAAATCTAAAAAGTCATCTTGTTTCTAAATGCACTAATATTATTTCAGCGAAGTAAATAAGATCCTACCATAGTTTATTTTTATTGGCCATCTACTTTTAATCCCGTAACTACTCGATTAATACTAACCATTAAATAAAATCTTTTATCACATATTTCATGAACTTTCATAGCAACAGTTTTTAGTATTTAAAGGTATATAATGAATGGTTCATGAAAATAAATTCCTCTATTTTTTATTTTGCTTTGCATTGGTTTTTTCTAAATCCAATGTTAACTAAACTTAACTTGTTGACAAAGGCAAAAATCGAAAATCGTTACAGTTTTGAAAACGGGAAGGTTATGGAGGGACTGGCACTGTTGAGCTCTCAATCACCTCAGTGTAACTTCTGATCCCCCTTAGCCGATTTCAGTCAAATTGGAAACACACATTCTTTATATTAAGAAGACGACGATAGTGGGTTAAGGATGGAAAAGGGGAGTTGTATTGTTTAGTTATCGACCAACTCAACACTTCATCGAAATCATGGTTTGTCCAGTAAAAAGCAATGATTAAAGTGTTTCCTTTTGGATAGTAACATCAGTCAATGTTTTTGAATGTAATCTGCCTTCTTTTAATCAAATGATGAAGTATCAATAAGAAAACACAATTATCCTTTTGACCAATTGGTTTACTCATTTTCCGATTGTGAAAAAAACTGCGAATTAAACTGGCAACTCCGAGCAAGGCCGGGTACATACAGCTAGTAAATAATAAAAATGAAGAACAAAGAACACAAAAAATACAATAAAAACCCAGATTAATCCACCTAGCGGTGATGGAGCCTTTCTCGTGTGTTATAAAAATAGTATTTTGGCCATAAATTTTAAGCCCATAGTCCGATATGGCCAATTTTCAATAGGAAACAATGGGAAAGGATTCCGCGTCGAATTCAATATGTTGCGAGCATATTGATTAAAGGCAAGTGCCTGAAAAATGGGTGAGAAATATGTATGAGCACATATGTACATACACACACACAGACTTCACCTCAATTCGTCGAGCTGATTCGATTGGTATATAACACTATGGTTCTCCGGGCCTCCTATAAAAAGTTCGTTTTGGAGCGAACATATAGTCTTTACGTAAACGAGAAAGACAAAAATAAACAGTAAAGAAAAAGAATATGGAATATAGGAACAAAAAAGAATTAAGGAAGAATAAGATAGGTAGGAGAAAGAGGAGAACGAAGTAGGAGGAAGAAAAAATACGGAAAAGAAAAAAAAATAAGGAAGAAGGAAACGGACAAAAGGAAGAAAGAAGAAGGCAGAAGAAAAAGGAGGAAGGGAGAATCAGTAAGAAGCAGGGGGATAAAAAAGGATAAAAGAAGAAGGAAGACAAAAGAAAAAGAAATACGAAACAATGAAGGAGGAAGAAAAAATTAAAAAGGATGATAGGATATGGAAAAAGGAAGAAGAATTATGGAGGAAGAAATAATTAAAAAAGAAGAAGGAAAAAGATAGATGAAAGTAGAAAGAGAGGAGAAAGAAGAAGGAACAAAAACAAAGGAAAAGGAATAAAGGAGATACAGGGAAAGAAGGAAGACCAAAAGAGGCAAGAAGAAAAAGGAAGAAGAAAGAAAGATGAAGGAACAAAGAAGAAGGAAGAAGATAAAAGAAAGGATTTTGTTGTTTTGCTTCTAAATATAAACTACTCTGCACCAGAAATATGACTGCAGGATTGACAGCGTCCTTCTTTGAAGAAACCGTCCATCGGAAAGCTCAACAACTATAGGCAAATTTATTTGAAACTTAGCGAACGCTTCGACATCTGGTAGTCAGTTTAAAAACTATGAAAAACGTGATGGGTGTAAAAATAATCCAAGGGAAACATGCCAAAGACGATCTTCCAATTTTCTGATCAAAATACACGTTTTGGGAGATCAGAAACTATGGAAATTGATGATTATTTATTCTTTGAAATCCACATCAATCCGGTTAGCTGTTACATACAATTTTCGAGAGTAATTTGAAAAAATGTCTATCCGGACAATGGTTAGGAACTCCCGGATTTGTTAATTTCGATCAAAACCAAAGCAGGACTTATAAAAAAAAATCGATTCCTCTCGAATTAAAAAAAACATCATACCCCCACAGATCAATTTTCTGGCTACGCCATTGTTATGATCATTCATATACACGTAAAAAATTTAATGTTATTTTTTATAAATATTTCTAATATTTTTTGCCAAAGCAGGCGCTTAATGACATGTATAAGAAAAACTTATACATCGCATTAGTCACATACATTCGGAAACTTATACTTTTCATTAACTTATGAATGTTATTAGCTTTTTGATATGGGATCATTCATTAGGTGGCATAATGAAGAGTATAAGTATTTTCGAATGATTTTTTGCCATAACATATAAGGTTATTTTTTTACGTGTACAATTTCCGAAGGAGTTTCCTGAATGCTTTTTAAGCAATTCCTAAAGAAAGGAGCTCCAAATAGAATTTGCGAAAAAATCCTAGATTTCTACATGACTACATGAATTCCTCCAGTGCTTCATTCCAGAATTCCTTCTGGAATTGTTCCATTTGCTCCTGGATTTCCTTCGAAAATTGTCCCAGGTAATTGTTCTTTCGGAAAATGCTCCAGTAATTTATTCCAAAAAATCCTTTGAAGATTACTTCAGAAATTTTTTCGGCGATTCCCGGAGGGATTTCTTTAAAACAACTTCCAGGAATGAATCCAGTAATTCCTTCGAAATTTTTTCCAGGAATTCCTTCGGAGTTTCCTCCAAACATTAGGTCAATACTTCCACATCGAATTATTTCTTTAATTTCTTTCAAGAAATTCCTAAGACCTCCGGAAATTTCTGCAAGAATTCCTTCGGAAACTCCTTTTACAATAATACTTTAAGAAATTATCCCAGGAGCTTCTCAAAAATTCTAGAAAAAATTCAAAGAAACGTCCGTGTTGGTTATGTTATGTGATGAGTGTTGCCGAGAACTTCATGAAAATGTAGTCTAATGCGTGAATTGTTTGTGAATGACAGGTAAAACTCGTCTTTATGTTTAGGTTTTCCCAGTACTTTAGCAACTGCAGTAGAGCAGGGCATTATTAGCCTCCACCACCCTATAAGACCGCATCCAACTATTCACCATAGTCCTCCAACCCAATACCAGAGGGCCAGAAGCACTTTTGTTAAGTAGTCATTAAGGGGTGGCGTAATTGGGTCAATACTATGAGACGAAGTGACTGACCTGGAAAAGGAGGTCATGACCACTGACCAGGGGGTAATATGCGGTTCATCGCGCCTCCTCGTAATGTAGAATGAAGTAAATGTAAATAAACAATCCTACTTTTTTTTTCGTTAGTCAGCAATAGTGTAGATTAAGTATAGAACAAGAGAAGGGTTAAAAACCCCAGCAAGACCCGCCGTCATTCCCTAGTCGGCCTAATCCGGTATTGTTTCTGCCGATAGTCGATCGATTATTGATTGAGTTGCAACGAAGCAAGGAACGATCCCCAAGATTCCCAATCAACCCCGGCGATACCACCAGTAAGCCCGTAGCATACGAAGTTGCTCGCTGCCGGGTCGTCGGCCACAGAAGTAAGGAAAGAAATGGAGTGGTGCAGTGCTGCCAAGAAGAGGGGCTCTAAAGACAGGTTAACTAGCTTAACTAGAAGTGAATCTCTGGTTTTCCTGCATTTGATTGCGAGAGTTCCCTGTCCACGAGTTGCTTGAGGTGAACGTGCCAACCCTGAGGCCATTGGTTCAGGGACTCTCAGTATAGCGCTGGGCGTACTTGCCCGATAATTACAAACTCCTGGAGGATTTTTAAATTGAGCTCTTGAAGGAACTTCCGACATTCTTAGATTTCTCCAAGAATTGCTTCCAAGAGTTGCTTCAAGATTTCCTCCAGAAATTCCCCCAGGGATTTCTTTGAAAAATCCTTCGGAAAAAAAAATCATTTTTAAATTCCTCCTCAATGTTTCTTCGAAAATTGAAAGAATGAATTTTAAGAATAACTTCAGAATCTTCCTCAGGAGTTCCTTCGGAATTCAAAACTTCCCCCTGGATTTTTTTTGGAAAATTCTTCAAATCATTCATTTTGAAATATATTCACGAATTCCTTTTAAACATTTTCCGGAAATACCTTCCGAAACTCCTTTAGAAATATCTACAGAAACTATTTTGGTATTTTTTCGGATATTCCTTCGAAAATTCCTTCGGGGATTCGTTCTGGATTTCCTTTACGAATTCCTTCGGAAAAATAATTAAGGTTTTAAAATTCGCGTAGGAATTTCTTCTGAAGTTGCTTTAGAATTTTTATTTGTTTTTTTTTAGGAATTCATTTAAGAATTCCTTCAGGAATTCCACCGGAAATCCATATGGAGATTCTTTCACAAATACCTTGAGAAAATTTCTTCAGAAATTCCTGTTATCGTACTTTATTGTTTAATTAAACGTTAAAGACGTTAATGAAAATTTAAAATAAATCAGGATTTTCTTAAAAGTCCTCCAGAAATTCCTTTTGGACTTTCTCCAGCAAATCTTAAGAACATTCTGCAGGAAATTACTTAGGCTATTCCTCAGTTTTTTCAGCAACTCTTTCAGAAATTCCTTAGGAATTTTCTTCAGAATTTCCAGAATTTCTTTGAACATTTCTGAGAAAATTCCTTTAGAAAGTTTTTCGGTAATACCAGCGGAAATTTCCTTAGATTGTTTAGGAATTCCTTTGGGAAATAGTTTGGAAATACCATTTGGAGTTTCTTGGGACATCCCTTTAGGAAATCTTTCACTATTTCGTTGAAAATTCCATCAAAAATTTCTTCAAACATTCTGTTGCAAATACCTTCAAGGAAGTACTGAAAATTCTGGACAAATACACCCAACAAAATATCGGATATACTTCAGGTATTTTGTATGATTTTATTAAAGAAAAGATTTCCTGAAGGAATCTCTGAAAAAATGTATCTTATGTATCCTGGCACTGGTAGATCTCCCCTATTTTCTATTGCTCACAGAAACAGTTGTAATAGAATTAATAATCCGATTCTGGATGCAGTTGTCCGCCTTAGTTTTGTTACAATGATGTTTCTTGCTAAGTATGAAATTTCAAAAACAGTTTCATTGTCACATTGATACCCCGTCACAGAAAACATAACATATCCTCGCGTTGAAGCAATGACAAAGGCGTTGTCATTTTAGTCCAAATTTAACCAAAATTAACAATCGCTCATTTTGAGTAACTGATTGTTCATGGATGAACAATTCAACACGAATTCTATAAGATCTTATAAGAAAATGCTAATAGTGATGTATTTAGAAATATCCCTACTTATTTGTAAAATAGAAGTTGCATAGATCATATCGTTTTTCATGGTGAATTCTGATCTATGTTTCTGATTACCCCACCCAACTAACACAAATTCCTTCCCGTGGTAATTGCGGAGATGCAGAGGTTTTCTCGTTCCCTAGTAGCAACAATAACCACACACAAACTTCCCCAACTGACTGTAAGAACTTGACCGGCGCCGTTAATGATCAACATTCGAGAGCTGCTGGAACGTGCACTTCGAGAATAAATGGTAAATCCCAACCACTACTCACTTAGATCAAAGTGCAATTCGCACCAGCTCTGATCAATCACGGAGTAGTAACAGCAACCATTGATATGTACAGTCAGTCTTAGCTAAGTTAAGCTAAGGTATAAACGTCAAATGTCATTTTTCCATTCGAATCAGTTTTTTACGATTTTTCAGCCTTTCGAGCTTCAGCCTTTTGTTATTTCAGCCTTATGTAAGAATTTTACTTTCTCAGCCTTTCGTGGAAGCAGATTCACCTCCCAAATATTGGTAATTATTTAGTGCATCGCTCTGCATCACCATCGTGTTTAAGTATCTTTCCTGGTACAAGTTTATAGCACGCAAATGCGGCTAAAGGTTTTTCCCCTTTTCCCGTCCCGTTCCCGACTCCAATAACAGACGGCTTAAGCGCCACCTCCGAAGAGGACCGTCTGTCGAGGTTTGTTTCCCCGGCAAGAAACCCAACTCAGGGCGGGTTTTATGTATAAGAGTCCAAATAGCGATTTAGGGGACGAAACAGGAACTCAAACAGAAAACCTACTCGAGATTTCACCAACTTAGGTAACGCCCTAAGCTCATTGGAAGACTTCTCTAATTCGGAAATTACCAGCCGCTTCAGACACGTGAGTGGAGAGACTGATTTCCCAGGCAGTCTATCCTGGCGTACAAAAAGAAACAGAAAACAACTAGGTAGAATGACGCGATCGTGAGAAATATCGAAGGCAAAAAAACTGTTCAAGGAAAGCGCTAACACATTACAAACTATTGCTTAAGTGTAAGACAAGCGAAAAACATGTTTGGCTTTATTCAAATTTAGTTTTACCTAGGTTTTACTCATGTTCGTGTTTCTTCTTCTCTTCTTCTATCTGGCTTTCCCTATTCGTGTGTGTGCGGATTTCTAGCTTCTATCGACGTCTAAGTGCTAATATCGACCATCGTCGATCTTCGAGCTCGGGATTAGTGTGTGGAGTTTAACGCATGCGTATTGTTAATTATTTTGGCTTGTTTTGTACTCACGGTACCCTTTGTCCGGCAGCGGACGAATGCTGACGGTAAAGCAGAATTTATCGGCGGCTGCCGACGGAAACGATGGTATTACGGCAACCGTGCCCAATGCGGCGATGGCGGAGTTCACTCGTGGACTACGGCGACAATTGGTCCAAAAACGTGGAATTGCTGCGCAACGGAAATTCCCAGTCGGTGGTTGGTCCCGAACTGGTACTGATGCTCGCGCCGGAGAAGATGGCGCAGATAACGACGATGGGGATCGTCGATGGCTTGGCGTTGGTTTCGCTGCGTATCGTAGCGAAGAAAAAACTTCCGTTGGCCACTCTGTCGGAACAGTGGTTCCCTTCCGGCTTTCCCCTCAAGCCTTCTGCGCGCTGAAGCGTGGGGTCGAGAGTCGCGTTTAGCTGGTAGTTGCGGTGTGCCGAGTTCGGGCCGTGGATCGCTAGAAGCGATTCCTAAATAAAAAGCCGTCGAACGGCTGTTCGACACATTTAACAAAAAAAATTCTCCACACAACAATTTCACTAATTACCTTCTCTTTTACTGAATCGCACACACAATTTGACCGCACGTAACCTTTGACAAAGGTCAATAACATTGGCTACACTGAAGGAACAGAAAGTAACATTTAATTTAATTTTAAAGACTTCTCACATTTTAAATCAATTATCAATTAAAACACACCGCGACACTAAAAGATTATCACGCACTCTTGCCTCTTCCACGGTCCAGGTCAGAATGGTGCTTGAAGCCCTCAGAATAAGTGAGGACTTATTGCTTCATGACAGGAAGTACGTGAAATTACCGAAGTATTTGCACGACTTGATCAAACGATGATTCTCATCAACCACGAATGTGAACCGATTAAAGCGCTATTTCTTTCGCTTTCCTTTTTGTTTGACTGGCCTGTCTCGTTTAATTTATTTTTGAACTCTTATATTTTTAAGAAGAGAGAAACGATTGGATTTGAACTTTGACTCCTCGGGTTTATAGCGGAGTGGGAATAATTGCATAAGCTTTGATTAATGGAGGCGACTTGAATGCAAGCTATGATTTGAAGTAGGGTAAAAGTTCCGATAGTCGTATCTGTTCCTATAGTTGAGATAGTGTTGTTTTCAATCTACGGATTAAACGCAGCAACCCATATAGTCTATCAATTTGTTGACCTGTCATTACACGAAATACAGGAAAAGAGGTTGAGAATTGCTTCAAAATTGGTAAAGTATCACTAAAATACCATTTCATTTTCTCTGCTTTGCACCAATAGTTGCGGTAGTGTTCCTATAGTTGCGAGTCCCATATGAAAACAATGGGATTCGCAACTATAGGAACACGAATTAAAAAATACCGCAACTATTGGAACACTGCACCAATAATTGGAGGTACTATTTTAGGTAACAATGATGGATGTTGCTGCAATCAGGACCCCTTTCGGATCACATATAATTAATAATCTTCCTTGTGCACCCTTGAGGTAAGTGAAATGAAGTATAGGCTTGGTGCGAACCAACAAATAGTGGTGGAACGTGCTTAGTTCCTCCACTATTGGGTCTTTTACCCTAGTGCATTTTATTGGAAATGGGGACACTGAATATCTCAAACATAAATGACTATGGGATGCAAGTGAATATAACAATGAACATGAATAATTACAAATAGAAAATGAAATAACATTGAGAACAAAAATAATAAATAGAACTGAAATACTTATATAAGGTAATTATATTAATTCACGATTATATTCAATAAATCGAAAAAAATATTTACAAAATAGTGAACATGTTACAAGTTGGCTAACTCCACAAAACTTTAAAACCAAAGCACAGTAACATGATGTTGCACCAATTGTCGCACACAGTCAGATCCCTGTTTTGGGATCTTTACTAAGACGCTCTGCACCTAGTCGGCCGGATAAGTCGGGGTTTCGCAGGTATTGCAGAATGATTGATGCAACAGTTGCGCAGATAGCATGGGATTAGCTTTGAACATCTCTGTTGAAATGCGATCGACCCCGGGAGCATTGTTGGGTTTCATGCTTCATGGTGGCTGCTTCAATCTCCTGCAATGATGGAGCATCGGAGCTGACGCGGTTAATGAGTCGCACCCTTGGCGGCTCATGCCAACATCTCGGGTTGCCGATGGTTGGTCGGGCATCGAAGATTGAGCAGGAACTAACGTTTCAGCTGATCATTGGGTCGGTAAGTAACTATTTGTCTGGTCTTCCACCGGCATAATCTGATTCATCCTTGCTCCACTCAGGCGTTGTGAGATATCGCAGAAGAGACGATTATTGAGTCTTATAGAGTCTTCAGCAGCGTTTAACTTCCTTCTCTAGAGCCGAATACTGTTGTCGAGACTCGTACTAGGCAGCACTGGTACTTTCCCGCTTTGTCGCGGCCTTAGCTTCTCAATGTTCCTTCCTCCGCCCATCTTCTGCCAGGTTGCATCTATAATTCAATACTTCCGATGAGTGCGCAGCTCACCCTGATTGTTCTCGCTTGTTTCGATAAAGGCATTCTTGATGGCCATACGCTGCTCTTGGCCATCTTCCGAAATATCTGCTGCCCGAGTTCTAAAGTTCTTCAAGGAACGATCTCTTCACAGCTAAATCTTCTAGTCAGCGTTTGTTGAATCGCGAGTCCGAGTCTCTCCTCCCGCCACTGAATCCGAACAATGCGTAATCGGATCTCGTCAACTAGAAGATGATGATCAGACGCAATGTCGGCGCAGCCTAAATGCCGGACATCAAGAAGGCTCCGTTTCCATTCTCGGCTGATGCAAGTGTGGTCTTTTTGATTTTTAGTTTTTCCATCACTAGAGACCCAAGTGCGGTCGATGGGGAAAGAGCGACAGAATGCTGCAAGCAGCTCACCGTTTTCACTCGTTTCTCCAATACCATGACGTCCCATGACACACTCATGGTCCGTCTTGTCGGGACCGTTCTTCGCATTGATGTTGCCCATATATATCTTGTTGTCACCTTTCGGAATTTTATCCACGACGGCATTCAGTGAACACCAGTTTCGAGGATGTGGTGCATCGTTCGCAAAAAGTACAAATATAAGTGGACCTAGCTGCCTTTCTTGAGGTACGGCGGAAGATATAACGAAGGAATTCAAGCCTGTTCCGTTGATGCGTACGTACGTAGGCTTTACTCTCAGTGAGATAGTTTATCCAGGATCGATAAATGCGACACTTGATGGAACGGTTTGGTGAAGTCATTACCGAATAGAAGACTCCGATTGGCTCCCGATTGATTGACCAATGAAGAAACGAATGACATGACGTTGGTGGCAGTAGATCTTTTTTCACAAAGCGAAGTTGATGTCCAGAAATAATACATATTGTGAATTTCTGGTAAAGTTCGTCGTAGACTAGGCTCTCAAACACTATTGAGAAGCAATTTTAAATCGATATACTCCGATCGTTTTCCACATTGTGA
Source organism: Armigeres subalbatus (assembly GCF_024139115.2). NCBI lineage: Eukaryota > Metazoa > Arthropoda > Insecta > Diptera > Culicidae > Armigeres > Armigeres subalbatus. Next base: position 334,856,082 of record NC_085140.1, read on the forward strand.
ATACTACCAGATTCCCATCCACTGGGAAACGTATGTCTCCTAATTCGGCAAAGTATGAGCTAGCTCCAAACCCCGAACGAAAGTCGTTATGAGGCTTTGAGAAGTCTTCCCCGAGTGCATCTCCGGCGTGTCGAAAATAGTACGGTCTTACGAATCCATGTGGGCGCTTGTCACTCAGCGCATTGACTTTTCCCTTAAGTTCGGTACTCGGTAGCAGATTGGGTCGGATTGATGGAGTCAAGGAAGTCCCACCTTTATCTTTTAGTGTCTTCGATGACCATTCGGCACTCGTAGAGTTTTTGTTTGGAAGGAAGCCTCCTGAGCGCTCGGAGGGCTTTCTTTCTGGCTTCAACAGCACAACGCGTTTCGTTCGACCCCTAACGAAGAGCCTTGCGTCATGGCCGCGAACTGATATGAGGGATGGATAGATCAGCGGCGAGAACAATCTGGGAGAAGCCGGAAAACATTTAGCGTTGTAGTGTGCTCCCAGTCGGTGGCATGTAAACGCCATCGCGACCTCTTGGAAGGGGTAGGAGGCGAAGTGGCAGGATTCAAAAATTATATTGTTTAAATATTGTTGAACAGTATCTGATGTCTGCGAACCCTCATTTCAAAATATTGGATTGACATGAAACCTATTCCCTGATTAAATCACATTGTTCGCAGAACTAAAAATTTTATAAGCATTTTCCAATATATTTATTTATCTATTAAATATTGTCAATCAAATCACCCGATTTGGAAAGAAACGCTCTATTGTTTGTACGAACTTTCTACTGAAAATAGAGTCTTTATTCATCTCGTGGATTTCGCATGAGTGACTCAACCCACCCATTTTTGGCCTTTCATACAGGAGATATATGATGAAACACAAACAATAATATTAACATAATCAAATCGTTTGTCAGATATGACCAGTGCTATAGGCAGGTGCATTTGCTACAATAGATAATATCATCATAATTATTATCATCAAATCAGTAAAACAATAATTATTTGAACAAATCAGATTGGTAAGAACCAGTTTATTACATTATCACAGACAAGAACCGATGGAGATTTAAAGTGAATAAAGTTTATTCTAACGGAACATTGAATTCTACACTTAACATTTTGTTCAACAGATTAATGGTTTCATTTTGATTTGATAGTTGTTCCCATGTCGCAACATGCAGAGCAAGCTGCGGTAGCTCAACTGAATGTCCGATGTTTTCTGAAAAATAAAATGTTTTTAGTGACACAATACAATCGACATAAGAATCATGCAATACCTGATACAGCTTTTCTCACATTCAACTCCGACTTCCAATGTTGTGAAATACTCTGCAAAGCGTCTATCACCTTCCGCAGATTCCAAGTCTTGCCAACGATCTCATCCATCATCACCGCCTGCAGCACCTTCAACTGCTCTATCATCGTATCCAAACTGGCAATCACATCCTCCAGAATAGTGATCAAAATGGCAACATTTTTGCAGTAAAGCTCCAAGTTCGGCGGGTATGGATTAGTATCCTCCTGTTTCGGATCCAATACGCCCTTTTTGATGTTTTCGATTGCGTTGCAGTACTGCGTACCCTTTTGGGTGGTGAGTTGCCACTTTTTGTGCAAATCAGCAAATCTCGCAACTGAGTCGGCAACGCGTGACGCCCCGACTGTGGTCGCACCTCCACCGGAGGGAGAAGCGGTTGTTCGCGGTGATTGCAAGCGCGTCTTCGACACGTTATTGCGGTCTGGTGTGGCTGACATGGCTACGGGATGATGAAAAATGTAGAATGAATAGTGAATCAACCGACGAATTTTAGAACTTCACTTCTAATTGGTTCTCATTCATCATTGGATTATAATCAAAATAATTCCATTCAGTTCTTGCTATGACATTACTGAATCGAACAAGTTCAATCCTGCTCGACCTGCTCGACAGAGCAGAGGGCAGATTCGAAATTTAATGTAAATGAATCCATAATAAATGTGATGTTAGAAATAAACATAGGATGTAATTCAATAACTCATCTAGTGA